>NC_138964.1:158067453-158742870 GCF_055761805.1 Camellia sinensis
TGATAAGGATGCGATTAACTTTGTGTGCATTCAAATGGATGCGGGGTTCCTTCAGAAAATTCATACATACGGAACCGCTCCAAAAGTTCAAAAGGCCTGCAAACAATATCAATAAAGTATATCACTAATGTTAGAATCACACAGAAAGCAGGTACATGTAACTTCAAGAAGATGAAATGAGCAGAGAACATTGTCTGAAATAGAAATTCAGCCTCAACAATGCACTTGGTCGTCGTAACTTGATGCTGGCAAGTGTTATCCACCCCCAGCCCAATGGCGAAGGTTTGAGTGATGAGAATCAGCCTCTTCACGAAAAAGAGGGGTTAAGATTACAATTACATGAGCAGTTATTAAAAATAAAAGTCTATTTATTCATTGAGAGAGCAGATAATGCCTTCACCTACCTAGAAATTAAAAGTAAAAACAGATAACGCCTGATTATTCTTTGTGCATTTGGTTTCTGCTTTCATTTTTCCTTTAATCATTTCAATGGATACAAGTGCTTATCGGTGGATAGATATCATAGATTTATAAACTCCATTGCTGATTGTATATATCTTATCCTGTTTAGTGCCCTGTAAGCTTAACAGATAAAAAATAATGATATGATGCACTGAAATTAAACATACCAAAATAATGATGTGATGGTATGGTGGTGGTGGTGAAGCGATGGTGATGCTCACAAAAAGTGAGAGATTTAAAAGGCACAATATATGTAATTGTTTGGTTTCAATTTTATAATTAGTTTTTCAAATGTATTTTTAAAAAGTAAAATTAATCTCATAAAATTGAACACCGAAAAAATATTATTTCCAATAAATTAGTATTTAGTTTTTTTCAAAAAAAAAATAATTTAAAACTACAACAAACAAATGTGTTGGAATCTATTATAAATATTAAATACACTAAAATATTATCAACTTCATAACACTTTAATTTTGTGGAGTGCTTTTTCTATTACTACAATATTATTATATATAAATACACACTAGTAATTTTTTTTGATCTCCACACTGTAGTAATTCGTTGACAAAAAATAGCTGTATGTGAATTGGCGAGAGAGCTTCTTCAGACAAGCTGGCAGAGTCTGAACCTTAGGCGTTGTGGGTTTGTGCAAACAAGCGGGTTTGGACAAATTGGCGGGTTCAGGTTACAATTGCCAGCACGATTTATTGGGCCATTTCCCTAAATAAGCCAAAATAGTAAGTCAATTCTCAAACTAAGCCTACTTTTGAAAGAATTCCCAATATAGGCTAAATCGCGGTTGTGAACCACGATTTAAACACATATACGCCTCTCTCGCGTGGAAGTGGGGAAATCTTAAAATCGTGGTTACAAAACACGCTTTTGATTAAGAAATTGCGGTTACAAAACGCGCTTTTAATTAAATTTTTTTCCCTTTGAACTCGCTGTTACAAACCACGATTTTATCCCAAAAAAATTTTGTCCTGAATTCGCTGTTTAAAACCACGCTTTTATGAAAAAAAAATTTGTTCTGAGCTCGTTGTTTATAACCACGATTTTATGAAAAAAAATTTGTTCTGAAATCGCTTTTCTAAACCACGTTTTTTGGCAAATTCTTTTTTCATTAAGTGAAATCGTGGTTCACAAACCCGATTTTAAAACCTATATATGCTCTCCCAGCCCCGTGTTTTGCATTCACGCTTGTTACATTTCCTCTCTTCCTCTCCCTGCTGTCTCTCTCTCGGTCTTACTACTCTCTCTTTCTCTCTCGCTCTGACTCCTCTCTCTCTGTCTCTGTGCTTCCTGCTCTCTCTCTGTCGAGCTCCCTCTGATTCAATACTGTCTCTCTATCGTTGGTATGGCTTCTATCATCTACTTTAATGCGAATAAATTAGGGTTAGGGTTTATATTTGTGAATATATTTGTGTTTGCATTTGTGTTTGTGAAAATGTGAATAAATTAGGGTTAGGGTTCATGAATGTGGGGTTAGGGTTAGGGTTTATATTTGTGAATAAAATGTTGTGAAATCAAAAATAATAAATTAGGGTTAGGGTTTATATTTGTGAAATTTTAATTATAGATGATTTGTTGAATGTGTATGTTGAATGTGTTGAATTTTAATTATAGATAATTTGTTGAATGTGTTTAATTATAGATAATTTGTTGAATTTTAATTATAGATAATTTGTTCAATGTGAATGTTGAATGTGAATGTTGAATGTGTTGAATTTTAATTATAGATAATTTGTTGAATATGTTTAATTATAGATAATTTGTTGAATTTTAATTATAGATAATCTGTTGAATGTGAAATCTTAAATCTTAAATCTTAAATTAGGGTTAGGGTTAGGGTTTATAATAATAATAATTTTCTTGTATATTATTATCGTAACTAACTTTATAATTTATTAGGAAAAAACATGGCAAAACACAAGAAAATATAATTTTGTCTACATAAAAATTATCTATAATTAAAATTTCAAAATTTTCTATCCCTTTCTTTCAAAATTTCCAAATTATTATTTTTTTTTCTTTCACTTTCACTTTCTACAAATTTTTCTTTTTAATCAAAACATATTTAAGGAATAATCATGCCATTCCCTTTTATTTTCATTCCAATAAATTACCTTAGTCCTATGCAGCTAAAGTGTAACTAAATATTTACAATAATTTTAATGCTGTTAATTAATTACATAAGAAAGAGAAACGTTAATTTGGCTGTAAAAATTATTATTAATTAGGTGATGTGGAGTAGTAATAACTTAAAATTAATAAAGTAACAAAAAAATTTTTGTTCTAAATTTTAATTTTTTAAGTAAGAATAAGAAATTGGAAAGTAAGGAACAAAATTTGTGATAATAATTTGTTATGGAAGTTTTCTCATAATTTTGGCCAGGAACAAATATATATATATATATATATATTATGGAGATAGGGATATGGCAAAATAGAAAAGTCAGATAATTGAATTTTATGTCGGTGTAGGCCTTCTTTCGTTTTCTTATTACAATTTTTTAAAGAGTGATTGTGATTGTTAATATTTTCTATGGGTGACCCTTTAAGTAGTACACTAAAATTTTATTAACAAATTAAAAATCTAACTACTTAGAATGTTGACCCAAAAAACAAAAAAAAAAAAGAAAGAAAACTTTAAAATATGCCATTGATGCGACATGCTCCTATGATAAGAAAAATTGGTTTGACTAAATTTATGCACTAAATTCAAATCTAATCGTGGTTAAATATAAAAAGTATAGTTTACTTGAATTTCATGGCCCATTTAGGGTTGAATTCCATTTTCGAGTTTTTCCTCCTTAAATTTCTTGACATTCCCTTTTATAAATTTGATATAAATAAATGACTTTTTAGAAGTGATCCACAACAAAATTGATATAAACATTAGGGGCCAAATAATTTGATCCACAAAAAATTGGAAGTCAAAAAATTACTTTTTACCTCTTTGCCAAACGAGAACTTTCAAGTCATCATGGAAAATGCTATTATGAAAACATTTGATATAAAAAAAAAAAAAAAAATTGTTTAAGAATTATGTTTGAAAAAATTAAAATATTTGATTTATAAAATGAGTCATTCTCGATAATTTTTACCCACTTGAATTATCCAATTGAATTATTCTCTATGCACCTGCATTATGTTTATTCAATTAAGTTTTAACTTTTTATGATAGTCGGATGTCTGAATCAGTTTACGTATTTATCGACTAATCTTACAATCCACACCAAACGTGCCTTCCACGTAGATCCGACAAATCTCAATTAATACCTATAAACATGACACATACTGAGAGTTCTACTTGAGATCTGAAAGGAGCATACCTAATTTTTAACACATAATGAGAGGTCATTAATATTAATGAAACTCAAGTTTAACTCGATTCAGGTCGATAATTTTTTTGTTATGTTTTTTATATTGCTTAAAATTATGAGAGCTCGTTAATTTTTTATGTATGTTATTTCTTACGTTATTTCCCCAAGTTATTTCCTACGTTATTTCGTATGAGGTTATTTCCCTAAGTTAGGGAATAATGTCATAGGAAATAACCTACCAAATAACTTTGTCATTAAGGTCCCTGTTGGTAGAAGCTTGAGCAAATAAAAGTAACTTGTCTTTAATTGTCCATAAATCTCACTAATTGGACCACCACTTTTAAAAAATGATGTGAACAATGTTTGAAATAAAAATTAAGAACAAGTCATACAAAATGAGTCAAGTTATTTGAACTAAATGAAAAAAAAAAAAAATTCATAAAAAAAGTTACACTCTGATTTAAGATTTTTGTATGACTTGTCCAATTTTGTCCAATCGCACTGAATAAATACAATACTTGATACAAATTATAGTATAAAATTATATGAACAGAAAAATAAAAGAAGAATCTTTGTAATGTCTTCGTATTCAAAATTATTGATATATCTGTCTAGGTTACAAATCACGCTTTTAAGGAAATTTTATTTATACATAAATTTTGAAGTAATTATTTTTTTTAAGTAAATCTGATTAAGGAAATTTGATTTATACATAACCATGCTTTTGTTAAGTAATTCTTTCTATATTCAGAAAACGTGGTTGCAAACCACGGTTTTACTGTTGACCCGTGGATAATAATCACTTCTAAGCAAAATGTAAAAATTCAACAAAGAATTCAAAACCAGCACTCATTCTTGTTTGTCACAGACACTCACAAACACTCTCTCTATCCCTCTTTCTGACACACACACCCACAACATTCACACTCACAGCAAACATATATAATTTTTAATATATATCAATTTTATTTTGTAAAATTCAGACCAATATTAAACATATATAATAATAATTGATAATAGCAAATAATAATCAACTATATAAAATGATTATTTTTTTACTTTAATTCTTAAAATGTAATTTTTTTATTTAGGTAAATTACATTGACACCCCTGAAGTTTATGTTTATGACAGTTATAAAATAAATTATTTGAAAAGAAAAATTAAATTAAAAAAAAATTAATTGTTCTGAATTTTATGAAATAAAATTTATATATATTAAAAATTATATATGTTTCATGTGAGTGTGAGTGTTGTGGGTGTGTGTGTCAGAGAGAGAGATACAGAGAGAGTGTGAGTGTCTGTGAAAAATAAGAGTGAGTGCTGGTTTTGAATTTTTGTTCAAAATGTGTTTTGAAAACACGTTTTTACATATTTTACTTACAAGCACGGTCACAAATATATATAAATCAAATTTCTTTATGTATAAATAAAGTTTACCAACACTTTATAATTTATATAAACTCACAACCTACACTCATAATTTATGTAATGATTAGAAATTTAGGTAAATTAGAAATATTGTTACTTTGATGTAGGTTGTTACTTTGATGTAAAGTTAGGTTTACCTACACTCATAAGTTTACCTACCTCATAAGATTGTTGGATTTTCTTACACTCATAAGTTTACCTACACTCAAAGTAACAAGATTAACAACTTACACTCATAAGTTTATGTAAATTACTTAGATTTATAATTTATTAATTACCTAAATCAACTTACATCAATTATATTTATTTAATGATTACAAATGTTGTTACTTTATAATTTATAATAATTTATTTTATAATTTATACAAAATTAATCCAAAATTAATAAAAGATTTTCAGACCTAAAACTTAGCTGAATTTGTTTTAATGTGCACAAGAGCATGATCATAATCATAATAAATAATGTAAAGAGCATAACAGAAGAACATGATGTTAATTTTGTATGTGTTGTAAGCTTTGTTTCTTAAAAAGCTAAAAAATCTAAAGCATTATCATTATTTTAACTCATATTTTAATTCAAAAATCAATACTGCTTGTTGGATTACAATTGCTGATTACTTAAATAAATTTTTTGCATCACAAGTAATTGTAATTGAATGAGTTAAAATTCATATAATTCTTTTACAAGTACAAGGAGATATAAGTATATTGTTGCTATTTTAATGTTTTTTGTCTTAATTGAAGCAAGTACATGGACACTGTTCCAATTATTTTCTATTGGGGGGGAACATAATTCGGGATCCCGATGAAAGCGTCTCATATGATGCTGAGCCGAAAGGGATATATGCGGTGCAAATTGGCACCACGCTTAGCAATTTGGAGGAGATGTTTATGTCAAAGGTGGCAAGTTACGGGGAAAGTGTCTGATTGACCTTCAAATGTAGATATCCTTATCGCCAGTGGCAAAAGCACAACAAATACAAGATATTACCGATCAATGACGATGAGGCGTTGGACACCATATTAAGTATCGGTGCAAGTTTTCAAGCACCAAATTGTTTGGAAGTCTACATTGATAAAGAGGTTGTACACAATATCCCGAACATGACACAAATGGATTCTCGTCCGTTCACTACATTGCTGACGCATGGAATTGACACAACAGCGTTTCAGTCTCCTATGTATGAATCAGGTCAATGTTATCCACTGTGCTACACATAACAGTCATTTCAGGGCCATGGTGTAGAATCAGTTCACGTGGTGGATATGATTATGAAGTTGACAATAACACACAAGATGTGCCCACATGCAGCTATCATACCACTCCGGTTGAAGTTGCTGGTAATATGTCTGAAACAGTGAACGAGGTGCAGTTTGCTCACAGTGACATGTATGGTCTTGATGTCGCCCTAAACGATGACGACAATGAAATGTGCGATGCAGAAAATTTATTAGGCAGATCAGATGATGATGATGAATATGACGCCCAGGCTCCCGTTGACCCTGAAAATGCTCCCATTCCACCAAGAGTTGAAATCCCTTTCTATGACAACATTCACATGGGTGGTGATTTTGACATTAGTACCCGTGATGTTGTTCCCCGTAATCGGATCTGGAGCGCTGAAAATCCAGAGTTAGACAGAGGAATGGTTTTTGTTGATAAGAAGCAACTTCTACATGCTGTGAAATTGTACCATGCAACAAATAATCGAGAGTATAAGGTCGTAACCTCCAAGCGAGACCTTTGGGTGTCTGCTTGCAAGCACGACTGCAGTTGGTGGTTGCGTGCATCTCTTAGTAGGAAACATGGTCTTTTTGAAATAAAGCAGTACAGGGGTCCTCACCATTGTTTATACCCACGAATGAACAGGGACCACAGTAATATTAGCTCCAGTTACATTGCTTCTCATATTTTGGGACAAGTTGCGGTTAGTATAAAAAATAAATGTTTACATATATATACATATTTGTTTGTTTATAGTGTTCACACCCAGATAATCCAACTCATATTTGATTGTCGTATGCAGAATGAACCTGATATGCCAAATAAGAATGTGATCGAAGATATAAAAAAGACCATGAACTATAGTATATCATACAAGAAAGCGTGGCATGCAAGGGTAAAGGCAATTAAAATGGTATTCGGTGATTAGGATGAATCATATAGGCAGTTGCCTAAATTCATGCATGCATTACAGACATCTAATCCTGGCACCATCGTGACATGGAAGCACAGATATACCGGGCATACAACCATTATGCCCGTCTTCCACTTTGTTTTCTGGTCTTTCAAACCCGTCATCGATGGCTTTATATATTGTAGGCCTGTTATAACTATAGATGATACATTCTTATACGGTAAATACACTGGTGTGTTGCTTGTAGCAACGATTGTCACTACCAATGGCAAAATATTACCGCTTGCATTTGCTGTTGTCGACAGGGAGAGTTTGGAATCTTGGTCGTTCTTCATTCAAAATATCAAGGAACATATTGTCATGGACCGACAGGGAGTGACTTTGATATCTAATCGAGCTGAGAGTATTTTAGCTGCTGTGAAGTGGCATTGGCTGAATCCCTCACTCCAATTTGTTGGATATCATCGGCACTGCCTTTGACATGTTTGCAGTAACTTTAACACACATTTCAAAAATAAGGAGCTCAAACAACTTCTATGGAAAGCAGGGAGTGCTGATCAACGACGAAAGTGTAATGGTTACTTAGATCAGATACAGGCTATTAACCAAGAAGCCATCAATTGGGTGCACAAGATGAATCCTGAGGACTGGGCCCTTGCATATGACGGTGGATATCGCTGGGAGGTATTGACCAGTAATGATGCAGAGTGCTTCAACAGCGTCTTGAAAGGTACAAGGAACTTACCAATCTCAGCTATGGTTGAATTTACATTTCGACGGCTCGTCAAATATTTTGACGAGATGGGAGCCCAAGCTGAAACAGATGTACGCAATGAGTTCCAATACCCTAGAGAGATGCAAAAAACTATCGAGGAGGGTATCGCAAGGGGAAATACTTTCCAGTTGATATCGTATGACAGGTTAGTTTGTAATGTGAAAAAATTGTTATTATTATGTTGTTAAGTTAATTACACCTAAAAACATGAACTTGATTAGTTTGTATCAATATTGTCTTATAGACCCCGCCGTGTATTTGAGGTGCAAACATCTTTTCGCCGTGGATGAGGTCGCAATAGACAGATTGTGCGGATGAATCAACCCACGTGCAGTTGTGGGAAATATGAGATAAGACACTATCCATGTTCCCATATGCTCGCTGTAATGTCTGAATGTGGTGACAATCCATTCCAGTACGTTGATCCAGTATATAGGCTTCTTGTATACATGAGGGTTTGGGAAACTAAATTCAATCCAATACCGCATCAAGATTATTAGGATGATCCACAATGGACCTTAATGCCTAATGAACTTCGTCTGCGAGAAGTAACACGGGGTCGTATATCTATGGCTCGTATTCCGAATGAGATGGATATATCAGACAGGCGTTTGACAGCTCATTGCAGTGAGTGCCACCAGACAGGTCATGACAGGCGAACATGTCCGGCGCGACTTGGTCGATGAAGACTATGTAATACTTACATGTTGTAATATATCATTTTTAAATTCTTTATTTGTAATAGATCATTTAATTATGTATTTTTAAATTCTTTATTTGTAAACGGGGTCGTACATTTAAAATGTGTATTACAAAATGTGTACTTGATTCAAAATGTGTAATGCAAAATTTAAAATGTGTATAATTTATTCAAACTTGTATAATTTATTGAAAATGTGTACTAGTTTTTAACTGTGTACTTGATTCGAAATGTGTATTACAAGATTCTATACTTAATCACGTAGTTCTTCTACCATTTCAAAATTTCATATTCTTGAATAAATTTAATATCGAATGCTGCAATCATCGTTCATATTTTATAATTTAAAAATTTTAAAAATTGGAATGCTGCAGTCATTGTTCACAATTACAAATTTTATATGTAAGTTGCAAAATTTATAATTTATTCAAACTTTTAGCATTACAAAATCAATATTTAAGTTTTGTCAAATATATCATAAATGTAATCATTAATTTCGAATTGCTTCCGTGTAAGTGGCACATAAATTTGTCTTTTCTCGAACCCATAAGACTTACTTCATTGTATTTTAAATCATTAAGTACAAAATCAATAATTACAGTTTTTCTGTTATTATGTTATGATTAAATAAGATTTTGATATGGTGATCTAATATTTCAGTTGTACAGGCTTCATGGCACATGTACCTGAGGAGGTTCCACTGTTCAGACAGGCACATCAGGCTGACAGTATTTGGGACCGTCCGGTATGCAATGACGTTTGTTGGACTTTACGCTTACAATTAAAATACATTGCATTTTGTTGTATATTTCGTGATAATGCTATTATTTAAACTGGTCATTCTGTTGTGCAGGATGAGGCACGCACTGTGTTGACATGCCGTCAGGCAGATTCTGGATTGTGGGAGCATCCGTTGGACCACATCGTATCGGGCACATTCGACTGGACCACACACTCATCACTGCTCTCGTCGAGAGGTGGCGCACAGAGACTTATACATTCCATTTCCCGATCGGGGAGGCCACCGTCACGTTACAGGACGTATCCGTCCTATATGGTCTTTGGATTGATGGCCGAGCAGTTACTAGAGTTGACCCATCTTTCGCGACGGAGCATTGGATAGCCCTATGTGCTGAGCTATTGGGAGTAGCACCTACACCAGCAGATTTACAGGCAAGTAGACTGAGGGTGAGGTGGCTGGCCGAGCACTTTGCTCATCTTCCAGATCATGCTCCAGATGAGTTGGTACAGCAGCATACCCGAGCATATATTCTGTGGCTTATTTGGGGGGTACTTCTCCCTGATAAGTCACAGAACCTGCTCAAGCTGATGTACTTGCCATTGCTGAGAGACATTGAGGAGATTGGGCAGTACAGCTGAGGTAGCGCGGCTCTAGCATGGTTGTATAGGATGCTATGTCGAGCAGCTCAGGTGGGTACGAGGGAGATTGGAGGACCACTTGTGTTGCTACAGGTCAGTAAGAATTTTATTACATGTCAATTCATATTGTATGCCATATATCAGTATTGTAATTGTGTTCAAACTATTACAGATTTGGGCATGGGAGAGATTGATTCGCATTGCCCCGTCTAGGTAGCAACCGGTTGGTCCTGGTGAGCTTCCTATGGGTGAGGGGGACATGCAGTTGCCCACCGGACCGCGAGGTAGCCGGTGGAGGGTTGACATGGGCCACGAGGTCGTCTCGACCCACGTAGTGGTCGTTTATAGAGACCAGCTGGACCGGATGATCGAGGGCGAGGTATGAAATTTTTTGATTGCATTTTAGTTGTCTTCTTAATTGTATATGTTTTGAGTTCACGAGCAAAATTTAATTTATTTGTCGTCATTGTAGTTTATCTGGCAGCCTTACGCTGGGGTCCTCGGTACGCTCCCCGACTACTGCCGACTAGGTCAAGAGATATGGATGGCGAGAGTGCCACTTATTTGTTTTGACGTAGTTGAGTGGCATCTCCCCCATCGTGTCCTCCGACAGTTTGGTCGGGTGCAGTCCGTGCCGGATTGGTTCGACACTGAGTGGCAGTTGCACATCACTGATAGGCGTGGCCGAGTTGGCACTGACTGGCATCTGTTTTATATGCCCTATATACAGTTATGGGATGCCCGCTGGGACAGTATTGTACAGGCTGACTACAGCGATGAGGTGATCCCCTCTTCCAACCCTTACATGTTGTGGTATCGGCGACATACACACCTACTTGTCGGGAATCCGAGCCACGTGTCTGAGTCTGGATATCAAGGAGTTGGGCCTTATCTTGAGGCATTGGTGAGTATCATATTACGTGTCAGATAATTATTAAAGTCATACTTGATTTACTTTCAGCCAACTGTAGCCTAATAATACGTCTGAATGTTTGTTCAGGTGGCTGGAGCTGGGAGGTCGTTTCACTTGGCTGAGGACGCCCATTTGAGACGTGATGGACAACATGCCTTGCAGGCCATTACAGAGATCCGGGAGTTATTGTACCAGGCATTCCAGCGTGCCCATCGGGGAGATCGTTTGCATTACGGCCACTACGGTGTACACACTTCAGCAGCTGCTCCAGACACATTTGCGCCGTCCACGTCAGCGCCTTCCACTTCAGCGCCTGCCACATCAGCTCCTTCGACATCAGTCACTCCACCACATACTACCCCATACATATCTGCAGATTCCCTCGACGTACTTCCTACGCAGCATACTGGCATACCTTATGTGCCTGACCCTGATTGGACACCGCCCCGATATATGCATGACGTTGTTACCCTACCCACCCAGTTACCACCACCAGACAGTTCGACCGCGACCATGAGTACACATGATGCAGTTCTCACTGACATCTCCCACGTTGACGTTGAGGCCCATATTGAGCCCCACCCAGAGTGCGCGGGAGAGGCCGAGGTTTTGGTCGTGGCGGACTTCGCGGCCGAGGTCAGGGTACGGGCAGAGGCAGAGGTCGAGCTCCAGCTGCAGATCGTGATACAGTTGCACCAGATGATGGAGTTTCACAGCTCACAGCTGTATCCAATCTTCCGCCACAAACAGGATCAGGGGCAGCACATGTAGTAGAGGGGGGTCACACTCACAGGCTCCACAGGATACGCATTTACGATTGGGGGAGCCAGATATTCAGAGAGTCTACCGCAGGAGACCGAGGAGGGAGGTCCACGGTCGGGATTGTGGGACTGGGGGCAGGTTAGGGCATTAGCGGGTGTGATGTGGAGTGTATAGTTTATTTTATTTATAGTTTTTGTTATAGTTTTTGTAAATCAAACTTGTACAGATGATGTAAATGTGTCATACTTATTTATTCGAAAAATATAATTTTATAATTTTTTATTCTTACTTGTTTTGATGATTTCCATAAAAATGAAAAGGAAAACAGGAAAAAAAGGATAAGAATTGATAGGATTTTATTATTGAGCGAGATTGGAGGACCACTTGTGTTGCTACAGGTTACTAACAATTTTATACAAAAAAAATCTGGGAAAAAAATGTAAACATTGCATAATGGATAGCTGTAGGGAAAAATATGAGTAAACAGGAAACAAAACAAATATCTAAACAAACACATAATTTTGTTTTCCCTTTTCTTTCACTTTTCTAAATGATTGCATTCACTGTCTTCTTTTCATGTACAAACCAATGATAACCAAACAAAATGTAGACATATATATTTGTTGTTCATATAGCTTAAACGTGTATTTCAACTATTTGTTATATGAACGTGTACTTCATTAAGTATCATTATTATATTCCACATCAATAATGCATGAAATCATGAAAGTTTAGTTGAAGTAGCGTTCTTCAAAATAACAATAACGGAGAGAAAGTAAAGGTAGAATTACAAGAACTATTCGAAAGCAATTGAAATATCTCCCTTCATTGATAAGTCGTGGATAAGCATTAAAAATTGCATGCATTACAGAAATGGTTTGGGCGTTCATCCAAACAATTTCATTCATTATCATCATCATCTGACATCTCAATATCAGATTCATACATAACATCCATGCTCCAGGCGTAGTACTGGCGTGCATCATCCATTAACCCATCTTCGGCACGCTCATTTGCGGTCTTCATTAGTCCGGACCTTTGCAAACGTTGGGTCATGCGATTAATCTCGTCGCGAATACGATGCAATGCCCTTTGCAACAACTGTGGAGTGTCAGTTGGCATACGCATGGCTAACCGGCGAGGAAATTTAAGATTAACTTCACGACATAGCTCAACGAGAACATTTGCTCGAGTTTTGCGAAATTCCCACTCAGCTCTCATGGTATTGACGGTGGCACGTGAGTAACGCAAATTTGGATTTATTGGGTATTCAAATTCATCTCCATCTGCAACCCAATACCGACCCATTGCTGAATACAGATCAACCACCGTATATCTCATGATGATATTGCTCGAAATAACTATAAAACTTTTGTTGTGGTATGATGCGATATTTATACCATATATACACATGGTAGCTGTATGTATGAAATTGTTGTAAACAACTATGCATCAGAGTTGTCACGTCAACTTTTATGACCTAAACAACTATGCATCAACTTGATAGGAGTTGTCACTTCGACTTTTATAAATTGCATAATTTACTGTTATTCCAAAACAAAAAGTAAAAACATAAAAAAATAATAATAAAATAAAAACCAAGCTGATCAACCGACTAAACGTCTGAATTAGTCAAATTTCTTTGCCTGAAATTTTTTTTTAAAAATAAATGTGAACTCACAATTTAAAAATCTTTAAAATATTTTTAAATTTTTGGAAATATTTATTCACAAATTTGTTTTACTTTTTAGGTGTATTGGCATATTTATTAATTTATTATTATTTTGTTATGACACCCCCTCAAAATTTTAATGGATTGCATAATTCACAAGGGCACAGTAGGTATGGTACGATAATAAATTGTAGCTCGGCGCAGTGATACGTCCAACATTTGTCAGTGATGCTCGCCAATGACTTGAACAGATGTAATAATTTGGATGCTTTGTTTTTTCCTCAGATGCTATGTGACTTTGTGCAGCGATGCAGTGCTGCATCTGACTTTGTGCAGCGATGCAGTGATGCATGTGACTTTGTGCAGCGATGCAGTGATGCATGTGACTTTGTGCAGTAATGCAGTGATGCATGTCACTTTGTGCAGTGATGCAGTAATGCATCTGACTTTGTGCAGCGATGCAGTGATGCATGTGATTTTGTGCAGCGATGCAGTGATGCATGTCACTTTGTGTAGTGATGCAGTAATGCATGTGACTTTCTGACTTTGCGACCACATGGCACATCAATACGACCACATGGCAATAGTGTTGATAAACAATTATGTGATGGACTGAAGGAGTAAAGTATAATTTACCAAATATAAAAAGAAGCAAAAAATGCAAAGATGAGAAAATGGGATGACTGTGAAGTTCACTAAGTGAAAATAAGATAAAATATAGGCTGTTTACGAATAATATTACTTTAAAACAAAGAAAATTTAAGCATTTAATTTCATTTATAATTTGTTGAAAACACCAATTTGTACTGAAATCGTCAATTCCAAGTGACTACTTATGTATTAAAAAAGTAAGCATGAAAAAATAGTTTCATGTGGCAATGTGACAACTCACTGCATGTTGTTTTATTTGACAACTCACTGCTTTGTTTTATTTGACAACTCACTGCTCCAATATGAAGGGATTGCATTGTCATCCTCTGGCCTACAATTATGATTTTATCTGACAACCACGTCCGTGACTACATCACAGGTACACAAAGTCACGGGTACTCAGGATTGCATGAAATGAAAAGCTAAAAAATAATATCACGGGTATCACTTATTCCATAGTGCCCCAGCATGCATTATCGTCACTAGATCATCTCTAGTTAACCCTCAGTATGATGTCTATAAATAGCGACACCCCCAGTATGATGTTTGTTCAAGTCATAACAATAGTAATATATCTACAATTACTATTATTATTTGTTTGTTTATTTTATGAACAATGTCTTCAAGAGGTGCAGGAAGTTTACGCCAGCAAAGAAATCCGAAAGTGTGGCTGCTACCTCCATTTACTTATGACTACAAGAGCGAAAAGTACTCGAGTCCGAAGGATTATTATGCTAGTATCTGAGCAGAATGGGTGTTTAGGGTAACAGAGCAAGAAGGATTGTTTAATGATCTACGTAACTTTGGGGTACCGGTACCTCATCGTCGTTCATTGACCATGGCTAGACGAAATGTGAGTGACTATGAAAAAGCAGTTAGCAGAATTAAGAAGGAAAACAATAGAATGTTGATGCGGAGATGTCGACATTTCATGCTTCAGCTAGCCACCGAAATGGCAGAAGCAAGCAACAGAGATTTGACAGTGATTGAGCGAAATAATGTCTTAAACAATGAAAAATATCTCTCTAACTACTACATGTCAGATGAGGAATGAGAAATCAAACACCTTTATCTGTCATATATGTTTGTATGTTATCTCATATCTTCGTTACTGGAGTGTAAGACAATGTTGTTGTTCATCTAACGTACGGATGTATTTCAAGTATTTGTTTTATGAACTTGAAGTTTATGAAATAACTACATTTATAACTGCATATTTATTAGTTCATGACTTTCTTTATTGAATTGCAATGAGTTAAGTAATGTTCTGGATTAATGAATGGATTAATGTATGTTGAATGATGTAAATACTTAAAACACATAAAACATAACAGGTAGCTCGGTGAAAAGTTTCCCTTAACTAGGGCTCATGAAATAGGGATCCTGTACGTAAAGAATTTCAATCTCCATCGGGAAAGAAGAAAGAGTCGCCTTCCAATTCCTAGAAGTCCAGTCAAAATGATGACTGTGGTAAGGAATGGGAGGTTGACAGATAACTAAACTTTGGGGGCTGGACAAACAAGCTCAAAGCCAAGTGGTTGGTCCAGTTGGGGAACTAAATTTAAAACCCAATTGGTTTTACTTGATTTGCTTGTCAAAATCACTATTTACAATTAATTATACACAAACAGATTTACCTCAACACCAATTTGATATATGTGGGATTCTCAATTCAGAAAGTCACATGGCAACAGTGAATTCACTGATTTACTTTACAGTGAGCATGCCCTTATTTTGTCGGTATATGCAGATGGATTGTCAAGTCATGTGACTTGGTGCATAGGCTTTGGTTTTCTCGATTTTTTGCTCGATTTTTTTATTACAGTGACAACTCATTTGTAATTAATATATGTGGAATTCTCAATGCAGAAAGTCACATGGCAACAGTGAATTCACTGATTTACCTTACAATGAGCATGCCCTTATTTTGTCCGTATATGCAGATGGATTGTCAAGTCATGTGACTTGGTGGACATGCTTTGGTTTTCTCAATTTTTTGCTTAATTTTTTTATTACAGTGACAACTCATTTGTAATTAATATATGTGGGATTCTCAATGCAGAAAGTCACATGGCAACAGTGAATTCACTGATTTACCTTACTGTGAGCATGCCCTTATTTTGTCGGTATATGCAGATGGATTGTCAAGTCATGTGACTTGGTGCACAAGCTTTGGTTTTCTCAATTTTTTGCTCGATTTTTTTATTACAGTGACAACTCATCTCTTATTGATATATGTGGGATTCTCAATTCAGAAAGTCACATGCCAACACTGAAATTCACTGATTTACCTTACAGTAAGCATGCCCTTATTTTGTCGGTATATGCAGATGGATTGTCAAGTCATGTGACTTGGTGCACAGGCTTTGGTTTTCTCAATTTTTTGCTCGATTTTTTTATTACATTGACAACTCATCTCTTATTGATATATGTGGGATTCTCAATTCAGAAAGTCACATGCCAACACTGAATTCACTGATTTACCTTACAGTGAGCATGCCCTTATTTTGTCGGTATATGCAGATGGATTGTCAAGTCATGTGACTTGGTGCACAGGCTTTGATTTTCTCAATTTTTTGCTCAATTTTTTTATTACAGTGACAACTCATCTCTTATTGATATATGTGGGATTCTCAATTCAGAAAGTCACATGGTAACAGTGAATTCACTGATTTACCTTACAGTAAGCATGCCCTTACTTTGTCGGTATATGCAGATGGATTGTCAAGTCACGTGACTTGGTACACAGTATTTGCTTTACTCTGTTTTTTCATTCTAGTGACAACTCATACCTTGTTCATATATGTGGGATTGTCATGCAGAGGCATCTTTCTAAAGCCGTTCATAACCAACTATATAAACAACTAAAGGTGAAGACACAACCTTACAACTCATTTCGCCCTACGAAATTATCATTCATTTGTTTTAAAAAATTAGCATGGCTACATGGTTCATGGGAGGGAGTGGGAATCGCAGAGGTGGTAGGAACTTGCAAAGGGGTGACAGTTCACGACGAGAAGGGGGAAGACGAAGTGGCGATGCTAAAGATGAAACACCATTTCCTTTGTTAGATGCCTCTTGTGCTTATCATGATAGGTTTGGGAAGCGACATTTTGTCATGCCCAAGTACTATCGAGATCCATGTGGTTTGGTGGAGGATCCATCAGATAATCAAACAGGATATGGTTTAGAAAACGCTAGACTTTTGAAGTGGCCCGCACTATTTATAGAGCGAGTGCAAATGAAAAGATTATGTCGGGAAAATCGACTGAAGGTGCCAAAAGCACGTTCTGTTGAGATCCAAAAGGAAGATCCTGATAATGTTGATCGACTATGTGAAAGACTACAACGTGAGATTTCTCAAATGGGCCGTAGGTTAGCCCGCGATATGCAGCTACACATAGTTAAGAAGGATGCCCAGAAGAACAGAACAGAACCAAATGTTGCGGCTATCAAGGGTATCATGGAGGATCCTGAACTTGTCCCTGACGCTGAGCTTTCGGATTATTCAGACTCTGAGCCACCTGCCGATTTAAGCGCGAATTAGGTGTTAATGTCTACACTTCGGCAATATTAGGTCATGCATTAATATGCAATGTCTGTGTTAGAGTAAGTGTTTCCGTAATGAGTTTGTCAGATTGTCTGGCTAATATTTGTCTGTCTAACTATTATGTTTATCTATGTATTGTGTGTTCAGTTCATGGTGTCCACAATGTATTGTTGTTCGAGACTTATGTCTGTACTACCTATGTATTTTTGTGGGAGACTTATGTGTTTTTTCCTCAAGGTTTTATGAATTACATTATCACCTTCTAACCCAAAACAAAGACAACAGAAAAAAAAAATTTATTTAAATGAAAATGGCTTTAGTAAAGCCAAAACAAATTTCTGAATAACACATTCTAACCTAGAACAAAGACAAGAGAAAAAAATAAAAAATAAAAAACTTTACATGAAAACGGCTTTAGTAAAGCGAAAAGAAATTTATGAATTACATTATCACCTTCTAACCCAAAACAAAGACAACAAGAAAAAAAAATTATTTACATGAAAACGGCTTTAGTAAAGCCAAAAAATTTTCTGAATAACACATTCTAACCCAAAACAAAGACAAGAGAAAAAAATAAAAAATAAAAAACTTCACATGAAAATGGCTTTGGTAAAGCGAAAAGAAATTTATGAATTACCTTATCACCTTCTAACCCAAAACAAAGACAAAAGAAAAAATATATATATTTAAATGAAAACGGCTTTATTAAAGCCCAAACAAATTACTGAATAACACCTTCTAACCCAAAACAAAGAAAAAATAAAATAAAATAAAATAAAAATTTACATCAAAACGGCTTTACTAAAGCTCAAAAAATTTATGCATTACATTATTACCTTCTAACCCAAAACAAACACAAGAAAAAAATAAATAAATTTACTTTAGTCAAGCCAAAAAAAATGCTGAATTACACATTCTAACCCAAAATAAAGACAAAAGAAAAGAAAAAAAAATTAACATGAGAACGGTTTTAGTAAAACAATTGTAACCCAAAAAATTATTCTGAAATACATTATCACCAAAACAATGACAACAGAAACAAACAAACAAAAAAAACCAAAAAAAAAAAATTTCGCTAAAAGCGTGGTTCATAATCACGATTTCAGAAGAAAAAAATTTTGGCCAAAAAAGCGTGGTTCGAAAGAGCGAGTTCAGAAGAAAAATGTTTTTTGATAAAATCGTGGTTAAGAAAAGCGAGTTCAGAAGAAAAAAAAAAATTAATAAAATCGTGGTTAGGAAAAGCGAGTTCAGAAGAAAAATATTTTTTGATAAAATCGTGGTTAGAAACAGCGAGTTTAGAAAAAAAAAAATTGGTTAAAATCGTGGTTTGGAACAGCAAGTTCAGAAGAAAAAAAAATTAATTAAAAGCGCGTTTTGCAACCGCGATTTTGTAATCAAAAGCGCGTTTTGTAACCACGATTTTAAGATTTCCTGTCTCCTACGCGAGAGAGACGTATATGTGTTGAAATCATAGCTCACAACCGCGATTTAGCCTATTTTGGAAATTCTTTCAAAACTAGGCTTAGTTTGGGAATTTACTTACTATTTTGGCTTATTTAGGGAAATGCCCCCGATTTATTAGTAAAAGAAGTTATTTGTTATTAAATTAAAAATTTTAGAATGAGATATAATTTATAAAATAGGTAGGGCACTTTGTATTTTTAAATAGTATTTGTAATTTACCTAAATAAAAATGATAAAAGACAAAATATTTAGTAATTTTTAATTTTTTTCTCAAAATTTTAATGTCTGTTTAATACGACTTTAAATTGATTTTCCTTTTAAAGTGTAAGCCTTGTTCGGGAAGTGGCTATAATAGCCAAAAGTTGAAATTTTAATATAAATCATCACATCACTTTCTCTATTTTTTTATACATTTTTTTATAAAAAAAATTAATTAAAATAATTAATTTCTAAACAAACAATTACAAAAAGAAGCCAAACAAGATAATTACCCACACAAAAAAAAAATGCAAAACAAACTCTCAATATCACTGTTGGTTTTTTATAAAATTAATTTTTAAGACTGGGTAACAAAGAGGATTTTTTTTAATATTTTAAAAAATAATTTTTTTCTCAAACTAATCTACTTTTTAAAAACGCAAGTCCAATATGATATCATATTTTGAATTTGTGATTTTAAAAAGTTAGTTTGATAAATAATTTAAAAGTTAGTATTTTACATAAATAGTTTAATTTTTTAGAATATTCACCAAAAAAAAAAAAACACGGCTAACAAATGCCTTGTACAAAAGGGAAAAAAAACAAAATTTAAAAATTTAAAAAACGAATTCAAAAAAGTTAAATTTTGTAATTTCATATATAAAAAAATTAAAAATTATGATAAGGACAAAAAAAACAACCAAAACAAACCAAAAGTTTTTAAAATTTTATTTTCTAGTTGATCTAATCGAGTAAAACTCAAGAAATATATTTTTAAAAACTTAGAAATTTTGACAAAACATTTAAAATTTAAAAAAAAAAAAAAAAATCTCAAAAAACCCATCTCCAAACACTCGCTAGACTCGTCTATTATTTGCTTTCTTGATAGGAAAAATTATACTGTAGATTAGGTTCACTTTTCCAAAGTAATTATATAGACATCAAAAAATTTATTTAATAATTAGAATTTTAAAACTTTACTATTACCTTTACTTTTTTTTCAACCCATACACTAATTTATTATTTTCCCTTTTTGAAATAATTTTATTTATTTATTTTTATCTTTGTCACCATAGGAAAATATTTTATTTTAGGAGTATATATTATTATTAAAACATTTTTGTATTTTATTTCTCATATAGAATGACATGTTTGGTTATTTATTAAATATGTTGGATTCCACATATATGCATATTATTCATTCTATAAATACATATAAAAAATGAAGTTAGAAGGACGAAGAAAATGTAGTGATAAAAAAGATTTCTCTTTTGTTTATAATAAAAAAAATTAAAAACATTTTTTTTACTCACTTCCGTGTGTAAAGAAAATATTGTCTTATTTTAGTCCTCATATTATCAAATTATTTTCAATTTAATTCAAATTAAAGTATCATACTTGTATGAAAGGAAAATATTTTTCTGACTCATATATTTATATGCAATGGAATATTTAAGGAATATTTTATTATTAAAAATATTGAATTTGGTTATAAAGTTTAAAAAAATGTAATTAATTGATTGTTGGTTTAACCCTATGATGGGTCCATTGTAGGAGTGTGTTATCTATTTATTTCAAAACTCATAATCAAACTCTTTTAAAAATTTAATTCAAAAAAATAATTTATCATTTTGGTCTAAAAAATAATTTATATATTTAAAAAATATCTAAAATAAATATAATTTTTATCTTTCCAAATAATAGGTGACGATTGGCAATTGCCAAAAAAAAAGTACTGTTCCGATCAACCTGCTGAACATCAAGGAGGATGTCTGGGCGGACGACCGAATAGACCAAAAATTCAAAAACTAACTGATTTACCAAATATGTTTTCAAAATGTGTTTTGAAATTGATTTAGAATCATGATTTAAAAACCTCTACCAAACATAGTATTCAACTATGAGGGTAGAAAATTGATTAGAGTTGCACACCAAACACAGCCCTGATCTTTGTAATTCCAAAATCACGATTAACCACATGTAACCCCACAAATTAACCATGATTAAAAAAATAATGATTACTTGCCAAAAAAAAAAAGAGGAAGAGAGCAATTAAGTTTTGAAACGGTTTACACATTAATTGCACGTAAATTATCAATAAATCTTAATAGTTAGTTTTAATTCCTATTAAGTTTTGAAACGGTTTACATATTAAGTCTTATTAAAAATAAGTTATAGCAAAATCGTCATTAAAAATAATTTTTTGCGATGATTTTTTATCGTTAAAAATTTACAATTAGTAACTTTTTTTGTCACGATTTTTATAAATTATAACTAAAACTTACAATTAGTAGCGTTTTTCAATGACAAATTTTTTAAACTATCGCTAAAAGTTAAAAACTAATAATTTTTTTTGACGATTTTTTTTAAACTGTTACTAAAATTTATAATTAATAACATTTTTTGTGACAAAATCTTCAAATTATTGCTAAAAATTAAAAATTAATGACTTTTTAAAATAATATTTAATGAAAAATATCATTAATTATTATAAAACCAATTGAATAGTAAATTTATCTATTAAGATTTACACGTAAATCCCTAATTGCAATTAGAGCCGCCAGTAAACATTAAACCAATGAGTAATGTTAGAGACTCCAAAAGTTTTATCAAGTTTTTTTATCAAATGTTTCACATGGGTGTGGGACCCATATTATATGTTGGAACAATTTGTCTTGAATTCTTCATTTAGTGGTCTTTGGGTCTTCAAAGCTTGGTAATGAACTTGTCTATGTAGAACAGAAACTGGTGCTTTAAGTTACGTTACTTAGTCACTTTCCTAAAGAGAATATTTGTACCCACCAAAAGGTATGCAGGAGGTTACAGCAAATTCACCTTCAGAATACAATAAAGCCTGATCCAAAAATCAAATCTACCGACGTCTGCACTGACGATAGTGGATCAAAATACTCTTGATATAATCAAGAAAACCAAGATATTGATAATCAAGTCTGCAGAATTTGATTACCAGTAAGAAAAGCAGAAACTTACTTAAGAAACTCTTGATCGAAAACTCTAAATCAAAAGGGAGAGAGAGAGGGGGAGAGAACTGCAAGAATGCTTTCTGAATTTTGGATCATTGAAATGGCTATTTATAGGCCTTGATGCATCTAATCGAATGGTCATGACCCTTGATCGCACCCAATCAGATCTGACCGTTGAATCGACGATCTATGGTGTAGATCATTCTCACACCGAATAACTGCCTTGACTGATCACACCTGATCACGATCGGGTGCCATCTCATCTGTACAATCGCGCATATCTCCAATCAACGGTTATGATCAAACCGTTCCAGATCAGACACGCAACTATTCGATCAGCTAGTTGACTCATCACCAACAGACGCCACATCATTGCTACGTAGAGCTTATTGTATTCCACGTCACCTATGCCACATTAGATCCAACCTGTCCGATGCAAATAAGAAAACGCCCTCAAGGCGCCTTACGTCCGTGTAAGTGCAAAGTGCGCCATCAAACGCTACACAGCCCACGCCACGCCCGTGCACGTGTGCAAATGATCTGCACCAAAAATCCCCAAGCCTATTTCAAGTTTTCCAAAGAAAAACAAAAAAAGTTTTGAAAACACCCAAAAACTAAACAATAAATTTGAAAACTCATTTTGAAAATTCCCCAACACTATATGGATCCTATATGAGTCCCACGTCTATGTAAGACATTTAGTAAAAAAATTGATAAAATTTTTAGGATCTCTAGCATTACTTTAAACCAATATAGGTGAGGTCCATGCTTGCATAGAGACACATGGCATATGATTAAGGGAGAGTTCATGCTTTCCAGACTCGGACAGGCAGTGGTTACAGCTAGGGCTACGCATAGGGTTATCTGAACCGCCCAACCCGAACCGATCTATATACAAATGGATAGTTTTGCCAACACAATGCGAGTGGATGTGATTTGAAATATGACATAATTGTGGGGTGCGGGTATTATGTCGGGTTGCGGGTTTAACCCGCACCCGCAAGAACCTAGCTACATTTAGACTTTTTTTTTAAAAAAAAATAAAATTTAAACCTGGACTGTTGTTATTTTATTATTGCATTTTGGATGAATGTAAAAGTTAATGAATAATTACTTTTAGGGAAGCTTAGAATTTTGAATGATTTTACTTTAATTGTATTGTTGGGTAGTAGATAGTAAATGAAATTGATGATTTAGTTTAGAATTTTGAAAAATGTGCTTGTGTTAGTTTATGATTTGATTTAAAAGTTTAAGATCTATACTATATATATAACCAAATGTAGTTGTTTTGTCAAAAGCCTCCAAATATTTATTCCTAAATTCTCATAATTTTAAAGCACTCTCTTTCCTACGTGACAACCTTATTTGATTGTCTTTCATGTTTCATATTTTTCTTCATTTTTTATTTGTTTGATTAATTAAAATTAAAATTAATTTCATTACTTATGGATAAAGATTTGAATTTTAAAATTCCTCCATATAGATAAACATATAAAAACTGAAAATTAATTTTATAAGCTACAGATAAAGATAAAAAATAAACAATTAATTTAAAAAAATTAATTTCATAACTTGTACATAATTTAAAATTTCTTCCCATAAATAAACAAATAAAAGTTGATAAATAACTTATAAAAATTAATTTCATGGTCTACAAATAAAGATAAAGATTAAATAATTGATTTTTTTTATAAAAAAAAAATTACTCTCTCCCCCCCCCCCCTCATTTCGTACTTTAATTAATTTCATTATAGATAAATATATAAAATTCATAAATAATTTATGAAAATTTATTTCATGACTTATAGATAAAGATAAAAATTTTAAAAATTATTTAAAAAAAATAATTTCATGACTTATAGATAAATAAACATATAAAATTGATAAATAATTTATAAAGATTAATTTCGTGGCCTACAGATAAAGATAAAGATTAAATAATTGATTTTCAAAAAATTAAAATAATAAAATTTGGATAAAGATATGATTTGTTAATCTATATATCTATCAAAAACATATATATCTAAATCTTTATTTTGATTTACTCATTTTTTTTTCTCCTATCACATATTATCTTTTTTTATTTTAAATTTTTTATCTTATGAAATGCTCTTATCTATAACTTCTTATCTCCTATTAAATTCTTAACCTTCTCTTGATAATTTTTATTATTCGTTATTATCTACCAAATGATAAAGATTATAAAAAAAAAAAAAATTATCGCTCTGAATGAGAATAATATTAATAATGAAATAATAAAGGCTACATGGGAGAAGGTAGCACCAAAATCTCACAAAATTAATTTTCTTCACTAGATTTATAAAATGTAATAATTTGAGATTCTTTCTATTATTTATTAAAAATAATTTGCATTAGATCATTGTTATGTTTCTTTTAAAAAAAAATTTTATAAAGCTGTCATTCGTTATAATATTTCTTCAATCCCATCTCTAAATTCTCTCTTTGAAATTTTTGTTTCTTCGATAATTAAGTTTAGAATCAATTTCTTATCAAATTTGTTTTCTTGATCCGTATTTTATTGAAGGATCGAGACGAATAAAACTTTCATATAACATATGAAATTAATGAATATAATACAAAGATGATAGGGAAGTACTACATATTTGTCAATATCTCTATGTTATTATTAGTTGATTTGCTAGATTATACTATCAATTTAGAGCCCATATGATTTAATTCAATATTCATGACTCTATTTGTATTTGACCATTTTTTCGTTGAGTAACCGATATAATTTTTTTTTTTTTTGGTATATAATGATTAAAGCTATCATTTGTTATATTTTTTCAAGTACAATTCAAATAATTTTTTATCATTTTTTTATAAATAAAATGGATTAAAACTATTCTCTTATATAATTTTTATAATACTATGGCATTCTTATCTTGATTAATTTTTTTAAAATGATGTAGGAACTATGCAAGTATTATTCAAACTATGGAGAATGATTTATACTTTGATATGATATGAGTGTGTCATTGATAGAGGAAATCAAAGATAGAGAGTTGCTAATATAATCAATTAATGATTTGTTTGAGAAGTTTTTTTATAAGCAAGGCAACAAACTTAGATTAAATTTTTTTAAAAACTACTTATAAATTATAATTAAAAGTTGATATTTATTCATAATTTGATCCCACAATAATAATATACACCATTGATTTAAAAGTCCAAGTAAATTTATGATAACTTTTCTGAGCTTATAGAATTTCTCTCTTTTAATGTTTTGTTTAGTTTGATACAAGTTATTTATGTTATCAAGTGATTGTGATACTATTATTCTCAACAACTTTTATAATTAATAATTTCTTATGCATATCAAATTTTATTGTAAAATTTTGTGAGTTAATTATTGTTAATATCTACCTAGATGGCTTAATATTATGACGTGTCACTATTAAGATATAATTTAAGATTAAGATGATTTATTTATCACACAAAATATATATAGTCTATTTTTCCGTGCATCGCATGAGTTACCGCTAGTTTTGAATGATTTGCTTGTATTAAGAATTGATTTTGTTGTGTTTTTAATTTTATAAGTTATAATTCATTAATTATTAATGTTTGAGCATTTTAGAAAATGAGAAAAAGGGGCCCAAAATAAATATTTACAAAATGAAAAGAAAAAAAAAGTTCTAAAATAATTCTTTTTTAAAAAAAGTCTAATCCGAAAACCACCGGCAACCACCTGTACATATGTGAATCCTATCCACATAAATCGTAAAAATCACAACTTGCACTATAGGCAATTACAAATTAAATTTTTTTCAAAACACATATATGAACGAGCCCAAAACCATCCGTGAACGGTCCAAAATCAAATGGCGATCACTCCCTACAAATAACGGTTGTCACAAATTCAGGGACAGTAAATAATGGGGGCGACTTTACTTAAACCACGGTTATGTTTTCCAAATGTAATAATTATATGGTGTAACTGATCAATTACACAAACATATCATAAAAATAAGAAAATAATGAGCAGATGATGATACACATATGTTTGACATATGATAATTTCTAAATGGTAAATTATACATACCTTTCTTGAGGGTAAAATAAAATAAAATAAAATATAACAAATTTTATAACTAAAAGAGGTCTCTTATCCGTCGAAGGTGCTATTGGCCACATGTGGCATATACCATTGTGGTCTCACCTCAATGATTTGCAGTCATTTGCTTTGTTTGATTATACGTGGAATTTATTTATTTAAAAAAATAAAATTATTTTTAATAATATAATATTCATATATTTTAATACAAAAATGATACAGATGTCTTTTTTTTTTTTACTTCCACAACCTTCACAGATACATATCAATTAAAGATAGAAGGAAAAAATAAAAAATTGACCAATCACAATACATTAGGGATGGTGGGAGTTCCAAAAAAGAAGTCCCAACCTTTTTCCATCTTAATAATATTTGTGTATAAAATAATAACAATTTTAAAACTAGATGGTTAATTTTTTTAAAAAAAAAGATTTAAAAATTTTAAAATACTATTCTAATAAATAATTAAAAAAATATTAAAAATTTAAAAATTCTATTAAAATTTTTATCAAAATATCTCACATTAATCTCAATTTAATAAAAAATAATTAATGAAAATTTAATAAAATTTTTAAAATCTCAAAACGTTATTTTTAAAAAATAAATACCAAGGTCAACACCAGCAGTAATCCCATATGGCATTCAAATGTGTCTACCCCATGACTCCCTCTATAAATACGACATTCGTTCTCCATATTGTCTTCATTCCTCACTCACTCCACCACCAACTTCTTCTGGTTCAATCCATTTCTAACCAAATACCCCCTAACTACAAACTCTCTCTCTCTCTCTCTCTCTCTCTCTCTCTAGAAACCTTCCTTTATCGCTCTAAAAAACCAGCAAAAATGTCATCTGAATACTATTCTCTCGTCATTCCTCAATCTGGGTACTCCTCCCTTCTCAGCGTCGAGCTCTTTCTCTGTGTTGTTGTGCTTGCTGCTGCCTTTGGTTTCTGGCTCTCCCCTGGTGGCCTCGCTTGGGCTCTCTCTAAGGCTCGAGTCCATGCCAGGACTGCCATTCCCGGACCTTCAGGCCTTCCTCTTCTTGGCCTAGTCTTCGCTTTCACTAGGTCTTTAACTCACAGAGTCCTCGCCAAGCTCTCCGAGTCCTGCAAAGCTGTCCCGTTAATGGCGTTTTCAGTTGGCTTTACTCGTTTCGTAATCTCAAGCCAACCCGACACCGCCAAGGACATTCTTAGCAGCTCCGCCTTCGCGGATCGGCCAGTGAAAGAGTCGGCCTACGAGCTTCTCTTTCACCGTGCCATGGGTTTCGCTCCCTATGGTGAGTACTGGAGGAATCTGAGGAGGATTTCGGCGACCCATTTGTTCAGTCCGAAACGACTCGCCTCTTTCGGTGGGTTTCGGAGAATGATTGGGCTCGAAATGGTGGATCAGGTAAAGGGTTTGATGGAGAGAGAGGGAGTTGTGGAGGTGAAGAGAGTTTTGCATTTTGGGTCTTTGAACAATGTGATGATGAGTGTATTTGGGAAGTCTTATGAGTTTGGTGAGAATGGGAATGGGGCTGAAGGGTCTGAGCTTGAGGGTTTGGTGAGTGAAGGGTATGAGCTTCTTGGGATATTCAATTGGAGTGATCATTTTCCTATTCTGGGTTGGATGGATTTGCAAGGAGTGAGGAAGAGGTGTAGAGAGTTGGTTGGGAAGGTGAATGTGTATGTTGGGAAGATCATAGATGAGCATAGGCTGAAGAGGGCTCAGAATGGTGGAGTTGTAAGTGATGAGAGCGCTGGTGATTTTGTTGATGTGTTGCTTGATTTGGAGAATGAGAACAAGCTCACTGACTCTGATATGATTGCTGTTCTTTGGGTATTTCTCTCTAATCCCTCTCTGTACTTCAGTCTCCATCTTAGAACTAGTAGTAATCAACATGCTTAGTTGTCTTTGCAAAGTTTGCTATGCTGGTTAATCAGATTATTTATAGTTTAATATGAGATTTTCTTGCATTTTACTATTTACTTAAGATATATATTTGGAAATGGATTGAATACTTCAATAGGCTGCTACATATTTCCCATTGTTGTGTGTTTGACCTTTTTTTTTTATTTTTTTTTTAAAGATTTGAACCAAATTTATCTTATTATCTGTTTCATTCTCTTTCTGGGCATCCAAAGACATGGAGAATCTGAATAATATTTGCCTCTATTTTGGTTGTTAATAGGACTGATATCTATTATCCTTTTTGTTGTTTTGTTTCTTATGCTTTAATTCTTCTAGGAACATTTTTTTTTCCTTCTGTGGTTTTGATCTGTAGTACATTTGTGTCCCCATTTTAGACGTCATAATTTTAAATAATTTGTATTAGTGTCTGAAGCCCAAATTTTAAATATTAGTGATTTATGCATGTAGTGAGATGTTTCTTTTTGTATTCAGGAAATGATCTTCAGGGGGACTGATACAGTGGCAATTCTATTGGAGTGGATAATTGCAAGAATGGTTCTACATCCTGATATTCAATCCACACTTCAATTTGAGATCGACTCTGTCGTTGGAAAAACCCTATCAGTCTCCGATTCCGACCTCCCCAACCTCCCTTACCTCCAAGCTGTTGTCAAGGAAACCCTACGAATGCACCCTCCAGGCCCACTCCTCTCCTGGGCCCGCCTTGCCATCCACGACACCCACATCGGGGACCACTTCATCCCCGGCGGCACAACTGCCATGGTCAACATGTGGGCCATAACCCACAACGAACAAGTCTGGTCTGAGCCCAATGAATTCAAACCCGAGCGGTTTTTGGAAGATGATGTGGCGATTATGGGTTCGGATCTCAGGTTGGCTCCATTTGGGTCAGGGAGGAGGGTCTGCCCTGGGAAAGCGATGGGGCTGGCTACGGTTCAGCTGTGGTTGGGACAGATGCTTCAGAGCTTCAAGTGGGTGGCTAGTGATGGTGGTGTGGATTTGTCTGAGGTGCTGAAGCTCTCCATGGAAATGAAGAACCCATTGGTGTGCAAGGCCATTGCTAGGGTTTCTTGAAAATCTTTGTTTGATGGTGTGGCATTATGATGCAGTTTTCTAGTTTGATCTCACCCAAAATTTTGAAACCTTTCACATGGGGAGATCACAATCTTAAATGAACTCTATATATAAGCTATTTAGTTTCTAATGGTTTAGTATTAGCAAAGTTGTGGTGACAAGTGCAATGAATTTGTTTATGGGCATGTAATAAGTTTTTTCATGCATTGTTATGCACAAGCTTTTGTAGTCGTTTGCAAGTTTGTCTATGTCTTGTGTGTTTCACCTAGATCTGTCCCTTTTGCTCGGTTGGAGGGGGCTTTCTCTCAGTTCAATGGAATTTGTTTTTGCATATTGTCCCATTATTTATTTTATGCACACATTTTGCACTAAATTGAGGCAATGACATTTCATGTTTTGGGTACTCTTTTATTATGATTTTTGTGCTAAGCGTAAAAAAAAGATAGACGACCCATGTGTCATAACTTGCATGTACATAGGTGCTTTGGGGATTGGTCATTTTTTAATTTTTTTGGTTCGAGACATGAAATATTTGGAGGCATTCTAACACGTTCTCTCAATTCAAGCGAAGTTATAGCCAAATTTCATTTGTAGACACTCTGTCAAGACAAGGTTTAAGTTATAATTTCATTTCAACCCCATATAGTGGTTACTTGAGTGACTGTATTTTACCATGAACAGAGAGGTTTGGCAAGTTGGGTTGGGGCTAAAATAGCCACAAAAGACAAAACAGGCTATTTTAGCCATAACAAACAAAACATCACATCCAACCCATAATCATTACACTCTTCTCTCACAAAAAAAATCAAAAAAGCCAAAAAGCCAAAAAGCCCTTCCCAAACCAAACTTTTTAGCCCAGGCTAAAATAGCCAAAAAAGCCAAAAAGCCAAAAAGCCAACCCACTTCCCAAACGGAGGCTGAAACAACCATGACTAACATGATGGCCTTGCCATTGGAAACAACCATGATCACTAAGAAAAAGAAGCACATGTTAAGAAAGTACAAACCCTAAGAAAGTGAGGAAAACTTCATGGCTTCATTATTTGATCAAATCTACAATCTTTTAGAAATGATCTTCTATTATAACAAAAGCGCCTTGCTAACAAGTGTTGTTAGGGAAAAAAAAAAAGAACAATAGGTGTTATTAGGGTAACAAGAACATGCTAAAAGTTGAATATAACGACACTTAAAACATTTACACCTATTTTACGATACATTTTGCCTCCGTTTGGGAAGTGGTTTGACTTTTTGGTTTTTTTGTTTTTTTGGCTATTTTAGCCTGGGCTAAAAAGTTTGGTTTGGAAAGGGCTTTTTGGCTTTTTGACTTTTTAGCTTTTTTGACTTTTTTTATGAGAGAAGAATATAATGATTATGGGTTGGATGTGATATTTTGTTTTTTGTGGCTAAAATAGCCTATTTTGTCTTTTGTGGCTACAATAGCCCAAAAAACCCCGTTTAGCTCTTGCCAAACGGAGCCTTTGTTGGTTAAATTGTGTAATTAAATAAGATAAATAAATTTACGATTAATCAAACTAAATTACAGAATAAGAAAACATGCTGGAAATTGCAATCATATTGCACAAAAATACATAATACATTAAAATGGTAAAGAAAGCAAACTAAAATCTGTGTAATAACATAATCTCCTTAAAACAGATTCGCCGTTTCACCGTGGATGCTGGAAGTATGTCGGCGTCTGTCTCCCAAGATATGACGGTGTAGATTCGCTAACACAGAAGAACCTTCTGTTAGATTTGGCAACCGACAATGGCAGCACTCTCTCCCACAGGAAGAAAATTATAGGAGCAAACTGACTGTATAATATGGAAGTCAAAAAATTTTGTGTGTCAACCAAAGAAGTTGGTCTCTATTTATATACTATGAGAGAGAGAGGAGGAGCCTCCAACCATGAAGGCTAGCAACCAATGTAGCCCATTACTCTTGTAAAACTGTTGGAGTAATGCACAAAACTGATGAGGATTCAATGTGTGAGTTGCACATAATATACACATATGTGTATATACATATTTGCAGCCACTTGACCCAAAAAGATTAGGTTGGTGGACCACCAATCCAGTCTAGCCCAAACCTAACCCAAAGCCTTAAGCCTTAAGCACAAGCCGAATATCCAAAATCCATGACCCAAGGATCACGGACCACGGCCCCTGCCCGATCCGGTCTTCGTAGGTGGCGCAAGCGCGCGCGTGTGGCAATTTTTGCATAACCAATTTGGATCATAGTTTTGGCCCTAGTCCATCCTTAAAGTATCCATAACTCCCTTCCTTCGAAAAATTTGGATGCCCTAAAGGGCTCATGCCCTTATCAAAATCTTGAGGTTTAAATACCCATCAAAACTTTTCCCTACAATCAATGTGGGATTGATAGTTATACATAATTCTCAATACCTCATTCATGAGACCAACTTTATGAGACAATTTCTTATTCAATTCTTAATGATTTTTTATCATTCTTTTTGTGGTGTAAAAATCTTGTTACAAAGAATCTAAATCCATTTAATCCCACATCAACCAAGGGTTAGGACCTACTTTAATTTCACATTAAAGTCACCATAAAATCATTTTTTCCAACAATCTCCCACATAAATAAAATTGATCAAATAAAGAAAACGGACAACATTTACAACAAAGACTCGAAGAGAGAACACACAGACTCACACTGCATTAGAAAAGGTAGTTGTTGGCCTTGAATCTTTCGTAGTAAAAGCCTATCGAATTTACTAGTTGACTAGTGAACGTAATGTCTTGAACGGTTCTTCCGTTTGTTTAAATCAAGACAACAGATCTCGCACAGGAGTTAGTCCAACCATTGTTCTTGTTTGCACTGGTGTATCTGATATGGCCCTGGAACACTAGTCTGGTTCAGTAAGTGTTTTTAAAGAATTCGACCTTACCAATTCTTAAAGAAACAATCCTACTTCACACTCACATAGGTGACCTATATAAGGTATTTCATTATACCACAGTTGATTATTCATATCACTTAGGTCATTAAAAGCATTAGCTTAACCTTTCACCCCTACAGGGTATCACTATACAAAGGAATGGACAAAATGATTTACTTCTTCAGTGACTTACCCATTACACGAAATTAGATTGTCCCTTTAAACCTAGATCTTGGGATCTCTAGTCAACTAGGTTGGGTTTTTCGTTCCGATAACATTATTAAAGGCCTTAACTCCATTCCTCTTGACGATGTTTCTATGAACTCTCTAGTTAACCCTTTGGTTAACGAATCTGCAATGTTGTCCTTAGACTTTACATAATCTAGAAAGATGACTCCATTAGAGAGTAGTTGTCGTATAGAATTATGTCTACGACGGATATGTCTAAACTTTCCATTATACGTATTACTTTGTGCCCGTCCAATCGCCAATTGGCTATCACAATGAATACAGATAGCAGGCATAGGTTTCGGCTAACGTAGAATATCCTCAATGAACTGGCGAAGCCATTCAACTTCTTCAGTTGTTTTATCCAAAGCAATAAACTCAAATTCTATCATTGGTCTAGATATATACATTTGTTTGGAAGATTTTCATGATGCATCTACCCCTTCGAGGGTAAACACAGAACCACTAGTAGATTTGGAGTCCTTTTATCAAATATCCAATTAGCGTCACTATATCCTTCTAGTACCGCTGGATATCTATTATAATGCAGCCCATAATTCTAGGTTTAGCGTAAATAACTTAACACCTACATAATGCCCCTCCAATGAGTAGCATTCGGATTACTCGTGTATCTACTAAGCTTGCTAATAGAGTAGGCTATATCCGGCCTTGTACAACTCATCAGATACATCAAACTTTTAATGACCTGAGAATATTCTAGCTGACAGACGCTCTCACCATTATTCTTGGTCAAGTGTAGACTCGTCTACTAATGTCCTAAACACATTTGTATCTGATTTACCAAATTTCTCAAGTATCTTTTCAACATAGTGAGACTGAGAAAGTACAATATCACCAGATGTTCTGGTAATCTTAATGCCCAGAATGACATCTGCAAGGCCCATATCTTTCATGTCAAACTTAGAGTTTAACAACCTCTTGGTAATTCTAATCATTTCATCATTACTACCAATAATGAGTATGTCATCGATGTATAGATACAAAATGACATAACCTCTGTCTGTGTCTTTGACATATACGCATTTGTCACACTCATTGATTTTAAAGCCATTTGACAACATAGCGTTGTCAAATTTCTCATGCTATTACTTAAGAGCTTGCTTCAAACCATATAATGACTTGACAAGCTTACAAACTTTTTTATTTTGCCTTAGAGCTGAAAACCCCTCGAGTTGCTCCATATAGATTGCTTCATCTAAGTCTCCATTTAAGAAAGTTGTCTTTACATCCATGTGATGTATCTCTAAACCACGTAAAGCGGTTATCACAATCACCATGCAAATGGATGTAATCCTTGCCATAGGTGAATATGTATCAAAGTAATCCAGACCTTCTCACTACCTGTATCCTTTGATAACTAGCCTAACTTTATACTTATCAATTGACCCATCTGCTTTCATCTTTCTTCTAAAGATCCACTTACTCCCCAAGGCCTTACTGCATGGGGTAAGATCAACCAACTCTCAAGTATGGTTCTGTAAGATGGAGTCAATTTCATTCGTAATTGCTTCTTTCTATAAAGGACTTTTAGGTGAAGTCATAGCTTTATGAAAAGTTTGAGGTTCTCCTTCTAAGATATAAGTCAAGAAGTCCGGCCCAAAAAACTTGGCAGTCCTAGCCCTCTTACTCTTTCTTGGCTTATCTACTTCCTTATCTTGATCATCTACTTGATCATCTTCAAGTTCCTTCTCAGAACTTTGATCCTCTTATCGGGTTCGGTAAGGAAATACGTCTTCAGAGAATGGCGCATTCCTTGACTCCATTATGGTATTCTTGTGGATATCTGAAATATTAAACTTGTGCATAATAAACCTATATGCACTACTATTCTATGCATAACCAATGAATATACAATCCACGTTTTTCAGACCTATCCTAACCCGCTTAGGTGTAGGTACCACCACTTTTGCAAGACACCCCCACATTTGTAGGAAATTATAAGAAGGCTTGCAGTCTTTCCATAATTTATATGGAGTCTTGTCTACTTTCTTCCGAGGTATTCTATATGTAATTCGCGGAGAAAATTGCTTCCTCCCACAAGTTCTGTGGCAACCCAGAACTTATTAACATTGTGTTCATCATTTCTTTTAACGTTCTATTCTTTCGCTTAGAAACACCATTTAACTGAGGGGAGTAAGGCATTATGGTTTGGTGAATAATCCCAAATTGAGCACAAATCTCAGTAAATGACGATTCATACTCACCACTACGATCACTTGTTAAAGCCTTGATCTTTCGGCTTAGTTGATTCTCAACTTCATTCTTGAAAAGAATAAATTTATCAATCGCCTCATCTTTACTCTTAAGCAAATACACATAACAGTATTTAGTGCAATTATCAACAAAAGTGATGAAGTACTTGTTGCCACCACGTGATTGTACGACTTTCAAGTCACACACATCACTGTGCACTAAATCCAAAGGCTCGGTACCTCTTTTAACAGAATGAAAAGAAGTCCTTGTCAATTTTGCTTTTACGTAAGTTTCACACTTGTGATTTGGATTAATCTTGAAACATAGTATGTGATTTAACTTGATTAATGTACGCAAAGAGTCAAAATTTACATGACCAAGTCTGTCATGCTATGATTGAGAGGACTTAAGCATATACACAGAATAAGAAGTTTTCTCATTAATCTTAAAGATAATAGTCATTACATTAAGCTTAAATATACTACCCGACATATACCCCTTCCCCACATAGACCCTGCTATTGGTCAACACGACCTTATCAAACTCAAGCACCATGCAAAAGCCATGCTTGCTTAAAAACGACCCCGAGACAAGGTTCTTACGAATGTCCAGCACAAATAGGACATCGTCCAGAGTCAACGCTTTGCCTGAAGTCATCTTCAGGACCACCTTGTATTTACCCTCAATAGTTGAGGTTGCAAAATTCCCCATGAATAACTTCTCACAGTTTGAGACCAGTTCGAAAGTTGTAAACATCTTCTTCTCAACACAGATGTGGCGAGTGGCCCTAGTGTCCACCAACTATTCCTTCGGGTTGGACCCCACCATGTTCACCTCTAAGATGACAACTGATAGATGCATGTCATCCATATTTTGTGATAGATCCTCTATTTCAACCATATGGGCATGACTCTTATTCTGTGAAAAGTACTTCTTGTAAGGTTTCTTTTTCTTACGGCAGTCAACCGCTCGATGTCTATCGCGTCCATAGTTGAAGCACTATCCATTGAACCTAAAAGTAGGTTCCTATACCTTGTAGACCGGCCTTTTGGAGACACCGCCTCTTGCCCCCAGCTTTGAGCTTTTGCCTGTCAGTGGCTTCTTGTTTACCCCCGAGGACTGGCTATGCTCAACCACGTTTGCTTTCACAATGGAGGTATTCCCTCATTTCCTCCTATTGTCTTCCTCAATCCGGAACTTGACAACGAACTCTTCGACTGTCATCTCCTTTTGTTTATGCTTCACGCAATTCTTGAAGTCTTTCCAGCCGTTAAGCAACATCTCAATCAACGCAGTTGCCTAGAATGATTTACTCAAGAACATTTCCTCTGTATGAATCTTGTACAGAATTACTTAGAACTTTTGGACTGGACTAATGACGGTTTTTGAGTCTACCGTTTTGAAATCCAGAAACTGGTCAACGACAAATTTCTTCGCCTCAACATCCTCAGTATTATACTTCTTGTCCAAAGCATCCCACAGCTCCTTTGCCGACTTCTTGGCATAAAACATGTTGAAAAGCGAATCTTCCAAGCCATTCAGAACATAGTTCCAACAAAGAAAGTCTTACTGCTTCCAAGCATCTAGAGCCATGAGTTTCTGCTTATCTTGCTCATTGTCTTTTGCAGTTGGTGGATCCTCACTGAAAAACCTCATAAGGCTTAGAGTAGTCAGGTAGAACAGCATCTTCTGCTGCCACTTTTTGAAATTAACTCTCGTGAACTTCTCTAAGCGCTTATGATGGTTGAGCGGGCCTCCCGGAATAGTAGGAGCAGCAATAGGATTAACTATAGAGATCACAGCAACAGGGTTAACTATAGAGATCACAGCAACTGGGTTGACCACAGAGGTCACAATAACAGGGGTTAGCAAGCCAGTTGCCCCAAGGTTCTGATCCCCACCAACATTAGCAGCAGCAACATCGGTAACAATTGTCATTTCTGAAAAATATTACAGAATTCACTATTCTGCGTTTCCAGAAATTAAACTTAATACTAGAAAATCTCAAAGTTGGAAATTTAATTCAAAACTAGTCTCATCACTTCCCTAGAATCGAACATGGTCAAGAATGTTTCCAAGAAGACTAGAGGGGTCACATCGATCCCATTTAAAACACAGTTAACCTTAGACAAAACTTTCAAGAGCATGTTGACTCCTAATCCATAGGAAACAATTTTTAGAATTAAGTTTTTCAGGGGATGAACTAGGTTAAACCAAACTAAGTTCCAAACTTACATGCATTAAAAAAAAATTCTAACAAATTACAAGCAATGTAAAAAAATTGCTACAACAATTATAAGCAAATAAAACTTACTTCTACAAATCGGTAAATGAACCAAACTAAAACCCAAGCAAAACATTGCTTCAAATATAAGACTAGCAAACCAATCCAACTGATTCTATTTAGTCCAAAAATTCATTTCCATGCTTAGGTATTTCTGTTCAACAAAAAGTTAGTAGTTCAATTTTTTTTACTATTGCAAGCCCAAATTTCATTTGGATTTGTATTTTCCCCTTTCGGATAGGTATTCTTATAAAGAATGTTAGCACAAACCCCAACAAAATACAAAGCAAAGAATTGGAAAATACTGTAAAAGCAATAAATGAATAGCAAAATTAAGTAAAAATTAAAATGCTATACAAGTTACACACATAAAACTTAAAAGTCCAAAATTAATTTAGAATTTATATTATACCATAAACATGTAAATAAATAGACAAGTTACAAAAAACAAACATTTATAACTGCAAATACTTAAATTAAAAATTTAATAGGCTAGAGTTATATGAAATTTTTACAAAACAATAACCATGCAATAAACATGTGAATGTTTCTAGTAATTAACATATAAATTATTTTAGAATTAAGATCATGCAAATAATTCTAGGGAGCTAAAATTTAGAAAATTGAGAACATGCAAATTATATTATAAAACTATAAAATAAATAAGCATACAAATCATGATAGGAAATCATGAACCATGCTCATAGAATAAAATGATACTTAAACAAATAAGTATGCAAATTTTATACTAGAGTTCTAGAAATAAAAGTATTCTAATTAAACTAAACAATTAGAACATAACATTGCATAAATTAATCTACAATCATGCATTGTAAAAATCAGTGGACGATTCCAATCCAGAAAATAATTTCGATTTGATTTAAACAGGCAATGCTATTTTTTGTGAGGAACAATAATACTACTAAACCCAATTGAAGTTGTTCCATGTTCATAGAATGAAACAATTTTTTTTATTATTATTTATTTTTATTTTAACACAAAGAAACATGTAATTTATATAATTAGACCAGAATCACAAACTGGTAGCAATCAACATGAAACAATTGTTTAGTTATTGAATTGCAACAGAAGACTATTTTTTTTTTTTTGGGTAAATTACACTGACACCTCCCGAGATTTATGTTTATTACAGTTCCCCCCTCACATTTGGGAAATTACACTAACCCCCCTTATCAGTGTAATTATTTGGCGGTGTTAACTTTTAAGTTAAAATGACATATTTACCCTTAATCTTTGCATATACTTTAAAGGGTAAATTACATTGACACCCCTTGAGATTTCAATTTGATACAGATTCCCCCCCCCCCGACATTTAAAAAAAAACTAATTTAATAAAAATAAATATGAAGAAATATATTTAATTTGTAAAAAATTATTTCTAACTACTCGAAAGATAAAAATTATATAAAAATGATAACTATTTTTTATTTCTTAACCAAATTAATTTTTAATTTTAAAAAAAAAAATTCTAAAAATGAAACCATACATAGCCTAAGAATCTTTTAATAAGTCATTTCTTATGTTGGTAACTTATTTAATTATTTGTTAATTTTACGACATTTTTACCATCTGAGGCATGTTTGGTAATCATTTCGTTTTCAATTTTCAATTTATATTTACAAAAATTTTAAAAGCTGTCATAAAAACTTGTTTGATAATTTTTTTGGTTTATAAATGGTTGTCTATGTTTGTAAATTTGAGAAAAAAATGTAAATTCAAAAAATGAGTTTACGTTGGTTTTTAAACAAAAATTTAAAAATTTGACTAACAATTTTTTTTTTCAAATATTTTTTTTAATTAATTTTTTTTCAAATTAATTTTTTTTTTCAATGAATTTTTTTTTCAACTAATACTAACCGAGGGGCAATTAGTAATACTACTTTAAACCTTGGTGAAGGGATTGTAATTTCTAAAATGTGAGAGGTGTCAATATAATTTATCCAATGAGGGCAAAATTGTATTTACAAAAAATTAAATTGCTGACATCAGCAAAATCTGTTAATTGACTTAACAGTCAACTAACTGAGGGAACAATCTGTAATGAAACTTTAAACCTCAAGGAGGGGAGTGTAATTTCTAAAAAGTGAGGAACATAACTGTAATAAATATAAATTTCAGAAAGTGTCAATTTAATTTACCCTTCTTTTTTTTTTTAATCATGAATAATAGTTGGCTTATCTATATGCTACAAGTAGTCTATTCGGATAACAAAAGCGGTCGCATGCATACTTAAAAATCTATTAAGGTCAAGTTTGGCTATCCTAAATAAGTACACACTTTTTATCTTTTTATTTTTTTTTCATCACATCATCTCTCTACTTTTCTACACATCTTTTCGTAAAAAGTCAAAAAGTACACTTATTTAGATCATCCCAAACAACTCCTCAGGTGTAATATTTAAATGAATATAAACTCTTCATGTCCTTTAAATTAATGGGAAACGATACTGTTCAGTTTTTAGAAAGCAATAGTAGGTAGTTTTTCTTTTCAATCACTTGCAGAAACCAATTTTTGGAATATTATGTAATAACTCAAAATTATTAAGAGAAGCAGAGAAGGCTCCTACAGAAATAAACTATTACATTTAGCATATGAATCTATTTAGCCAATTTCGTAAGAAATATATATAATTTGTTTTAAGATTGTTAGCTAAATTTTGTAATTAAATAAGATAAATAGATTCATAATTAATCAAACTAAATTAGAGAATATGAAAATTTGCTTGAAATTACAATCATATTGCACAAAAATACATAATACATTAAAATGGTAAAGAAAGCAAATCGAAACCTCTGTGATACTACAGTCTCCTTGAAACAAATTCGCCGTCCCACTGTGGTTGCTAGAGGTAAGTCGGTGTCTGTCTCCCATGATACGACGGTGTAGACCCGTTAACATAGAAGCATTTTCTGTTAGCTTTAGCGAATCGACAATGGTAGCACTCTCTCACACAAGAAGAAAATTATAGGAGCAAACTGATTGTGCGGATATTTGGGAAGTTGCTATTTTAGTAGACTATTTTAGTTTTTGGCTATTTTAGTAAGCTAAAATTTTTATGCTTAGGAAGATAGTTAGATTTTTTTGTAGTTGGATATGATATTTGTAAGAGAAAAAGTAAAATGATTATGAATTTAATGTAACATTTTGTCCTGTTAGCTATTTTAGCTTATTTTGTCATTTTATGAATTTTAACCCAAAAAGCCAAAAAAAAAGCCTTTGCCAAACACCCCCTATATAATATGGAATCCAAAAAATTCTATGTGTCAACTAAAGAAGTCGGTCTCTATTTATACACCATAGGAGATAGAGGAGGATCCTCCAGCAATGAAAGCTAACAATTAATGCAGCCCATTACTTCTGTAAAACTGTTAAAGTAATGCACAAAACTGATGGGGAATTAATGTGTGAGTTATACACAATATACACGTGTGTAACACATATCTGCAGCCACTTGGCCCAAAAAAATTAGGTTGGTGGGTCACCAATCCGGGCTAGTCCAAACCTAACCCAACCCTCAAGCCTAAGATCCATGACCCACGAACCCGGTCCAGGCGGGCAGGGCACTACAATTTTTGCATAACCAACTTAAACTATAGTTTTGACTCAAGCCCATCCACTACAAGAAAAAACACATTTGGCGACTAAATTTTTAGCCGCCAAAAGTGAATTTTTAGTCGCCAAAAGTCGGGTTTTAAGTTTCCTCGACTAAATTTTTTAGTCGCCGGCTTGGTCACTGGAAAACTGTCGCGAAAGGTATTGGCGACTTACAAACTTTTAGTCGCCCAAAAACCAAGTCTGTAGCTACTAAAATTTTCGTTGCCAAAGCTCATTTATATTTTTTAAATTATACACCAATAGTGAATTATTTTTTTTTAATTTATACATTTGCCGACTATTTTTTTCGTTGCCAATACTAAAGCTTTTGGCGACCACCCGTTTTAGTCACCAAAAGCTTATTTCAGAAAAAAAAAAAAAAAAAAAAAAAAAAAAAAAAAAAAATCGTCGCCCAAAAACCAAGTCTGTAGCGACTAAAATTTTCGTCGTCAAAGCTCATTTATATTTTTTAAATTATACGCCAATAGTGAATTATTTTTTTTTAATTTATACATTTGCCGACTATTTTTTTCATCGCCAATACTGAAGCTTTTGGCGACCACCCGTTTTAGTCGCCAAAAGCTTATTTCAGAAAAAATAAATAAATAAATAAATATCCTTTGCTCTTCCCAAGTTTTGAACCACCAACCTTCTACATTCTAAACCTCTATCAACACTCTCTCCACTATGCCACAATAACACCACATGAATATATATATGCAAAATATATTATTTATATAGTATATTGACCCGTATTAATATTAAACTATATATATAAATATAATTATTTTTATTCAAATATAATTTTATGTAAAAAATAAATTATTTATTTTTAAAAAAAGGAGCCACTTTTGGCGACTAAATTTTTTTTTAGTCGCCAAAAACCTTAGTTTTAGCTACTACCAATAATTTAGTCGCTAAAAAAATTAATTTCCGCCTAAAAATAACCACTTTCGGCGACTAAACTGATTTTTAGTCGTCAAAGCCGCCACTTTTGCCGACTAAACTCAATTTTGGTCTCCAATTGTCCACTTTTAGCTACTAAATTTTTTTTAGTAGCCAAAAACCTTTACTTTTGGCTACAAAATTTTTTTTTGTCAGTAAAACACCTACAATCGGCAACCAAACCATTTTTTAGTCGCCAAAACCTATGCTTTTGGCTACTAATTTCTTTTAGTAGCCAAAAACCTTTACTTTTGGCTACAAAATTTTTTTTTGTCAGTAAAACACCTACAATCGGCAACCAAACCATTTTTTAGTCGCCAAAACCTATGCTTTTGGCTACTAATTTCTTTTAGTCGCCAAAAACCTTCACTTTTGGCTACTAAAATTGTTTTAGTCGCTAAAACCCATATAATCAACCACTAAACTGATTTTTAGTCGCCAATAAGTATACATTTGGCTACTAAACTGTTTTAGTCGCCAAAAGTCTTCACTTTTGGCTACTAATTCAATTTTAGTCGCCAATTGTCATACTTTCAGCGACGAAATTTACATTTTTGGTCGATAAAACTGTTTTTTGTTGTAATGATCCCTGACGTATTCATAACTCCCTTCCTTTAAAAAATTTAGATTCCCCAAAGAGCTCATACCCTAATCAAAATCTTGAGGTTTAAATACCCATCAAAACTTTCCTCTACAATCAATATGAGATGGATAGTTATACACAATTTCCAAAATCTCATTCATGAGGGCAACTTTATGAGATAATTTATCATTCAATTCTTAATGATTTTTTGTCATTCTTTTTGTGGTGTAAAGATCTTATTACAAAAAAATCTAAACTCATTTAATCCCACCTCAATCAGGGGTTGGAACCTACTTTAATTTCACATTAAAGTTATCATGAAATCATTTTTTTCCAACACATTTTCATTCCAATCCTGATGCTAAACAATGTCCCATTACTTAAACCACAATTTGAGGATAAGGCCAAGATTCTTTGTTGTTAAAAACATGTAAGTGCTGCCAACTGTTATGGTGTTCTGTTCACGTTTCTGTAAAAAAAAATTATATGTTAGTAGCAATATTACTAAACTTCGCACATTGTGAAACTAACAACATATGAAAAAAAAATAAAAAATAAAAATCTGATTTGGCTTTGTTTTAATCTTCACAATCAATCTCACCCATTTGATGGCATCATATTTATTAACGTCTTTGTTGCTTTTCCTTTAGTCTTTATTCTTATATGCTCTGTGCATCTTTATCCCCCTGCATAACCTTTTTGAATGTGAAAGAAGAGAAATTATGTTTATTCATGTTTAATAAAATCAAACAAAGATTACTTAGCGTATAAATTTCTAGAGTAATGCTAGGAATTCTAAATATTTTACCAATATTTCTACCACATTTGATAGAAATATTGGTAAAACATTTGGAGTCACTAGCATTTTTCAAATTTCTAATATATATTTTTCTTGTTTTGTACTCTTTTGATTGGATCATTCCAATATAGAAACTTCAAATGATTGTGGAATAAGAACCTAAACCAAATCGATGATATGGAACACCTCTTTTGTGGGGATCCAAATCCTTCCCATTCAAAGAATATATTTTCTAGCTAGAGAAAAACATTGTGAAAAAGCTTTTCTCCTTTTTTCCATCCCATAAATTAAAGAAAAGATGCATTTGGGATTTGAATATCCAAATTAGCAACCATTCATTGCTTTCTTTTAGCCCCTATCAAATATCAATGCAAGTTGCTTTAGGCCCTTTTTTCACTGATTCTCTACCACACTCATCTCTATATATTCCTCTCCTCTCTCTCTCTCTCTCCCTCTCTCTCTCTCTCTCACCCATGTACTGATTAATAGACAAGAAAAATTCCATGGTACCCATGTTTTATGAACATAAAATACTCTCTAATTTAGCTACACACATAAAAATCGGGTCCCACAGTATTACCATTCTTTTGTGATGAATTTTTGTATTTTTTTACATTAATCAGTACTCACCAAATGGCATATACGTACAGAAGGTACACATATGCATGTTGATAATGAAATGAACATCAACCTGCCAATTTTTTTTGGTGCATTAGGTCTCCTTCATTTTTGATTCCCACTTGTTTTTATGTTCTTACTACGTGTAAGGTTGCGGTGCTGATATAATCATATCTTTTTTAATGTAGGGATTTTGATAATATCATCGACACTCTTACAGGATACTAGGTTGAAAACTCTTCAGAGAGAATCGATATGAAAAATTCTATGCTACCTATGTCCTATGGACAACAAATACATTGTAGTAGAATGATGCACATAGAAACTGGGCCCTGAACCTTGTCGTGTAAGGTTGCAGTGCTAATATAATCGTACCATTTTTTAATATAGGAATTTTGATAATATCACTGACAGTCTCAAAAGATACTAGGTTAAAAACTCTTTAGAGAAAATGGACATGAAAAATTCAGTGGTATCCATGTCCTTTGGACAACAAATACACTCTAATAAAACAAGGCATATAGGAATTGCCTCTCCCTAGCCTTGTATGTATTCTGTGACTGATTTATGTATTCTTTGCATTAATCAATACTCTTTTCATCAATCAAAAAAAAAAAAAAAATCAAATACTCGTTTCAAACAACATATCCATACAGAAGGTGTACATATGGGCGTTGACGATGGAGTGGATAGCAATTGATTTTTTTTTTTTTTTTGGGGGGGGGGTCTTCATTTTTTTTTGGAAAATGGCCGAGGCCCCCGTGGGGGTGACCCCCACCATTTCCACTATTTTTTTACTGGCTGAAATTTTTTTTGTCGTCTTGCTATCACAGAGCCCCACGTGAAGGTGGGGGTGCTGGGGGTCCCAGCACTGTTGCTTGTTTTTATGTTTTTATTATGTGTAAGTTTGCAGTGCTGCTAAATCGTATATTGTGTATGTAGGGATTTCAACATCAATACTTGGTTTAAAAAAAATTCTCATCCATTCAGTAAGTCTCTTTTGTTGATATCTTAAAGCATTGGAATGGTCATGGAAGTGATATTATTCCTTTGACCGGACCAATAAGATTTCTACTTAGCTACGTTCAACAATTTTGATTCTAGTCTTTTTCATCGATGTGGAAGATTAGCACCCATATTTTCCCTGTCCTGGAATTTTTTTGACCTTGATTAGTAATTAACTACAATTAGCAGATTCTATGCTTGATTAGGTTAAGCTGTTTTATTTATTTATTTTATTTTATTTAAATAATTTTGAATAAACTATCAAGCTCTTAATGCTGTGTTTGATTGGGGGATTTGGGAAGGGATTTGGAAACAGAAATGAAAAATGTTGGTGAAATGTGAATAAAACATGTCTATATTTCACATAGTTTCACACACCTTTTCTCTTTCCTTTTCCAAATTCTCCCCTAAATTCTCAAACCAAATACAACATAAGAGTTTGACTTAATTCCCATCAAGTCCTATTAAAAATCATTGTTAAAAATAATTTTTTGTGATGATTTTTTACATGTCGCTAAAAATTAACAATTAGTGACTTTTTTCACGATTTTTATAAATTATCGCTAAAAGTTAAAAATTAGTAATGTTTTTTTGTGACGATTTTTTTTAAATTGTCGCTAAAATTTATAATTAGAAATATTTTTTTGTGACTATGTTTAAATTGTCATTGAAAATTAATTATTAGTAATGTTTTTCAATAGTGCATGATGAAAAATACTATTAATTATCATAGGACCAATTAGTAAAATCTAAACATTAGTCCCCTTGAATTTTTAACTTGCAACCATTCAACTGAGGGTTGCCTTTTGATGCTTCAATGCTCTGATGGCATGCACCAGTTTATGACCTCTCCTAACTTCATCGCACGAGGTACTTCCTAAGTTCATAAAGTTCAATTGTGATCAAGCTAAAAAATGGACATCCTACAATATAAATTAGAATTGTGTAAAAGAAAGAGAGACTTTCATTATTATTATTATTATTATTATTTTGTGTGAATCCAATCATCATAAGCCACACTAACTATTATAAACTCTGAACCTTCATCACCGCCGCCACCATCACCTTCTACAACTCCCTGGCTAGTTGCTTTGTTCTCTTTTTCCTTCACAGTGACGATCATCATCATTCTTGTCATCATCATCATCATCTTCATCATCATTATTTTAGTGTTATTAGTAAAGCACCACATAAATGGTGAATTAGAACATGATTCTTATCATCAACTACATGTAGGAGGGTTAAGGATTAAATAAGCTGATTTTTTTGTTTTTGTTTTGTTTTTCTTTTTCATTTTCCTGAGAACCAAACAGCAGTAGATTCAAGAAGACAAAAGGTGTACTCTATAGGACAATATAGAGAATAAATTCTTATATGGATTCGTAAAGCAAACTCTATTTTTGTACTAAAAAAACAGAATAGCAAGACGTGTTTGTGAAAATACCCCAGAGAAATATGATAGTAAAATGCATGAACAGAATAATCCCTATTGTAGTAGTTAATTTCTTGATTCCCTAACCCACACTTCTAATAGGTTCACTATAATATAACTACAGTAGGCAATTAGGCAAAAAGTAACTCGAATTTGGCTTATATTTGACCCGTTAAAAGTTAGTTTGAGATCTGCCGTAAATAAGATAAATTTGACTATATAATTTAAAATTCGATAAGTTTTTTAATTAAACTTAAACAAGCTACTATTCTACTTGATAATGTTATATGTATTATAAAAAATCAAACTATTCAAATTCAATTTGTTATCGGTTCGATTAAAACTTATTTAAAATCTATTGAAATAGTAAACAAATAAAGTTTGAATACATTGAAGTTTGCTAAGTTTTCAAATCATACTTAAAACAATACTCTACCCAATAAACTTGTATGCATTAATTATAAAAAAGGTATTCGAGCTTTGCATTGGTGGTCAGTCACTTGGCTTGCTGTCTCATGAAGTATTAGGTTTCAGGTTCACTTGACCCTAGGCTAGTCATTAGGCTTTTGGAGCTACGCTCGTGAGTATAGCTCGAGCTTTGCCTAATCTGCGTAGAAGAGACGCTTTTTGTGGGTCGTGAAAATAGTTAGAGTTTATCCCTAATTATTAAAAAAAAACGGACTCAAATTTGTCTTAGTATCAATTCAATTAAAGCTCATATAAAATTGCCTCAAATTGTATACAAATCAAGTTTAAACATATTAAAATTTATAAATTTTTTAATTCACACTTCAATAATTTGCTATATAATTTGAGCCGGCTCATTTAAAGCCCTACTCACGCCACCCTCATTCAGACAATGCTAGGTTATGATATTGGTAGCCAAGTTACAATAAATAAATGAAAAAAGAGCTAGTCTTTGAAGCTTAAAGTAGCTCTAGGGTTTGAGAGCCCTAGAGGAAGCATATGAGCAAATCATCACCATGAACCAAAATTCCATATTGAAATGGAAAATTTAAAAATAGAACTCTAAAGGAAGATGTGCCTAGATCAATGTTCCTAAAGATTACATGCCTAGTAATCTAGTCTACTTGGTGGTAATTGATTTGGTTATGATGGTTTGATCATCATATTCCCTTGTTTGGATGCTTCTCAACATTATTTTTATCAAAAGCAACCATAAGGAACCATGAATTCTACTTACCACTCATGAAAGCATCATTGCAATTAAACCAGATTAGTTTAGTTGATCACCACTGTATATTCCTATTTAGTCTAGATCAATGAATTTATTAGAGATAAAAACTGTTCATTTCTTTTTTATTATGAGATTATTTGTTATTTTGAGTTGTTTGTTGGGCTTCTACTTGTATATTGAGAATATTTGATGTAGTTTATAAAGACTACTCATAGTTTTTCTGTATTTTGGAAGTTAGTATCAAAATGTTTGATTTGTTTGACTATGGCTTAAAAACTACCTTATTGGTCACAAAAACACGTTTTGCTAGAAAAAAAAAAAAAGCTTTAACCTTTTTTGCCAAAACTCATTTCCCACATAAAAATTCACTTTAAAAAGTTTTTTTTTTTTTTTTTTAAAAAAAAAAGCTAGAAAAACTAAAAAATTTCCAAATAAACTAGCTTTTTCAGTATTAATTTTTTTAATAAATTCATTTTTTTAGCTAACTCCAAAAATGATACTTTTAACTTTTACTTTTTGATTATTAACTTTTTGAGCTTAAAAAATAATACCAAACAGTCACATTATTAGATTATATAATTATCCAGTTTAACAAAATTCTTTTCATATTTACAATTATAAAATAAATTTTTTTTATATATATTAAAAAAAAAAAAAAAAAAGCATCATTGGTGCAACAAAGATTTTGTTCCTCCCTGCAACAAAGAAATCAATTCATGATTTGGGAGCCCTTTTTTGAGTGATATCAACATAGATAGAGCATATGGCATTGGCATCTTTAGTGCATGAACTAATAATACAGAGAGATTAATAATAAAAATTGATTTGTTGTGTGGAATGTTTAATATTTCCAGCTTGAAAAATTATATCCAAATATGCGATTCAAGATTGACCAAGATATATAATATAATTCAATTTCATGACTTTATTCTCCAAAAAAACCACAACCTCTATATATAGAACTCATTGATAATAATATATTATTGTTGAAATATAATATTTGAGAGCTTCAAAAAAAAAATGTGTAGGTTGTTAGGAAAAATAAATGATTTCTCACAAGTAAATCAGTCAATGAGAATAAAAATTAATGCGGAAAAATTAAACCAACAGCAACACAAGAATTTTTACGCAATTTCCTCAATGTGAGATACGTCTACGGTTTCAAAATTTGATTCTACTATCAACTAAAAAATTTCTAAACGATTACAAACGAAACACAAATGGTCTTACAAATCACCCTAGATGAATTCCAAATAATCAAGAGGAAAAATCTCACCAAATAGATGAATAAAAATTTTCAAAATTAAATTATAAAATATCTAAGATAACGAACCAAATCAACTTTAAAATAAAGCCGAAACAAAAGCACAAAGCATTAGATTTGACTAAACCAATAACAAGCAGCAGCACTATGTTTATTCACCAATTCCAAACCCACCGAATTGATCATCAACTATTCTATAGCAGCGCACTCTATACTTGGGGAAAAACAAATATATATGAAACAAAGACCATATATATTGTTGAACCATGGCTTTTTATCAAAACCTTAAGAGCATATTTGATTATGTGGATTAGAGTATAGGATTGGAATTATTAATCTGTGGGCCTAATTATTCTATGTTTGTTTTAACATTTTGGTTTAGGATTATTAATCTAATGAATAATTAATCCAACAAATTTGTAGGATTATTAGTAATGAGATAGGGATAGGATTATTAATCCAATGGATATTAATCCAATTGGATAGTGAATACCACACTAATTTAATAGGATTATTAATACTTCACTATTAATCTTGTGAATCAAACATGACCTAATTGTTACCAAACATATTATTAAATATTCATTGGGTCTTCAAAAGTTAGGTATAATATATTATAAATATATTATAATCAACACCAAAATAAATTAAATATTTTAATAAATCATTTGAGTCCCATTCTCCAATAAGGAGGAGGTATACCCAACAAAAATTATGACAAGCATGATTCTCAATAGTTTTTTAAGAAATATCTTTAAATTATGCTAGAATTTCATAAATGACTCAAAACACAACCTGTCTCCTATTTTTTCTTCAAGAGTTTCATCTCCATTTTCAAACCAAACTACAACCAAATTATTTTGTCTTAAAAAAATAAATGAGTTTTGAAATAAACTACCAAGAAAATTTTTGGTATTTCATCATATTTGTTTTAAGAAAATGAATGGTTTATGTTTAAAATCACACTTTAAAAATAAATGTAACAAAATTATGTGACTACAATTATACAAAAAAATAAAATAAATCATACTAAATATAGGACATACTTTTTGTGCTTGCAGTTTATTTGTTGAAGGAACACATATATTGTGAAGTTTAGTACAGTGCATTTCATAAACCAATCTTCGACACTTTCGCATGATTTTAGCCCTTAAATTTAATTTGTAAATCTTGCAAATTTACCCATTATTTTCCCTTTTTTTAAATAAGTTAAAAGATTATTAGTTTTAATAAATAATGAGACATTGAAGGAAACTAAAGTTTGTAAATCAAAATTATTTTGATGGTAAGAAATTGAAATCACTATATAGTATATTTATAATTGGTCAATAGTTTTTTCGGTCATTTTACTCAATTTGTTCACAATCTACCACATTATAGTCCAATGATTCTTTAAATTTCAAATCGACCAAATTGTAATTGAAGGATTGTTTTAATTTCAAATAAAGAAAGGCAAATTTGAGTCTCTTTACCCGTCATTTCTCCCCCTAGTCTTTCTTCTCTCTTCTCTCTTCTCTCCATGTCATGAATCAATAGCGGTGATACTTTCAACCACCGTTAAAACCAAAATAAATGATAACGCAATACGTGAGTTTTGAAATCTAAATTTATTAGATTATTATCCAACGACAAGTAGGTCCTCAAACCTAATTTGTTAACCTATACATTTCACTTTTAGGGTCCTTAGCTTTATAGTTAGGTCCATTTCATTATTTATGATATTTAAGGTCTAATTAATCATGAGAATAATATATGATTGATCATCATAGTCTTTATTAAAAAAAATTGAAATTTTGAAATGACATATTTCTATTTCTTGTCTCTCCCAAAATTTAGATAAATAAAGCGATGACTAAATTCATTGTATATACCAAAACTATGTCGTTAATCTCAGCTATGAAACCGATAGAGAACGATTCTTTTTTTTCAACTTGTTAAATATTATTATGGTATTGGTAAATTTTTAACTGTGATAATTTATTAAGATGGTTCCATTCTAGGGAATGGATAAGATGTTAATTCAAAATAGAAGTCATGCTAATGAAACCATTTCAACCCCTCTCCTTTTTATTTGGTTTATTAGAATGAGATAGAATACCGTGATTCTATTTGTAACAGATTTGTTATTATGTTTTTAGTCTAACCAAAAATGAAAATAAATATATGTTGATTTTATTGCGGTACTAGGAAAATTCTAATATACACCCCTTGAAAATGATATACCATATGCACCCTTAGTTATGTAATTTTTTTTCTTTAATTGTGACTAATTTTCTTCTCTAGTGACCTCGAGGGGTTAGCCTAGTGGGCAAAACTTGGGACTAGGGTTGTGCTCCCTCTAGGTCTTAGGTTCAATATAGGGGCCCCCACAAGTGGGCGGTGGAATTTGTCTTCCGAAATTAGTTGAAGTGCATGTAAGCTTATCCGAAAACCCAATTATCAATGTGTGTGTGTGTGTGTGTGCACGCGCGCACGCACGTGCGAGTAAGCTGACCCGGACCCTCGATTATCAAAAATATATATATTTCTTCTTTAGTTATGTCATTATTTTAGTTATGACTCATGAGTTCTTTAGTTATATCTCATATTGTGTTTAATTATGATTTTTTTTTTCTTTTTTAGTTATGACTTAAAAAATTTGAAATTATGTAATTTTCTTTCTTAGTTATTAGGCGTATACCCTTTCTTAGTCATAAGGTGTATACCTTTCAAAGGATATGTACCATAGTGTTTTCGGATATGCCTATCTATTCCATGGTAGAATATGTCTGTTGGCCTCCCTCTTGTTTGCCAATTTTTTTTTTTTTTCTCATCTATGAAAAAAAATGGGTAGGTATAAATAATTCTATTTCTCTTTCATTTTCTGTTTTTGTGAAAAATTCAAAATCTAAACATAACCTATCCTAAATTGTTGTATTTTCCTTCAATTCCATCATAGCATAACAAATAGACCATAGGAATGTCTTATTGCTTGACTAATTACAAATTATCACCTACCTTGCGATTCACAATTTATTATTTTAGCAAAATATTCATGATTCAATTTACAATTTGACAACAATTGATAAATCATTACTCACTTTGTTAAAAAATGATTAACCTATATAAAATGGAAACCATAAATGATTGGCATTTACATAGCACATAAAATGAAATTCCAAGGAAAAAATGCTCTTTATCTATGTAGATTGGATCTAGTATAAATTATTTCAAACAATTACAAGTGGCTACAACTGTACCTTGTACAACTAGGAAGAGAAGGAAGAAAGTGTTACAAACTTAGAGTTGGTTTGGAATGTTCTAAATAAATATAATTTTTGACTTTTTATAAAAAGATTTGTGGAAAAGTAGAGAGAAGATGTTGATTAATGTAATTCAAATAAGTGCACTTATGCAACAAGTGCACTTATGTAGTTTAACCCAAACAAGACTTAGACTTTAAAATTTTGGAAGGAATCAATGACGGTATGCTATTTGTCTTCCTCCTTCTCCCAACTCCTTTTAAGATTTGTCTTTTTTTAAGTTAATAAGCTATACTCAAAAAATTACTAATCAACTCGATAAAATATATAAATTATAAAATATCAAACTTCTTGAATTTTACTTATACTCGACTTGTCAAAAACTTGTTCTACATTGAGTCTTTATATAAGTAAAATCATAAATTTATTAAAATTTTAAACTAAATTTAACAAAAAAAAATAAAATCTATTCGGATCCACTCGACTCTTTTGTAAATAAGAATGTTGGGACGTGGGGTTGAGCATAGGATAGTTTGGGGATTTGAAATGCAATCCCACATTAGTGGGAAATTCTATTTCCATATACCCTTTTATCTCTGTACACATCATATCTCAGTTTACATACTTAATGAATTTGAAAAAAAAAATGTTTTACATAGTACACAACCCTTCATACTAGAACTACCCTCTTCTTCATCCTTCCACCACTAACCCTAATATCTAACCTAACTAGTCATTGTCGCCACTTCCACCATAACCGCCGCCGTAGCCCGTCCCAAAATACTACGACACACTGTTTCCAAACTTTCTATTACCTATACAACTAGAGAGTTTACACTTGTATTGCACCCTAATTGATATAATTTATTCTGAAAGACCAAACCGCTACATGCAGTTGAAAAGAAAAACTACAAACTTGACATACCTAAGTCATCTCTCTGAATAAGCTTTTTAAATGGCTTCTAACCATTGATTGCACTTGTTCCTTTTTTACATTAAAGTGGCTCACCTCTTTATATCTATATGGGGATATGCTATTGTAGACGCGCCCTCGGGCCTCACTACAATTCGGACTCAATTTGTGTTACGGTCCTGTATCTAATCTCGCAGAGTGCAATGCAAGACCGATGACTCGTCAAAGAGTCCAAATCCGGCAAATCGTTTTGGAAAACAGATTTTTTAGAAAGAAGTGTCAAACATGGACTGCTTTGCCAGATACAGAGTTGCCACCTAAATATTTATTTTGGGGGAATTTAGGAAACCCTGACTCGTTGCCTAAGGCCACGTGTCCGTCATCACCAAAGTTACCTCGGCCCGGGAACTTGGGTACGATTGGGGAAGGTCACTTCGTGAGCACCCCCGCTCGCCCGATCAAAGATCAGCCTCTACTAACCATGATATCGAGTTTTGAAAACATTATGCGTTCTTATTCCGGTTATTAGCCTTGATTTACTATGTGATGCGCACAGCATACAAATATAGACCGGATCGCCTAAATTGGAACAAAACATCTCATGTTTGTTTTGAAAACGGTTTGTTACTCGCAAGTAGGCTAAAATGTGGATTTGCCACCCTCAGTTGGGCTTAGAAAATATGATTTTGCCACTATCTAGTGGGCTTAAAACTCACAGTCAATGCATTATTCCAATTCAGATAATCTAACCTTCACTCACAGGCATTCAGGCAATTATGTCACATAAGCAGTTAGCCTCATGGCAAGCATGCTCTCATGGCAGTCACTCACACACATGCAAGGATGCTAAAGCATAAAACTTACCGAGTACTCCAAGTCAAAACAAAAGCTATATTAGAAATCCATGCATGATCCTAACTATACAGAAATGCCTAATGCAACACATGCAAAATGCAACTAAGATAGGCTCGGCTATTCTAAAGATGGCATGTAAAATGCTACAACTAACAAGTATTCAACTCGGAATCGAAATACAAATGCAGTTAGCATGATGCGTCGAGCCCGGTGCATGCAAAACAGATGAATGAATGCAAACATGCTATCATGCTGTATGTTAATTGAAACATGCCTTAATCTAACCATCATAAGCTGGTAAATAAAAGGGAGAAAGACGTGGGGTTGGAAGACATACATCACACGCACGCACACTTATTACAGTTGTACCCTCGCTCGGAGGGTCCGAATAAATAATATACAGTCCGAATAAATAGTACAGGCCGAATAAATACAAAATCCTAATTAATTGACAGATTAATCTAGGAAAGCAGGTAAATTAGCACGCAAATCCATGGACCGCCTCAGCTCTGTTCCAAATGATGAATGATGCATGCTTGAGTTGCCTTGCGCAGAAATCCATTACGATGCCCCAGTTTGCCTCTGTTTGCAATTGTTCTTGGAATATTGCACAACGCTCCAAAAGGCCGCTGATTTCTGATTTACTGCAACAGAGAGCAACAAAGGGGCATGGCAAAGTATTTTCACATATGTATGCATGACTACTCTTTAGAGAGTATAGTCCTCGATCCTCGTGCCACCAATCACGCATATCGATGCATGATGGCCGAGGAGTCGAATTGCACGACTCAATATGAAATGAATGCACATGAAAACACAACAAGACCTAAACTCTATCATGGGTAATCTGGAGTGTCGGCGACAGGGAATTGAGACACGTTCCGTCACTCGGAGTACGAAACGTACCTCGTTTTCCGTGCTTAGACTAACTCCTATCCCAAACACGATGCAAATGAGATGGCATACACAATGCGATTAACATACGACCTAACATAGCAATGCTATGAAATGGCATACACAATGCTCGATGTGACATGGCATGCACGATGCTCTAACATGCAATCTAGCATATGCAATGCTATGGACCGAAATGACATACACAATGCACGATGGACTTACACCAACATGAATGGACCTCAGCCACACTCACATCAGTGGCCATGAGATGGAAAAGAGACAACCGAAATGCGTGCACACGTGCACGCATACCAAGGACTGAACCTAAGGCATAAAATGCCACTCTACCAAAGCATGGCAAGGGATGAAAGATGGCATACAAACATGTAATTTCCAGCACTGAAACATGATGCTAAATGGTCTCAAAACATGGAAATATGCACCCGATGCATGAAATAAGCCCTGAAACTCAAAGCTAGGCACATGTATTGAATTATAACTATGCAAAGCAAGCATTATTTGGCCATGAAGTACAAAGACAGAGCCAAGGTAGTCCCAAAACATGCATATTTCTAGTTTAAAGCATGGCCAAAGGTGCTAACATGATGGACTAAAATAGCATGCAAATTTGGCTAGCAAACATGGTTTACATGGCATGTATATGAAGCGTATGAGAACTCATCAAACCAGCCAAAAACAGTGAATAAAACATGACAAAATATACCCAAATAATCACTGAAATGCAACCAACATGTGCGAAAATGATGAGCTCCTTTGAAAGGGCATGCAAGGGGTTACTCAACACATATATGATGGACACTTAACATAGCAAAACCAACTCTGGAAATCAAATATGACAGCCCTAAAACTCACCAAAAATGACCTGAAATTGATCAATAAAGCATACAGTGAAAGGTCCTCTTGAAACGCCTTGAGGAGGGTTGTTCCACACATGCATGAGGGACATAAAATATGGCCAAAAGGGCCTTGGACAGAGCTAAGGCAGACCTCAAAACCCTTAGAATGAGGCCTGGAACATGACTTCAAAGCATGCAAAAATGGGTCCCTTTGGAAGGCCAACAAGATCACCAAACAAGACAATGAGAGAGGGGGTCACTCCCCTCTGATTTTGGCTCTCAAAACATGCATCTAAGCCACTGAAAATCCACTGGATTTCAGTGGCTAAGAGGCCAAACCATGGCCAATGCAAGTGCTCTAATGCATAGCCCTAATCATGAAGAGATGAAGCATGCATAGGGGGAAGATGACCCCAAAAAGAAAAGAGACCTTAACCAAACTTGAAGAGGAGATTAAAACAAGATCTTTTTCAATTTATGACAAATCTCGAAAATGTTCACAAGTAAGGCTAAAATATGATGCAAAAAAAGCCCTAAAAGAGAGATAGAGGGTAAGGGAAGTAGATGACCTCAAACAGCAAAGTTCCCTTAAACAAAGTTAAAGAGGAGCTCAAAATAAGACACTTTACAGTTTAGGTCGAGGCCCAGAAATGCTTGCAAATGGGGCTAAGTAATGAAGCAAAATAAGGCTAGAAAATGGGAAATGAAGACTTACCCTTGTAGAGCCGACCTCCAGCAGCTTCTGGACTAAGTTGGTGAGCTTTCAACCTCTGTAAATGACCTCCAAGGTGCTTGAATGAATGAGGGAGGTGGTAAGCTAAGAGGTGTATGGTAAAATGGCCAAGAATATGAGTGTTTTGAGGCTTGAAGTATAGAGATAGAGGGTTGTATGTATATTTCCAGCCAAAAGCTTCTAACCCTTGAAAATGGAGGTGAAGGGTTGATTATATAGAGGGAGGAGGCTATGGCTTCTTGGAGAAGCCAAGAGAAAGGCTCAAAGCTTCTAAAGGAAGCTTGACCAAAGGGGTCAAGCTTCTTGAAGAAGCTAAACCAAAAGGGTCAAGCTTCCTCAAGAAACTTGACCAAAAGGGCCAATTCCTCTTTGAAGCCAAGCAAAGGGGTGAAAACCAACTTAAAAAGGGCCAAAATAAGGACAAAACCCTCGGACAGTGGGTCAAGTGTAAAACAGCTGGCACAGCTGGAACACACTCGGAGAGACAAAACTGGCCGACCAGTTCAAAAGGGTCAGGGTGGTCGGCCGACCACCTTCCCTGGTCGGCCTACCAGGGGTCAAAAAGTTCAAGCAAAATTGCTGGTCGGCCTACCCAGAAAGGTGGCCTCCCAGATGAGTAGAACACAGCCCTGTGGTGAAAAACAAGAAAATGTGACCCAAGAGAGAGAAAAACCAGCTTTTTAGAGGGATTCAAAAGGGTCAAGAGGAATTACTGGTCAGCCTACCCATATTGGTGGCCTCCCAGATGAGCACAACACAATGGTGGTGTGAAAAACCAGAAATTGTGGCTCAAGAGTAAGAAAAACCAACTTTCTGCAAGAAAAATCGGCTGGAGGAGAGAGAAAAAGGAGAAAGCTGGTTTTTCAGGGGAAAAGGTGGCCTCCCACCATACCACCACCTTCTTAACCATGAAAATAGGGCCCCTACCAAAAATGGGCCAAGACGGATGCAAAACGGAGGTTTGGGGGCCAAAACGTGCGGCCTGAAGCCCCGAAAACTGACTATTAGGCACCGGAGGTGGCGTTCGACCACGAAGTTGGTCTCTCGGGCCACAGTGTCCCTCAAAAGGGAGGAAACAAGGTGTGTGCCAAAAACCAGAGCAAACGGAAGTGGTTAAGCAGTCCCGAACCGAGGCACACGGCCGACGACTCTGAAAAATCGGAAATCGGGCTCTAAACGGGAAAAATGGCCTACGATCACGAAACGTAGCCTACGGCCACTGAGAGATGGTCTACGATACCTCTCCATCCCTTCGGGAAGAGAAAACGGAGGAAACGGGACCTGGTTCACAAACCGAGGCAAAGTACAAAAGAGTCCGGAGGCAAGGCTCGCAACCGAGACTCTGAAACCTCAGAACGAGCACAATATGCAACATCACCGAGCGCTCATTCGGTGACGTCTGAGTCTTAAGGTCGGTCAAAAATGGGGTGTCTACAGCTATCATCAACAATGCTTGATCTGCTACCACACGGATGGAGTTGTTGCTTGTAACCCAATCTTGAATTCATACCCCTACTAAGGCAGTCAAGGGAGGAGGCCGGTGGTGGTGCGTCAACAGGTTAGGCTTAGAAATTTTTGGGTGGCTTGGAAATTAGGGTTTTGGATGTGGAAGATAAAAGGATATTTTGGTATTTTATTTTACAATAAAAATGTAATTAAATTTTTTTTTCATTAAGTGTGTAAAGTAAGAGAACTTTGTGTGTGGAAATAGAATTTCCTCTCTTAGTAATAGCTAGTACCAAATAGTCCCATTACTGGATAATAATTTAACCATATTTATAATTACTCTCTTAATATATGTTTAAAAACAACCCATTGGTGCAAGAAGTATTTTGTTCCTGACTGCAGCAGAGTAATCAATTCAAGCTTTGGGGCCCTTTTTTGAGTGATATGAAACATAGAGCCTATGGCATTGGCATCTCCAGTGCATGAACTAATAATATTACATAGAGATTAATAAAATTTTATTTGTTGGGTGGAATGTTTCATAATTCCTTACAAAATTGTATTAAAATAAGCAATTCAAGATTGACCAAGATATATAGATTTCAATTTCATGACTTTATTCTTCAAACAAACACAACTAATATATAGAAATTGTGGGTATTGATTTTTAACTTCACAACTAAATAGATCTTTCTATCAAGATTTAGGGAACTCGACTGAAGAGCACACAAGAGAATAGATTGAGCCAACACCTACGTACAAGAGAATAAGAAATACCACAGTGGCTCGTCCACCCGGAAGCACTCCGACGATCAAGTCAGTCCAACTCAAATCAAGATCTCACAATTAATCACTTACTTTAGACCCACGGAGTGCCTTACTTTTATAGTCAAGCAGTGCCCTCGTCCCTTAGAAGTATCACCCCATAAGACTCAATCATAACACTTTATCTCAGATTCTCACATAAGAATGATGGAAGATTTTGTGATAGACCCCTCACTGTCTAACTTATCTTTCAAAATGATAAGAATTATATAAGTACTTTCAAAACCTCCTAATATTTTAGAACTTGTTTCTTTTATTATATTACTCTCATATCTATCAGCTCTTCTATTAAGCTATCTTCACAGTATATTTTAGAGTAAAATTTTACTCTGAATCAGAGTAAAGTTTACTATGATTTAAGGTAAAATTTTATATTTTTAAGCAAATCAACATATTTTTAACCAGAGAAAAACTTTAGAGTAAAATTTTACTTTGAATCATAGTAAACTTTACTCTCTGAATCAAAGTAAAGTTTACTATGATTCAAAGTAAAATTTTATATCGTTAAGCAAATCAACATATTTTTAACTAGAGTAAAATTTTACTTTGAATCATAGTAAACTTTACTCTAATTCAGAGTAAAATTTTATTTTGAATCATAGTAAATTTTACTCTGATTCAGGGTAAAATTTTACTCTAAAAGTAAAATTGTACTATCATTATATAATTCAAATATGCAACGAATTGATAGTAAAATTTTATTGTTAGTAGGAGTCCAAAAATAAATAACAGAAGTACACAATTACAGAGTAAAAATTTACTATCATTGTATAAAATGATAATAAAAAACAGAACAGATGACACCAAAGTAAAAGTTTACTCTCATTTTATCAAACAAAAATAGAGCATATACCAGAGTAAAATTTTACTCTCATTTTATCAAACAAAAACAGAGCACAAACCAGAGTAAAATTTTACTCTCATTCTGTCAAACAAAAACTAAAGCACACATCTGATTGAACTCGGCAAATCAAAAAAAAAAAAAACTAATCAACATAAGTCGAAGATCAAATAACAACATCAAACCAAAGGTGGGGGTCTAGTCATCAATCTAGATCTTAGGCAAAATTTTGAGCTACAAGGTCGACTTTAAATCAAAACTTAAAATCGAGTTCGTAATGGTGAAATCACACCAAATTCGAAATGCCACAAACCAGATCTGAGATGTTATTAGTCAAATCCAGAGATGAGATATTATAAGTTGAATCAACCTTACCCAAGCCTCTTAATCATAGATCGCAAACTCAAATTAGGTCTCCTCTCAGATCACAAATTGAACTGAGGACTGAAGGAAGAGGGAGAGCCTTTGTTAGAATTTCAATCCAGTAAACAAGTGAATGGAGTATGGTAGAGGTGCATGAAGCCTTTGGTTTCTTCAATTCTAGGGTTTCCAGAAGAGAAATGGAAGGTTTGACTGACATTGGATGTGAAGGAGGAGGTGGCGCCGGGAATCATGGCGGTTGGTGGCCGGAATATATTGGCGGATAGTGCTCCGGCGACTGAGGTGGCCTTTGATATGGCTATGAAGAGAAGCTGTGTTTAGAAGGGGAGGCGAGACGAAGAATATGGGAAGAGAGTGGGTGGAGAAGGTGGGAAGATTTAGTTAAGAGTATAATAGTCTGATAAAATATTTAAATAATAAATTTTGTCCTTTATACAAGACTTCATAATTTTGAGAAGGTTTAGAAAGTATATATAATTTTTTTCCTAATCTTTTTAACAATGAAAGGAAGGTAAAGGGGGTTTATAACCAAATTTTTCAAGAATGATCCTACTTAAGAGCCTCATCTTTATCCAAACAGAAAACCTCAACTTATCTAGGACTCTTGTCCTCTATTCAACAATCACATATTCTGATATTAATGCACCATATCTCGACAATATCATAACAACCTCGGTAACATGGCTCATCCACGAGACACCTCGTATGATCACCTCGGCCACATGGGGCAGCCTAAAAATATATCCCCACATAAACTTATCATAATAACAATATATTATTGTTGAAATACAATATTTGAGAGTAAAAAAAATAATGAAAAAAAGTGTAGAAATTATTAGAAGCATTTTTCTTAAGAATTTTTACAATATTTTTCCGTAGTTTTTTTGAAAAATTTCTTCAAATTATGCTAGAATTTCATAAACGTCTCAAACATGTCTTAGTTTTCATTTTTTTTATTTTATTTTATTTCAAGAGCTTCATCTCCACTTTAAAATGAAACTACCGAGAAATTTCTTCAAATTATGCTAGAATTTCATAAACGTCTCAAACATGTCTTAGTTTTCATTTTTTTTATTTTATTTTATTTCAAGAGCTTCATCTCCACTTTAAAATGAAACTACCACCAAATTATTTTATCTTGAAAAAATTGGACGGTTTCGAATAAACTATTTGTCCTAAGAAAATGAATAGTTTATCTTTAAAATTATATTTGTTATTTATTTTTTAAATAAATATGATAAAATTATATTAAATATAGGGCATGCTTTTTGTGTTTATATTTGAAGGAACACATATATTGTGAGTACAGTCAATTTCACAAACCAATCTTTAACACTTTCACATGATTTTAGCCCTTAAATTATTTATTTGTAAATCTCACAAATATACGATTATTTTTTGGGCACTGAGTCTATAAATTCAATTTTGAATTTTCTTTCTCTAAAAGTCTATACTCTAAAACACTTTGTCCATGAGGACAAGTTTCTGCAAAATGACCAAACTATCCCTTCATTTCCTTGTTTCTCTAAGGTGTTTTATATCTTGTTTTTCTCTCAAATCTCTCTCATTCTTCTTAGAGACCTCACATTTCTTTCTCTCTCTAGCTTATTTTTTAGATCACTACTTGTTTAGTTACTTTGAAATTATCAGTGTTTCTCCAAGTCATGAATTTCTCAATTAATTTTTGTGAATTTTTTAGATCACTGGTTGTTTGGTTGTTGTGAAATCATCAGAGATGAACGTTTAGAGATGGAGGTACGAGAAGAGAGTGAAGAAAAGATGTGTAGCTTTGCAAACTTTTGTTTTGCAATTGGAGAAGTGAAACAAAGAGGAGTGGTAGTCATCGCCATCGTTGCAATTGCAGAGCTCTGTGTGTTGCCTTTTATGGTTGTCACTTTTGTGAACTTGAGTTACTATTCAAGTATATTTATTTACACTAAAGGATTATAGAAATGCACAGATCTCTCCCTATCTAAATGCAAGTATAATTCTTATTCGAAGTATTCTGAAATGCACAGATCTCTCCCTATCTAAAAACATAAGCACATTGCTGTATCAAAATATGAAAAATTTGTACAGATAAAATTTGGATAGAACATTTGTACAGATAAGATAAATTTTGAATAGATAAAATTTGAACAAATAAAGCAGATAAGAGGGAAAAATTAAATAGATAGTTAAAAAATTTGAACAGATAGATAGATATAAATTTGAACAGATAAAAAATAATTTGAACAGATATAAATTTAAACAAATAGTCAAAAAAAAGTCAATAGATAAAAAAATAAATAAATAAATAAAAAATCAACAGATAAATTAATGGATAAAATTGAAAACAAAATGCCTTCCAAAACTAATAAAAAGACTTCTCACCAAACTATTTTACAAAGGTGGACAAAAAAAAATATCCACTTGACCTAATACTTTATACCTTCTTTAGATTGGATTTTTGAACAATTTTCCCTTATCTTTTATTAAATTTGTAATTATTTTTTACTAAATTTTTATTTTTAACAAGCTATAAGATTATTAATGAGACATTGAAGGAACCTAAATTTGTGAATCAAAATTATTTTGATCATAAAAAAGTGAAATTGTTGCATCATATTTTTATAATCGATCAACTATTTCTGCAATCATTTTATTCAATTTGTTCACAATCGACTACATATCAGTCAAATGTTTCTTTCAAGTTCAAATCGACTACATTGTAGTCATATGATTCTTTCAAATTCGAAATATACATTGATCTCTCCCCGTCATGAATCACAAGCAATGACACCTTCAACGATTGTTACAACCAAGCTAAATGCTAAATGATAGCTCATAACCAAACAAGCACAAAAGTGGATCGTAAAATCCATCCAAAGTTGTTAAGATATTATCCAAGAACGAGTGGGTGTCAAATTCAATTTGTTAGCCCATTAACCATCGGTGAACGTGTCTATTATGGCCTCGTTTGGGAACAGATTTTTTTAATAATTTTTTTTTTTTTTTTAGTTAAGATGTGATGTAAAAAAAACTAGTATGTTTGAGATGACATTTTAACTTTTTACGAAAATATGTACAAAAAGTAAAGAGAAAATGAAATCTTTGACTTTTTAATATAAATTGTTAGCTATTTGATTTTTTTAGTAATTTTTTTATTTTTTGACTATACCGATCGCTTTCCAAACGAGACCTATATCTGTCTTAGCCCCATAATATTGATTGAAAATTTGACGCAAAGACCAGTGATAAGTAACTCCATTTTCTTACGGGATGTTTTGAAAATGTGATTAAAAGTTGATTTTTTAGACTTCTTTTGATTTTATTTTTTTTTTTTTGAAGAAACGTGTAAAAAATGTGAGAAATAATGTAATCCAAAATAAATTAAAAATTAAAAAGTGACTTTTAACTCACTTTTCAAAAGAGGCCTAAATAATGTTTCAATCTATTAAATATTAGGACAAATTACACAAAAAAATCAAAGATTTCGCATGCTTTTTCAAATCAAATCCCAAGATTTCAATTTCATCAATTTAAACTTTGAATTTCATTTCAGTGTCACAATTTACACCCTCTGTCTATTTTCGTCTGCTGAATTAACGAAAAACTCAATTTTTGATACAAAATCATTTTCTGAAGCAGGGTTTATATATATATATATATATATATGCAGAGGAATTGAGGTAATAAAACAGTAACGGAGGAGGAATAAAAACAGTAATTGAGAGGGAATAAATTTGTCAATTCACCTATTATTTTATATATAAATACATGTATATTAGACATATATACACATACATACTCCTACCTTATTTATTTTCTTTTCTTTTTCTTTTTCTTTCTTTTTTTTTCCTTATTTTCCTTGTTCCCTACTACTTCCACAATAGCTACCTGTTACCAGCAAAAAAAAAATTGTATTTTCTTTCTTTTTTTCTTCTTCCTTCCCCTCCGTCTTCACTTCACCATTGTTGTGCATTGCAGCACCCATTTTCTCTCTCTTAATATATACATATACATATACTTCCATGGCAACCCAACGACATCAATGGCAGCACCTCATCTAGTATGGTCAAACTCAAAAGTGGATTTTACAACTAGTTGAAAGAGCAAATAATATATTGTCACATATATTTCCAAAAAAAAAAAAAAAATCTATTAAACAAAGTAAATGAGATGAACGGAGAGCGTAAATTATGACATGGTTCAAGGTTAAATTGATGAAATTTAAACTTTAGAGTTTAATTTGAAAAACACGTAAAATCTTAGATTTTTTTTTTTTTATAATTTACCCTAAATATTATTATAAAATCTGTGAATTTTTAATTACACGTAATTCAGTAAGACAGTAATACTATCACATGATTATGGGTGATCACAAATCAAGTTGGGTTGAATAACATCTCAGTCACCATCCATCCAAAATTAGGCAGATTGGAAAAAATCAATCTGCATCCGCCCCGTCCACCAGTTTGGTGGATGCAGATTGAGCGGACCGTGTGGGTTAGTGGATGGATGCGGTCGGTTTGGTGATTTGGACTTCACAAATTTTTGGCATTTTTTGAATTATAATTTATAACTTTTACAATTTCTAATAACTAGGAATCAGAAAAAATATGTATTATTTGTTTATAATAGGTCATGGCACCATGCATACATATTTTTAAGGTATTATTTTTCATCTTTACAAAAATATATTTTTATTATTATTTCTACTCTATGTTATTACTTGTTAACAATTTCTTTCTTCTTTTTTTTTTTTTTTTACATTCATCTACGGCGAATCGGATTCATGTGAGTGCGGGATGATTGATCCGTCATCCGAACCATATCCACAAATTTTGTAATATTTCATCCCTATCTGTCTGCCGAAAGACACGCATCCGCCCAAAATCAATTGGATTGGGTCAGCTCGGTTGGGTTAAACGGATCCACAATCACCCCTACACATAACCACTTAACTATGTGTCTGAACCGAAATGTCTCATTTCAATTTTGCATTTATTTTACTTAGTACGAATAAAAAAAAGTCATTCCATTGAAATCATTCTAATAAGATGGACCTCTATTATCAAAATATTTCTCCTAAACTTTTTAATCATTCCAATATGCATATATTCCATGGTAGAAACACATGTCAGTTCCTCTCACTCTTGTTTGTCCCAAAAAAAAACATAGTATAAATAATGCTATTTCCCTTTCATTTTCTTTTTCTTTGAAAAATTCAATATCCAAACATAGCCCAGCATAAATTGCTGCATTTTCCTTCAATTCCATCCTAGCCTAACAAATAGGCAATATGAATGTCTTAATTGCTGGACTAATTTCAGCATGAATTGCTGCATTTTCCTTCAATTCCATCCTAGCCTAACAAATAGGCAATATGAATGTCTTAATTGCTTGACTAATTTCAGATTGTCACCAACCTTACGATTTATGATTCATTATTTTACCAAAATGATTCATTCGATTGACGATTTGACAACAATCGATAAATCATTAATCACTTCGTTAGAGAATGATTAACCAATATAAAATTAAAGAACGATTAACCTACATAAAATGTAAACCATAAATGATTGGCATTTACATATTTATGTACTATGTAAATAAAACATAGCATATAAAATGAATTTCCAAGGAAAAAATGCTTTTTATCTAGGAAAATTGGATCCAGCATTAGAAATTATTTGAAACAACTACAAGTGGCTAGAACTGTACCTTGTACAACTAGGAAGCGAAGGAAGAATGTGTGTACAAACTCAGACTTTAAAAATCTGGAAGGAATCGATGACGGTATGCAATTTGTCTTTCATCTTCTCCCACCTCCTCTCATTGGCCCCCGTAGTAACCGTGTAAAACCTCCCTGCATGAGAATGGCACTTTGTGAGCAACATAAAGACATCTGTATGGATTTAAAAGTTACAACACACTCCATAACATTTACAAGACAAGAAAACTACAACGCATAGCTTTCTAATAATTCGTTGCCCAGCTTTCTAATAATCAACTTTTTTCAGCTTATTTAAACTATTTTTTACTCATATAAGCTATACAAAGAAGCTGCATCAAACACTTAAAAATTTTCAAAATAAAAAAGCTATAAGTTGCTTCACACGGGGCCAATGTATTATATACAATGCACACAATATATTCAGCTTATCATAGATAAGTTCCATACCATTGCCAATACAGATTGCACTGAGAGCATGGCGCGTATAGTTTGGAGCTTTAGCTATGAACTCAATTGTGTAGTAAGCGTTCCCATCAACATCATGCTATACATGACCCAAGGGTACTAATATTAGTCAAGATTTCATTAGTTCTACTGAAGTGAGTCAGAAATGGAAATCAATACCACATACAGATTAAAAATGAAAAAGATGAAGATTGGGTCATAACAGTCGGATCCAACAATTATATTCCATGCTTTTTCCTGTCACAAACTTTTATAATGTATGTAAAAAAATAAAATAAAATAAAATAAAAAATAAAAAAAAGTAGAGCAAAGCAATATCATACCTATCTGTAATGTCCATACTTTGCATATGAACATTCCTGTGGTCATTACATAGCAGAAATTTGGAGGCATTCATACTACAAGTTGTTAGCTTGAGTGGTTAAAGGGGGAGGCACAGGGTTCAAGTCAACATGAGTGTTTGTGTCTTACTCATCAAAACATAAATACATAATAATGGAACAAAGGGGCATTGTCAAAAGAAGTGTAGAGAGAGAGAGAGGGTGTTAAAAGCTCATCATATTGCCAATCAGTGTTCGGGTAACTAATTTTAAAGCTTATTTTAGTTCTTTAGCATTGGCATGTATTTAGTACTTTGGTTGAATTTTAGGCTTAAAGCTTGATGACATGAGAGATCATTCAATTGCCTCACAGATGTTCTAAGGAGGGGACAGAGGAAAGGCAGAAACTTTGGAATCTAATCTTACTATTATTTCAACTACGATTTTGTGTCGTCTATTTTGAATATTTATTCCTGTGTCTGCTGCCAATATCAATTTCATGCTCTTGATGTATTGCAGACATCTGTCTCGTCGTTTGTTTCCAGTTTCTTGTCCTATGTCTTACAGGCAACAATGAAAGCGTGAAGAATGTTGGTTTGGATGTTAAATAGTACAAGTCAACGACTTTGTTAAATAGCTTGATTGCCCATTGTTACTTTGTTGTCCCCTCACTACATTGGGGTATGTCAACAATGGTTGCACCTCTCGGCATCTTTTCTGCAGAACTCCCTCTCTCTGTGTCTCAGTTCATGCATGTGTGCATTAAAGTGGAACAATAAACTAAAGCACCCTAGGGGACGAAAACCCACGAGATCCTCTGAAAGCAAGGAGGATTGCAGGAACAATACCTTGTTTATAAGGGAAAAAGATTAAGAGCACACTGATTTCTTTTTCCAAATTTTGCACGCCACAAAATGATAATACATGCAACAATCCATCGCAACTAGTAGGTAGGATGGAAACATGTTTCCGATTCTTTAGCAAAACCCACAAAAATACAGATGGCTAACCTCTGTTGCCTCAACTAGCTTAGTTTTCTGGGAAGGGGGAGCTAGAACTTTTTTTATTAAAGTTTCCGCAACCTGATGCCAACAAAGAATGAAAAGAAGGTATTATTGTTAGTACTATATTGAACAATGCGAGGAAAAGGAAAGAACATACACACTAAGAAAGAAAAGAAAAATATCAAGAAAAAATATTAGAACATACTGAGCCTAACTATTTTACACTGAAGACACTGGTTATGCACAAACCTCTTGCGGAGGCCCAAGGTCTCGAATGTCCTGTTTGTTCGTTGGAATCATAACGACACTGACACTTTCTAATGGTTCAATCACATCTTTAAATACCTTGTCTTGTCCTTCAATTACTACTTCCTGCCTCAAAACATACAGAAAAAATATATATATTAAAACAAAAACTTAAAACTATAATACAATCAAGAAAGCAATCTAATATTGAACATCCACTGAAACAAGAAGTGCATGAAACAAGGAATAACACATATAAACTATTTCATACTGATAAAAGATAAAAAATAGATATCCAAACCTGCCAACCGAAGGGATAGACAAATGAGTATCCATCCTTCTTGTCCGTGACTCCCAGGAATCCTTTTTTACTTTCTGCAGCAACTGAGCCATATCAAGGGTGTACTCTTAGGATATCAGCCATCGTTTTACAGAAATTAAAGCACTGTACGATTGGCAGGCATGCTTTTAATAGTACTTAACAGAAAAAATGACAAAAAGAAAACAAAGAACTGTATACTTTAGAAAAAAAATGACAAAAAATTAATAAAATTAACATTTTATGCAGATTGGAAACAACAGCACTTACATGATGTGTATTTCGGGTTGGACAGCAAAACCCAAGGAGCAAGTGTTGTCCCCATGGCAATGAGTTGACGCCTCCCGGATCTATCTGTGAAAAGACAATCTGATGATAGTAATTTACATCATTAAACAGAGGATACAGGCATAGTGAATACAACAAGGAAATCTTTTTTGTTGTTGACTCATACTCAAGTTGGGTAAACTATATGCATGCATAGAGAATGTGAACACCCACAACCACACCCAGAAAGTGTATTATCTAACCCAAAAAAAAAAAAAAAAAAAACACTTGATGAGAGGTAAAATACATTAGTGATATGTATCAAAAAATTGTGCAATGATGTTACAATGTTATTATGAAAATCAATGTTTTAAAAACCGGACCGGTGAGCGAACCGGAAAAGGGATCGGGTGGATGGATCACCGGTTCAACCGTCGGATTGAACCGGAATCGAACCGTGACGTAATAAATATATTAAAATTATATTTAAATAAAAATATAAGTAATAAAATTATAAATTAAAAATATTAAATTATCTTAAATATTTGTCCTAATATTTTTTTTACTGAAAAATATAATAATATATTTTAAAATATTATTAATTTCAATTTTAGAAGATGAAATCAAATATTTAATATTCTCTCCAAGTGATTTTAATTCAAATAATTTGATTGAAATGAGAGCAAAAATTTTGGAGGGATATTAAAATTTCAATATTCCCTCCAATACATTTGATTGAATCCCACATGGATTTCTTGAGTCTTTTTGAAAGAATTTTTTTCTTATAAATAGGTGAAGACTTTCACAATAATTTCATCAAGCTCTTAATGGGATTCCTCACAAGAGGAGACCCTTGAAAAAGAGTTTCAAATTAAAATTTTCTTATATTCTTATATTTTATAAGAAAGAAAGAAAGAAAGAAAATAAAAAAAAAAAACTAAAAAAAAAAAATCGAGCAAGACAGCCCGGCGAACCGGCTCCAGTTCGCCGGTTCAACCGCCGGTTTTTCCGGTTCTGGCTAAATACACCGGTTTTCAACTTTGGCCGGTTCAGAGGGTATGTCCGGACCGGAACCCCGACCGGTCGCCGGTTCAACCGGTCGAACCGGCCGGTCCAGTCCGGTTTTTAAAACCTTGATGAAAACATAGTCTACATATTTATCAATTCATTTTATTGCAGGGGTACTGATAGTGCAGTCATTGTTCATGCCCACAAGGTGATCCATCAATTTTAGAACCTCAACCACAATAAACTGGAAAGCAACTACAGCAACTCATATATGGGAGAAGAAATGCATCAATTGTGGTGGATCCAGGCTATCTATCTATTGATTTTTAATCAGTAGAGACATTGTTGCATATTTTAAATTCTAATATCGTAGAACTAATTCATCATTTTAGATCACCTACATTTACAAATATGACAAAAAAGATTTAATAACTCAGATGGTGCAATCTTCTACTCTCTTCTCTTATCTTAAAATTCATATAAATTTCGATAATGGAATAAAGTTCGACAAATTGTAAGTATTACTTCTCCTTCTCGTTTTGCTTCAGACAATACCTAACTAATATGTTTATCAAATCAAGTAAAAACTCAATTAGACAATCTGTCCAATCATGCTGCAATCACAGTGTAAGCTGGTTATCTAGACAAATAAACCGTAATGACTCCACATTTGTAAGTCATATGAATAATACATCAAATTATGCAGATTTGGATAACATCCAGAATGCAAATAATTTTGTAGTTCCACCTTGATGAGATGAAGTTGGAGCAGCAGATATTTGCTCCGCCTTGACAAGAAATGAAATGCTTCTTTGAAATGGACCGTGCCGGTACATTCCTAGCTGAGGCATGAAATCCACCTACATAAAAAAAATAAATATAAAAACAAGAATGAATTTTACAAAGTTCAACAAAGTATATCGCCATGATGGAGCCAGGTTGAGGAGTTAGAACCTGAGTAGACGCATTTGACAACCACGTCTGATGGATTGAAGGTGAATTTTGCAAAGGCACCATCTTCAGAAGCTGTCTGCTGCAAAAAGCATACAAGATTCTAATTAGTTCCAAAAATGTTCAACCTAATCTTGCATCAGGAGGATATGATCGATTAGACAAGCATTTTGTAGCACTGGTTGGCCAAAAAAAGGAGTAAGTGATGCATCTGATTCCATAGATCCCAAAGGCAGGTGCTCGGCCAGTGTAAAAGAAGACAATAGCAACTTAGATGATAGCAATTAGCAATTAACAAACATTTGTCAGGCAGTGTAAAAGATCCCGCCCAAAGTTAATAAAACTGGACAAGAAATTGAACTAGAACAATGTCTGGTTTCAATGTTTTGGGTCAAACCAGTTTTTTAATTGGGCAGATAAAACACTGAGTTGCTTGGTTTCAAGACCTTCCTTTAGTATCATTGGATCCTTATCTTTTGTCACAAAAATTATTACAAGCACTTTTAGTTATTAGAGTTTATAGAATAATTAGAATCAAACGTGGTATTTTATGTAAGCTGCCAAGAATGAAGAAACTAGAACGATTCACTGATGCCTAAGGTCATGGAAAGGACCAATACACTTAGAATGTCGGTAAAATGTTGGGTTCAGGCCAAAACTACCAACAGACCAATACTATGTGCTCCGAAAGGAAAGTTGGATGACTCCATAGAATGTTTTAATGAAAATAACAATGACAGCCACAAGTCCATTTGTTTGTATTGGCACTTGGAGGTCTATTTTAACATATAACTTCTAAGCCTATCCTAATAGCTTACCTATCCAACTAGGTGACAAGACTCTGCAACCCAGCACTACAAGGTCCAGGAAGGGTCTTGAGAGGGGCACTTGCGCCGAACAGTAGGGCCGAGCTATGATAGCGCAGGTATGGTGTTGGGCCTTGCGAGGGCCAGGCCCTGTGTCAGACCGAGCTGAACCAACGCGGCTCCCCAACCCACCACGTTGGGCCGAGCAGATCATCGACCAGAATGTAAAGGCATGCAGGTGCTCGAACGAGCTACGATTCGGCCTGATATTCGGTTAGATCCGCAGTGATGCGTTGGGCCGAGCTGCGGACAGTCCAGATTGAATTTGGGCCGAGATGTTTTGTAAGGTAGCGGGGCGAGACCGAGCTACCAAACTGCGCGTCTCACGACCAGTCAGTTCAGATGGACCAATTTAGCATAGTTCGACCGTCCCAGTTATTGTGGTGTTTCTCCCCAAGTGGTAGGTCGGTCTTGATAGCCCGGTTGTGTGAGCCACATGGACCAATGATATGATGAAGGGAAAATCCACTCCTGGTATGCGTCAATACCGTTTGGCGGTTCGACAAACACTGTTTGGAGGTTTTGGTCTCTACACGTGTAAGGAAGGTAGAAGGGAGCACAGCCGCCTGTCCAGGGAAGGACAGCAAAGGTAGTGGGCTCACAATTTCTGAGGCTGCATGGCCAGCCTAGAAAAGGAGAAATGGGGGAACGTTAGAGGTAAGCAACCTGAAGGAATTGATAACTCTCTCTCTCTAAAGTGCTCTATTCCCATTCTTCTTCTTCTTCTTCTCCAAGTGTGCTGACTAGACCATCAGAGGGTTTATCCGGCAGCACACCGTCGGGCAGCTCACCATCTTTCTGTTTCCAGGTCAAGCGACGTTACGTGAAGCTTGAGTTCAAGGAGTACGGAGAACGGAGGATATTTCATTCTCGTACAATTGGCGCCGTCTGTGGGAAAACTTTGACAGATAAACCTTGCACTTCAAGCTTTTCCAATCATTTCCATGGCTGACAATAACGAAACTCCGTTGTCCGTTAAAGATGGCCCTCCTGCTATTCCGATTATGGTGAGCCTGGAGACCTCTTTCGGAGGTGCGCGAGACAAACGCGCAAGAAGCACTGATCACTCGAAGAGTCCAAAGGGTCGCCAACGACAGGAAGAGTCGCATGCTCAGCGCTTGGAGCACAAACTCAGAGACCAGGACGCCCTCATTCGCAAGATAGCGGCTGAAATGGAGGCGCTGAAGCGCCAGATCAAGGGGAAGGGTGTTGCTGGAGAGGGCAACCACAGTGAGCACACCCCGCCCCCTCGCTCTAGCAGTCGCTGCCAAGATAGGACGCCCTCTCTCTCTATCACCAAAAGCTATGGGGTTGGGGACTCCGACCCACAGAAGGGGAGATCTTACACTCGCGACAATAGCTACCGTCCCTCACGTCCATCGACGACGAAGAGATACTCTTACTCTGCCCGTTCGGGGGACCTAAGGGATGTGTTGAAGGAGCGGGCCCGCTGTAGAGAGACCCAGAGATTACCAACATTGCAAAGGCTGAGTCCCCAAATCCGTTGTAGTGAGGAAGTGGCAATGCCAGCGCCGAGAGTGATTGCACTAGCGCCGGTGGACAGAGAGCTAGCGAGACTTACCGCAACCCCACTGTCCCCAGAAATCGAGAGCATGCCGCTCCCTGTCGGATTCCACCAACCTAAGTTCATGTTATACGACGGCAAGACGGATCCGTACATGCACGTGAGCCATTACAAGCAAGGAATGGCTAGCCACCGGCGCAATGACTCCTTGATGTGCCTCATATTCCCAGCAAGTTTGGGAGAACTGGGCCTGAAATGGTTCGAAAGGCTTCCGAAGGGGAGCATCGAGGGATGGCAACAACTAGCAAAGGCCTTCATTACCAGATTCAAAACCAACACTCGAACACTGAAGGAGGTCGACCATCTCCTGAGCGTCAAGATGGAATCTAGAGGCTCTTTGAAGACATACAATGCCAAGTACTAGGAAACCTACAATGAGATTCTCGATTGCCCCACCAATTTGGCTATCACCCAATATAAGCGAGGTCTCCCAGTCGAACATAAGCTGCGAGATTCGCTTACGATGCACCAGCCCACAACCATGAAATCCTTGATGCAGCGGATCAACGAATACATCTGAGTAGAGGATGATGCCACCACCGCAACCGAGAAGGCGAATCCGGTGTCGGCGAACAGAAGAGTGGCAGGAAAGGTTCACTCGGTGGGACAGGAGGATAACTGTGATAACCCTGTTCCGTATTATGCTAATTAGTCTTAATTATGATTGTGATTATGTGTTTAATATGATTTTGGGTGCCACTTATATGATTATATGTGATTTTGAATTTCTATCTGTTCACGGTAAGAAAATCTGTTCAACTTACTGATAAGAACTGAAAATTGAAAGCCTTATTGGCTACAGAAAACGAAATTAACTACGCCATTGTGATTAGCATAATTTTTAGCGCCTACAATGAAATTTAATTGAAAATTGATTTGAATCGAAATAATTAGATTCAGAACGATTAAATTAGGCTTAATTACTTAGCCTTAATTAATTTGATTAGCCAAGCCTATAAATAGGCTTATATACACTCAATTCCTCTCTTTGAACTCATTTGGCTGAGATTACACCTTAAAGAGAGAGTGAGAGTGCCGAATTTAGAGAGAGATGGAGCTCAAGATAGAGGATTGATCAAGAAGCTTGGGAATCTTGAAGATTAACTCAAGAATTAGCTATAAGTTGGAGAGTTGGAACTCCTAGGTGAGTAAATTCATGAGTTGAGTTTGTAATTTTGTGGATTCAAAGTAAGATGGTGACCTAGAACATAAATTGAGTTGATCTTGATGAATTTGAAGTCAATGAATGCATGCATGTAAGAAATTGCCATGAATTTGTATCTTTGAGCATGAAATATATGATCCATGTTGAATTTTGATTAAAGTTCATGCTTTTGAGCATCTCTACATCATTTAAGTTGAGAATGAAAGTTATATCCCACATGCAAGTACAATTCATGGAGGTATGAGTTATGATGTGCATGAATTTGATGTGTTAGAGATGGATTTGGTATAATTTGAGTATGCATGCAATTGATTCATAGGATTTGAGCTTCATAATGTTGTAATTTCGCATTTGTATCATGTTAGAGGATGTGTATGTGAAGTATGAGTCATAATATGCAAGTTACATTAGTTTGAATGCAAGTTTGAAGCTCAAACAGCTTGCTAGAAAATCCAGAATTCAGCATGTTCGCTCGAGCAGGGTAATGGCCGCTCGAGCGTGAAATGCTAGTTCCCAGAAGTTTTGCAGACATTGATGTCCGCTCGAGCGGGGAGATTCATGCTCAAGCGTAAAAGTGAGGCAACCAGTCCTTTGCAGACCAAAGGGGTCCGCTCGAGCGGCAGAATCCATGCTCGAGCGGGGAGCCTTGTTTCAGAAAATTTGTAAAGATGTTTTGTGTTTCATTTTCCGTTCTCTTTCATTTCTAAGTACTCTTAGGCATACATTAAGTATTGTAAATGAGTTAAAAGGACAAGAAAGAAGCCTAAGAAGGATGTATGAATTAAGAGCAGATTGAATCGTTTGTGACCTATTATGTTCATGAAATATGTAGGGTCAAGCACGAGAGCAAATCCACCGGCAGATCACTGTGAGTAATATCTTAGTAAAGATATTTTGAAGTACGTTATTTGTCCTATTGTTTATTCCTTTATAAGTCTTATAAGCTTGTTAATTTGAATTGTGGGCAAATATTTATTTTGCTATATGATTGGGCCAACGGCCGTTTGACATGAATGATTGAACCAAAGGCCGTCGGATATAAACGATTGGGCCAAAGGCCGTTGGACATGAATGAATTGGGCCAAAGGCCATCAGATACAGACGATTGAGCCAAAGGCCGTTGAACATGAATGATTGGGCCGAAGGCCGTCGGATATAAACGATTGGGCCAAAGGCCGTTGGACATGAACGATTAGGCCAAAGGTCGTTAGACATGAATGAATGGGCCAAAGGCCGTCGGATATGAGTGAATTGGGCCCGAGGCCGTTTGATACATCTAAAACTTTTGTCGTTTGATACATTAGATAGAAACATGAATTGGGCCCAAGGCCGTCTGATGTAACTGTTTCAAAGTTCGTTCATGTATCTTCTCTACTTGATATTATTCACTGGGCTTTCGCTCACTCTCATTCATGTGTCTGTAGGTGAGCCAAGAGATGTACAAACCCAGCCTCGGTGAAGTTATGTGAGAAGAGTCAAGTTTTGTGGAGTCAACCCAAACTTCTCACATACGAGACTTGTCTTCGCCTTTTTTGTTCGTTGTTGTACTTTTGCTAACGTTTTGGATCACCTTTGTACATAAGCCTTTTGGTTTGGCTGATTACAACTTGAATGATCCTATCGTGTAAAGTTCATATGTTGACTTTCCTTTTGGTGTGGGTTATTAACGAACACATGTTAAATGTTATAATGTGCATGTAAGCACAGCTCTATGGATAAAGTTTTAAATTGCTTCCGTTTTGGCCCCTTAACTCTAATGATATACGTTTATTTGGTTTGAGGCCGTAGGTGATCTCGTGATTACTGGCCGATTATGACCTTAACCTATAAGGACGGGTTCAGGTCATGACAGAATGGTATCAAAGCCAAGCTAATAACTCACACACTTGTCCAAATGAACAATTAGCATCTAGAAAAGATCTAGGATGCATTCGTGTGAAAAGTATGAATCTGAAAGCATCAAGAATGTACGTAAATGCTTCAAGATGAATGATTATATGCTATATGTTTGTGATTTACTTGCATTGCGAATTATGTGAATATGTATGCTCCTTAGTATATGCATACTTGTGAAACTTTTGTATAAAGAATAATGCAAGTCTAATCAGATGGTAAGAACAAGAGGTGATGAGATAGAAGAGTCCTCTACTACCAGAATAGATAGGATGGAAAGATTAATCCAGGAAATGACAGAAACATTGAGGCAACAACAACAGTGGCAGCAACCACATCTTCCACCTCCTCCTCCGACACCACCTATGCCAGACTTACAGAACGATGACCGAATAATAGCTCTCACGAAAAGATTTGGTGGAAGTGCGCGTCGACGAGAATGATCGAAATAAGTTCTTTCTTTTGGGATCATCTTTGTCCAGCACCGAGCGACTCGATTATGTCGACTTTTTGGTTTCCAACATGGAGGCCTTTGCATGGACGCCTTACGATATGTCTGGCATCGACCTTAGCTTCATTTGCCATTAGTTGAATGTTTTTCCTAATGCACGACCGGTCATCCAAAGGACGAGGCGCTCGGCCTTGCACCATGCCGAGATAGTGGCGGAAGAGGTTAAGAACTTGCTAGAAGCGGGGGCAATAGAAGAAGTGCAGTACCCTAGATGGATCTCTAACACGGTGGTAGTGCTGAAGAAAAATAGTAAATGGTGGGTGTGCGTCAATTATAAGACAGTCAACCGTGTTTTCCCCCCCAAGAATAGCTTCCCTCTCCCGAGAATTGACCGGCTGGTGGATCTAACCGCTGGCCATCAGAGGTTTAGCTTCCTAGATGCATATCATGGCTACCACCAAATAGCCATGTACAAACCAGACCGAGAGATCACTTCATTCACCACTCCAAGAGGCCTGTACTGCTACAAGGTCATGCCATTCGGACTGAAAAATGCCAGGGCAACTTTTCAAAAGATGGTAACCAAAATATTCGCTTCCCTTCTTGGCCGCATTGTGGAGGCTTTTATCGATGATATGGTAGTAAAGAGCAAGGAAAAGTCTCAACATCTCGCCGACCTAGCAGAGATGTTCACCATACTTAAGCATCACAAGCTGCGTTTGAATGCCTCCAAGCGCGCCTTCGGAGTTGGCACCGAAAAATTTCTAGGTTTTTTGGTCACGAACCGAGGAATCGAAGTCGACCCTTCCCAGATCAAAGCGATACAAGAATTGGAGCGTCCAAACTCCACGAAGGACGTGCAACATCTCGCCGAGATGGCAGCCGCGCTGAACCGATTTATCAGCCAATCTTCAGATCGTTGCAGGCCCTTCTTCAAAACTTTAAAGGCCAAGTTCTTTTGGAATGACGAATGCGATCGTGCATTGGCGGATCTAAAAATGTACCTTTCCTCAACCCTAATCTTGGTCACTCCGAAACCGGGCGAAGAACTGTATCTCTACTTGGCAGTTTCTCAGCACGCGGTGAGGGCCGTCCTCGTCCGCACTGAGGGTATCCAGCACCTCCCCATCTTCTACGTAAGCAAGACCCTGCTCCCGGCTGAATCAAGATATCTACCGCTAGAAAAATTGGCTCTGGCCCTTATGATGGCTTCCAGAAAGCTGGCGCACTATTTTCATGCCTACACAATAGTTGTGCTAACCGAATTTCAACTTAAGGTGCTCTTTGAAACGGCAGATTTTACCGGTAGAATTTTGAAGTGGGCCGTGGAATTGGGACAATACGATATCAAGTTCCAACCGCGCACTACTATCAAAGCTCAAGCTCTTGCCAACTTCGTGGCAAAATTTGCCCCTGGAACACATCCTATTTACCCTGTCGATTTGGCTAGCGCGGATTCAGTGCAGCCCACGGCTCAGACAACATAAACAAATGGCGGACAACAAGTGGCAGAAGGGCAAGAGAAAGCCGAGCAAGAAATGGAAAAGCCGACCAGCTTGCCAAAGTACCAGCTCGACAGAGACATAGAAAGAGACCAGAATGAGACGACCAGTACCTTGGAGTTGAAGAACTCTCAAAATCCCTCCAACTGCTGGAGGTTGTTCATTGGCGAGATGTGGAAACTCTTCATCGATGGGGCCTCCAACAGACATGGTACCAGGCTAGGGATTGTGCTGACTTCCCCGGATGGGCTGACCATCGAGCACACGATCACGCTCGGTTTCCCAGCATCCAACAATGACGCAGAATATGAAGCCCTCCTCGCCGGATTGAAGAGTGCATTGAGAATGAAAGCATATGAGGCCAGGGATGAAAGGATGGCCAAATATCAAGCGCTGGTACGCGCAAAAATCAAAAAGTTTGCCGCAATAAGAATGAAACAAATTAACCGCAAAGAAAACAACGCAGCCGACGAACTAGTCAGCTCAGCATCCATGCAAACAACTTTTCCCAATCCTTTGATGATAGAATTCTTACCCCGACCAAGCATTAAGGAACCAGAGGTGCCCGAAGTACTCTGCGCCAACTTGGGACCGTCCTGGATGGATCCCATCGTCGCCTTCCTAAAGGATGGAATTCTACCCACTGAAAAGAAAGAGACCAACAAGATTAGGGCCAAATCAGAGCGGTTTTGGCTCTCTCCATCTGGCGCCTTGTACAAGAAGTTTTTCATTGGGCCATACCTGAAATGCGTCCACCCCAACAAGGTAGAAGCTTTCCTCTTCCAGATTCATGAAGGCATCTGCGAGAGTCATATTGGAGGCAGGTCTTTGGCTTACCGAGCAATTTCCCAGGGTTATTAGTGGCCATGCATGCAAGCGGACAGGCAGAAATACGTTCGCAGGTGTGAAAAATGTCAAAAATTTGCTCACCAAATCCACCAGCCGGCCAGAGAGTTGCTCCACCTTACAAGTCCTTGGCCATTTGCGCTTTAGGGGCTGGATATTGTGGGACCGCTTCCAACAGCTGCAGGCAACCACAAGTTTTTCATCGCTGCTACCAACTACTTCACTAAGTGGGTTGAGGCCGAGCCATTTGCAACCATCAAGGAAAAAGATGTAAAAAGGTTCGTTTGGCAGAATGTCATCACTCGCTTCGGTATCCCAAAGGCCCTCATTTCAAATAATGGCACTTAGTTCAATGGGAAACTCTTCCGCGGATTTTGCGACGAGTTAAAGATTTAGTTTTTACAACTTCACACCGGCCTACCCTCAGTCAAATGGTCAAGCAGAAACTTCAAACAAGACCATCTTGGACGGGCTGAAGAAACAACTGGAAAAGGCCAAAGGGAAGTAGGCTGAAGAACTCCCTAATGTGCTCTGGGCATACCGCACTACACCAAGGCGCTCAACCGGGGAAACTCCTTTTGCCTTGGCCTACAGCATGGAGGCTGTCATACCATTGGAAACTGGCATGCCAACCAGCCGATCTAAAAGTTTTCAGCCAGACTTGAAACAATAAAGCCGTGGCCTTGGAACTTGACCTAGCTGAAGAAAGAAGGGAACGGGCTCTAATCCACATAGCGACCTAATAGCAAGAGCTCTCCAGAAAATACAACAAGACTGTGCATCCTAGGCTATTCAAGATCAGGGACTGGGTCTTAAGGAAGGTAATGGGCAACACAGTGATCCCTGGCGAAGGTAAATTAAGAGCAAATTGGGAGGGACCGTACAAGATAACTGGCCTTGCAGGCAAAGAGGCATACCACTTGGAAGACTTAGATAGTAAAGCTGTCCCCAGACCGTGGAATGCAGCCAATCTCAAGATATTTTACTTTTGAAATGTAATCTTTTCTATTCCTTTGCCTTTTGTAACTTGGCCTTTCGGCATTTGGTGTAAATCAGTGACATGTAATGGAAGATAGCCCCACATTTTTCTTATACTATGCGTTTTTGTACAAAGGCATTACAAGGATATTAAGCTCCTATGAATACCAGGGGCAAGTAGCCAACAACGGATTGATAGACTGACCACCAAATGGATTCTCGATGGAATCCTCGTCCACCAAATGTTGTTCAGATTGCCCTCTTCTCGACCTCTTCATAGACTGACCAGCAGCTTGTTCATTAGTGAGAGCCAGCACTGCCCCTTTGTCTTGCACGGCCGGCGTGGAAGATGTTCCCCCAGCTGCCTCTGGCAGCTGAGAGTCGCTCGGCTCGCCAGTGATCATTGACTTGATAGCCCAAATTTTGGCCATCTCTTGCTCAGCGGTCAAAAGAACTAGTTTGATCGGAGGAAGGTTTGGATCTGGTTCTGCAGAAGGTGCTCGAAGAAAGTCGGTCACCCTACTCCTGCGCGGTGCTGTGTAACGGTAGCTCGGTTCAAAGCCGAGCAGCTTGTGGGACTCTCGCTCCTCGACCAGATGCCACAATGCAACCCTTATTGCCTCTTGGTTCGCGCGGGAGTAATCTTCCGCCAAGAGTCTATAGTCTGCAACAAGAAGGCAAGTGTTAGATCGGCAGTAAAAATAACAGTTACAAAAAAATATCGAGATGCTCACCAGCACTCCCAAAATCTTTTCTTATGTACCAACCCGGTACAAGCGCTTCGGTGTCCTCATAATTACCGAACACCCGCAGGAAATCGCCGTCATTGGTCTCTTTGTCCGGGTTACCTTCGATGAGTTTTGCTCGGCCTTTCCTGACCTTGAGATACCAGCAAAACCCTCCTTTATTTTTGCTAAGAGTATTTTGATGAAATATCTCGGCAAGGCCGAGATTCAAACCGAGTATCCTATTCAGCGCAACCACGCCGTTTATTATTTTGTATGTGTTGTTGGAGACTTGGGTCGGGCACAGCCTAGTGTGCCTCAAAAATTCGCAGACCAGGGATTAAACCGGGAAGTGCACGCCACCTTCCACAATGGATACCACCGTGAAAGGGCATTTGTCCAGTTCGCCCCAGGGAGTGTCTCCTTTCTTGGCCAGCTCCAAGTGGACGTCGTCTGGAATACTATACTCTCTACGGAACTCGGTCATTGCCCCAGGCGAATTAACCATGAATCGGTACTTCCCCATCTATCTCGGTTTTATTTAGTTGTGTAATTTTGTTTGTATCTCGGTCAAAATTTGGTGATTGTTTGCTTGGACTTTGAGCCTCACTGAAAGTAAAGCTGAGTGAGCCTGGTCGGTCCTAGTTTGTTCTGCATTATTAAAAAATAAGTCCGAGTATTAGCGCGGCATAATTTGCACGACTCTTACGAGGAAGTGTTTAGTTCGATAAAGGATCCTGGGGCATTTGACCGGTTCGATCTCCCTATCTCGGTTCGACTATCTACATTGCTTCGATCTTCCTATCTCGGTTCTAGCTCCCTACAACTTACAGCTCAGTCTCAGACTCAAGGGAGGACCACAAACCAGGTTTTGCTCGGCTATGTCTTATTTTGGATCTAAAAGTAGGATTTTGCTCGGTCTTCTCCAGGGTTTATGCTATTTATCCTAAATGTGAAGTTCATGCATTGAAGCTAAGGGAAACGAGGGGCACGATGGCCCCATCTGCCTCCTCGATTCCAGTTTTACCTAATGTAATGAAGACAACTGTGGGGTTGCACGGAACCAATGAAGTGAAGCCACGTGGAACGATCGATGACAAGACCACCGGCGCAATCCTCAACGACTGACCAAATTAGGTAGCTCGGTTACAATAATAATCCCAATCACGCTCAGCTTGGATGGGATTAAGGGGCAATTGAGAAGGGGACTTGCGCCGAATAGTAGGGCCGAGCTATGATAGCGCGGGTATGGTGTTGGGCCTTGCGAGGGTCAGGCCCTGTGTCAGACCGAGCTGAACCAACGCGGCTCCCCAACCCACCACGTTGGGCCGAGCAGATCATCAACCAGAATGTGGAGGCATGCAGGTGCTCGACCGAGCTACAATTCGGCCTGATATTCGGTTAGATCCGCAGTGATGCATTGGGCCGAGCTGCGGACAGTCCAGATTGAATTTAGGCCGAGATGTTTTGTAAGGTAGCGGGGCGAGACCGAGATACCAAACTGCGCATCTCACGACCGGTCAATTCAGATGGACCGATTTAGTATAGTTCGGCCGTCCCAGTTATTGTGGTGTTTCTCCCCAAGTGGTAGGTCGGTCTTGATAGCCCGATTGTGTGAGCCACTTGGACCAATGATATGATGAAGGGAAAATCCACTTCTGGTATGCGTCAATACCGTTTGGCGGTTCGACAAACACTGTTTGGAGGTTTTGGTCTCTACACGTGTAAGGAAGGTAGAGGGGAGCACAAACGCCTGTCCAGGGAAGGACAGCAGAGGTAGTGCGCCCACAACTCTGAGGCTGCATGGCCAGCCTAGAAAAGGAGGAATGGGGGAACGTAGGTAAGCAACCTGAAGGAATTGATAACTCTCTCTGTCTCTAAAGTGCTCTATTCCAATTTTTCTTCTTCTTCTCCAAGTGTGCTAACTTGATCGTCGGAGGGTTTATCCGGCAGCATACCGCCAGACAGCTCACCATCTTTCTGTTTTCAGGTCAAGCGACATTATGTGAAGCTTGAGTTCAAGGAGTACGGAGAACGGAGAATGTTTCACCCCCGTACAGGTCTGATGCATGCTACCGTATCCCACACTAGAGAGGCTATTTCCGTGTTTAGCAAACCTTCCATCAACTCTTCTAATTCATTCTTCCAAAGTCTTAAATCCCCTGAATATCTTTGTTCCTTATATTGAGGTATACCTCATGTGTACCACACTTACACGGTCCCCTAATTGTTTGCCTAGTTAGATCATAAACTTAATGAGCTTGCACTTTAGCATTCAAATACATTGTTCAAACCTCTCTGTAATCATTTTTTCAAATCATCATTAAGCTTTGACTTGTGATTTCCAAGAATGCATAATTATCCAAGCCCCAACATTTCGTAAAACTTGCCTTTTGGAAAATTCACCATTAAATTACATACTCCAAGTTCATTGCAGATGAAAGCCATCTCATTAGAATCACAATACCTAACAATATGAGTTTATTTTGATTTTCTACCCAAAAAAAAGAGAGAAAAAAAAATTGACCCCACCTATCGGTTGTCTTGTTTGTTCAATTTGAAATTTGGCAAATCATGACAAGCAAGGCAAATGTATTGATCCAGCAATAGATTCAAAAGAATACAAGTCCCACAAAAAGTTTGAAAGGGTGAGAAGATTGCAATTTGAATGAAATTTCACAGGTAAATAGTCCAATTTCAATCACTAAACCAGAATTAATTTCAACTTTTCAGCCCACCCATTCAATTGACAATCATATGCTGATATACATAAAAGCACAAAAGAACCCATGAAAAATACGCAGTAAAATTTATGCACAATAAGCCAAAACAAACTAACTTGAATTTCACAGCCCATCCATTCAATTGACAAACATAGGCTAATAATATACATAAATCACAAAAGCACCCATCAAAAATACCCAGTGAAATTCATGCACAATGAGCCAAAAACAAAGAAATAGAAAGAATCAAATTGCAAGACAATGCTGTGTAGAGTGAGAGAAATGAGTAGTACCTTTTGTGGGTCGCCGGAGGCGGAGTTTTAGGGCCAGAATTGGGGTCTCCGGCGGTGGTGGGAATGAGAGTGGAGAAGATTTTAGTGAGTGAAGCAGTGAGCTTTCTCTCTATCTTTTATGAGTACCACATCATCCAAATCTCTTCCATATCCACTTCTTTTATATTTCTTGGTTTTTAACACGGAAAGACGAAAATACCCAACTCCAAACAAAAACGAATGCACTCTAAGAAGAGGGCAATTAAGGGCATGTCTGGTTTATTAATCAAGATATATTTTTAGGGGAAAAAATTTTAAACAGCCATGATTCGGACCCTCGGCTGGGGGCACCCGAGTAATCCCCAATGTCACGTGATGCTCTACCACTGGCTAAAATCAAAAAAAAAAAAAATTGATTTTTTTTTGCCAATCAGGAGTGACCCCAGTACCCTTATTGGGAGTCGTAAGCTTTATTCAATTTTAAAATATTTATCTCTTTATTAGACGTCAATGGTCATTTTTTCTTGGATGAAAGTACAGTAATGACTGTTGTATTTTAATTTGAGGTATATTATAGGCTTATTTTTATAATCTGAACCGTTTATTTTGTAAGATTTGTTGAGTACTTCATACCTGCCAAAAATCATATTAATCAGTTTAACAAAACTCTTTATTTAAATTAAAATATAATGTATTTAATGTTAATTATATTCTATCGTAACTCTAAAGATTCAAACTAACAAAAAAAAAAAAAAACTGTGATAAATTACAATTTCATATAATTATTATCATAACAAAAATCACATGGTGATGTGTTTTAAATTATGATACAATGTACTTAAAAATATGATTCAGTAATCCTAACACCAAAAATGTATAATTCACTAAGTTACAAATTAATATAATTATTATCTTAACATGGTATGGTTTCATTTTAAAATTTTTTAAAAAGTATATAAGTAATGTTAAGTATCATGAAAGAAAGATAATGAAATGTTTCATAAAAAAATTTCATCATTTGATTAGTGTGTGGTGTTTTATTGTGTGTTTAATTCAAGAGTAGAGAATTTTCATGAAATTTTTCATGATACCTAAACATTACTCAAAATATATATATAAAAACTAATTTGATAAAAAATTGAAAACATAAAAAATGTTCATTGTTGTTATATTTTTTTTTTCCCCTTTTTAGGAGATAAATAGTTTTTTATAATTTATTTTCACCAAATTAATTAATTTTTCATTTAAAAAAACCATATATATATTGTTTGTTTTGGAAACCAAACAAAATAAACAATAAGTTTTTCTTTTAAAAAATAACATAAAAAATATTCAATTCGATTATATAATTATTGATATCTGATTAATAAACGGTACAGATCATAAAAATAAGCCCATAATGCACCTCAAATTGAGACACAACAGTCACTGTTTTTTCTCTCCTTTTCAAGAAATTATTCATTGCCTCAGAAATATTGTTTTAAATTATTTATTTTTAGACAAGTATCTAATTATCTCTCCAAATAAGATAAAATTTTTAGGCAAGTGTCCAATTATCTCCTCAAATGAGACAAACAAGTAATGGGATTCACTGTTTCAACCAATAATACTTGGGATACCATTTAAATGACATATCTATTTAACTGAAATATATATATATATATATATATATCAAATCATCTAAAACTCCAAAACTATTTTTAAAACATACAAACAAACAAATTTTCATTTTTTCTAAAGTCTATCTAAAAAATTATTTTTGAAATAATATCTCAAAACACAAATTAAAACAATCCTAACTCTCTCACGTGGCACCATAGACCATTTATTTTGGGGTAAATTACACTTCCTCCCTTTATGTTTGACCATTTTTTTATTTTGACTCTTAAAATTTATTTTTTTTACTTTAACCTTTATATTTTAAGTTTTTCTCACTTTTATTCTTAAAATTAATTTATATTATAATCACGTGACATAAAAATATTTTATTTATAGGGTGGTGTGGGATGATCTAAATAAGTACATTTTTTGACTTTTTATAAAATATGGCTTGAGTTTGAAGTGATGTGGTAGAGAAGTGATGTGACTTAAATAAGATGATGTGACTTGAATAAGATTATATGACTTTTTGACTTTTTGACTTTTTTTGAAGATGCCAAACCAAGCCACTCGCACCTCTAACATAAACTTAAACTCTAATATAATTATATATTTTTTATATTATGTGACAATTATTGTGCCATTTTTTGTCTAATTTTGAACAATAGTTAGCTTTAGATGTACAATGAGAAAAACTTAAACCATGAAAGATTAAAGTGAAAAATAAATAAATTTTAAGAGTCAAAGTGAAAAAGTAGTCAAATATAATGATGATCAAATGTAATTTATCTTTTATTTTTTTGTATTAAAACATTAAATTAAATAGGCTATAATTATTGAGTTAATTTAATTTTTTTAATAAATAATTATAAAAATATTTTATAAAATAAATAGTCCAAATTAGCAAAACACAAAATATAATGAATCTTACTTAAGAGGGTAATTTGTAAACAAATTGGGCCAAGCTAGGAAGAGTCTTCTTTGGGAGTTGGGCCGAGATAAGGGCTGGCGTAGCTCTGTCTTAGGCCAAGAAGACATCTCATATTTCGGGTTTGGGCCAAACTATAGGCTGAGGTAATTATTTATGTAGCACGGTCCTTGATCATCTAAACATCGGGTCGGTCAGAGATGGGCTACCAGTGACCTGACTTAGCTATCCTGGACTGAGGTATCAGTGGAGGGAGAACCGAGCTAAAGGATAGCTCTGCAGGGCATCATCTCAGAGTCAAGACTGACAGTGGTGCTTAAAGTATCACCGAGCTGTGTGAGCATGGTTGACCGCAATGTCAGTCGAGGTAAGGGTTCAGCCATCTCACTTGGCTTGCAGTGATGAGGGTGTTTTATGGATAATCATTATCCATGGGCTTGAGACTCCTAGGAGGACTCTGCTAAGGAGAGTAGAGTCCTGCTAGGATTATGCAAAACCATCTCACTTGGTTGGTAATGAGTAGGAGTGTAACTCCTAAGAGGACTTTGCTGAGAAGAGTAAAGTCCTACTAGGATTGTGCAAACCATCTCACTTGGTTGGTAGTGAGTAGGGTGTGTGATTCCTAGAATGACTTTTATAAGGAGAGTTGGAATCCTACTAGGATTGTGCAAAGTAAAGTCTATAAAAGCTCATGACCAGACCTATGTACAGGTATCACAATTCTTACTCTAGAATACACAGAGTTTATTGTCTATTGTCTAGTTGCTGACTTAGGCATCAGAGGGGTTTTAGGCACAAACCCGCCGGCTAGCTCGTGTTTGTGTTTTCAGGTGGCAAAGCAACGATGTTTGGAGGAGTGCAAACTTGATCAATAGAATTATACGAGAAGATTATTTCTGTGCTCATACAATTGGCGCCGTCTATGGGAATTACACATAGAACAAAACTTTTTGATCGAGTTTTCCTCTCTAGTTGAAATCAATGGCGCACAACGAAGATTTTTCGCAATCTGCTATAGATGGGCAAACCTCGGAAGAGGGTAGGAGGCGCGAAGGTTTACCTTCTATCCCACCCATGGCGGAATTAGATCCCCAACGAAGGAATCCGCGGAGAGAATCGAGAGAAAGACGGGGCTCAAGTCCACATCGCTCTTAAAGCCCTGATAGACAGAGGCGGAAGATGGATCCTCAGGTTCTCGAAGATCGCGTAAGGGAGCAAGACGAAGTAATAAGAAGAATGGTGGTTGACATACAGTCTATGAAGAGCCAGATAAAAGGCAAAGGGGTGGCAGTAAAAGAGCGGCGCAAAGGCAACACATACTCTTGCCACTCAGAAGATCGTGACAGACAAGTCACACCATCACAAACTAAAAGTAGAAACCTCAGGTCGGGCGATACATAATCAAAGACTTCCAAGACACGCTACTCCAGGCCTGAGAGAATGAGGACTGAAAAGGCTCAAAAGAGAGAACACACTCAGGCTCGCGACCCCCGCAGAGTCTCTGCACTACAACGATTGGCTCCTAGAACACATGGGAGTGTCGAGGTTGAAATTCCAGAGCCACGTCTTGCCTATGAACCAGCAGACAAAGCATTAGCAAGGTTGCAGAGCTCACTGTTCATTCCGGCAATAGAGAACGCATCATTATCCTCAGGCTTCCACCAGACCAAATTCACTACTTATGAGGGGAAGTCGGACCCCTACATACACTTGAGCCACTTTTACCAGGTTATGGCCGTGTATCAGCGAAACGAGGCTCTAATGTGTATCATGTTTCCTTCTAGCCTTGGTGACCTGGGTTTAACGTAGTTTGAAAGGTTGCCAGAAGGTAACATAGCTTCGTGAGCGCAACTAACGGAGGCATTTGTGACCAGATTCAAAACAAACACCAAGACACCAGTGGAGATTGACCAGCTTCTCTCCATAGACATGAACGAGAAAGAAGCATTGAGGTCTTACAATAATCGGTATTGGGAGACTTTTAATTAGATTGGAGATTGCCCTACAAACCTAACTATCGCACAGTACAAACGAGGTTTGCCGGCTAGCAATAAGTTGAGGGATTCAATGATAATGGCGTCACCCCTTACTATGGAAGTCCTAATGAAGAGAGTGCACCAACACATCCGGGTAAAGGAAGATGGGGCGCGCACCAAGGTGGAGTCTGGCACAACAGTGATACCAGACAAAAAGCCTTTAGCCAGAGTTAACACAGTTGACAAGTAGGACTGACCGCGCAAAATTCTTTGCCCAACTGGGGGCAAAGTGGGTTGGCAGGTTTGACCAACTTTTTCTAAATAAGCCTTTGCCCAATTGGGGGGCAACAAAAAAGGTTGGAAGGTTTGACCAACACTTTTTTCATTCCTAAGCCGAGATAAGGATCTAGGCTGCAGGAAGTTGGCAGGTATGACCAACATTTAGCTCTCTTTAGCCGAGATAAGGATCTAAACTGAAGAAGGTTGGCAGGAATAACCAACATTTAGCTCTCCTAAACCGAGATAAGGATCTAGGCTGTAGGAAGTTGGCAGGTATGACCAACATTTAGCTCTCTTCAGCCGAGATAAGGATCTAGGCTGAAGAAGGTTGGCAGGAATAACCAACATTTAGCTCTCCTAAGCCGAGATAAGGATCTAGACTACAGAAAGTAGGCAGGTATGACCAACAAAAATTTTGCACTCTTTGGCCGGGAGGACAATTACCTCGGCCAAAGTAGGTTGGCATGTTTGACCAACAAGTTTTTTGGATTCTTCAACTGAGATGCGTATCTCGACCAAAGAAGGTTGGCAGGATCAGGTAAGGCCAAGCTAATTAGTCTGGCTAGGTTGGCGGTCGGAATAATGTAAAACATTGAAAAAAAAACACAACAACCGAGCAAAGAGATCGAAATTTTTCATTAATTGGAAAATGATTACAAAAGGTGTGGCATATAGCCCGGTTACACTAAAAGAACGCATTCTCATATGATTGCGAACTCGAAGGATATAAATATTAAAGGCAAAAAGGCAGAGCTGTTCAAAATTTTGAAAGTACATGACGATTGTAACAAGAGAACGAGAATAATAGGGGTATGCCACGTATCTTGGGAATGACGTCGTGCCAAATTAGTAGAAGAACATGTTGAGCAACTGACAAGGCTTATTGGGGCCGAACGAGCTATGAAACCGAACAACTTTTTATCTCGGCAGAGTGGGCCGTTCTTAGCTCGGCTGGAGGAAAAATAATCCCAATCATGCTTCGCAAATGGAATTAAGGGGCAATTGAGAGGGTAATTTGTAAACAAATTGGACCGAGCTAGGAATAGTCTTCTTTGGGAGTTGGGCCGCGTAATGGGCCGCGATAAGGGCTGGTGTAGCTCGGTCTTAGGCCAATAAGACATCTCATATTTCGGGTTTGGACCGAACTATGGGCCGAGATAATTATTTATGTAGCACGGTCCTTGATCATCTAAACATCGGGTCGGTCAGAGATGGGCTACCAGTGACCTGACCTAGCTATCTTGGACCGAGGTATCAGTGGAGGGAGAACCGAGCTAAAGGATAGCTCTGCAGGGCGTCATCTTAGAGTCAAGACTGACAGTGGTGCTTAAAGTATCACCGAGCTGTGTAGGCACGGCCGACCGCAATGTCAGCCGAGGTAAGGGTTCAGCCATCTTACTTGGCTTGCAGTGATGAGGGTGTTTTAGGATAATCATTATCCTTAGGCTTGAGACTCCTAGGAGGACTCTGCTAAGGAGAATAGAGTCCTACTAGGGTTATGCAAAACCATCTCACTTGGTTGGTAGTGAGTAGGAGTGTCACTCCTATGAGGACTCTACTAAGGAGAGTAAAGTCCTACTAGGATTGTGCAAACCATCTCACTTGGTTAGTAGTGAGTAGGGTGTATGATTCCTAGAAGGACTCTTATAAGGAGAGTTGGAATCCTACTAGGATTGTGCGAAGTAAAGTCTATAAAAGCTCATGACCAGACGTATGTACAGGTATCCCAATTCTTACTCTAGAATACACAGAGTTTATTGTCTATTGTGTAGTTGCTGACTTAGGCATCGGAGGGGTTTTCGGCACAAACCCGCCGACTAGCTCGCGTTTGTGTTTTCAGGTGGCAAAGCAACGATGTTTGGAGGAGTGCAAACTTGATCAACAGGATTATACGAGAAGATTATTTCTGTGCTCATACATTACTAATCAAATTATGCCTTCTAATTTAGATCTGGATTGGAGGAATCCAAACTCCAAATTAAAATTTCATCATAGAGTATACTTGTAATATCATGCAATCAAACATAAAGATCTCCAAAAAGAAAAATATAAGAAATCATTTCACTCATGAAATTTTAAGAAAATTGTAAATATAAAAATACAAAAACTCACTCTATTTGATTTGTAATTTTTAAAAACAATTTTTTGAATTTTTAATCTTCATTTTTTAAATTTTACTTCATTTAGGTATACGTAAAAAAATATATAAATTATATAAAATATTTTTAAAAATTCATTGAATATAAGAAATATATATAATATATTTTCATATGTTGTGAGCATATTGAATGATTTTTTTATTTTTTTATTTAAATTATACAAAGGCTTGGTTTGGGAAGTAGGTTGGCTTTTTGGCTTTTTTGGCTATTTTACCCTGAGCTAAAAAGCTTGGTTTGGGAAGGGCTTTTTGACTTTTTGGCTTTTTTGACTTTTTTTGTGAGAGAAGAATGTAATAGCATCTCCAATGCACTAGGCATATAATACTTGTTAGTTAAAATGCCTAGTGTGATTCATTTTTTTCAATTCCAATGCACTAGGCATATGATTAGGCATGTTGGCTCAACTCATATTCACTAGCTACATGTAGCTAGCCTTCAACGCTAGGCAAAATATATTCAATCATTAGGATCATTTCCCTCCATCTTTGTTGTTGACGTGACATTCTATAAAATTAATAGTATTTGAATAAATAGTTAAAATAAAGAGCATGGTTGGAGTAAAAACATAAAACAGTTGATAGGCAAAATAAAATATATACTTTATAGTAATATTTAGAGAGGTAAAATGCCTACTACCGTTGGAGATGTTGAATGTAATATTTTGTTTGTTATGACTAAAATAGCCTATTTTATTTTTTATAGCTAAAATAGTCAAAAAAAAAAAAAAAAAAAAAAAAAAAAGCCTCAAAATCAACTTGCCAAACAGAGGCGTAGTATTTTGCTTCATCTTCGTCGTCAATTCAACAATCCCATCATCGCGTTCTTCTTCATTCTCATATCTCTCTCTCTCTCTCTCTCTCTCTCTCTCTCAATTGCTAGGACTAAAACCCTAAAATCATGGGTCAGTCGATCGGCTCGTTCGAGATTACGGGGGTTTGTTGGAAACAGTGAGTGATTGAAGTCGATTGTTAATGTGATCATGGGTTTGCGAGCTATGCTGAGAAAATGGTGAAGAGTTTGCCAATTGAGATGAGTTCTTTCCTGACTAAAAAGGGTGTTAGTGGACATGGATGTTGTGGGTGTTCCTCGCAATGTGGAAACATTAATTTAATTCGATGTTATGTTAGTTGTTTGTGTAAAATTCACAAGACCGAAGATGCCTTGAACCTGTTTGATAGAATGGGTGAGTGAGTGGGGATGTCACCTACCCAGATGAGATGAGAAAACGTTTCTTGTTCTATCTAATTAAGAGTACTGGGGAAGGAAGGAAGGAAGGAAGGAGTCGAGATGATTGATAATCAAATGAAGAAATCTGCAGGATTCGGGGAAGCACTCAATAAGAAGAATGCCTGTATCATGTATTACGGGTTTCTTAAGATTTTGTGTGGAATTGAATTTGAGAGAATTTGATCATCTATGAGTGTAGATGAAGGAGGATGTTGTAATGTAATCCTGGGATTCAAACTTATGACTTGTTTTGATGGGGAAGTTGGTTGATCTGATCACGGCCGTGTGAATTGAGTAGGGTTCCATTATACAACTTTGATCCTTTACTTTTTATGCTTCTTCTTGTTTCGGTTTTACTGTTGGCAACACTTGAATTACAAATAAAATCCAAATTGAAGGGTAAATTTTGTTGTCTATGCATTTGCTTTTGCTTTTGTTTTTGAATGATAGGAAATGAATAAGATAAACGGAAGCTTGAGCGAAGAGAAGGCATCAGTCCCGATCGTGCGCAGGTAATTATTTAACTTCTCCTAGTGATTTTTTAAGGAAAATATCTTTATATATATATATATATATTTTTTTTACTTGCTATGATTTTTGTAAGCATTGTGAAATTTGTGATCTTAATTGTTAAATAATAAAAGATAGAAAGGATAAGATAGATCATGAGATTCAGTTATATGTCAGTAGTTCAATATTTCAATTATGGTATAGATGCAATGTGCAAATTTATCAAGGCTGACTAAAATGTATATTTTAAATTTTTGTTGTCAGGAAAAAACATTTTCGTTGCCAAGCTAGTTAACTTTTTTTATCCCGTGTTTGTTCAGCTTCTCAAGCTTGCAAATCTGTCTGAGCTCTGTTTAAGATAAGATCGTATGGAAGCTAAAATAAACTACTAGAGTGCGATGAATATACTGGGATATATATTTTTGTACTACGGACAAACCTTATAGGTAATGGTACAATACAAATTAGTATGGAATTTATATTCTCTTTAATTGTTCACAAACTTGACCTTTATTTGTCTTCATATAGAACATCTTCTTTCTTCTTCTTTTTTCCTGCATCTGGCCATCGCTCCTATCCCTTGAGAAAGATGATCATTCCTTCAAAACCGCTTTGCTCAATTTCTCTTCCTGGCATAACCTAAAAAACCCGTGTTCATGATCAACAGATGAACAGCAACGTCAACAGCACCGAAGCTGCCAGTGTCAAAAATGCAATATGATTTCCTTTGGCAGAGTTTGGTAAAACTGGATAGGCGTCGGGAGGTGGAAGCTTGCATTCATCCCCATTAAAGTAAACCTTCCGAGGGAATGCCCATCCTTGCTTGAACGTAAATGTTTCCTGGTTCTTTTGAAGAAGTACCTCAGATTGGACATTTCCAAACGGTCCAGCTTCCATTAGCAGGTCATTGTAGAATTTCATGCCGTAGAACATGCCAGTGTCATCTGCATGTGGTCAACATAGTATCCAAGTACTAAGCTTCGTGTTTGGAGGTTGTTTAGTGGAAATGCAAGTAATAATAACATGTTCGAAGTCTCGGGCACTCACTTATGGATTGGTAGGGGACAAGAGGCTTGTAGTCAAAGCTGAAAACTTGAGTCACGTTGTTGAGATTGGGATGCTGCGCCACAAGAGTCCACTGCGTGTAGTTCAGTTTGTAATTGAAATTAGTGATCGCTATCTTCACTCTCCAATAATCCTTGTAGTTAAGCTTCACGTGCCAGTGCACCCTTATCGGACACATATGATGAGTGCACTGTAGCAGCGGTGTACTATCCTTTCTCGGAGTATTGATTCCTGCCATGTTCAGTCTCTTCGAGTTGCTCCTGTTCGTCCAGAGCCAAAGAGCATATATTAGCCACTACTATACAGATTTATATGCATGAAAGTTGAAAAGAAGGATTACATGATGCAGTTTTTTTTGCTTTGGCAACCGCAAGAACATGTCGGACAAGGTGTGATTGTCTTGTTGTAGAAAGAAGAGAAAGATACACAACAGCTCGGGTTTTTGGAAGCCAGAAATTGCGAATAAGTACACGTCACATTCCATGTCACTGCATTCAAGTGATCAATGATCAGGATTTCACTCTCTTAAGATGTAGTATATTGAACAATGATCAGGAGAACAAAATCTTACTCAATGCTTGAGTTTTTCGCCTGCGATCTGGAGTGAGAAAGACTGTGGATGGCACAATCTTTGCAGGGCCGCACGTGTACCCTGGTCCCGGACCCAGGAGAGTGAAGTTCTTGGGAAGTTTCACTGTTTTATTGGAAGTCCCAGCCTGTCCAACGCTGACCTGGAAGGCAGAGACTGCAGCCGCTGGATCTTGGCCCCATGCTGCCACAACACCGCCTTTGCAACAGTTTGAGAACTGTTGGTTGTAAGGAACTCCGGGAAGCAAGTCGACAATGGTAGGGGTTTTCTTGCAGCAGTGAGGTACGTTTCCTTTGAACTTGGAACAATCTCCTTGCTCAGTGGCTTGTGCTCCAACCATAGACCAAATCACATCCTTCTTTGCCCATGACCATGTCAAGGTCCACCCGGGGCTCATGATGTGCCGATACATTTGGAAGTTGTTCATTGTCACTGCAGCCTGGATGACTTGTCAAATGACCATAGTATTATGTGTGTGTATGTAGGGCTACAAACGAGTCAAGCCCAGCTTTACAGGGCTTGAGCTTGACTCATTGGTTTATCGAGCTCGAAATTAATCTAATTAGAGCTCAGATCAGCTCGGTTCGTAAATAGTAATCCTGCTCAAGCTCAACTTGAAGCTCAATAAATATTATTTTATATTAAATATGCATATATAATACATTTTACATTATCTAATATATTTATCCTGGTATTTAAATTAATAATAAATGAATCGAGCTTGTTCTATCTGAAAGTCTGTTTCGGATTCATTTATATACATAACGAGCCAATGAGTCAAGTTCTTATTGACCCGCGTCAAGCCAAGTTCATGAGCAGTTCAATTTATTTGCAGCCCAATGTGTGTGGATATATATATATATATATATCAATGGTCACTATTAAGATGATACATACCACATAACCATCTGCTGTCCAGGACACTACATCCCATTTGATTGTTATGTTTCCGAACGGATCCAACGGATCGTATGCCTCTGAAATTACAAATTAATAGCTAGAAAATAAGTACCCATTACACCAAAAAGGTAGAAGAATCAAAAGTTTGAAAGACCCGTAAGCAATGAAATGTACCTCCATGAGAAATGATGATGAGTATGGTAAGGGTGCCTAAGATGAACTTGAGTCCTGCAAATGAGTGGCAATCAAACTTTTGTTTGAGGGAAATTTCCCGAACAGGGTCAGCCGATGAATCGAATGCCATAGCCTAAGAAATTCACAGGGATTGCTAAGTTTCTTGATGAGGATGTGAATGAGGCAGTGACAATTAGATGAATTTTGTGTGCAATAAAAAGGTTAAGTGGAGGTCCAAGTGAGAATGAGTGAATGGAGATGGCACACCTAATGGTTGTTAAGCTTTGTGATATTTTCATCTCTCTCTCAATTTTCATTTATGCTTCAGCAGTGAGGTTGAAGCAACACACTATGGTGAGAAGATAAAACAGCGGGTAGAATTGAGACGTTTGAACACAACAGCTCAGCAGTCATTCTCTTAGTTGTGCATAGCATACAAATCAAATTCATATTGAATATGACTAGTCACATTTTTCTTTTCTTTTATTTTCTTTTCTTTTTTTTCCCCCTTGTATACAAGATTTTGTATATGTTCTTTGAATTATATCATACAAATCAAATTCATATTGAATATGACTAGTCACATTTTTCTTTTCTTTTCTTTTCATTTTTTTCCCCCTTGCATACAAGATTTTGTGTATGTTCTTTGAATTATATTAAAACCAACCATGTGAATTTCAAGATTTTGTATATGTTTTTTGAATTATATTAAAATCAACCACGTGAATTTGAGTGAAACAATCTCCTTAATGACATCATGATTATTTTTTGTTATTGATTCTGTAATCAAAAAATACAAGTGAAATTCTATGAGCAAAGTAATTTCTTTGATAGCATCATCCTGTATGTATATTCATTATTATTAATGACTTTTTTTAGTACTAACTTTTTTACATTTTTAGAATAGAATATAGTTGCCATTTTTTTTTTTTTTTTTTTTTTTTGGGTTCTGTGAAAAAAAAATCCCTTTCTTGTTGAGAAAGTTAGGTGGGTTTTTAATTTTTTTTTTTCCATGATTAGTTTTTTTTAATTAGAGACAAACACTTTTTTAAATTTTTTTGCTTAATTAACCAAAAAAGAACTAAAAAAGTTAACGTGACAGCTTGTTTTTGGTACACAATAACAGTTTATTAACTTATATAGACCATATCATTTTTTTTATTTTTTCACACATCTTTTTGTAATAAATAAATAAATAATCAAAAAATAAACTATATCCAAAGCAAGTCGGGGTCTAATCTCTAGACTTGGTAATAATAATAATAATTTTTTATTAGTATTTAAAGAGCGTTTAATTATCACCACTCCGAAGTACTCTTTTTTCTTTTTTTTTTCCCACTTCAAAGTACTCTTTTTTCTCACTTTTTGGGGCAAGAAAAATAACCTCATTCAAATATAAAGATAGAAACAGGAGATAACAAGACTCTTACAGGCTTAAAAAAGGAACACAATACAGAATAGCAAAGCATCCTTCATCATGAGGAGAATGAAAAAGCAACCTTCATATTTACAACAATATCAAACTAAAAACTAAGACAGCTAAAAAAGGGAAAGAAGGCTCCAATCCTAACTATCAACAAACATCCAGCTGAGAGGTACCAAAAACACCCACATCGCCGTTGACCTCTGGCGATTGAACAAGCCTGCAACAAGCATCAGCCACAAGGATCAATTACAGCAGACCGCAATGGGTAAAAATTATTGCTCAAGGCTGGAATGCGTGAGCGAGCAGCAAACTTTGGCTTAGTCAATAGGCTCGTTGCATACCTTCCTTTGAAAAAAAAAAAAAACTCGCAGCAATGCAGACTTTGGGTTAGGAAACAAAAATTAATTAAAAGAAGAAACAAGGAAAACGTAATGGAGCCAATACAGCAGTGGGATCTCTAGAACCTGAAGCTGATAATCAAATAGTAAAAGCTAAAAACACGCCTCTCTGAAGCCATACGTGCATTTCACATTCCGTGTTACTGCAGATGGCATATACATAACAATTAAGTTTTACTTTATGTATGCAACAAGAAGAAAAAAAAAGGAAAAAAAAAAAAGAAAAAAAAGTAAAATATAAGAACTAGATTTTCAGCAGAATGAGCCACCACAAACTACAACCCCATTGAAGTCACTCTTCAAAAAAAAACTCCTTGTACAGCCAAACCAATCACTGTTGAACCCAAATTCAGAGGTCATATTCCCATTTCCTTGTCAAAGTTTCGATACTTAAGAAGTTACAAGATGTATGTTTCGCTACTGGATCTGGTCAAAAATGATTTTAAAGGAGAGAGATTACGACATTTTAACTGCTGTGCATGTTCATGTTTGTATCCAACTGAATATGCCTATTTTGATGCCTATGTTTATTGGCAGTGTCAACAAAACTATTCATGTTATATACACATTCTACCGGTTGAATAGAATTGCTTACATGGCACAACTTTAGGGGTTCTTTTGAAGCCAGAAAGTGCATGTCATACTCCATGTCACTGCAGAAGATGCATATATAACAAGAAGTTTTACTGTGTTACATGTATTAAGATGTATTGATCCATAAGCAAATTAATGTAATAGTCTAAAAACTTGATTTTAACAGAAAGCTCTATGAGAGAGAATTATCAGACTAAAGCCACATTAAAGTTACTCTAAAAAAACAATCTCCAAGTACTGCCAAAACAATCATTGTTGAACCTAAATTCAGAGGACATATGTTCCCAGTTTCTTAATAAGCCACAAGCTATATGTTAATAAGCTACTAACAAAACCAACTTATTTAGAAAAAGAAATCAAACCACCATAAAAAAATTTAAAAAAAAAACAAGATTATTCATCTTAAAGGATGTCATGGAGCCCCTTTGAGTGAGTGCATGTCATACTCCATGTCACTGCAGATGGCGTACATATACATAACAAGAAGTTTTACTTATGTACCAAGATGAAAAGATCCTTGAGAAAATTATGTAATAGTCTAACGAACTAGATTTTAACAGAAAGTTCTATGTGAAGGAGAGTTATACCAAACTATAACTACAATGGATTTGCTTCTAAAAAACGCTCTCTTAGTACTGCACAAAACAATCACTGTTGAACCCAAATTCAGAGGTTATGTGCTCCCATTTCCTTGTCAATGTTTTGATAATAAGCAGTCACAAGCTATATGTTTAGCTACAAAGAACCAAACTTTTTTCTTTTTTAAAGATCATTCATGTTGATCATATAATGAATTATCTTCCTTTCCCATTGGAGATCCATAATCCAAACATAATTAAAAGGATTTTGCTATTCTAATCCAAATATTAGATCCATGTTTTGGACCCAATGTGTGGCAATCAGTGGCAATCAAGTAGGCTGTGTTTGGTTCATAAAATTGAAGAAAATTTTTTTTAAGGAAAAAGGAAAAGGGAAAAGGTTTGTCTAAGTAAATTGCAGATATATATTTTATTCATATTACACTTTCTTTTTTTCATTCTAAATCACTCCTCAAATCCTAAACTCTTAGGCTGTGTGTTTGGTTTAAGAATTTCCCTTTCTCTTCTCAAATTGCCCCTCAAATCCTCAAATCCTAAACCCTTATGTCGTATTTGGTTTAAAAATTTACGAACAGATTTAAAAAGGCAAAAAAAGAAAAAAAAAATTAAAAATAGGTAAATTATTAATATATTTTAATCACATTTCCCTTTTTTTTTTTTTTTTTTTCCTCTTTTTTTTCCAAATCTGCGTTAGAATACATATGACAACTCTCTCTCTCACCTTCTCCTCGGATTATCAACCAATAGTGAACTTGTATATCATTTTTTTCCCATTAAAATTAAAAGAATATCACCTCTGACATAGAGTTCAGGTAAATAATTTTTGGGTAAAAAACCTTCCTATTTTTTGTTCCCAACAAAAAAAAATCCTATTTTTGTGGAAGTAAATTAAGCAACCTTCCTATTTTTGAGCAAACAAGTGACAACTATTCAACATCAAAGCTGACAATCTGTGATTTGAGAAATTAGCATCAAAACAAAGCCCTTTTGCTGATCAACCATCATCAGAGTAGATCTGCAAGATTCTTCAAAAGCAGAGATTAAATAATCATGTTTGATTGATGGTAAAGATAAAGAGAAAAAGAAAGAGAAAAAGAAAAATACCAGTTGGGAAAATTGAGGGGTTGGATATGATGACGGTGAAGAAGCGAAAGAAGAGAAAGGAGAGAGAAGGCCGAAAACAATAGGAATGGGTGGACTTGGAAAGCTATTAAATTCATTCAAAAGAGAAAAGAACGAAGCTTTCCAAGCCACCAATCCCCAAAGATTTTCGGCAAATATTCATCCCCCGTTTCTCATCACTTCCCAATTTTCTGTATCAGATCTTCTTCTTCGCCGCCTCTTCAATGGCCAATTTGCCTAACCCTAATAATTTACAGTCTCTCTCAACTCTGCTTCAAAGTCTCCTCTCATTCTCTAATAAAGGGATAAGAAGGCTCCTGTCCGGTTCAACACACGTCCGGTTCTGTCCGGTTAGGTCAGTGATCACCCATTCTTCCTTAATAATTTGAAATGCTATGCGCCACAAATTCTGTAGTTTAAATGGCTCAAAACACTGAAAACGACGTCGTTTTAGGTGGAAAACGACGTCGTTTTAGGTGCAAAACGACGTTATTTTAGCAGTTTCGAATCATTTGAGCTATAAAATTTGTGACCACCAAACATTTTCTTTTGAAGAGTTACACTTGTCTAAAATGTATTAGATTAGTATATTATTTGATTTTTTTATAAAATAAAAAATATATATAAAATATAAATTAAGGTTGAAGTGACGTGGTTCAAATAAATGGAATGTAACACAAATAAAATGATTGTAATCTTAGCCTCTGTTTGGGAAGGAAAAGCCCAGGCTTTTTTGGCTAAAATAGCCATAAAAAATAAAATAGGCTATTTTAGCCACAAAAAACAAAACATCAAATCCAACCCATAATCATTACAATTCTCTCTCACAAAAAAAGTCAAAAAAGTCAAAAAGCCAAAAAGCCCTTCCCAAACCAGGCTAAAATAGTCAAAAAGCCAAAAAGCCAAAAAGCCAACCCACTTCCCAAACGGAGGCTTAATGTGTTAAAGGTCTTGTTTGAAAATTGATTATTTTAATAATTTTTTTACTTTTTATAAAAAGACAAATAGAATTATATGGTAATTTATAACGATTTTTTGACTAAAATATATAATTAACAAACGAGACCTAAAATACCATGGTATTTTAGCACAGGCCAAATAAGCTTATGTTTATATATATATATATAGCTTTTTTATTGGTTTATTTTTGTTTTTCATAAATTTTTTTTAAAAAAAATAAATTTTTAGATTCTACTCAATAGGAATAATTGGAATATTAATTTTTTTTATAAAAAAATCAGAAAAAAAAGTATTAAAAAAATAGCCTTTTGTTGGATTATTTTGACTTTCTCAACTTTATTTTTTGGATTTTTTTTTTAACCGATCCAAAAAAACAAAAAAATTGAACATAATTTAGAAGGAAAAAAAAAAGTCACTAATGGCAAAAAAAAATTCAAAAAAAGCGGTGGTTTATTTGGGAGATGCCAGTGAACCCATATATATTGCTTTATTATTATTAGGAAAATGGTTGAGGTCTCGAATTTGCCTCGAAATTCATTTTATTTTATTTTATTTTTTCAAAGCTGTGTTAGTTTGGTTTTTTTTTTTAAATTTTTTTTCCTCTTTGTTCTTTATAGGGGTGATTATATATAGGGGTGCGCTAAAAAATTAAACATCTTATAAGTGAGTTGGGTTAGACTGATTGGGTAATAAAATTGACTGATCAATTTTCTTTTTAATTTTATTTTATTTTATTTGTTAGGCTATGTTCGTTTTTTTTTGCTTAATTTTTTTTAAAGGTAGTTATGTGTAGGGGTGTGCCAAAAAACTAGACATCTTGTACCAACTCATCGTACAAAATTATACAGAATTAACGAATTTTAATCAACAATCTGACTGATCAGTCAATTAAGTTGGACTGATTAAGTGATAAAATTGACTGATCAGTTAAGCTGTTTGTTAAATTTTGTTAATTTCATATAATTTTATATGATGAGATAGTGCGAAATGTATAATATTTTATATTAGACTTTTAAAAAAAATATATTATTACACATAGCAGCTGAAAAAAAAAAAAAAAAAAAACAACGGCATTCGAGCCAAATTCGAGGCCTCTATCACTACTGTTATTATTATTATCACTTTGTCACTCTTATTTATGAACTTATACAAATATAACTCTTTATTTTTCTTTTTATTTATTTATTTATTTTTTGAATGACAAAATTTCTGACATGATTGTATTTGTTGAAACTCGATTTTAATATATATTGTTTAAGAGAGTATTGATTGGGTAAGGTCAAATATAGTGGAAGGTAAATAAAAACTATCAAGTTTATAATAAAGTATAAAATTGTATTACTAAAATAATTGAGTTTAAAAATAAGAATTCACAAGTAAAACTCGAAAAATTTGATCCATTGTTATCCCTACTCTTTTGAAGGAGGCTTGAAATGAATGAAAGTGATATATTTTTATATGAGAGTATTAAAATTTATGGATTCCTAGAGGACAAAATAAGTTAATATTCGCTAATAGTGAAATGGGTCTTAATATAATTAACCCTAATTTAAATCATTCAATTCAAATATTTTATGATTTTTCTTTGATTATATAATAATCATATTCAGGCTAATTAATTAATTATATTTATTTTTAAAAATTAAGCAAAAATATTATTTAAAAAATAGTTTTTTAAAATATATTTGTTAAAATTATGTGAATGATTAGGGAAATTTATCTAAAATCCTTGTGGGAGCTCAAAAAATATCAGCTTATAGGGGGTAACCCAAACAAGTCCTGACAATGGGCCCAGCCCAAACAAAGAAGTCCATGGGACAAATATCACACCCCCCATCTATAAAAAGAGAGATCTCAAGAAATAGAGGTATATCTCACCTCTCTGCAACAGAGCATATACAACACCCTTCATTTATGCATCTCTTTCCTTAATTCAAGTGACTAACTTTATCTCCTTAATTCAAGTGACTAACTTTATCATCGGAGTATCCTTGGCCGGGAACCCCGGTTGGGCAGCACTGACTATATTCATCTTTGCAAATCTACAGAAGTTTAACTCACCTCTTCATTAGATATCATCAACAATCCATGTGAGAGGATTTTGGGTCTCACACTCCTGTTTAAGAGACATGTATATCCAAAAGTCCTATACAATTTCTTATATCCACAAAAATCTTATTGACTTGGGAAGTTATTCTATAAGATATTTTTAGAATAATTATTTTTATTTTTTTGACTATTATATCCTTATTCCTTATTCATAATCCGACACATTAAGGATTTGGGTTTCAGTTTATTTCGTTGTGTGTTTTTTTATTTGGAAATGTCAAGCACCCAACTCACTTTTTATTTGGAAATGTCAAGCACCCAACTTACTTTAAAAAAATTTCTGTTGTTGTTTGTCTCATAACTCGCGGAATTCAACATTTTCAAATTTTGAAGCATCAAATATGAAGGTTGAAGGGTATCCATTATACATTGTGATTGATAGGGTTCCCAACATTAATACAAATGTTCACATTATTTTCATAAATATTCACATCAATTTTAAATTCTTTAATAACGTTTTTTGTATCATGAATAAATGTAAGTACCTATCCTTATTGAGAGGGTAATTTGTAAGCAAATTGGGCCGAGCTAGAAAAGTCTTCTTTGAAAGTTGGGCCGCGCAATGAGCCGAGATAAGGGCTGGTGTAGCTCGGTCTTACGCCAAGAAGACATCTCATATTACGGATTTGGGCCGAACTATGGGCCGAGGTGTTTGGGCTTCGCAAATTGGACCTCGTCCTTGTTAGTTCGGTCGAAGACTGCTGCAGTTAGCTCGGTCTAAATAGACAAAATCAAGGTATCAGTGGGGGGAGAACTGAGCTAAAGGATACCTCTGCAGGGCGTCATCTCAAAGTCAAGACTGACAGTGGTGCTTAAAGTATCACCGAGCCGAAATAACTTGGTTGACCGCAATATCAGCCGAGGTAAAGATGACAGCCGAGGTAAATGAGGTAACATCAATGGCGAGGACCGAGCTGTGTATAGCTCGGCAGAGTGACATTCGATAGATTGGCTTTCGATCACACGGTCCGAATGGCAGGGGACCGAGATAAGGCAGTTCGATCAGAAATGTATAACCGAGGTAAAGGGTTCAGCCATCTCACTTGGCTTGCAGTGATGAGACTCCTAGTAGGACTCTACTAAGGAGAGTTAGAGTCCTACTGGGATTGTGCAAACCATCTCACTTGGTTGGTAGTGAGTAGAAGTATGACTCATAGGAGGACTCTGCTAAGGAGAGTAGAGTCCTACTAGGATTGTGCAAAACCATCTCACTTGGTTGGTAGTGAATAGGGTGTGTGATTCTTAGGAGGACTCTCATAGGGAGAGTTGGAATCCTACTAGGATTGTGCCAAAGTAAAGTCTATAAAAGCTTATGACGAGACCTATGGACAGGTATCCAAATTCTTACTCTAGAATACACAGAGCTTATTGTCTATTGTCTAGTTGTTGACTTAGGCATCGGAGGGATTTTCGGCACATACCCGCCGGTTAGCTCACGTTTGTGTTTTCAGGTGGCAAAGCAACATTATTTGGAGGAGTGCAAACTTGATCAACAGGATCATACGAAAAGAATTATTTCGTGCTCGTACACTTATGTACACATTTTTCACGTGCCCTACAATGTGAAAATCAATTACACATCAACATTTCACATTCACCATTTTGTGAATCATACCATACAACAACCATAGAAAAGGGGTTCCGACGTTAACATGAATATGTGCAACCCATCACTAAAAAAAGGATTACGCAATCATTAACAATACCAAAATAACACATATAATCAAAATTTGTAAGCCATCTTATTATGCATCTAATACAACAATCATACGAAGATTTTCCAAAATCAGAATTTGACACCATATAAACCAAATGTGACAACTAGGCAAACACTTAGCTGGACTCCCCCCATCTCCTCACTCATAAAGCCTCTATTTCACATTGAACATTACACATGTTTTTGAAACCCTAGAACAGATATCATACCAACATTTGGTAACAACAAGTGACAATACTTAAGTTTATGATTCATGATGACGGTGGATAAAACATATGGATTTTCTAATTCCGAATGTGACAATGCAGACTAATAAGAAAAGGATGGGTTTCTAATTTGAAATATGATTCTCATCAACAGAAAAGAAGTATAATCTCACTGATTTTAATTATGTGATGCTTTATGTAGGATTATTCTCTTTCATTTGTATATGGTAATGCTTAGTTTGGGAATTCTTTCAATTGCATCCAAGTAGAGGATATAATATTCTCTTAGTAAACTTTGAGTAAATGTGTTATTTCATGCCAAATATGCAAGAAACTAAATAGTTCATACAATAGGCATATAGGCCTCGTTTGTTTTGGGGTGTAGAGGGTGTGATGGGATTAGGATAGAGGTGGAGCTCATTTAGTATTGTGTTTGTTTGTAGAGTTGGGGAAGAGATTAGGATGAAAGAGGGGATTAAGATGGAGGTTGAAAGGGGGATTGAGATGGAGGAGGAGGAGGAGGTGGAGGTGGAGGTGGATGTGGAGGTGGAGATGGAGATGGAGATGGTATTAGAAAAATAGTGGAAAGACTAGAAATTTTTTTATTTTTTACGTGATGGGCATTTTTTTTTGAACATTAATATTTAATTTTTTATATTTTTTTATTTGTTTTATTATTTTATATAAAAATAATTTAACAATTCCTACACTAACAACCATCATCAAAACAAACATAATTTTACTTAATCCCCTCACTATCAATTCTCTCACTATAAATCATCTCCATTCTACATTTGAAAACAAACGGGGCCATAAAATTTACAAGATTTATAGTAAATGTCATTTATGATTATTAAATTAATTTAACTTTTTAAATAAATAATTTACATTAAAAAAATAAGAATGTTACCTCCCACTAATTTACCCCTCTAATGAGGTGGCATTAAAGTTATACTTTACATGATAAAATATTTAATAAATTAAAATTTAACACTTATTAAACACATCATGAGAATTAATTTTAAAAATTGATAAATTAGATATTTCAAGTATTTTTTAAATAAAAAAATCAAAAAATGTATATAGGCCTATTTTGGGAAGTGGGTTAAAAACCACTTCCTAACTTTTACATCACTTCCTCTCTCAAAAAAAAAAAAAAAAATTAAAAATTTTAACTATATTTCCAAAACACCTCATGGTATGGACGACACCTCCCTCTTAAGGAAAATTATTTAATATTCCAGTATTGGTTTAAGTAGTAACACTTGTCCCTTTTAGATTTATTTTGAATTACAATAGGACTTTGAAATATTATTTCAGACCATCATAGAACCATTCTTCTGTAGGATTGTTGAACTGATCATGTTAATTGAGTTTGATTTGTGTTGGACTTATTAAAAATATATTTGAGATTAATTTTTTAGGTAAACAAGTTAAGTTAGAAAAATTTAAATTTTTTAAAATTTTAAATTAAATTTAAACAATTTACTAATCAATTTGATAAACTTATTTGAACTATAAAAAATTCAACTATTAAAATTCAACTCGTTAAGAATTTATTTGAGATTCACTAATTATGTAAATAAATATAATTTTAAGCCCCGGTTTGTTTTCCTTCTAAGTTAAAAAATCACAAAATGATACAAAAAAAATCAAAAAAGTTAAAAAGTCAAAAATCACAAAAGGATAAAAAATATTTGTCATTCCAAAGTCAAAAAGTCAAAAAATTCAAATAAAAAAATCAAACAAATAAAAAAGTCTCAAACTAAAAAAATTAAAAAATCAACTTTAAAAAATCATTATCAAACGATCCCTAAATTGATTAGGTTAACAACTTACTCGACTTGAGTCAAATCAACTCACCCAAAATCAACCGGAGAGAACCACACACATGTCTCCTAGTAATGATTCAGACTCCCACAAAATATGTAGAGACCCTAAATTTTTTTAATTACACTTGAAACCCTGAGCCTTAGGTTAATAGCATTTTAACCCTAGTTCTGTAAAAATCTGTGTAAGGGCCCAAGTAAAGAATAATTTCTCCGTGTGTTACCATAATTAAATCATAGAACACCACTTTATGATTGGAACTATCCTAAAACTTGGTTTTATTTATTTACCTCATAATTTCTAAATTAATTCACACATTTTATTCTTATTTCTAATTTTTTTTATTATTATTCTTTCATTAATTATTTATTTGAATGGAATATTATTGTGTACTTGAATATATACATAATTTATATATATATATATATATAATATTGGTGGAAGAGTGGGTTGATGACAACAAAGAAGTAAATAAAATAAATAAATAAATAAATAAATATCTAGATATTTAGTCCCTTAGCCATTAAGCTACCTATATTATATAAATTGAGAGTTGGTCCCAATCCACACCCACGTTTTTCATCAGCTCAAGGAGAGGGTGAGAGAGGGAGAGTTTGCTCAAGGGAAGTCAAGGGGAGTAGAGAAGTGAGAAGAAGAAGAAAAAAAAAAAAGAAGACTTCTTGAAGGTAAAAATACACCTCTCCCTTGTCTTCTCAATTTTTTTTTTCTTTACCCATCTCATCCTATTGTCTAGATGCTCCCTTGGGTTATGTATTAATGGTAAATTGAGTTTTTGGTGTGTATGCATGTGTGGGTGTGAATTGGTGACATTGTCTTACAATTTTATTCAAAATATGCACTGCTGTAATTTCTAATATTTAAAAGAAATATCAAACCTGTTTATTTCTCAAATCTGAATTTATTGTAAGGTAATTGGTGTGTATAGAGCTTGTGACAATTTTATTAGCCCCTAATTGTGTGTTTTTAGGGCTTGGATAATTTGTTAAAAAATCTGGTCCTGAATATCTAAAAAACAATCCACTTTTAGTAATTTTATAAAATTCTAGAAAAATCATCTCGGGTTGGTTCTTTTGTCAAAATTTAGAAATCTGAGTCCTCTTTCCAACAGATTTAATTTGAGTGAAAACCATAGGGTAGATTGAGAGAAACGCTAGTTTTCCCAATGGGTGACAAATCTAGACAGGTTTTTGAATATAGCTTGTGGATGAATTTCTGGAGGTGCTATGCACATTCTGTGAATTGGAATTGAAACTAGACAGGTTAATTATTATTTCTGTGTAATTTCAGCCCCTAATTTGACCTAGAAGTATTTTTACCAAAGCGTTCTTGTTAGCCCTGCAGAACCAACCGGTGCTGGAAATTGTGTTCTACTATGTGACTTGTCTCTAAGTGTTTCAGGCCTTTTTAATGCTATTTCTTGCTTAACTATACTTATGTACTTATGTATGATGATCATGGACTATATTTCCTCTAGTATGTTTTTCCCATACTCGTTTAATTGACCAAATTACCGAATGTGACTAACTCACCTAGCAAAAGATCTAATAAACGGGAAATGATAAGGGGTTGGCAATGGGTGACGTTTATCTTAGTGTTTTAAAACAATTTTATACATATGCATGACATGAATTATGATGGGGTTAATACCAAATGAGTTAAGTCTTGCGTAAGCAGTTTAAGCGAACCCCTGGGTTGACCTAGATGTATTCAGACTCTATGCGGCGGTTTCAGGGTGTAAGCGAGCCCTTTGGTATGGTATGTGCAGGGTGTAAGCGAGCCTTTTGGTATGGTATGTGCAGGGTGTGTAAGCGAGCTCGAGGCACGATTTGGGTGTAAGCGAGCCCGCTTGTTGGCCATCCCTTTTGAGGTCCATCAATGCCACTGACAGGTAAATAATCGGAAGGTGGGCATAGGTGGTAAGGTCTGCAAAGCAGCAAAAGAGGGAGTTCTGAATAGTCTGGTGTTCAATCCTTGTGGTTGGGTAGAAGGATCTCTTTGGGGGGTCCTAAATGCCTAGTCTAACTACTGATTTATAAAACCTTAATGTAAGTATGTTATGTTACTTGATTTGTTTTGTGTGTGATTGATTGATAGAAGATATGTGGGTGTGTGTGTTTTTACTGGGCATTCCAAGCTCATGGCGTGTCATGCCAGGTGAAAAAGCAGCTTACGACGGGGAAGGGTATCCCGAAGACAATCAAGATGAAGTTTTAGAGCCGTGGTTCACTTGAAAATTTAGACTAGTAGTTTGTTTTTGTGTTCTCTCTTCTTTTACCTTTTGGTTTGACAATATTTGTAAACCTCTAGTGGAACTCAAATCAGTTATCCATGTTATAACTCCGCTTGTATGTGTATATTAACGTATTGTGGTTATCTATTTTGTTTGAGTTGTACTTTATATATTACTCTTGCGGTCTCAAATTTTGGGGCGTGACAAATTGATATCAGAGCCCTAGGTTCAACCCTTAACCCACGCGTGTTAACTCGTGATTTTAGATATCCTTGCCTTTCACATTACTATTTTCTGTTACCATTATACTATATCATATTAAGGGTGGACTAAAAAAAAAAATTTTTTTGTTTACCTACCATAGGATGGATTCTACATCAGAAAGCGTTGATAACTGGGGAGTTTTTCGGTTCTAGAACAGATGGGCAGTAGCTGTTAGCCCACAAAGGCTTAACCGACGGTGTCAATTAGGGGCGGAGTGCGTGATAAAGAAAGCTATTCGGAAAACAGAAGAGGATTTTTCATACTACACTACGCAAGCAAGATGAGCGTTGGTACATCGACGCCTCCAGTGCAAATACAGGGAGCTTAGGTTTGCTCTTCAGATAGAGCGGAATGATCAGAGTTTTGCTGAGCTTAGGCAAGAGGTATTGACTGAGGATCCGCGTCCAGTGATGCGTCGCGTTGGACCCGAGAGCTGTGGCTTTCATCATCCTGAGTTAGAGGTTCCGTTTGTCTCAGTACTTCCTGGAGCTTCCCCTGCATTCCCTATAGAGGTGTCGTCAGAGTACACCCCTACAGCGGCTCAGCAATTTCCGGCCTCCCCGACATATGCTCCTTTACCACCAGAGGATCCCGAGGAAGATCCCGAAGAAGACCCAGAGGAATCATTTGACTTAGGATTGTAGTAGTTGTGGGACGAACCCTTTTGTGTACCTTTGTAAATAGTGTTTTGTGTGGTTCAAGCGTGTTTTGTTTTAGTGTATACACGCTACACGCTAACCTATATAGTGTATCCTTTTGTAAGAAGAAGTTATATGCGTATATATAAAATATCTAGTTGGTTAATCTAGTGTGTTGTATGTATTTTATTTTATTTTGCTTGGTTTAATTGCATCATCCATTTAGAAAAATACATAAATTTCATACACCTCGAACCACATTAAATTAGACTATTTATTGAACGCCTCTTCACCTTCACAACAACCCTAAGCTTATATTACCCACAAACTTGGTAGATGGCGGACAATGTGGAAGCAAACGATCAAGTCAGATGCCGACGAGGACGTCCAGCTCGCAATCAAGGCGCTAATTGCGGTAGACCTATACCTGCGGAGGAGTTGCCAAGACCAGTCGGAAACCAGATTCTTGAAGAGTTATGAAGGCTTAGAAGAACACAACCAAATGAACGGATATATTTGTTATCTGAGTTCAGAAAGCAAAGACTGCCGGTGTTCACAGGTGAGCCTGACCCGAGAGTCGCTGAGAGTTGGATTCGTTAAATAGAAAAGATGTTGGAAACCATGGGTATTACTGTGCATACAGACAAGATCGCCCTGGCAAGTTATCAGCTAGAAGGAGAAGCGGATCATTGGTAGTCCTTGATGAAAAATTCTCGGGACACGACAAGCATGACTTGGGCTCAGTTCAAAGAATTGTTTCTAAGAAAATATTTCCCAAACACAGTTAGACAAGAGCGGATTTGGCAATTTCAAACTTTGAAACAGGGTGAGATGTCAGTGACTCAGTATGTAGCCAAGTTTGAAGAGCTAACGCGATACGCAGCCCAATACGTCGCAGATGAGGGAGAGAAAGCACGAAAATTCGAGTAAGGTTTAGACCCTATTATTAGAGGTAAAGTGTTACCCTTGCGCCTCCCTACTTTTGCTGATGTGGTGGATACAGCATTGGATGCAGAAAGAGAGTGGGTAGGCTCAAAAAGGATTTAGATGATGAAAACGAAGAAAGGGGGTCAGTCCTTTGTAGGGCCAAGAAGAAATGACCGAAGGAATGTGGTACGGACACCATACATCAGACCGTCGCAACAGCTGCAACAACAAAGCCAGAAAGGAAGTTTACAAACCAAGCCTATTACACAAATCCAATGTTTTCACTGTCACCAAATAGGGCACAAGAAGTCAGAATGTCCCCAACTTTCTGGGATGGGAAATCAAGCAGGGGATTCAAGCGCGAATGCTCAAGTTATTGGCGGGCAAAGGCCATGGACGAACAAGTCAAGAGGAAACCGAAAGGTTAGACCAACCGGTAATCAAAAAGGCACAGGCAGAGTTTTTGCCCTCCAAGAGGAAGGTAATGAAGATCCATCAGTAATTAGAGGTAACCTTGTACTCTATAATTCCTGGGTTCACGTTCTATTCGATTCTGGCGCATCACATTCTTTTATATCAACCTCATGTGTTAAATCATTAGGTTTTAGATGTGAACCTTTAGAAACTACTTTACGTGTTGCATCACCCTTGGGAGGAAGTACTAGGGTAGGATTAATCTGTCGAGGGTGTAAATTAGAAGTGTCAGGGTTACACTTGAGTTGTGACCTTCGGGTCATAAACATGTCCGATTTTGACATAATCTTGGGAATGGATTGGTTATCCGCCCACCAAGCAGTGATTGATTGCTACTGCAAGAGGGTGACGGTTTGCACACCTAGTGGAACGTGTTTTCAATTTAAGGGGGATAGAGAGGATTCCCTGAGCACAACAAATCGTAAAATGCAGTGGCATCGACAATTTGCTGGATGGTTAGCAAGTTTGATCATTAATGAAGAAGCTCAATCAGAATTAAATCTTCCGTGTGTAGTTTGTGAATACGCTGATGTTTTTCCTGAGGAGTTGCCAGGATTACCGCCACATCGTGAAGTAGATTTTAGTATCGAGTTACAAGCGGGTACTGCACCAATATCCCTGACACCCCACCGTATGGCTCCTGCTGAACTTCGGGAGTTGAAGACGCAACTGTAGGAATTACTGGACAAGGGATTTATCCGACCAAGTACCTCACCATGGGGCGCACCAGTTTTATTTGCAAAGAAAAAGGACGGAACACTAAGATTGTGCATAGATTATCGGCAACTCAATCGGGTGACGATCAAGAATCGATATCCACTTCCATGGATTAATGACCTTTTTGATCAACTTCGAGGTTCAAAGTGTTATTCAAAGATTGATCTTAGATCTGGCTATCATCAATTGTGGGTCACTGATGATGACATACCAAAAACTGCTTTCCGAACCCGATATGGCCATTACGAATTTGTGGTAATGCCCTTTGGATTAACCAATGCACCAGCCGTGTTTATGAGCTTAATGAATAAGATTTTTACTCCGTACTTGGACCAGTTCGTGGTGGTGTTTATTGACGATATTCTATTCTATTCACCGTCGGAAGAGGAACATGAGCAACACTTGAGAGTAGTTCTCCAAGTTTTAAGAAACAACAAGCTGTACGCAAAAGCAAGTAAATGCGAGTTCTGGTTGAAGGAAGTCACATTTTTGGGACACGTCGTATCGGAGCATGGAATCGCTGTAGACCTGGCCAAGGTGGAAGCAGTATTAGATTGGAAACAACCAACCTCAGTATTTGAAGTTCGTAGTTTCTTAGGGTTGGCCGGCTATTACCGACGGTTTATTCAAGACTTTTCTAAACTAGTAAGCCGATGACTCGTCTAACGCAAAAAGGGGTAAAATACGATTGGAACGAAGCTTGTGAACAATCCTTTCAAGAACTCAAGAGGAGATTGACTAGTGCCCCAATACTCATCATTCCGGAGCGAGACATAGGATATACGGTATATTGCGACGCGTCCAAGGATGGGCTAGGCTGTGTGCTAATGCAAAAAGGGAAAGTGGTAGCTTACGGCTCCAGGCAACTAAAACCGCATGAAAAGAATTATCCGACACACGATCTAGACTTGGCAGCAATGGTTTTTGCATTAAAGCAGTGGCGTCATTATTTGTATGGTGAACAATTTGAGATTTTTACGGACCATAAGAGCTTGAAATATTTGTTCACGCAGAAGGACTTGAACATGAGACAAAAGACGGTGACTAGAATACCTCGAAGATTACCATTTTACTCTATCCTATCATCCTGGCAAAGCTAACGTGGTGGCGGATGCCCTGAGTCGCAAGAACCGAGGAATTATTGCTAGCTTGGCACTCAAGGAATGGAACATGGTCGGAACACTTAATGAGTTTGGAGTATAGATGAAAGCTCAGGACGAGAAGGTATACCTTGGCGCTCAAATCGCTACACCCAAATTACTGAACGAGGTAATAGAGTCACAGAAGTATGATCAAGAGGTGGCGTTCATAAAAACGCGAATAGCATCCGGCGATCCTATACCTGATTGGACGATTCATTCAGATGGAAGTTTGAGACATCAGGGTAGAGTGTTAGTACCACAAGATGAGTCACTTAGAGAAAAAGTTTTAAAGGCGTTCCACCATTCAGTGTTCGCAGTGCACCCAGGAGGGACGAAAATGTACCAAAACTTAAAACGTCAATATTGGTGGAGGGGAATAAAGAAAGATGTGGCTCAATTCATAGCCAGATGCCTTATGTGTCAGCAAGTAAAGGCAGAACACCAGCGACCTGGAGGGATGCTTCAGCCCTTGCCGATATCAGAATGGAAATGGGAGCATGTAACAATGAACTTCGTCACTGGATTTTGTCACTGGACTACCCAGGTCACCGAGAGGATATGATGCTATATGGGTTATAGTTGATCGTTTGACGAAAACTGCGCACTTTTTGCCATATAAAATCTCCGACACTTTGACATCGCTGAGTCATCTCTACATTAAGGAAATTATCCGATTACACAAAATTCCTGTATCAATTGTGTCCGACCGGGACCCGCGTTTCACCTCCCGATTCTGGGGAAGCTTACAGGAAGCGTTAGGGACCGAATTATGTTTCAGTACCGCATTTCATCCTCAAACTGACGGACAGTCGGAACGTACCATTCAAACTTTGGAGGACATGTTAAGAGCTTGTGTGATGGATTTTAAAGGGAGCTGGGAGCGACACCTACCGCTGGTGGAGTTCACATACAACAATAGTTTCCAGGCTAGTATTGGCATGGCTCTATTCGAAGCACTGTATGGTCGGCCTTGCAGATCACCAGTTTGTTGGACTGAAGTTGGAGAAGTGAGTCTATTGGGCCCAGAAATCGTGCAAGAAACTACAGAAAAGGTGAAACTTATTCGACAAAGATTAGTGGCAGCTCAAGATCGTCAGAAGAGTTATGCAGATAAAAGGAGAAGACCGCTAACCTTCGCTACCGGTGATTATGTTTTCTTGAAAATTCAGCCCCGCCGAGGGATTATTCGTTTTGGAAAGAAAGGAAAATTATCACCTCGATATATTGGACCCTTCGAGATACTTCAGAAAATCGGAGAGGTTGCGTACAAGTTGGCTTTACCCCCACAGTTGGCTGGAGTACATGATGTTTTCCATGTATCTATGCTGCGGAAGTACATAATGCACCCTTCTCACATCATCAACTGGGAAGAAATCCAACTCAATGAGGACGCTACCTTTGAAGAGGGACCTGTAGCAATTATAGACAGACAAGAAAAGAACTTGCGAGGGAAGACAATTCCCCTTCTTAAGATACTCTGGCGTCACCATGGTATTGAAGAGTTCACCTGGGAATGTGAAGATGCGATGCGGGCAAATTATCTACAACTATTTGGGACGTAAGGTACGATCTAATTTCGAGGACAAAATTTATTTAAGGGGGATAGGTTGTAGAGACCCTAAATTTTTTTAATTACACTTGAAACCTTGAGCCTTAGGTTAATAGCATTTTAACCCTAGTTCCGTAAAAATCTGTGTAAGGGCCCAAGTAAAGAATAATTTCTCCGTGTGTTACCATAATTAAATCATAGAACACCACTTTATGATTGGAACTATCCTAAAACTTGGTTTTATTTATTTACCTCATAATTTCTAAATTAATTCACACATTTTATTCTTATTTCTAATTTTTTTTATTATTGTTCTTTCATTAATTATTTATTTGAATGGAATATTATTGTGTACTTGAATATATACATAATTTATATATATATATATATATAATATTGGTGGAAGAGTGGGTTGATGACAACAAAGAAGTAAATAAAATAAATAAATAAATAAATAAATATCTAGATATTTAGTCCCTTAGCCATTAAGCTACCTATATTATATAAATTGAGAGTTGGTCCCAATCCACACCCACGTTTTTCATCAGCTCAAGGAGAGGGTGAGAGAGGGAGAGTTTGCTCAAGGGAAGTCAAGGGGAGTAGAGAAGTGAGAAGAAGAAGAAAAAAAAAAAAAAAAGACTTCTTGAAGGTAAAAATACACCTCTCCCTTGTCTTCTCAATTTTTTTTTTCTTTACCCATCTCATCCTATTGTCTAGATGCTCCCTTGGGTTATGTATTAATGGTAAATTGAGTTTTTGGTGTGTATGCATGTGTGGGTGTGAATTGGTGACATTGTCTTACAATTTTATTCAAAATATGCACTGCTACAATTTCTAATATTTAAAAGAAATATCAAACCTGTTTATTTCTCAAATCTAAATTTATTGTAAGGTAATTGGTGTGTATAGAGCTTGTGACAATTTTATTAGCCCCTAATTGTGTGTTTTTAGGGCTTGGATAATTTGTTAAAAAATCTGGTCCTGAATCTCTGAAAAACAGTCCACTTTTAGTAATTTTATAAAATTCTAGAAAAATCATCTCAGGTTGGTTCTTTTGTCAAAATTTAGAAATCTGAGTCCTCTTTCCAACAGATTTTATTTGAGTGAAAACCATAGGGTAGATTGAGAGAAACGCTAGTTTTCCCAATGGGTGACAAATCTGGACATGTTTTTGAATATAGCTTGTGGATGAATTTCTGGAGGTGCTATGCACATTCTGTGAATTGGAATTGAAACTAGACAGGTTAATTATTATTTCTGTGCAATTTCAACCTCATAAATCATTTTAGACCCCCTATTTCTTTGGACCCCCACTTATAAATTTTGAAACCCTTAAAATTTCTTTTTACCCCCTACTAATACCAAAATTATCCTCACACATTCCATCCATTGAACACTCCCGCATCCCCAAAATTATCTCTCATTTACAAAGTTTCATATCTCTATGCCTCCTCTCATTCTAATTTCTTTTCATTTTCGCTCATCCCCTCTCCACTTCCTCCATAATTTTCCACAGACGTCAATCCTCCATCAACTCAAATCCCATGAAAACCCACACATTTGAAAGGCGTTAACAGTGCTGTTGACAAAAGAGATAGGTAAGATATCCTCACCTGTTGTGCATTCGAAACTTGTTCTCCAACCATCAAATGAAACACTTCATGTATGAGAGACAATGGCGGTGCTATGGATGAGAAGTCTTGGTGACTTAATAAGCTGCTCCCTTTTCTTGTTTATTTGTAAATTTAATTTTGTTGTTTCTTAATAAGCTCTTTCTCATACATGAAGTGTTTCTTAATAAGCTATATATATATATATATATCATTGCTTCTTTAAAACTGAAATTTTGACTTCTGGGATTGTCAAGATTTTTAACCTTTCAAAGTGTTAACAAATTTTCATGTTCAGACCTGCATTTCCGAACAAATAAGCTATGTTTGAAAATATATTCCTGAATAAATATGTAATGTTCGGGTCTGTATTCCCGAATTTGGAAAAAGAATTTTAACCATTCAAAGTGTTAACAAATTTTCATATTCGGACCTGCATTCCCGAACAAATAAGTTATGTTCGGGAATGTATTCCTGAATAAATAAGTAATGTTCAGGCATGTATTTCTGAATTTGAAAAAATAAAAACTTCTGAAAGTGTCAAGAATTTTAACCATTGAAATTGTTAGCAAATTTCCATGTTCGAATTTGGGAAAGATGGATGGGTGACGATGGAGGTGAGTGCTCTCATAAATCTTAATTTATCATGTAGTGGGTGTATATGTTTAATTGTGAGTGGGGTGTCCCAAAATTAATAATAGCCTTTGTAGTAATTTTATTTGAGATTATTATTATAATTAAAAAAAACTAAAAATTAAGAGTCCAAAATAATTCATGGAGTGTTAATAACAGCATTCATAAACAAACATGGTCTTTGGGTGGCCAAATGTCATATTAGCCCATCCCACTAGTCCAACTTTTATCAAGCCCATTTTCATTCAATTATTTTTCCTTGGGTTATTTGTTTATACTGTATTTGAATTATAAATTTAAAGAAAAATTTAGGTAAATTATAAATAAAATATAAGTATATTTTACTCATATTTTTTTATATATTTTAAATCTTTACTTAAATTGATGATCCAAACATAGTCTTAGAAAAAAATTTCAAATTCCTAATAACTTGATATATATATATATATATTTTAATTTCAGGTAAAAATTTTCAAAATCTTCCCTTTTAAATTTTTTTTTTTATATACATTCTAGGCGCCTCTTGATTTTTAAATATGGAACTTTTTTTAATTTTTAATTTTCAAGTGTTTTTATTTAATTTTTAATTTTCAAGTGTTTTTATTGTGAGAGAGAGAGAGAGAGAGAGAGAGAGAGAGAGAGAGAGAAAAGTTTTTGAAGTAAAGACTGAGGGTAAGGGACAGGACAGAAAATAAAGTAAACCAAGCACCAATATGTAAAATTTCCCGTACATTGATTGTGACGAAATTGAAGGGGGGTCATTTTCGCCATTCAAAGCTACACTTTGGCCTATAAGTTAGGTTTGAATTGAGATTAAAAAATATATAAAAAATAAAATAAATTAATAAAATAAAATGTCATATTTATATTATAATAATTTTTTTTTTCATAAAAAATAAAAATTTTAAAAATTTCAAAATGTTCTTTTTAAACTAAACTAACTTAGCCAAAAAAGTTAGACTACAAAAAGAAAAATGCTTGGGAGCACTAATTAGTGCTCCCACTAATTAGGTGGCAGTGGGTTCCGTCATTAATGATGTGATGTTTTGGTCTTGGAGTTGTATTTTTTTTTTTTTTTTTACTTTTTTAATGCATTAGTGCTATTAGTGGTGATATTTTTAATGGGATGAATCATTGTTGCTACAAAAATTATTCTCAAACAAATCCAAAATCAATTCCATCACTGATGTCCTTCAATGTACGGAAAAAAAATCACTGATGTCCTTTTTCTTTGTTTCACAATCTGAACATATGATTAATTAATCTTACATTTTAAATGTAATTATTTGTTTATGCCATTTTAATAGTAATTATGTTATCATAATAAGACTGAGATCTATACATAATAGGTAACTGGTATATTACTAGTCGATGATACCACAAATATACAATGACATATTATCACAGTTGTACTTAATTCTTCTCTCCAAAAAAAGACATCACTTTTATATTGTTGATGTGGCATCTTATTATATGATGCCACTTGAAATATACATGACATATTTTGAAATATACCACTAAACAATATTTTTGTGGCATTTTTCACTACAATGCCACCAGACAAACTTTGAATCTATGTATGTGATTCTTAGCAATCGGAAGATTTAGGGATGGTTTGGTGATTTTGATCATTTGAAAGTTAAGAAAGAATATTTTTAATTTTTAATTTAAAATAAATTGTACCAAAACGGTATAATTTTTCATGGCCAATTTGTCGGTGGGCCGGCCTACCTTTTTGCCAATTTAACAACCACCATACAATACAATTGAGATTATGGACCACTCAATAGACCAAGCGAACAATATTAATTGGAAACTTGTAGCTAGTCACTTTCAAGGGCTCTAGATAGGGGATCGTTATACTTTTTCAATTGTTTTAAAAAAATACTTATAAGTTGATTTTCATTTATTGTAAAAAAAAAATATATCAAAAGTAAAGATTATGCGATTTAAATAAGTTAATAAATTAGTTTGTAATAATGATTTAGACCACTAATTTTGGTACTTTAATGGAGTACTAATGACATGGCAATGAACAAAAAAAATAAAATAAAAACAAATCAAGACTAAAATATCACATCACTGTGGGTGGAGTCCATTGCCAACTCATTAGAACTACATTTATGTCTCGTTTGTTTTGGGGTATGAGAAGGGGGATTGAGATTAGGACAACTATGGGTCCCATTTAATGTGCTGTTTGTTTACAGAGTTGAGAAAGGGACTGCTAAGCCGAAGGGCTTACGATAGACCTTGCAGATGGGATTCGGATGGGCCTCCAGGACTTGGTATTAGAAAAATAGTCCGGCGGACTAGAATTTTTTTTATTTATTTTTGTATTTTTTGTTAAGTAAAAATCATTATTTTATTTATTTTATTTTTTTCTGAAATTTTTATTTTATTTTTATTTTTTTAAAATTTTTTACATGTTAGGCATTTTTTTTAAAAACATTAATGTTTAATGTTTTTTGTATTTTTTTTAATTTTTTTATATTTATTTTATATATAAATAATTTAACAATCCCTACACTAACAACTATCATCAAAACAAAAACTATTTTACTTAATCCCTCACTAAATTTTTCTCACTATTAATCCCTTCATTAATAATTTCCTTCATTCTACTTCAAAAATTAAAGCTCAAATGCATTTTTCATTAGTTTATAAGTTTGTTCCCAAGCGTACTCTTTGCAAGATGAAAAGGGGCTAAATTAAAAAATGATGAAAGTGGTAAAATTAAATAATAAAAAACGTGAAGCACTTTTACTTATTTTAATTTTTTTTATTGAATTTAAAACCTTCTTAATATTTTATATATTTTTGAAATATTTTTCACAGTAATTCTAATGTTAAACAATACCCAAAAGCATTCAAAATCTTTTGCATTTATGAAACAAGGCGGCCACCTAATTTTCACTTGTCTTTGCTTTTGTTCCTGCGTAATGCTAAAGTATGTAAAAGTTTTCCTAAAATTTTTATCAAATATTTTATATAGATTGAGTCCCACGTCTTAAGACATTTGATAAAAATTTTAGTTATACTTTTGGAATCTCTAACATTTTTGTATGTTCTTTAGACCAAATTTTGTGTATTTTTATTATTATTATTATTTATTTTAGGACAAATTACACTTACTTCCTCTGAAGTTTGACTTAATTACAAATACTTCTCCTGTGATTTCAAAAATGATACAGACTTTTCTCACTTTTGAAACTAATATACAAAAACCCCCTTACGTTACCTATCCGTCCAAAATCAAATAAATTTTGCTGATGTCATCTATAATTATTCTGCAAATTCTAATACTACCCTTTAGCTACTTAACATATTAAAATAAATTACACTTACCTCCCCTACATATATATATATATATATAGCCCAAAGGTAGGTGTTGCTTATATATATAAACACATACATATCTATATACACACATATAAATATCTAGTATATATAGGAATTATGTTATAATACATATTCTTGAAATAATGTACTATAAGCAACTTATGACATTTGTGGTATTCATAACTAAATATTTTTTAGTCATAATTAAAAATAAAAGTCATAATTAAATACTACATAAAGTATAATTAAAGACCTTTTGGATCATAACCAAAATAATAATTACAATAGATGATAACCAACATTACAATGAGTCATAACTAGCATCATAATGAGTCATAACTAAAGCATAATTAACACCACAATAAATCATAATCAAATATCACAAATGTCATAACTAGAACATATAATCCCATATATATGAGTTAACTTTTAAATCTAAGTGATTACATATATATTCTATTTTTCATTTTCATTTTCTTTTTCTTTTTTTTATATGTTTTTCTACGCCGTCTCTCTTTTGTAGAAACTCTTTCTACACTCTTTCTCATCAACAATTTATCAGTAGGGTTATTGATAATCACCAATGCATAATCCAATCCCATTGTCAAATAAATTCTCTAAACCTCATGTTTTTAAATATACATATTTTCAAATCACTATAAAAGGAATTTTTTATATTTTATTTCAATAATTAATAACTTTAAGAATAATTGATTTTAAATGTTTACAAATTATTTTTTACCAATACCTCAATTAACTGAATAAAAAATATTCATAATTATTAAATGATTATAAAAATAAAATTGTGTCATAAACAAAAATTATTTTGGAGGTATTTTTTTAAACAACACTTTACAGCTAACTAAATAAAATTATCTACGACTAAGTGTTAAATAAAATGATTATAAAAATAAAAATTGTACCATAAACAAAATTTATTTTTGAACTACTGATTTTATTTATTTTTTAAAGATATTTTTTAGACAACATATTAACAAAATAAAAAATATTAAATAAAATGATTATAAAAATAAATGCAACCATTATTTATATATATTTATTTATTTATTTATTTATGTTATACGCTAATGTAGTGAAATAAAAATTTAAAAAAATTAAAAAGAAAAAAATTCATATAAGATTTTTTCTTTGAGTTTAGATCACTTAAGTATTTTTTTTTTTTGTAAGCTTTTATTTTTTATTTTTTGGGAAAAAAAACTATTCAGAATATTGTAATAGGGAGGTACCTGTAATTATGCAAAATCTTAAGAGAGGTAAGTGTAATTTATCATAGGAAAGAATGAATGAGAGTCAGTTGTGTCAGCTGTGTCTTTTCATAATGTGGTTGAAAGGTATTATGGTCAATTCTATTGTCAAGTTAGCCTGTGTTTGGCAAGTGGGTTTGTAGGTTTTTTTGGCTATTTTAGTCACAAAAAATAAAATAGGCTATTTTAGCCATAACAAACAAAACATCACATCCAATCCATAATCATTACATTATTCTCTCACAAAAAAATTCAAAAAAGTCAAAAAGCCCTTCCCAAACCAAGCTTTTAAGCCCAGGCTAAAATAGTCAAAAAAGTCAAAAAACCAAAAAATCAACCCACTTCCCAAACGGAGGCTTAATGTCGTTAAGGCTTTTCTAACGTGAAAGGAGAATCTGACTATTATTTTAAAAAATAAGGGAGGTTTGTATAATTTTTAATATCACAAGAGAGGTATCTGTAATTAAGACAAACTTTAAGGAAGGTAAGTGTAATTTATTCTTTATTTTAAGTGAATAGTAACCCATGGACTTTTAAGATCATTAATAGAGTATATTCATGAGGTTGAACCTATGATGCATCTTCTCGCGGCCCGTTCCCTGTATTGATGTTCTGTTTTTCACAATAGTAAACGGTTTTTCTTTTTCTTTTTCTTTTTTTATATATAAAAAATAAATAAATTAGCTGAGGCTGAACCCAGGGTGGGAATTCATTGGTGCTGTTTGGTGTAGCTGTTACAACGGATTATAGATTATAACTTAACAGATTATAGATTATGACTTTAATCAGAAGCTGTTAATCTGTTTGGTATACCTGTTGGATTATAGATTTAAGTTGCTGAATAGTGTTTGTTAAATAAGCTGTGAAGTAATTTTTTCAATTGATTTTTATTTTTTATTATTCACTATTTGTCTACATTTTTCATAAAAAAATAATAATAATATTTAATAGTCCATTTGGGTTTTTTTCTATTTTTAAAAAAATAAAAAATAAAAAAATTTAAGAGTATAACCGTGAATTACCACCGTGAGTATAAGGGGTGAGCAGCTTCTCAGAATCAGTTTTTTTGGCTTAAAATAAATTGTTAGAATCAGAAGCTGTTTGAAATAAGTTTAACTAAACAGTCCAAAATAACTTTTTAAAAGCCAGAAGCCATAAGTTGGCTTAAAAAAGCTCCACCAAACACCCCAATTGGACCGGATCAGGTTTGGGACGGGTTGATACTATTTAATAAGCGATTTTGTATTTATCCAAACTCGATTTCGTCCTAACATCAGGTCTTTACATTTGTCCAAACTTGACTCAAAAAATAATTATAAATGTCAAGCCTATTCATTGGCTATGTGTTAGAAAAATTAAAATATTCTATAATTAAATTTAATCACACATTATATTTCTTAAATAAATTCAATTAAACATCACTACAAATGTGAGTTTCAAATAAATCAACAAAAATAAAGTCTAAATTCCAACAAAAAAATATATTTTTAATATATTATAATTAATTAATAATTTAATAGTGGGTCAGATCTGATTGGATTAAAAGTATATATCTCAATTTCATCCCATTAATATATCAGGCTGAAAATGTTAGTCTAGCACAATCTTATGGGTTAAAACAACTTTCACAGATTTAAAAAAAATAGAATCAAGCCGAGCAGACTGAGTATACCATGATGCCCACTTCAAAGCTTAAAATGATTCTAAAGTTTTATATTGTTCTTTATTTCCTACAATTTTTTGGACATTGTAATCATAAAATTTTAATGAATGCAATTGGATTAACTGAGTTGATCACGTCAATTCATCGAGTATTTAGGAGGTCAATGGGTAAAACAAAAGGTGATTCTTCCTCCAAATTCTATGAGTTGTATACTCTCTTGAATTTGGAATTCAAACTTCTTCTTTTTTTCTCACAAAAATAATAATTAGTCTATTAATAATTAAATTGCAAGACGGATCTCTCATCATCGTGCCAACTTCTTGGGATCTGAAGAATTTCAAGTGTCACCCAAAATTAAAAGGGATATATTGTTAATTTTATTTGCTATAAATGAAATAAAATAAGATAATCGGTAATAATGAATTTAAAAAATTCAAAATGCAGGGCATGTCGGTGGGCTTATGCTTGGCAAGCATGTCGGTGGTACATGAACAGTGAAGGATGTTGTGAGTTGTCTTTTTATTTTTATTAATTTTTTTTTGTTGAGTTGTCACTAACATGCATTGAGAGAATAGAAAGATCATATGCAATACAACCAAATATATGCTGTTTTATCAATAATAATAATAATAATATATGGGGCAAATTATATATACCTTTAGAGGTTTAGCAAAATTACAGATATTCTTGAGGTTTGAGAAAATACAGATAACTCCCTGAAGGTACTATTTGCATAACAAATTAGAGGACAAATTATTATGAAAATATAAACCTCATGAGACAATTTATTATGAAAATATAAATCTCAAGAAGTATCTGTAATTTAGTTAAATTTCGAAGGAGGTATATGTAATTTGCCCTAATATATAATATTCTTTTTTTATTAGTTTAATAAACTTTTTTGTCAACGCCCTGGGTGGAGAGCCGCATGTATATCGGTGGATTAGAGTTTTATTAAATAAAAATAAAAATAAAATTAGTAGTGGGATTCAATAGATGCATACAATTAAAATATAAATGAGTCGTGCTGGGTAGCTCGAAATGAGCTACCCCGAATCCCCCTAAATTTTTTTTTTTTTTCAGAAGCAGAGGAGAGGAGGAGGAAGGAGGGAGGGGGAGGAAGAGGAGGAGGAAGGAAGGGACTGGAGGGGGCCTTTTAGAAGCAGAGAAGGAGAAGAGGAGGAGGAAGGAGGGAGGAAGAGGAGGAAAGAGGGGACTGCGACGGTGGGGTTGGGACGGCGGGGCTAGGCTACGACGACGACCGGCGGCTGGGCGACGATCGGCGACTGGGCATCGGCGATCGACGATCGTCTTCTCTCTCTCTCTCTCTTCCCCTGCCCTCTGCTTCTCTCCCTCTCCCTCTCCCTCTCCCTCTCCCTGTTTCAGAGTCAAAAATGGAGAAAGAAAAAAAAAAAATCCCCAAAACGACGTCGTTTTGGGGATTAGGGGGATTAAGGGGGCCAAATTCGAACTCTCAAACATTATTCAATATAAATTTATTGAATTATATTATATGATAGTTATATTTAAATAGTATAATTCAAACATTTCATGTAATGATTTATTGTTAAATGATAATATCACATGTTAACAATTATGTGACCTCATTAGTAAAAAAATTTAAAAAAAAAAAATTATTAAGAACAATTTCAATAGATTAACTAAATATATCTTATATTTTAATTAACCTTTTATATTTTTTACATTTTAGGCTAGTCATCTGATTATTTATCTCTTACATAAATTTAATTAGTCAAAACGCGATGGCTAAATATTAAAAAATAATGATTTCCTCATTCTTCTCCAATTGCTTCCTTTCTCATCTTTTGTTGGAAATGATTAATTAATAATAATAGTCTGATGTAATTAACAAAGTAGATGGTACTATTAGAGTACATGTTAACTAAATTGATTAGTCAAAATAAAAATCACACTTTTTATGCATTTTAACTTGCAAGTGTTGGAGTACTTCTAAGACTAGAGGACAAGTTTAACTTCTGTTGTAATAAAGAAGATGTGAAAAACATAAAATGTACTTAAAACTCTAAATAACATGTTACAAATTATCACTGTTTTGTTTGGTGCAATTTACGTAATTACTTATAATTTTTTTTAAAAAAATTGAAAATTTATGATTAGATTGTTTAATGCAATTTTACTTATAATTTATTAAATAAAAATAGTTTTAAAAATTTTAATTATAAAAAGGTAAGAAGAGTTGTACTTTTAACTTATATTTTTTTTTAGGAATAAGGGTTGCTGCTATGCCATAAGAAATAGAAGCCTTGCTGTGAGGATCTTTATGAGTTTTTTTGGGGAACTATTTTGATAATATGAATTGTTTATATTGTAAGATTTGTCAAGAATAACATTCACGCAAAAATCAAGTTAATCAGATATTGGTAATCTTATGATTAGATTCTAATTATTTTTAAAAAATTATTAAATTCATGTTAACCGTTGATTTTTTTAAAAAAACAAATGTATTCTTCTTATAGAGTTATAGATGTTTAATTTATTTATTTTTGCATGGATGATCTACTCAACGTACCTTACAATATTAATGGTTTAAATTATTGAAAAAGACTTAGAAGACACCCGCAATGGGCCACACAACATAAGGCACAACAGAAACTCAAACTTTTTTTTTTTTGGGTCCAACTTTTTACTTACTAAAACTACACCAAATATACTCACTAACTTGCCCCTCTTAACTAAGTTTTTTTTTTTTTTTTTTTTTGACAAGATGAAATTATATTTGTGGTCCCCATAGTTTGTTCATTGTATCATTTTGATTCATATACTTTTAATTAGTTTAATTTTGACATTTAATTTTACATTTTTTGTCAATTTGGTCAAATTAATAATGTTGTTAGTGTTTTTGATAGAAAATTATCACTAAATTTATTAAAGTTAACTTATTGAATTGAGTAAGTTTATAATTTTGCCCTTAAAACATGACATATGCCACTTACGTGTATTTTTTTGTATAACAATAGTAAGAGTTGTAATTAATTGGATCAAATTAAGATAAAATCATAAATTTAAGGTAAAATCAAACCAATTAAAATTACAATGACTACAACTACACAATGACCAAAATATAGAGACTATCGTCATAATTTGCCCTAACAAGATTATGCCATAAGATTCTTCTTTTTATTTGGGTAAATTAACTAACTTTCTCTAAAATTTAGAAAAAATACCATAAATCTTATAAGTTTGATATAATTATATTAAAACTCTTTAAACTTTTAATTCATATAACGTTTGAATTATTAGTCATATGAATAAAAAATAACGTTGTCATATTTTTACACAAAAATATACATTTTAAATTATTTATCTTTTTAGTTTCACACAATTTTGTAAATAGAATATTAATATATCGAGAGGGTAATTTATAAATAAATTGGGCCGAGCTAAGGAAGAGGCTTCTTTGGAAGTTGAGCCGCACGTTGGACCGAGACAGGAGCTGCTGTAGCTCGGTCTAAACACTAACGAGCTTGGGCCAGGAGAAGTTTGGGCCAAGCTATGGGCCGAGGTGTTTTTGCTTCACTAATTGGACCTCATCGTTGTTAGCTCGGTTAAAGACTGCTACGGTTAGCTCGGTCTAAACTACCAAACCGAGGTTTAAGTGGACAGGGACCGAGCTAGATGTTGCATATGACAGCATCAGATTGAGTATGTTAAAGGGCGAGTGTTAGATTAGTCATACTGTTATTCAACCATGACAAAACCATCTCACTTGGTTTAAGTAGTGAGGAGGGTGTTGAAGAATAAGCATTATCTTTCAGGAGTGTGATTCCTAGAAGGATTCTACATTGGGGAATAAGAGTCCTACTAGGATTGTGCCAGGCAAAAACTATAAAGGCTCACAACAAAACCTATGTACAGGTATCACAACTTTGATTCTCGAATACACAGAGCTTTTGTTTATTTGTCTACTTTACTGACTTAGGCATCGGAGAGGTATCCGGCACACACCCGCCGGCTAGCTTACGTTTGTGTTCTCAGGGAGTAAAGCGACGACGTTTGGAGGAGTACAAACTTGATCAACAGGATTATACGAGAAGATTATTTCTGTGCTCGTACATATATTTATAATTTATTATATTTTTTCAAACTTTAAATGCCATTAGTGTAATTTATTCTTTTTATGTGTCTTTTAGCCGCATCAATTGCGGGGCGGGTGAACGGAGCGGACACTTAATCAGGGGAAAAACACAAAAACCAAAGAATGAAGCGGACACGCGCGAAAACGACGTCGTCCTTTCAACATCCCTAATACTGTATTTGGTTGGGATATTTGGGGAGGGATTTGAAAAGGGAAAGGGAAAAGGTGTGTGAACCTATGTGAAATATAGACATGTTTTATTCACATTTCACCTATCTTTTCCATTTCTCTTTCCAAATCCCCCAAATCTACCAACCAAACACATCATAAATATGTGATATATTTGAAGTTGAAGCATCTTTTTTTATCCTATCACATATTTGGTTTTTGTTATAAGTTGGCAAATTTCTAAGCACTCCTTTGGGAAGAAGTTACAGTTAAAATAGTTACGAAAAATAAAATAAATTTAAAAATTAATAAAATAAAATCTTATATTTAAATTATGATTATTTTATTTTTTCTTTTATAAAAGTTAAAAAAATTAAAAAATTTATTTCAAACGAGATTTTTTAATCTAAGGCTAAATAGTCAGAAAGTTGTACAGGCAATGCACAATCCAAACGAATCCTAAATACATTTTAAAGTAGTAAAATATCTATTTTATAAAAATATTTGTATAAGAGTATCTCCATTAGAAGAATTATATAGGGTTGCTTTGGAATATGGGTTAGTTTTTCGACTTTTTTAGCCTGGAGTTAAAAAGTCTCGTTTGAAATAGATTTTTTGATTTTTTTAACTTTTGTGAGAGAAAAATTAAAATGATTATGGTTTGGATGTAACATTTTATTTTTTTATAACTATTTTAACCAAAAAACTTAAAAAGAAAATATGCGAAACGAAGACATAATAGAAGGAATATTATAATGGACACATCTTCTACAAAATTTTATATTGCTTACTCATAATGTGAGTGATCTAAAGTGTATTTGTAACCACACTTTTATGCTTTATTTGTTTGACTCCATATACCTTATGAATTGATGATCTTATAAGTTCTAAAAAAAAATATACTTGATTGAAAAAATATAAATCTGGTGAGATTATGAATATTTTTTTGTAATGTTTATTTTCATGGACTGAATTAAATGGGATTAATATTCCTTTGTTAGATTTAGATTGTATATCTTATCCCATATTTAGATTATCTTAGGATTATGGGGTGGGCTAATAAAATTTTATTAATTTTGTAATTTATTTAATTAGTTTAAATCTCTCATTAGTTCTTTATTTTGTTTCTCATTCTCTCTTGAGATTCAATAATGAGAGGGGAATTTGTGCCGAGCAATGGTTGAGCAAAACCAACGCGGACATAGTGTTAGGCCAAGCTAACCAACACGGACACAGTGTTGGACTGAGCTAACAGGATATGGTGATTGGTCGAGCTAAACCAATACAGGACATGGTGTTAGGCTAAGCTAAACCTTACAGTCTTCAGTGTCGTGCTGAAGTAAGCCAAGCTTGGACCGTAGGAACGGGTCGAGCTAGGCATAATTTAGGCCGCAAGGGAGGACCGAGTAGAATGAAGACGAACCGTGATTTACGACCGAGATAGCGACCGACATGATTGACCAGTCCAAAAATATCACGCCCTTACGGCCTCGACCGACCTTAGAGAGCTGGCTTGGGAATCGACCTGATTTAGCTCGGCACAAGATTGCCTTGAGTTAGCATTCTGGGGACATCGCAAGTGGTTGCTCAGCTGAGGTGCCCCACGTGGTCTAATGATATATGGAGAGGACAACAGAGATAGTGCACTTACAATCTGGGACTACATGGCCAGCCTAGATAAGATGTGCGCACAGATTCTGGAAAAAAGGTAAGCAAACTTTGGAAACTTTCTTCCTTTCTCTCTAGCTTCCCTTCTTTCTCTCCAAAAAAACTAACTTGACTGTTGGAGATATTTTTAGGCAAATCACTGGTCGGGTAGCTTATTTTCGTTCTGTTTGTAATGAGTCAGAGTTCTTTCGGAGCAATGCGATCTTCGTAGCAAAGCATACTGTAGACACCCCATTTTTGACCGTCCTCAAAACTCGATTGTGCTTGCAGGTACATCCAGCCACTAGCTCAATTGCTTGTTGGGTATTCAACTTTCGCGGCGGAACGTCACAGGTTTGAGCTTTCCGAACCCTGTATCCTTTCTGCCCCATTCTTGGACCATGGCTTGGTTCTTTCAGAATTCTTTTCTTGGTGCACTGCCGACCATGGTCTGGCACTGCCGGCCATGCCTTTGTTGTTGCCGGCCACTGGTGAAGCCCGCCGGCCATCAGTGAGCCACTGCCAGCCACCACTGATGGCTAGCAGAACCCCTGTCTCAGCTGGTTTCACTCCAGATCTTTTGAGCCAGCTGGAATCCTTTCATCTCCCCTTCATACACGTGTATGGAGGGATGAAGCTCTTGCCAAGCTTCTTGAAGAAGCTTGGCATTGTTTTCCCTCTATATAAGGAGAGGCCCTCTCTCCTTAGCAGAGGTTCAACCATTTTAGAAGAGTTGTATCTCTCTCTCTCTCTCTATATATATATATATATATTTCTTACTTTCTCTCTATATTGTTGTTGGTTTTGTGCCTTAAAGTCCATTCTTCTTGCACTTTTACACTACAACACATAGAGAGACACCACTACCTTTGGACTGAGGTTCTTAGGAGTGTTACTTGAGCTCTGAAACTTGGTTTTTGGCCCCTGAGGTTGCTGGTTTCGAAGTTGATCTTCAAGGGTGAGCATTTCTCCCTTTTTAGCATTTTTTTGTATCTCATTTTGGCCATCCTTGCATATTGTTTTAGGCCTTGATTTCAACTGAAAAAAGTCTTGTTTTTAAGTGATTTTGATGATTGTTTGAGGTCTTTTTGGTGTTAGGGGTGTACAACCCTCTTGTATGCCTTATTTGGCCTTGTTTTGTACCATGCTTTAAGGCCTTCGAGGTAGTCTTGGTTTGGCCTTCTAGCCACTAAAATCCAGTGAATTTTCAGTGGTAGGCATGTGGTTTTGAGACCTCAAATCAGAGGGGGTGACCCCCCCTCTTCTTGTTTTTGTTTGCTTGTATTTTTAGCCTATCAAAGGAGCATTTATCCCTTTACTTTTGAGGCTTGATTCAGGCTCTTTTTTGTGACTTTTAGGACCTTCCTTAAGTCTTTCCATGGCTGGTTTGGTCACTCCTTGCATGTTTCATGTATATGTAGTGTAATCTCATTTGTGGCTCATCAAAGTAGCATGTCCTTCTTGCATGTGTTGGCTCCATTTCAGTAGGTTTTTAGTGATGTTTTACCATGCCTTAGATCTTTTTTAGGTTGGTTTTGTCACTCCATGCATGCCTAATACACTTGTAGTGTAAATCACTTAAACTACCTTTATATGCTTCATGCCTTGACATGTCATTTTAGCTTGTTTTCTTTCCATTTCAGTAGGTTTTTGGTAATGTTTTGCCATGTCATACTTCTGTTTTAGTTTGGTTTGGTCAAATTTTGCATGCTCCATATACTTGTAGAACAAATCTTGCTTACTAGCTTTATGTGCATGATGTTTTGACTCATCATTCTAGCATATTTTGGCTTTGCTCCAACATGGTTTTATTCTTATTTTGGGCTGTTCTAGGACTTTTTTGGGCTGTCATGGTCATATCACTCATGTTTTGTATAGTTATAGTGTAAATGCTTTGGCTAGCCTTGGGTTTTGAGGCCTCTACCATGCCATACATGTGATGTTTGCATGCTTTGCCATCATTTCGAATGTTATTTCATTCCATGAAATTTGGCCATACACCTGGATTTGACATGCTTCAAATGCCTTGAAGAGTTTGTGTTTTATACCTCATGAATGGATCATTGTGCATGCCATTAAGCCTAGGCCTTTGGGTCATCATATCAGTGCATTTTTGGTCTTGTTGTACCATGATGTAACTCTGTTTTATGTTGTCCAAGTCATGCCATGTTTGGTTTTAATATGTGTAATGTAATACCCCTTTTGTAGCCTTGCATGCTCCATGTTTTTGACCTTTGTTTGAGCTTGTATTGGCTAGGTTCAAGCATGTTTTTAGTCTCACCTTGACTTGCCTAGGGACTGTTTTAGGTACCCTTAGTCCTTCGGGGCTTGCCTTGCATGGCCTTAGTTTAAGTCCCTTTGTTGGCTTCGTACTTTGAGTTTTCTTACATGCTATGTTTGACTTGTTTGGGTGTTTTGGCATCACCCCTTGCATGATTTCAAAGATTGCCTCATTGCCACACATTCATGCTTGTCACTCCTTAGGTGTTCTTGAGAGTTTCACTTTTATACCTTAATTGGTGAGCCAATTAGCATGCATGTTTGTCTTACCTTTTCATGCTTTTCATACCATCATTTCAACACTAATGGCCACTGATTTGGGCATAGTTGAGGTCTGCCCCTCTTGGTTTAAGTCCATCTTTGCATGTCGTAGCATACTTGTCACCTTGTATGTTGTCGCATGCTTGGTTTATCGTATGTTTGCATGTCTAGGTTGCTTTGCATTGTGTATGCTTAGTTGTTGCATGCATTAGTATTGTGCATATTATTAGCCTTGTTAGATTGTTCATATTGCATTACATGTTCGCATGCACCGCATTGTGTATGCCATCCTTGCATGGCATTGTTGTTTGGATTAAATGTTAATCCGAACACGAGAAACGAGGGACATTTCATACTTCAAGTGATGAGACGTGTCTCAATTCTCGGTCGCTGACGCTCTTGATTATCCATGATAGAGTTTTAGGCATTTATTTGTTTATTTGTGCATTCATTTCTCATTGATTTGCACAAGTTGGGTCTTTGGCCATCATGCATCGGGATACGTGCTTGATGGTCTTGGATCCGACTATGCCTCTCTCTTGATGCTTCGAGGTGATATGGGGCCGCATAGTGCATACATACCCTTGGGAGACTCCTCATTTTCTCTATTTTGTGTTCTGTTACAGCTTAGTATCCCAACACATCAGTGGCCGGCAGTGCCTTGCAGATGGCCGGCAGTCCCTCATTCTTGGCCGGCAGTGCCCACTATTGGTCGGCAGGATGGTCGACAGAAGCTCCCCATGGCCGGCAGGCCACTGGTGCACTCCTCAGCATGGTTTTGGTAAGATCCAGCAGTTAGTTCTCAAGGACACCCTGCGGACAGAGCCTCTAGAGAGCATTTGGAGAGCCTTCGGGACGGGAACTGAGCATGCATCTTCAACATCTTCAAGGCAGAGCTAAGGCGGTCTAGTCTACATATTTTAAATGCTTTATTTGTTAATTAGCATTTGGTTTTGTAATTTAATTAGTTAATTTGTTAATTAATTAAGTTTTGTAATAATTAGTTGTAGCTAGTTATTTAATTTGGTCGTGTAATAATTAATTAGCTTGTTAGTTAGTTAATTAGTTGGTTTGTATTATTTATTCGGACCCTCCGCCGAGAGGGCGAATTTTGTAATAAGGATGTATGTGTGTGTGCATGTCTTCCAACCCCCATTTCTTTCTCCTTTTTACTTAACCGCTTTCGATGGTTAGTTTTAGGGCATTTTCAATTAGCATACCTTATACTTGCATGTTTGCATCCATTCATCTGTATTGCATGCACCAGGCCAGCGCATCATACTAACCGCATCATATTTTGATTCCAATTTGAATACATGATTATCAATTGTTGCATTTCATATACCATCTTAGAATAACCGAGCCTATTTCTAGTTGCATTTTGCATGCGTTGCATTAGCCATCTCAACATGAACTAGGATCATGCATTGATTACTAACTAGTTCCTGTTTTGGCTTGGAGTACACTGTGAGTGTTTACGCTTTAGCATACTGCATGTGTGTGAGTGTTGCTATGATAGCATGCTTTCCATGAGACTATTTGCTTAATTGATATAACTGCCTGAATGCCTGTGGGTAAAGGTTGGATTACTTGAATTGGAACAATTCATCAAATCCGCATTTTAGCCTACTTACGAGTAGCAAACTTCAAACCATTTTCCAAACAAACGGATATGCAATGCTTTGTTCCAAATTAGGCGATCTAGTCTATACTTGTTTTGCTGTGCGCATCACATAGTAATTCTAGCTAATTAATCGGAATAAGAACACATGTGTTTTCAAAAACAAGATATCATGTTTAGTACAGGTCGATCTTTGATCGGACGAGCGTGGGTGCTCATAGATGACCTTCCCCAATCGTACCCAAGTTCTCGAGTCGAAGCAACTTTGGTGATGACGGACACGTGGCCTTAGGCACGAGTCAGGGTTTCCTAAATTTTTCAAAAATAAAATATTTAGGTGGTGACTCTGTATTTGGCAAAACAGTCCATGTTTGACACTTCTTTCTAAAAAATCAGTTTTCCAAAATGATTTGCCGGATTTTGACTCTTTGGTGATTTATCACTCTCACATTGCACATTGTGAGATCAGATTAAGAACCGTGACAATTTGAGTCTGAACTATAGCATGAGGCTCTCAGGGCGCGCCTACACATATGGAAGACGTCGAATATTTCTCCCCCGTACAAATATATTATGTTTGGACGGACTATTAATCTTAATCTCAATTTTCTTAACCAAATAACAAATTGTATATTTTGTTAGATTATTATTCGAATTTCAAGTTATGTCCGTCCAATCAAATATGTCATTAGTCCCGTTTTACAAAAATAATAACAAAAATGCTTTAGAGCTCTAATATAGGAGCTCTAATAGCTCTAATGGGAAGGTGAGTCCCACCCTGATGTGATGTTTGTGCCTTGTTTTGTTTTTTTTTTTGAAAAATGCTTGGGAGCACTAATTAGTGCTCCCACTAATTAGGTGGCAGTGGGTCCCGTCATGAATGATGTGATGTTTTGGTCTTGGAGTTGTAATTTTTTTTATTTTTTTTTTATTTTTTTAATGCATTAGTGCTATTAGTGGTGATATTTTTAGTGGGATGAATCATTGTTGTTTTTTTTTTTGCTTTGACACATCATTAGAGCTCTATATTTAGAGCTCTCTATCATTTCCCAAATAATAAAGATACCTTTTATATAATAAAGGAGCGTATAAACAATTATAATTGAATAAATTATGCTAACCTCCCTTTTAGTATAATTAAAACGACTGAAACTAATATTAGTAGAGGTAGATATTGAAATAAACAAAATTATATATATATATATATATACATTTTAATGAGAAAGAGATCATAATATTATTTTTTTTTATTCATACAATTAATGAATTATTGATAAAAAATAATCTGATTGTTGTATCAACTAAAACTTTAATGGAAGATAGTATAATTATCTCAAGAGTCTAAAATTAAGGGATTGTTTGGGGAGTTCTAAATAAGTGTATTTTTTATCTTTTTAGATTAAAAAGTTGATGAAAAAAATATGAATGTTTGGGTTAATTTTTTGACTTTTTATGAAAAAATATATATTAAAAAATTGTATAAATTAGTGTGTAGAAAAAAATTAATATTGAGAGTTGTGCAGCCATAATATTTTACTTTTGATAAATAATAATATTTTTTTAATTTTTTTTACGCTTTCCAAACTTGGCCTAATTATATTCTTAAGGAACGTAAATATGAATTAAGATAGAGAAAAGGATGGGCGAGAAGTAGTCTACAACAAAGGACAAATTGGAGAGACCGGCGGCCCGGCAGGACTGTTTCACATAAAAATAAAATAAAAAAAAAAAAGGACAATAAAGGATGCTGTCCAAATACCAAACCCAATAATAGCCACCCGGCGGACTTTGAATTTTGAAGAAAAGTCAGAAAAAGTTAAAAATGCCTCCAAAGTCTAATGTGAATCCCCCAAACCGTGTTTAAAGACAAGTCTCCTTTTATCTTTTAGAAAGAGAGATATAGCTGGCGTTCAATTGATAGTTTAAGTGGCCAACTAGTTGAGATTTTTTTTATCGATTAGGATTAATAAAAGTAGATTTTTTTTTTTTGTCAATCAAAATTAATCAAATGATTTAATTGGATCAAGAGTTAAAATAATGAATCAAGATATTTTATTAATTTTGTTTGGCAATAGATCTCCTTTCATTAATTTTAATTGATAAGAAATTTCAACTGCTTGATTGAGTTGAACATTCAACTAGAGACGAGGCAAAATTAAAAAGTTATTAAAAAGTTTAAAAAAAAAATTATACAAAAAAGTCAAATATTTTATTATTTTTATTTTTTGTATGTCTTTTTATGAAAAAGATAAAAGTTATTTCAAATATACTATAATTTTTTATCTTATATTTTAACAAAAAAAATAAAAAAAATTATTATAATAGTCTATTCTCAAACGAGTTAAATTGGGTGGAGAATTTTTGTTTTATATTAAAAAAAACATATCAGTGTATTTGGTTTGAGTTTTTTGAACTAAATTTTTTAAAAATTGAGCTTTTTTGTTTTCGTGTTTTTTTGTTTTTAGTGAATATTTTTAAAATTTTAAACATTTTTTTACGCTTTTAGATGCACCTTACTTAGATGTATCTAAAAAGTAAAAAATTTGTGAAAAATATTTTTAAAAATTAATAAATACATAAAAATATAAAAAATGTACTAAATTCTAGTTTTTTTTTTTTTTTGTATTTTTAGTATTTAGTGAATTTTTAAACGGTTTTTTTCAATTTTTTTTTACTTTTTAGGTATATTTATGTTAGGTATGTCTAAAAATGAAAAAAATTACTCAAAATATTAAAAAAATTCAGTAAAAATAAAAAAAAAACACAAAAAATAAGAAAATAGAATTTTCTGAAAAATATTTTTAAAAAATGATAACCAAGCATGGTATGTTTAGTAATTATTAAAAAATATATATTTTTATTATAAAAAAAATTTAGTTGATTCTTTTTCAACTTTTGTTTTTTTAAAAACTCATAATATTATATTATAATGCTATAGTGGAGCTTGTGAATTCAAGTCTTATTATATGGGGGGTGTTGACGGTAATTTCTTTTTCCATTTCCATTTAATAGGTTACTAGGAATACCCATGCCTAAAAGGCACTCTCACTACAATATCTAAATCAGTTATCAAAATTTTAAATTTTGAAATAGAAAAGCACTAAATATTAATTGTATAATTTTATAGACAACTGTTGAACATTTTTTTTAGAATTGATCGAAACTACACAAGACAAATTTCTCTAATATATTTTCAAAATTAGCCCTCTTTTGTTATATATAGATAATAAGTTCTAACTAGTGCTTACCCTTGTCAAATGTTAAGTTCTAGTGCACAGTAAAATTGTGTAATTTTAGTAAAATTCCTTTAAAAGGTTAATATTTTATAACATAAAACTTGAATTTTAGTATTTTTTTTTTATCTTTTATATTTAAAAATAGCCAACATGACATCAATAGAAATGTCTTGAGAAAGTCATACGGGTAGTTTTCAAAAGTGTCCAACTCGGACGAAAAAGTCTTGAGAAATGTCTTAAACAGGCTTTCCAAAAGTGTCCAATTCCTACGAAAAAGTTACAGGGGTAGTTTCTGTAATTTTTTTTAATGTTAATTTAGGTCAAGTTTATCAACATCTCCTCTTTACTTTTTCTACACATAATACAAAAAAAGTCAAAAAATGCACTTATTTAGTCTTCCCAAACTTGGCCTATAGTTATATAAACATAATTATATTCATCTTGCTTGGTTTTCAGTTTTTCAAAATACTTTTCAGAAAATTCTACTTTCTTATTTTTTGTATTTTTTTGTTTTTACTGAATTTTTTTAATATTTTAAGCAATTTTTTTACTTTTTAGACACAGCTAACATAAATGCACCTAAAAAGTAAAAAAATTGTAAAAAAAATCTTTTAAAAAATCACTAAATATCAAAAATACAAAAAAATACAAGAATTTAGTACATTTTTATGTATTTATTAATTTTTTAAAATATTTTTTCACAAGTTTTTTATTTTTTAGATACATCTAAGTAAGGTGTATCTAAAAAAGTAAAAAAAATATTTAAAAAATTAAAAAATATTCACTAAAAACAAAAAAACACAAAAATCAAAAAAGTCAATTTTCAAAAAACTTAATTCAGAAAACTCAAACCAAACACAGTGATTAATTTTATCTTATAGTGTTTTATATTGTGTCAAATTGACAATATTTGTAAAAAAATTAAATAAAAATCAAAAGTGAAATATTTTATTCAAAAGGAAAATAATCATTTTAAATGGGATGTGAATACTTCAATAATGTTAAAGATAATGAATGAATTAATTTGTCTATTAATTTCAACCTAATTTTTAATATAATTTAAAGTACAAAGTTCAAATTATTAATATATAAAAAAAGGGAGAATGTTAGAGATTCAAAACCCATGTAAATGTTTGGTAAAAAAAATTACTCCAAGTAGAATTTTTTTTTTTTTTTGTATCTCTACCCCTTGCTTAAAGAACAAACCATAAGAAAGATTGAAGGTGTAATTTGCCTTTAGTATAACCTTTCAAGGGGCAGATTGCTCTGCGTCCAGAATCTAGATTGGAGAGCGTAATTTGAGACTGTGAGACTTACTATAAGTTTCGTTTCAATAATATAAATAGTTCAGTTCGTGTCTTTCACTCAAAAAAAAAAATAAAAATAGATTGTTCCTATAATTATAAATTATTAATTATCGCGTTTGTTATCAAAAAAATATAAGATTTGTATTTAAAAATACAATTGTTATTTTTTTTAACAAACATGATAAATTGAATAAGTTACGATTATCTAGTCGATCTAATTTTTTTAAGATGAAATACACAAAATGTCTAATAAAATCAACGATTCAGATCACTGAAATCAGACCCATACCTTCAATTAGATTTGGAGTGGGTGTTCTCACACCTCATAAGGTTTATTCGGATCATATTTTGATGATTCGAACCGTCATATTATAGAATTAGTTAGATATATCATTCATATAAAAAATGAATTTAATCGGATAAGTATAACCCATGATCAACGCGAATAATAATTTTAAAAAATTATTAAAATTATGCTAACGATTTATTTTTTTAAAATATGAATGTGGTCATATTGTGGATTACAAATATCTAATTAATTTAAAAATTTTCATAAATGATCTGCTCAACAAATTTTACACTATAAACGATTCAAATTATTAAAATAAGGATAAATTACATTGACACCCCTTGAGGTGTGGGTTTAATATATATCACCCCCGACGTTTGGAAAATTGCATTTCCACTTCTATAATTAATAGTCTCATTTTAAAAATATCCCTACTTATATAAAAGACAACAACTTCTGGTAAAAAAATAGAGGAAATTACATTGAAAAAAAAGTAAGCAAAGGAAGAAAAAAAAAGAGTAAAGCAAAACAAGAAAAAGAGAGAGTTTATGAATTCAATGTGTTTTTGATACTGGTGTTAATTCTATCTAAATAATTACACTAACAGCGGGTTAGTATATTTTCCAAACGTCATAGAGTAATATGTATTAAATCCAAACCTCAGTAGATGTAAATATAATTTACCCTTAAGATAAATTTGAAATATGTTTTTAAAAACTCATAATACGATATTATGCTAGCGAGGGATAGTAACAACCTAAATTCACTCCCAATTCAGATAATGAGAGTGTTTGGAAAGAGGGATAGTAACAATCTAAATTCACCCCCAATTCAGATTATAAGAGTGTTTGGAAAGAGAATTTGGTTAAAATAATTCGATAGAAATAGGTTAAAATAATCCAACAGAAATAAATTAAAAGTTAATTTTTAAATTTTTTTTTAAAAATCTGTAAAAAAGTAAAATAATAATATGACAAAAATAAATTAAAAAATAAAAAAAAAAACTTTTAACCGCCGAGTCAAAACAAGCGAATTAATGAAGCACATGTTGGCAGGTGCCACCACTTAATTGGGGAGTTTCATGTATTGTTGCTGTTGTTATATAATATAGTTTTTTGGGGTAAGCGTTTCTCGTGTACAAATTCACAAACCATTCTCTACAATTCAAATCAGAATTCAGAACTCTCTCTCACCTCACCAAACCTCTCTCTAAATTCTCTGAAACCAATTTCAAACTGTACCATCGATCCGATCTCTCTGCCTCTCTCTCTCTACAAGACAACCAGTAGCATGGCTGGAACATCGGTCTCTCCGATACCGATTCTGAAGGATGAACTGGACATAGTCATACCCACGATTCGTAACCTAGATTTCCTGGAGATGTGGCGGCCATTTTTTCAACACTACCATCTCATAATCGTCCAAGACGGTGATCCGAGCAAGATCATCAAGGTTCCCGAAGGATTCGACTACGAGCTCTACAATCGCAACGATATCAACCGAATTCTGGGTCCCAAAGCCTCTTGCATCTCCTTCAAGGACTCTGCTTGCCGTTGCTTCGGCTACATGGTCTCCAAGAAGAAGTATATCTACACCATTGATGACGATTGCTTTGTAAGCCTCTCCTCTATCACTCTTTCTTTTCTAACTGTTTCTCATCTCCAACTTTTTTCATTTTCTCTTTTGTTTTTAGCTCAATTCATTGATTTGGGTGTGTTATTGAAGTCGTCTGTGTGTTTGGATCTGACTCATTTTTAATCGGAATTTGATCTGTTTGGTAGCTTAGAAATATTCTCGTTATGATTTCATACCAAGAAATTAACAGAAAAAGAACTACCATTTGAAATCTATGTTCACCATTTGAAAAAGAACTGCCAAATCTGAATTTGAAAATGTTTGACATGTGTTTCAGTTTAATGACCTTTGTAGTAACTGTTTCTGCAACAGATTTGATGTTGATTTGTGATCTATTATTCTCTGACGGTGACTTGTTAACTGTGGGTTGCTTCTTTCTTTCTATAAATGTTTGATCATTGTGGATCTTGATTGATTGATCAATGCCTTTGCCAATTTGGTATACTCTGAACCCCGCTGATAGATCCCCGGTCTCTTTCATTTTTAGTCGAATTTTATTGTAATTATAGGTTGTTTCGGGTTTTAAATTCTGTTCCATTTGAGGGTGATGTCGATGCTTTTATTTTCGCAATTGAATTTGGTAATGTCAAATTAACTTCAATTATGCATCAGATCTAGATCTAGATCTAGTAGTATGTGTTTCATTTTTGTATATTAGCTCCAACTCTCGGCCAGACCTGTTATGTTGTACATTTAGAAAGTTTGGTTTTGTTTATTTCATGCCCAAAAATTTTGAATCTTTAGATTATATATCTGCATTGGAATTGACTGTTATAACCTTCTGATTCACAATTCAATACAAGTTTGAACCAAAACAATTTGATTCGACTATTGAATCTTAAATTAAGTGAATCGTACAATTCAACTGCGGTTTAGTATTATTCATTGGGATTTACTATGATTCCCTGCGATTCAGTTGTGTTTTCAAAATGCATGAAATGGCATCATTTCCGTAAAATTAAAAAAAATAAATTAAAAAAAGAAGATTAATTAATTATATTGATAATATATGTGGTTTTATATGTATGTAATATATATAATTTAGTTATATTGATATGTATTTCATTTATAATACTACGTGTGTAGTTTTATATGGATACACATATAAATTATATATTATGATTCTTACGATTCACTAGCTTAATAAAATGATTTACAATACGATTTGTTATTTAACAACATTATCTCCTCGTTTCTTCCGGTTTCCCCCTTCCTGTTATCATGCTGAATTTGCTTCTTTGATTGTTCTGATCAAAATATTGAGGTGCTCTATCGGCTTTGCTGTTACAAATTTGAATTGTTTCGCATCTGCTTTCTATTGGGACGCCATTTTGTTTGCTTTGTGTTTTAAGTTTTTGACATTGCCTCACAGGTCGCTAAAAATCCTTCTGGCAAAGACATTAACGCACTCGAGCAGCATATCAAGAACCTTTTGAGCCCCTCGACTCCATTTTTCTTCAATACCCTTTATGACCCATACACAGAGGGTGCTGATTTTGTCCGTGGATACCCATTCAGTCTCCGTGAGGGTGTCCCTACTGCAGTTTCTCATGGCCTCTGGCTTAACATCCCCGATTACGATGCACCCACCCAGCTTGTCAAGCCTCGTGAGCGAAACACTAGGTACAATTATCATTTGCACATACGTATCAAAATAATAATAATAATAATGAAAATCAGCATAACAATTGATCTGTGTCGGCTTTATCAGGTATGTAGATGCAGTTATGACAATTCCAAAGGGAACCCTCTTCCCCATGTGTGGTATGAATCTGGCATTCAACCGTGAGTTGATTGGCCCTGCAATGTACTTTGGACTTATGGGCGATGGCCAGCCCATTGGACGGTACGATGACATGTGGGCCGGCTGGTGTACTAAGGTATTATTCTTTTCATATTATTTCTGTCTTGATTCTTGTAGTTTCATCCATCCTCCAGATTATCTTCTCAGTGTTCTTATAATCTGCATTAGTAATGCTCTTTCGTGCTTTCTCTAATCATCGAGGGTGGCCCTAGACAATTTGGGGCCTTTGGTGAAAAATCTAGATAACGCCTATCAATAAGCTTAAAATTTTGAACCCGTTGACTAACAGTCCCTTTCCCTGTTTGATCAGCAGTCCGGGGTTCATAATATTGTCTTTGATCATTGAAGAAGCCACTAAGAGGTTTTGATTTATTGTTCGTGTAGGTGATATGCGATCACTTGGGATTGGGTATCAAGACGGGTCTGCCCTACATTTGGCACAGCAAAGCGAGCAACCCATTCGTGAACCTCAAGAAGGAATACAAAGGTATCTACTGGCAAGAAGAGCTGATCCCATTTTTCCAATCTGCGACCCTTCCAAAGGACTGCACCACTGTGCAGAAATGTTACATTGAGCTCTCCAAGCAAGTCAAGGCAAAGCTCGGAAAGGTGGATGAGTACTTCCTCAAGCTGGCCGACGCCATGGTCACATGGATTGAAGCGTGGGATGAACTCAACCCGGCTGAAGGAGAAGCAGCTGTACTAACCAAAGAATCCGGAAAATAGATAATCTGATATAGTTTCTCTGATCTTTTGATAGATCTATTCATGTATCGTTTATTTATCAGCCTTGCCGTATGAGAAAAGAGTATTTGTTTTTTGCAGGTTCGAAGTTATATCTTTGTTATTTTCGATGAGTTATTAAGAACAATAAAATATTATGCATTTTCCATTGAAGTAGATCGCTTTGTTTCTTGATATTGCTTTTGATTTTCTGTTTTTGTTTTTCTGATGATTGAGAGAAGATGGTGGGTTTTGGAATGTCAATTATAAAAGTTTAGTGAGTTTTTTTTGTTTGTTTGTTTGTTTGTCTGCCTGTTCGATTGTCTTTTGCATTTGAATTTCAAATTGAGAATGCTGACAGAGCAGGTTTTGCTTTTCTTTTTTTGGGAATTACAATTCATTGTAAGTTTTTTAAAAAATTACACACAAGTGATAAATTTTATAAATATTAATAATTATAATTATAAATGTTTTCATTTATTTGTAAATATATTTTTTTACCCTCTACTAGAGTGTAACATCTCTTTCATTTTAATACACTAGTTGGACTTGGAAAGTAAAAAAAAAAATTTATTAAAGAAAAAAGGACATTTAGGTTGTGTCAAAAGAAATCTATTTGTTTATTAGTTGATTCACCAAATTAACTATTTGTTGAAATGCCAGTGGCGCATAGGGACAAAGTGAGGCTATTTGTTGAATATCATATATTTATTTATCTCGCCACCACCCTTAGCTGCCGCCAACTTTGATTTTTTTAGCCCTAACAACTTTTTCCAATGTTTTCTTATCACTAAATAAAATTTTATTTTAGATCTAATATCTTATACCTTTGTATATATTTAGGATAGATTTTTCACTAATTTTTTCAAGAAAAAGCTAAAAAAGTAGATTTTTTAATTTTTTTTTGTTTATTGCCTTAAGAGAACTTTTATTTTAATTTTTCATTTTTCACTTCTAAGATTCAGTTGACTTGAAGTTTTTGACACAAAGTCTTAAAAAAATTCAATAAAACAAAAAAAAAATAAAAAATAAAAAATATCAATGGATTTGAAAATAACTACTGTGTCAATTGGTGGATCGGTTTTGAAATCATCTCTTCATTTTTTATTTTTCTTCTTGCGGGTATTGTGGGGCTCACTTTAAGGCTGTATCTTTAGCACAACAATTACTCTAAATTCATGACTAGCGGGACTATGACCTCGTTTGGTAGAGTTGTAAAAAAGTGATTATAACTTATAATTTAATAGTTTATAATTTATAACTGTGAACATAAGTTAATTTTTTACTTATAAATTAAGTTTCTCCTCCCCCATTCAAAAAATAAGTTGATTTTTGACTTATAAAAAGCTATAAACTGTATTGTTAAGCTGAACCAAACACATCAAAATAACTTAAATTAAGCTAAAAGTTAAAATAAGTTAAAAATAAGCCCTACCAAACAGAACCTATGAAAAGTACTTCACTTATTTTATGTTTGAAATTTTGAATCTAATGTTTGTCAATACAAAAGAAAATGAAAGCAAATAATAATAATAATAAAATATTTAACAAAAATCGATGATTCCTTATTTCTTCAACTTTGAAAGTATCCATAGATATTAAAAAATGGACATTTTTTGAGAAATGTTTATTAACTTTCTTTTCATTTTCGTAGCCAATCAAACAACAGCAAAGAATTTGGAACCTCTCTATTTGGTATGATGTTAGTAACACTTAAAACGAATGAATTTATAGTGTGAATTTTAAATTTTAAATTTGGAACCTCCCGTGCATAGTGTGAATTTTAAATTTGGTATGATGTTAGTAACACCTAAAAAGAATGAATTTAATTCACATATTTTTTGAACATTTTCTAAATATTTTGTTTTAACATCAAATTCTAGAACCAAATAAAATCTTAACACTATTATAATAAGGAGAATTTTCTTAAGGTCCCTAATATTAAGGTTTTATAAGATAAAAGATATAATATTTTCATAATAGTTAAAATCCCTCAATATTTCTACAGAGAAAATTCGACTCAGAGAAATTTTACCCAATTCAAAAAAATTTCACCACATCTCAGAGATATTTGAATTTTCACAGAGAATTTTTTCTAATTTTACAAAGAAATTTTAAAATTTCTCTGTGATCATACCAGAGAAATTTTGAAATTCCTCTGAATCGGGTAAAATTTCTCTGTGAAAATGTTGAGGGAACTTAACTAATAAAAAAATTTATCGTAGACCTGTCCTATTACACAAAGTTGAAAATGGATGTTTCACTAACTTTTTCTTATAATAATGATAGTAATATATATATATATATATATATATATATTTTACTTTTTAAATACATTTAAATTTGTAATTCTAAATTTTTTTTTTTGACTAACATATGAAAAACAAATTTAAAAACAACAAAACACAAAGAAGAAAAAAATATTTTTAAAAACACAACCAAACAGAAAGTTATGTGACAAATGATGTTCATTGGCATGACCAACGTATCAAAAATGGATAATTTTTTTCCAAAACCGAGGATGAAAATGTTTGGGTTCATTTTCAGAACAACAATGATACATCCTTATAAATTAGAGCTTTAAGGCCTCGTTTGATAGGTGATTTTTTTTAACTAAAAAATCAAAAAGTTATTAAAAAAATTAAAAAGTCAACAATTCATATCAAAAAGTCAAAAAATCTCTTTTCTCTCTACTTTTTACACATTTTTTCTTAAAAAGTAAAAAATTCATCCCAAACATACTAGTTTTTTTTAGCTTATATTTTAGTCAAATAACCAAAAAGTTACTAAATTAGTCTGTTTCCAAACGAGGCATTAGTGAAGTGAAAAGTCAAAAAACAAAAAAGAGAAAAAAAAAAAAAAAATTAAGGCCAAAACATCACATTAGATGGATCCCACATACACATTCAGCTTATTTGGTTCCATTTTTCTAAAAATACTTTTTAGAAAATTCTATTTTCTTATTTTTTGTTTTTTTTTTGTTTTTACTGAAATTTCTTTAACATTTGAAACAATTTTTTTACTTTTTAGACACACCTAACATAAATAGACCTAAAAAATAAAAAAATTGTAAAAACAATCTTTTAAAAATTCACTAAATACCAAAAATACAAGAATTCAGTACATTTTTTTGTATTTTTATGTATTTGTTAATTTTTTAAAATATTTTTTTACAAAATTTTTACTTTTTAGATACATCTAAGTAAGGTGCATCTAAAAAAGTAAAAAAATATATTTAAAATTTTAAAAATATTCACTAAAAAAAAAAAACAGGAAAACTAAAAAATTCAATTTTCAAAAAATTTAATTCAAAAAACTCAAAGCAAACACACTGATTAGAGCTCACAAATTAGAGTTCCAAAACATTTTTGTTTTCAGAATGACCTTTGTAGAACTTTTTTGATAAATTAAAAAAAAAATGATATATAAGAATTGAATATAGAAAGTGAGTTTATTTTTGGGGCTAAATAGTGATACGATAAAATAAAGAGTATATCTAAACTCTTATTTACAAATATTATAGTAGCTCGGGTTGTATCTAATATTTTTTGAAATAATAAGTCCTATTTAATAAAATTGATAATATTATCAGTTTTTTTTTTTCAATTTTTAAAACTAAGAATATTATCAATTTTGCATAATAACGTTCAAGATAATTGTTTCACTAACTGATAGGGAAAAAAAACAGAGTATGAGATTAAACGTTTTTGTCCTTCTACTTATTAGTTTGATTTAACTATCCAATAAAACCGAGAACATTATCAGTTTTTTCATTTTTAAAGTTTTTTTTAAAATTTTTATTTTTTTTACATATCAATGTTCCATCATCATGCTCTTTTATAGACACAAAATTTTCATTTTTGCACAAAAAATAATTTAGTTTTTTTTCAATTTTTTCAAAAAAAAAAAAAAAAAACTTGTTTGGTTTTGGTTTCCAGAAAATACTTTTCAGAAAATTCTACTTTTTTATTTTTCGTTTTTTTTTTTGTTTTCAATGATTTTTTTAATATTTTAAGTAATTTTTCTAATTTTTAGACACACCTACATAAATGCACTTAAAAATATAATATTTGTACCAAAAATATTAAAAAATAATAATAAAATGAAAATTTAGTATATTTTTCGTATTTTTGTATATTTATTAATATTTTAAAATATTTTTTCACAAATATTTTACTATTTAGATGCATCTAATTAAGGTGCATCTAAAAAAGTAAAAAAATTTCTTAAAATTTAAAAAAAAATTCACTAAAAATAAAAAAAATATAAAAAACAAAAAACTCAATTTTTAAAGAATTGAATTCAGAAAACTGAAACAAAGCACATGGAATTAGTTTTTTTCTTTTTTACAATTTTTTTTTTTAAATTTAAAAGTTGATATTTTAAAGTTTTGAAAATCAAAATAAATGTCAAAACATCATATTCCGTTATAGATAATTATAAATGATGAATAATCATTTTTAAAGAGTAATTTTGACTATTAAAAATTTAATGAGGCTTAAAAATTTAAAAAATCTTAATTAAAACTTAATAGAATATAAATTTATAAATTAAAATTTATGTGTAAATATCCAAAAATAAATAATGAAAAAGTATATATATTGAAGAATATAACAGTAATGAAAATAACGATGGTTGTAAAAATATTCATTTGTCGCCGTTGCCGGGGATCGAACCCGGGTCACCCGCGTGACAGGCGGGAATACTTACCACTATACTACAACGACTTTGCTATGCAAAGTTTGTTAGTAAGTTTTTATTTGTAAATAAATTGTATTTGTGAAATCCCATGAACACACTTTATACCTATATTCAGGGTTAATTATAATTAGCACCCCTTCACTTTTACTGTAATCTCACTTTGTCCCTTCACTTTACACTTTAATTAAATTGCAATATCACCATTTTATTTGTCTATTGTTAATGAAGTTGATGAAAATTAAAAATGAAAGAACCAAAGTGAAATTTTGTTGAAATACAAAAACTAAAGTGAGATTTTGATGAAAGTATAAGACTGTTAATAGAACGAAAAAAAATATCATGTTTAGCTTACATGATAAATTTTACCAACTTCATTCACCATAATAGTTACAATTAAAAGTAAATAAATCAAAATATAATTACAGTGAACGTGTACAGACGCTAAATGTTACTAATCCCTCTATTCATAGTAACTAAAAGGGTTATTCTATACCACAATTATTATTTTGTTAAACAAAAAATAATTAATTTTTATATTAATTTCAAAACAAAAATCAATTATCCAGATATCCACCCACTCCCCTTAATAGTAATGAGCAAATTATGCAAGAAGTAAATTAGTTATTCAAATATCATTCATTCATAGAAACCCCTTCCCAAAAAGAAAACTTTTCTATAAAAGCAAATATAAGCATCTAAAGAGAATTAACTTACTTTATCTCTTTTAATGAACTTTTTCCATCTTTGATTGAAAATATTTTACTTTATTGGGGTCCATCTAGATTAGAAAAATCTGAAAATTTTAATATATATATATATATATATATATATAAATTTTGAGGCAAATTTGGTAAAGACGAAAATAAAACCTTTTAATTTTTTTTCCTTCAATTTTCATAATCATCTATTTAAACATAGTTAAAGAGAAATATAATTCAAAGATTAGAAAGTTCACTAAAAACAAATAAAGTTAAAAAAAAAAAAGGTTCAACTCATAAGTGGGTGCCAAAAGATTCTACATACCAACATTAAAAATAAAATAAAATAAAAAATCTCCATAACAGCTTTCCAATCCGATTGGCACAAAAACATATTTATGCTAATCAGAGCCCAATACATTTCTGACGATATATAGATAGACAGCTTGAATGCAGAGTTTGATTATCAAGTTCATAAACAATTGCCTGGAACAAAAAGATCACAGCAGATGAGAGAACTGTGAATTCATATACAAATGGACACAAATGCCAACTCAAACTCAATCAGCTATATTCATGCTAAAAAAAAAAGAAGTAACTTCCCGAATCATACTGAGTTGGGTGCAGTAGACGACATCAAGATTGTCAGCTCAGCAGTAGGTGAAAAAAGTTGAATCAGCGTTCCTTGGAAAGGCTCGATGAAGCTTTCCTCCGTTGCATGATTCCTTCAGTGACTTGACCTGTCTCAATAACAAGTGTGATTTCTTTGATGCAAAACAGGTTTAGAATTGTGGGGGTTGTACAAACTGGTGTATTGCTTACCGGTATAAGTTGTATTTGTATATAGATGTGATAATTTTTCACGCTACAGACGCTTGAGTCATGCTGTTGGAGGGGGCTTGATATATACATTGTTGGGTTTGTTTTCTAACAGTTTAAGCGTTTGGGAATATTGATAACTTAACTTAACACGTGCAACTGAAAACCAAAAGAAACACTCAATGATATAAAATAGCAAACGTGTAACGCAACTTTTTATTATGCATTTTGTTAGTGATTCTGAAGCAAAGGAAGCATTAGGATTTGTTAAATACGGTCCATTTTGATTGAGTTCAAAGAAAAAAAACATGTTTGATAAATTACACGGACTTGGTAGTGGTGGCAACCAATGGCCATCCCAAAAATATTATATATATATTTATTTATATGTTATAGGTAGGTAGAAGTATCTTAGAAAGTCTTCAAGGGGGGTGCCACCCATGTTCAGCCGAAAAAACAGGCAAAAAAACAAAAACAGACTCCTCTGCATCTGTTTAACTAAAAGTCTATACAAATGCCAAAAATTGCTCCTTGGGAAAGAGGTTCCTCCATATCTTCAAAGGAACTTCAGTTCGGTTCTCCCCAATTAATCCACATCACACATAAGGAGGCCGCCAACAAGCCTTTTGTTACCTTCTCTTCCCAACTCTACCCCCTCTCCGACTATGCATGACATCCACAAAACTCTTAAGGAAGAACCATTGCAATTTGCATCCCAAACAACTATAAAATCAATCCCCAAAGCTCTCTAGCTGCATAGCAATGAATAAGAAGATCAATGAATTTCCCATCTTGCTTACTACCAACACCAATTATAAAAAATATGGCGTCTTCTAATGAAGTTGTCAATTGTACGCATCTTCTCATTGAGTAGCTGTCCAAAACACACCCCCAAAAACAAAAAAATAAAAAACTTTTGATGGAGAATTTTGGCGACCAAACCCATCTCCAAGGTAAGTTGTTAGAACTGGGATTTTTTTTTCTTCAAAATATTCACAAAATAGAGGGTTAAACTATGCATATTTCCTAGGAACTATAAGTGAATTGGGAACATGTTCCTCTCTTCCATTGTTATGACCCATTAATGGATAAATCTCCAACAATATTCTACATCCGTACTCGTGCTTGTATTGTCCAACAGAAAACCATGTTTGCCAGTCCCACAATAGTTTATTGAATTTGAAGAGTTCATGTAACAGGCTTCAACATCGTCATAAAGCGGCAAGAGTAAATGCCAATGAGTCAACATTTTAAGGCCCCAAAACCCCACGTTTCTGTTCAAGTTTAAGCATGTAATATCAGGAGACAACAAAGCACTCACACTTAAAAATTTACCAAGAATAGGTGTTTTGGCTGTTTCCATGGCAGTTCAGAAATACATTATTTATGGAAATGAAATCCTACAACAACACATTCATATACCATATTTGTGGACCACTCGAGTGATATTGAGGCCTCAAAAAGCATCATTTTCCCGCTTCACATGCATGAATTGCCTTTGATGCTCCACTCGCTGAAGCTGTGATGACAGTTTAAGCAGATCAATAGTAGATCCATCTTCACAAGAAAGACGGTCCTTGTCGTTTATGTATTGTGACCCTTGGAACATTCCATCGGTGAAGTTAACAGCATCACCATCATCAGAAATTAGTATGGGATTAAAGTGATTCTCTTCTACAGAATTAAACTTATTAGCTGTCACTCCATTTATTGAAGCCTGTGAGCTCACTCCCAAGATCTTTCCGGAGATTTGACCGACATTGTAATTAGCATGGCTGCCTGATACAATCTGAGCCATAGGAATTCCCGATGAACGGCTTGAAGAATTCTGTGATTGAGATGACAGAAGAGAGAGAGCACGACCACAGCCTGACATCCCTATCCCTTGAACAGTTGATCCTGAGTTGAAAAGGGCGAAATCTTCACTTCCTATTGAGGTGTTGTGGATCAAAGAACCCGAGACAGAATTTGAGGACCCTAGATAATGTGTGTATCGGTTACTGTTCTCATTGAAGTCTCTTCCTGTTGCTGAATTAACTCCGTTTGCAAGAAAAGGACAATGTTTTTCAAAACCATGAGGGAACAGGGATTTTGGATGCAGATGTCCATTTGTGATGGGAATTGCCGATGGAGGAGAATAATTGGCCCCATTTTCAAGTTTTATATGCCCATTCCAGTCATTTGTGTCATATTTCTGTGGATGCAGAATGTTGCTAGGGAGTATATCTTGGCAAATAAAAGATGATGGTGTTATCATACTACCTGCATAATTTAAAGAAAACAGAAAACAAAAATATAATTTTCAGAACAAATAGGAAGGTCCTTAGGATATAGAGGTATATTAGGAAAACACTTCTCTCCCCCGAGTCTCAACTTCTAGTTAATCAATTCAGTAAAGCTAGATTACTTTTTTCAACAAAAATTTGAATAAAAGGTAATGGTCCCCAGAAAGTTTTTGGGTTAATAATTATATTCCAAAAAATTTATTTGATGAACAATGAAATTATGGTAGCATAACAACATAAAACTGAAGAAGAAAGCAGTTAGAGACGACATGTTTAATCCAAGAATTTGATTCTCCAGGTTTTAATTAACTAGAGAAAGAAAGCAAAGGGAGAGAAACCGCAAAGGAGTTGGACTCAAGGATTCTTGCTAGTGTCTCCTGGTCTTAACTGATATCTGTGGTTTGCAGGTGATTGCAGGTATTTGGGGTTTACCCGTAGGGATGAGTCCAATGTGGCCTTGCCTTGGGGAAGTTCCTCATCACAGAGAGAGAGAGAGAGAGGTATAATATCAGAACAAAAGGCTTCTCTCCCTGACATCGAACTTCTAGTCTATCAATTCACTAAAATTAGATTACTTTTTTCCCCGTAATTTGATAAGAAGGTAACGGTCCCCATACCTAATTTTAGCCACGTTAATGATCATATTCTAAAATGCTTATTTGATAAACAATGAAATTATGTTGCTGACGAAAAAAAAAAATGAAATTATGTTAGCATAACAAAATAAAAACTGAAGTAGAAAGAAGTAATTGATGACAAGTTTTTTAATCCAAGAACTTGTTTAGGAAGTACTCCAAATTAGAAGAGAAGGTACATTAAATACCATTATATGACTGAAAAAACCTCCCACTTCTACCAGAGTGAGTTCCCACATGAGGTTTCCTTCGACGTTCATTGTGGCCTGCAAGACGTTTACGACAACTGCGTTTACCATCGTCAAATTCAGCCAGCGAATGAAACCTGCAGAATCAAAAGCCAGTATATATAATATCAGCAACGCAAAACATGTCTGTTCTTACTGATCAAACTTGAGACCAAAGGAACATGCTGGATTGTATTTCAAAGGTAGAGGTAAATCTTCCAGAAGCCACAGATCTGGTTTATTTAAGGCATATAATTAGCTTTTCCAGAACAGAAATTAATAGAGCTTAAAATCTACTAACTATTGCCAAATATAGGAAAAGCAAGACTTAACAAACATAAAACAACTACGCGTCTTGTTGTTAACAAGTGTCCTAGACCACAATAAAAAGACACAAAATTTGAACAACAAGAGATACTTTTCACTGATTTCAGAACTCTTTTAACCTTTTTCACCTATTTGCAAAGCACTTTCACTCCGATCCCAATATCGAGAAATGTGTCAGAGCACTCGTTAGCATTTGCCACCAACTAAGGTGAGATAGGCAGATAAAGAAAATCCAATATGTACTAAACAAACTAGCCCTATTTACAGTTTCAAAAGCCAAGAAAACGTGGAACAGAAACGGAATTAGCTGTTGTAAGAATCATTTTTTTTTTTTTTTTTTTTTTTAATTTCCCCAATTGCATAGCTGAAACTAACTGAATTGCAAGGTCAGTTACAAAATGGAACAAAAAAAACTAATCCAACCTGCTACATTGCTGACAAAACCTTTGTTCATTGCCATTGACAATGACTTTGGCAGTCTTTGCGTGAACCTCACAGACTTTGTGCCTCTTGTGGTAATCCTTGGATGAGCTCAGATCTTTCTTACAACCATAAACTTGGCAAAAGGGGGTCTGAGAACTCAAACCGGCTCGGACCCTCTTCGTCGGCAACAATGACTCTGAGGAGGACAACACTGGGGCCGTTTGGGAGGATCTAAAATCATCAGCAATCCTCCCCAGCTTCAAATCAATGAAGGATGAATCACGACTGTTTGATTCAACCACAGAGCTAGAAAACTTTGAACTAGACTCATCTTCCCCAGAAAATGCATTTGTCATGGATGTAATTGGGGTACAAATTCTTTCATTCAAGTTATTTTCTGGCCAAGATTTTCTTGGCATTTCCGGGAAACCCAACTCTACAAACCCTTGATTCTCTACCAAATTGCTGTCATAATTACATGGGGTTTTCAATTCCCAACCCATCAACCCATTTTTCCCTCTCCCAAACACATCAGGAGCAGAAATAGAATCGTCGGACACAAAACCCTTTCCTTGAGAAACATAGCTCCAAGACTCCATTATAATACAAAAATTATGAAAATACTAAGCAAGATAACTATCTTTCTTCGACACTTTGACCCAATTACCAGGTTGAATTGTTATCATATCTCCAACATCTCAAATCTGTCCAAACTTCAATTTCTGAGGAAAGCCATGAAGAAAATTCCAAATCCCACAACCCAAACAGCAAAAAATCAAAGAAATGAGCACAGATAGATGAGAAAATTAAACCAACAAGGACCCAATAAGCAAAGAGATGAGCTCATTGTGGGCATAGTTTGTGGGGTGGGGGAAGAAGCAAATTTAGCGGCAGAGGACTGAAGTTTTAGTGAGTGAAAAAACTTATAAAGTGACTGATGAAAGAAGGAAAATTAAAGGGAAAGCTGCTCAAAATCCAAAATGATGAGAGAGAGAGAGAGAGAGAGAGAGAGAGAGAGAGAGACGTTGAGGGGTTTATGACAGATTATTATTGGAGAAGGCAGAGAGATGACTCAATGAAAGAGAATTTATGAGTGTGTTCCACGTTCCTAACTCCATGGAAGTGAGCTTGTGGTTGCCTTTTAGTGTGAGAGAGAGAGAGAATTTCTTCAGCTTCACAGCAAGGGAAATGCCATTTCCAAACCTTCTTTTTTTTTTTTTTTTTTAATCTCATAAATTTTACATAATTATAATGATTTTATTTTTAATAAAAATAAAATTATCAGAACTATAATATGTATGATGTTTAGATGAAAATATATATATAATTATGCAATATTAACATGTATTCTTAGACACATTCTAAATCCTCTCAATTTGTACTTAAAAGATATTTATTAACAAAATCCATCATTATTCATGTTTATCGTTCTTCTATTCCATTCCCTTCTTTTATAGTTTTGCATTGGACTTTTCAGAAAAAATAGATAAATCTTTTGATACTTTTAGGCTGTATTTGGATTATAATTTTGATAAGAATTTAGGTCAAGTTTGGAAAGACTAAATAAGTGCACTTTTTTACTTTTTATGAAATATGGGTTGGATTTGGGTTGGGTTTGAAGTGATGTGTTAGAAAGGTGATGTGACTTAAATAAGATAATGTGACTTAAATAGGATTGTGAGTTTTTGAATTTTTTAGAAGATGCCAAACTTGGCCTTACAAAGAAAAAATAAAATTGTGAGTGAATTGTATCAACATTTCATTCATATTTGATCTATATTTTTCATTTTTCTTTCTAAATTTCTATCTAAATTCATGATTCAAATATAATTTAAAGAAGTGGAGAAAATCTATTAAAATTTCTAATAAGACAATTGTTAATGAGAGTTGGGATATTGTTTATCAATAAGATTGACGTGAAGAAAAAAATTAAAATGAAAAATTGGTGAAAAGATTAAAAAGAGTTTTAGAACTTATAAAAGTGTGGTATATATTTTTATACATTTTTTAACACATATATAAAGGCTAATGATTATCCATTAAACTGTCATTAACAGTTTTCAAACATTTAAAACAATAATAAAATTACAGTAAGATCATATTTGATTAATGAATTTGGATAGAAAGTTAGAAAAAATAAATGTAAAAAATATGTTAACTATATTTCACTTATCTTTTTTATTTTTCTTTTCAAATTTCTATTCATATTCATAAACTAAACATGTCTTCACTATGCCAGACACAATTTAAAAAAACCATATAGGGGTGGTTTGGGAAGTGGGTTGTCTTTTTTACTTTTTAATTTTTTTTGACTATTTTAGCCTGGGCTAAAAAGCTTGGTTTGGGAAGAGCTTTTTAACTTTTTAGCTTTTTTGACTTTTTTTGTGAGAGAAAGGTGTAATGATTATGAATTAGATGTGATATTTTATTTTTTGTGACTAAAATAACCTATTTTGTCTTTTGTGATTAAAATAGCCAAAAAAACTCAATCTAGCCCTTCCCAAAACGGAGCATAGTGGCCTGTTTTTGGTAGAGTTTTTTTTTTAAGCTAAAAACACTCATTCTTCAACTTCAATAATCAGTTTTTATTTATTTATTTTTTAATTTATTTAAACTATGTCTACCTAATAAACCTTATATAAAAATTGTACCAAATAATTTAACACATAATCTCAAATTAAGGCCTAGTTTGGCAATATGATTTTTTAGTAATTTTTTGACTTTTTAGTTAAAATATAATATAAAAGAAACTAGTATATTTGTGATGACTTTTTAATTTTTTATAAAAAAAATATACAAAAAATACAAAAAAAATAAAATTTTTAACTTTTTAATATAAATTATTGACTTTTTAATTTTTTTAATAATTTTTTTTTTGACTTTTAAACTAAAAAAATTAGTTCTCAGCAAAAGCTAAAGCAAGATATAATAACTCTTTTAATTTATTACTACATGTGCGAAATGTGAATTGAAATGCCTTAAATGAGACAAGTGTGAGCATGGAACAAAACAAAAAGTCACACACGTCACACGTTGTCGGTAATGAACCCTCAATTGTGTGCCTTCATTGTCAATTGAGCCGTGTTCCACGATCTATTGAAACAAGCATTATTTTTTATTTATTTATTTTTTTTTTCACACAGTAAATATTAAGGAATTGGCTGTGTAATAAAAATTAAAAAATAATATTTAAAATTTAAAACTTAAAATTTAAGAATTTTTTTTTTAAGATCCCTGATATTATGATTTTATAGCATAAATGACATTTAATATTTTCATAATGTCTAAGGTCCCTCAACATTGATCCAGAGAAATTTCAGCCCAGAGAAATTTCAACCCGGATAAATTACAGTCCAGAGAAATTTCAGCCCAGAGAAATTCTATTCAGAGAAATTCTGGACTTCCAAAGATTTTCTCTGGGTTCAAGACTTTGAACATTCAAATTTCTCTGGATTCATGGACTAACATAAAAAAAAAAAAACCAAAGAAAATTCAATCCAGAAAAAATTTAATCCAACTCAAAGAATTTCTCTGGTTCAAACCAGATAAATTCAATCAAAATCATAGAAAATTCAATCTAAATCAGAGATTTTCTCAGGTTCAAATAAGAGAAAATTCAATCCAACTCTGAGAATTTCTCTGGTCCAAACCAGAGAAATTCAATCAAAATCATAGAAAATTCAATCTAAATTAGAAAATTTCTCAGAGAATTTCTCAGGTTCAAATCAGAGAAAATTCAATCAAACTTTGAGAATTTCTCTGGTCCAAACTAAAGAAATTCAATCAAAATCATAGAATTTCTCTAGACTTCCCACTTAGAAATTCTCTTCAAATTTCTTTGGTTTGCAAATTTCTTTAGTTTTCTCCCAGAGAAATTTCTAGAATTTCTCTAGACTCCAAACCAGAGAAAAACACCATATTCCAAACAAAGAAGAGAAACATAATTTTTTTTTTAAAAAAAACAGAGGATTTCTTGAGCTTCTTCAGTATCTAACAATGGCTGAAAACTCTTCTTCTCTCAGGTATCTCTACTGCCTCGCAATAAAATCCTCTACCGTCCTCCGGAACTTCTCTCCGCTCATCTTCTCCGCACATCTACTCACCGCCGTCGCACTCCTCCGTCTTACTCCGCCGTATCGTTCTTCACCACCACTTTCTCTCTTCAAATTCTCACACTGACTCTCTCTCCTCCGATACTCGATCTCGACTCCATGATCAATCTGATTCTTCAAACTATTCTCAACATACTCTTCGCAGAAATTGAAACTCGTTTTGCTATTTCTGGTACTGTATTTCAGAAACAGAGTGATGATGATTGCGTTTCCGATCACGAACACGAACCAGGGACTAAACACGACGATTGTTAGTCGCCGGAAGTAATCACCGGTAAGTTTGAGAGTGGATGAGTAGGAGAGAAAAGACTATTTTTCCGATCAACTTCATTTTCTCTCTCTAGAAAGCTCTGGGTTTCTCTGTCTGTATGTATCTATGTATGTACATGTCTGTGTGTAGTGAACTCTTTGTGTGTACGTGTTTGATCGTGGTGATGAGTGAGAGTAGACAAAAGGAAGGGGGCTAAATTTCTCTGTGATAGATGGGAGAGACCTTAGACATAAAAAAATAATATTGTGGATGTCTTTCATTACTAAAATTAGGAAATGGACTTTAGACTAATTTTTCCTAAAATTTAAGTCATTTAAAAAGTCATTGAAAATTTATTCAATAATTAATTTCAAATGCTCCACAAAAACGAATTAGGAACCAATTGCCCTAAAGTTAAGCTGGGTGACAGTTACTTTGAATCATAATAATAATAAATAAATAAATATACAAAAGGATAACTGCTTGGTGGAAGGCCTTGGTTCATGTTTGGTGAAGTTTATGTATTTTATATGTTGAAAGTCCATGTCATAATTAACACAATTTATGTTCAGAGTTTTTGAGATAAAAATAATTTAAATAAATAAAAAAATATGATTATTAAAAAATGAGTGAACTGTGCTTTTGACTTATATGATTATTTATCTTTAGATTGCAAGAAGCAGTAGCAAATAAAACTATTGTTACAATAATATGTTCATTTTTTAAGATTGCTTTGGATAGTAAAAATATATTATATTTATGACACAAAAAAATAATTATTTATAATTGATGAAAGATATAACAAGATAGTGACACGTATACAATAATTTTTTCTATGGAAGGCCCATAGAAACATAAACCAATTGGCTCACATGTCACCATCTTTGACAAGTCCAGTCACCGTGTGGGGATCACCATTGATGGCCATGGAAGTTTGCTTTCACACTAAAGCTTTGGGCCTAAGAAAATATTGACCATTAAATTAAATTTTTTTTTGAAGGTTGCCTTGAGTGAAAACTTGTATTTTATTTAATGAATGGATTTTATATCAAGGTTACACTTAGAAATAATATGGTACTGACAATTTTGTGATTAAAAAAATAATATGGTATAGAATAGTTATATATTACTTAATATAAAAATTTTGAATCAATAAATATATGAATAGAAAAGTTATAAGTAGAGACAAATACGACCCGAGTAATTCTTGAATAATTTCCTCCTTGATCAAAGGTTTCCTATTTTTTTCTCCCTCATTTGGTGAAATCTTTTATCAGAGTCAAATTGATCCATCAACTTTCCAAAGGTTATAACTTTGTTATAAATTTAAATTCTTTTTTGAAGGTTACCTTGAGTGAAAACTTGTATTTTATTTAATCAATGGGTTTTATATCAAAGTTTCACTTAGAAATAATATGGCACTGATAATTTTGTAATGGTATAGAATAGTTATTTTATTTAATATAAAGATTCTGAATCAATAAATATATGAATAGAAAAGTTATAAGTAGAGACAAATACGACCCAGGTAATTCTTGAATAATTTCCTCTTTGATCAAAGGCTTCTTATTTTTTTTTTTCTCTCTATTTTGTTGAAATCTTTTATCAAAGTCAAATTGATCCATCAACTTTCCAAAGGTTATAACTAGTTATAAATTTAAATTCTTTTTTGAAGGTTACCTTGAGTGAAAACTTGTATTTTATTTAATCAATGGATTTTATATAAAAGTTTCACTTAGAAATAATATGGCACTGATAATTTTGTAATTAAAAAAATAATATGGTATAGAATAGTTATATTATTTAATATAAAGATTTTGAATCAATAAATATATGAATAGAAAAGTTATAAATAGAGAGACAAATACTACCTAAATAATTCTTGAATAATTTCTTCCTTGATCAAAGGCTTCCTATTTTTTTCTCCCTCATTTGGTGAAATCTTTTATCAAAGTCAAATTGATCCATCAACTTTCCAAAGGTTATAACTAGTTAAAATAACAGTGGACTCATGCAATTTTTTTTCCCTAATCATGGTATGTTTTTTACTTAATTTCTTTCTTTCCTTTTCTCAAACCAATATGTAACTATCGAAACTATTTAAGGATTGTTTGAAATAATCTAAATAAATATATTTTTTGATTTTTTATGAAAAGATATATAGAAAAGTAAAGCGGTAATGTGACCTAAATAAGTGTACTTATTTAATTTATGTCAAATATGTCTTAGTATCGAATAGGAAAAAAAAAAACAGAAGGAGAACTGCTTTTAATTTTTATTTTCTAATAGTCAATTTCAACTTTTTGCAAGCTGTACTAAAATTTTATTCCAAGAGCATTGAATAAATGCTCCTGACTGAATTATTTTGTAAAAAAAAATGTTAAGATTTGAATTAATTATTGGAAGTCACTATTCTCGCTCTATTTTGCTCCAAATACATTTTTTTATCCTTTATTATATATAATTACATTAATATTCTTTCACACAAAATACATTTCCTAAAAAACTAAAATTTCAAAAATATTAATGTAACTATGTACAATAAAGATAAAAAATTGACTGTATTTAAAGTAATATTGAGTGAGAATAGCAACTCCCAAATTATTTTGATATTTTTCATTATTCAAATCTTGAAGAGTGTTTCTGTGATATTATTTAAAATTAAAACTAAAGTAAAAATATGTTAAAAATATTTAAAATGTATTAATTTTAATGAAAAGTGTAATGAAAAGTATCTCCTATTTTTTCATTTCTTTTGTTTTTTTTTCTTATATCGCAAGAGCATTCCTTAACAAAATTCTTATCTATAACATGCGTATTTTGAAGTGAAATTTCAATTCAGTGTAAGTTTTAAAAAATAATTACAATTCAATGGTAAATTTTATAAAATTAATAATTAAAATTTTAATTTTTTCATAAATATGTAATAAATTTTTTAAAATATCAAAGAATGATAGTTTCCCCTATTTTGAATGTTGTTTGATGCTATCATTGCCTCATCATCCGGTCATCAAGTACCCACTTTATGCATGCATTTTTTTAAGGGAAATAGTATGGATGTGTACCTGTTTACCTTATAATTATTATAATAATAAAAAAATTGACATAATTCTATATTTTTTGAATCATAATTAAAAAAAATTATAACCAAGAACGAAAAAATTCATAATCAAATATCTCAAAATAATGTCATAACTAAAAAACGAAATTGATCATAACTAAAGAAGAAAATAACGTAACTAAGGGTGTATATGGTATAGAGTGTGTATAATAGAATTTTCCAATTTTTTAAATTAGTAATAACATGATCTATATATTGTTAGGGCAATATTCATATTTTTTTTAAAAAATTGTAAATACATAGGACAGTCATAAAATAATTATATTATAAACGATAATCTTTTTTGGTGTAATTCTGACACACATGATGAGTTGTATCAAGCACAAGAATAAATTTACACCGAGTTACAAAATCATGAAAGTATAATTTTTTTACCATTATTTCACTGAAATGTAATTTATATATATATATGCTAATGGTAAAAATGTTTTTTTATATGAATGTAGCAATTAAGGATCTTGCATGGAGCGAATTTTGTTAATTTCAAGCAATAATTGCCCAACAAAAGCTAGATGTGTCGTGGCAAAATGTCTTACTCTTAGAAATTAAGATTTTATAAATAGAAATTTAAGGACACAATTATTTTTTAAAGATAATATTTTATTTGTTAAAAATGTTACTGTTGCATTTTTAACAATAAAATTGGACATTTAGTGATCAATTATTTTTTTTTTAGTTTAAAATTTTTGTCTAAAAAAATAAATCTATTTGGCACGAAATATAGGGTGAGAACATTTCACCCACATTTTTCATTTTTCTTTTTTTTTTTTAAAAATCTCTATTCACATTAATAATCCAATCCAAACACAGCGTAGAGGGAGAAAAATAAGATGAGAATAGCTATAATAGTAAACCAACCTCTTTTAAAGATCCTCATGGAGATGATTTTGCACATTTTTGTAATAACTAGTGGGGTGTACGTGCATTCCACGTGATTTTCATCTAATCTAATATAATGTTATTAATTAGTTTTAAAAGTTCTTATGACTTGTAGTTGTCCTTGTAATATAGAGAAAAAACTTTAAAATAGAATAAGTATACTAAACAATGCACCTTTTTGTAAGCATATTATATGGACAATATTTTAGCAAAATCGTGAATAAAATACAACATATATAAACTTTAAAAATACAATAAATAAGTTCTTAAATACATAATATTACCAAAAAGAAGGAAAAAGAAGAAGAAAAAAAACTGAATAAAGAGTTTTTGGGATTGATTTCTTATGCACTGAACATCCTACAAAATGAGAAATATAGCATTATTCATAAGAATCATTCTTGGTTTATGCAAAAAATATGTGAAATTTATTTTGTAAGAGATTAAATTTTACCTTAATTTTTTGATCCATATAAAAATCACATACGTAATTTCTTAATATTTATAGACCTATTGTTATAAGTGTATTCAATTTTGCTATCAATTTACATTATCAAAATATTTTATACGAATCATAAGTACTGTATGGGAAAGAAATATTATTCTCGTATAATCCTGTTGATCAAGTCTGCGCTCCTCCGTACGTCGCTGCTTTACTCCCTGAAAACACAAACGTGAGCTAACCGGCGGGTGTGTGTCGGATACCTCTCCGATGCCTAAGTCAGCAAGATAGACAAATAGACAAAAACTCTGTGTATTTGGGAATCAAAGTTGTGTTACCTCTCCATAGGTGATGCTATGAGCTTTTATAGGTTCCGCGTGACACAATCCTAATTGGACTCTTACTCTTTTATGTATAATCCTCCTTGGAATCATATTCCTGAAAGATAATGCTTATCCTTCAACACTCCTCCCACTGCTTGAACCAAGTGAGATGGTTTTACCATGGTCGGATTCCAATATGATCGAGGTAAGCATGGCTATGCTAAGCCGCAGAGTAAACCGAACTATCTAGTTCGGTTCTTCCTTTCACTGCTCTTACCTCGGTTTCTCCTGTACACCATGGCGTGGTTAGACCGAGCTAGCAAATAGCAAGGTTCTAACTGAGCTAACCACAGTACGCTATGACCGAGCTAACTACAAAGCTCTCTTGGACTGGACTAACTTCAAGGTTTTCTCGGACCGGGCTAACTTCAAGGCCTTTTTTACTCAACCCTTCTTACTATGGCCCACAACGGCCCATTACCCAACTTGGCTCAATTTAGATATAAATTACCCTCTCAATTGCCCCTTAATTCCATCTGTGCAGCATGATAAGGATTACCTGTTTACTAACCGAGCTAAAAATCTTTAGCCCTCCAATCAAGCTAAAAGCTTCTAGCTTTCCAACCGAGCTAGATCAACACCGAGCTATCCTCCTGTCCGGTCAAAACGTCTCTTCAGTCTCTATAACTGAATCAATTTCTATTCCAAGGACACGTGGTAGACTCTGATTAGCCCAATGCAGCTATTACGCCGTCTTCGTACTTCGTGTTTTTTGAACAATCCCGCCATGTTGTCCTTCCCTCTACACAAAAACAAACCCTTCGTTTTTTAATCAAACACATCACTACTCATTTCCCTCTCTCTCTCTCTCTGAGCTTCCATCTCTTCAAACCTTGTTCTTGCAGACCTCGCGTTTGTTGCTGTTACTACCTCCATCTTCAGTGCTCTCTCCTTGAACTGGTGAGTGAATCTTCTTCCTTTCTGTTGATTTCACACCTCTTTTGCTACACAAAGCATGTTTATTTGTATGTTTTTCAAGGCATACACCATTTTTACTTTGATTTTCTAAAAAAAACCTTTGTAACACAACCACTGTCTATATGAATAACCTGGGAAATGATAGTTTTGATCCAAAATCATTGCTCAACTGAACTAGGATACTGTTTGTAATAGGTACGACCCAGGCCGGACTAAACAACCGGACGAAAACTTCATACCCTACTCGTAGTTTTAATAGGCCCTACCTCTTAGCTGGGCTATCGAACTGCATTAAGTTTGCGCAATACCGCGCTAGAAAGCCCTAACCACCGATCGAACTAAAACTTGGAGCTAAACCAGCTCCCATAGTTAAAAACCGAACTAAGAATGCTGTCCCAAAAGTTCAACTGGGTTAACAGCCCCTTACTCAAACCGAGCTAAGACCCGTAGCACCTCACATAGCCGAGCTTTATTTATCTTGCCTTTGTTTCTTTTAGCACGGTCCAGCGATCTGTGCTTAACACTTTTGTTTTTCACTTTGCAGACTTAGGTTGCCCAGGCACTCCTTTGAGCGCTCAATCGAGCTACTCAGCATCATACTTCGACCGAGCTAATACTCCTGTTTAATTTATTTATAACTTAATCCACAAATGGAAAAGTATAGGTTCTTAGTTAACTCACTAGGCGCCATGGCCGAATTCCGAAAGGATTATAACATCCCTGATGAAGTCCATCTCACCTTAGCCGACCTGGATATCACACCATGGGGAAAACACGGCTTCGTTTCCTTTACCTTTCTGTCCATAGTAGAAACCGAACTAAGATTCCCTGTACAGCCTTTTCTCTGTGAATTCCTTAGGCAGACTAACCTTTGCCCAACCCAACTTTCCACCAATTCTTACCGTATAATAAATGGTATTGCCGAGCTAAACCGCCGGGCTGGCCTTAATCTTGGTTTAGCCGAGCTCTTCCATCAATATTCTATAGGCTCCGCCGAAGATGGATGGGTCTATTATTTAAGAATAAGACGCCGGCGTGAAAAGATAATAAAGGATACCCTGGATAAAGACGTGAATAATGATGATTTCTTCTGGGTATCTGGGAATTTTGAGGACCAACAAGCCCAGATCCTTGGCGACAGAATAAATTGGAACAAGGGTGTAACCTGTATAGTTTCCTCGACTTCATTCTATGCCTTTCTTTACTTCGGTTTTCTCATCTTAAACCACACTAACTGTTGTCTTCTTTTATGCAGATTTGAACTTTCTCAAGTCCCAATACAGCTACCCCACCTTGAATGTACTTTGCGCCACCTTGCCATATTCAAACCAAAGCTGGACCGAGCTATTGAACTTTCAGTCGACCTACCGATATAGTGGCAAACGAAAGACCAAGGTAACTGACTTTTTGTTGGAAGCCTCTCCTGAACCGGACCCAAACTTGTCCCAAATCAAATTGATCCCTCTAACCACTGAGCAAGAGATGGCCAAGAAACGAGCTGTAAGGGAACTCCTGACCGAAACAAACCCGCCCGAGGTACTACCAGCCGGTTAGACTCAAGAGACCGTGGTGGCCCTTCCATCCCATCAACCCCCATCATCTCATCCCAATAAGCGTGCTCGGACTTCCACAATTGAGCCACACCTTGTTGATGAAGAAGATCCCATCCTTTCGCCAAGCCCTCCACCGAACCCATAACCGAAGCGTTCCGACCGAGCTAGCTCTTCCAAGTGGGCTCCCAAGATCACTTTTCAGAACTGTGCTATACGGGATACTGATTCAGTGGTCATTGAAAAAGACCACCTAATGGCATTCAATATGGCCAAGAGCGTTTGCCTTCCACCCGACATGGAGCACCATGACCACCTAACCGAGCTGAAGGCCCTTCGCTCGTCCACAAAATCCATGGTGCTAGTAAGTAGCTCCCTTGCTTATCTTTCAAATTCTTACAACTTTCTGCTCGGTCGTACTAAAAAAGTTTCTTTCCATCCTTTTGCAGGCCATACAGAAGAACCACATCGCTCACAAGCGAGTGTTGGAACTTCGAAAAACCACTAGGCAGGCCAAAGAAAAAACCACCAAGCTAGAACAGGCCAGAAAGTAGATAGCCGAGCTACAAACCGAGAATGGTCGTCTGACCGGTCTTGTTAGCTCGGCTGAAGCAGACAAGCAAAAGGCTACGGCCGTGATAAAAGATAAATATCTTCGCGAACTAGCCGAGCTTGAAGGAAAAAAGAATGCCGAAATAACAAAGCTCGAGAAGAAGCTAGAAGATACGGAGGACCGCGGTTTCAAAGAAGGCGAAGCCCTATACATCAAGCAGTGTGAAGCTGTGAAGGACCTGTTCTTTAAATATGGGTGGAGGGGGGCTGTGGCGCAGCTTGGTCATGGACCTGAGACTGAGGTCTTCAATCTTCCTCCATATTTCATACCGAGCTCACTGGCGGAGTATGCTGCTACCGTTCAGCAACAATTTCTGGAGGAGGAAGATGAGGATGAGGCTCCAGAAGGCAACACTCAGCCCGGTCGCCAGTCTACCTCCCCCACTACAGAGGTCTCCATCCCACCCTTGCCTGCTGATGCGGTGCTTTCGACCAAGCTTAACCAACGGGTGCTCGCCACAACCGAGCTACCCCTGGGTGAAGACCAGATTGTTCTTGATGCTGACCTAGATGATCTTCTTGCTTGATTCTGTACTTTTCTTCGTTTTGCTTTTGGACAAAAAAATTGTAACCGGGCTGAGACCCCTCATTTGTACTTGATTTGAATCTTCAATGAAAGTTTCTTTTATTTTTCAACTGTTATCTCAGTTTACATTTATGCATATGTTTTTCTTTCTAACTGTAGTCAGAATAAAGTATAGCAGTTTCCAGCCGAGATACTTATCTCGGTCTTAATCTTGATACTTCATTCCATGTCAGCCAACCTCTTCAGCCTAGGTCTTTACTTCGGTTGAAGATTATAACAAGCCTTGCTCCTTACCTCGGTTGAAGAGTAACAAAAATTGGTTTATCCAGCCAATCATTCTTTCAGCCTTGCTCATTATCTCGGCTGAGGAGTGCTAAGTGTTGGTTTTTCTAGCCAACCATTCTTCAGCCTTGATCCTCATCTTGGCTGAAGAATAATAAGTGTTGGTTATTCCAGCCAACCTCTAAGTTGGTTATTCCTGCCAACCTTGAGTAAGGTGTTTGGTTATTCCGACCAAGCGTCCTGCAGCCTGGATCCTTATCCTGGGCTTAGGAAGGGTGTTGGTTATTCCAGCCAACCTCTAAGTTGGTTATTCCTGCCAACTCAGAGTAAAGTGTTTGGTTATTCTGACCAAACGTCCCGCAGCCTAGATCCTTATCCTGGCCTTAGGAGGGGTGTTGGTTGTTCCAGCCAACTTCTAAGTTGGTTATTCTAGTCAACCTCTAAGTTGGTTATTCTTGCCAACTTAGAGCAAAGTGCTCAGTTATTCCAACCAAACGTCCTGCAGCCTGGATTCTTATCCTGGGCTTAGGAGGGGTGTTGGTTATTCCAGCCAACTTCTAAGTTGGTTATTCTTGCCAACTTAGAGCAAAGTGTTTGGTTATTCCGACCAAACGTCTTGCAGCCTGGATCCTTATCCTGGGCTTAGGAGGGGTGTTGGTTATTCCAACCAACCTCTAAGTTGGTTATTCCTGCCAACTCAGAGTAAAGTATTTGGTTATTCCGACCAAACGTCCTGCAGCTTGGATCCTTATCCTGGGCTTAAGAGTGATGCAAAGTTGGTTATTCCAGCCAACTATGCTTACAATGTCCCTAACTCACTAAAACAATCTTTTACAGAATGAAACAACTATGCTGAAAAGAAGCTACTTGTTTTATTGAGAAAGAAAAAAGAAAATTGCAAATACTTAGAAGAAAAGCTAAAAATAAAATAGTTTGAGATTGGTAATGTTCCATAGCCTGGGAATGGCTTTGTTGTCCTCATCTTCTAAGTGGTATTCCCCTTTTCCTACTAATCCGACCACTTTGTACGGTCCTTCCCAATTGGGCCCCAACTTGCTATCTCCGGGTACCACGGTGTTTCCCATTACTTTGCGCAGTACCCAATCTCCAATCTTGAATTGCCTTGGGTGTACTGTCTTGTTATACTTTCTGAACAACTCTTACTGGTATGAAGCAATGTGAACCAGTGCTCTTTCTCTTCTTTCTTCTGCAAGGTCGAGCTCCAATGCTATGGCTTCTCTATTTAAGTCTGGATCAAAATTTTCTCTTCTGATGGTGGGGAGGCCAAGTTCCAGTGGTATTACGGCTTCCATGCCATATGCCAAGGAAAATGGTGTTTCGCCAGTTGACCGCCGTGGTGTGGTGCGGTAAGCCCATAAAACATGGGGGAGCTCCTCTGCCCACTTTCCTTTTACTTTCTCTAACGTTTTCTTTAGTCCATCCAAGACGACTTTGTTTGATGCTTCCGCCTGGCCATTCGCTTGGGGGTATACTAGTGTAGAATTGTAGAACTCTATCTTGTATTCTTCACAAAAGCCTCTGAAAATTTTGCCGTCGAACTGAGTGCCGTTGTCAGATATCAGAGCTTTTGGTATGCCAAAGCGAGTGATGATATTTTGCCAGACGAACTTCTTTACATCTTTCTCTTTTATTGATGCTAGTGCTTCTGCCTCCACCCACTTTATGAAGTAGTCTGTTGCTGCAAGAAAGAACTTTCTGTTGCCGGGTGCCGTTGGAAGTGGTCCTACTATGTCCAAGCCCCACATTGCAAAGGGCCATGGACTAGTTAAAGGTAGAAACTCTCTGGCTGGTTGATGTATTTGATGTGCGAACTTCTGGCATTTCATGCACTTCTTGACATACTTCTCAGAATCTGCTTGCATGTATGGCCACCAATATCCTTGCGAAATAGCTCTGTAAGCTAATGATCTTCCTCTTTGGTGGCTTTCGCATACGCCTTCGTGTATCTCGAAAAAGAACGATTCAACTTTGCTGGGATGGACACACTTTAGGTAAGGTCTTGTGAAGGATTTCTTGTACAAGGCCATTGATGGAGAGAGCCAAAATCGCTGCGACTTTGCTCTTATTTTGTTGGCCTATTTCTTCTCTTCCGGTAGGACGCCGTCTTTTAAGAATGCTATGATGGGATCCATCCATGAAGGGCCTAGTTCTGCGCAACATAATTCTTCTACTTCAGGTTCTTCAATGCTTGGCCTTGGTAAGTAGTCAATCAGTAACGGATGTGGGATGGATGTATCTGCCATTGAAGCAAAGCCTGCTAGTTCATCTGCTCTACTATTTTCTTCCCTGCCGATCTGCTCTATCCGCACTACTTCAAATTTCTTGATATCTTTTCTGACTAACTCTTGGTACTTAGCCATCTTGTCGTCCTTTGCCTCGTAGTCACCTGAAATTTGGTTTACCACCAGCTGTGAGTCACTGTAAATCATTAGCTCAGTGGCCTTCATGTAGGATGCTGATTTTAAGCCTGCCAGAAGCGCTTCGTATTCCGCTTCGTTGTTTGATGCTGGGAAGCCAAGGTTGACTGCATGTTTTATCACTAGGACATCTGGTGAGATGAGAACTATGCCTAGTCTTGCACCGTACCTGTTGGATGCTCCATCCACGAAGAGCTTCCACATCTCTCCAATGAACAGTTTCCAACAAGTGGAGGGATCAGATGATGCCTTGGGATCAAGAGTGTTGCTGGTGTTTTCTTCAAGGTCCATACTTGCCTTTTGCCCCTCGCTATCTGATTATACCAAGTCTTTATTTGTTGGTGAGTCTTGGCTTGGCATAGCATGGTTTTTTTTTTTCCTCCCTTACTTTAGTCTGGTCTACCTTAAGGTTTGATTGGGTATCCTGCACCAGGGGTTGCGCTATTCCGGCGTCAACTTCTAACCCTAGTTCGAATGTATTAGTCAGGTCGACTAGGCAGATATGATGACTTCCTGGGGTGAATTCTGAGACAAAGTCTACCAAGGCTTGGGCTTTTATCGTGGTTCGGGGTTGGAACTTGATGTCGAACTGTCCCAACTCGATTGCCCACTTCAAGACTCGTCCAGAAAAGTTCACCCTCTCAAACAAAGTTTTTAATGGAAAAGCTGTAAGGACGATTATTGTGTGGGCGTGAAAGTAGTGCGACAATTTTCTTGAGGCCATCATCCAGGCTAAGGCCAGTTTTTCCAATGGTAAATACCTGGTTTCTGCACCTAGCAATGTCTTGCTGACATAAAAGATGGGCAGATGTTGGATTCCTTCTGCTCGGACCAACACTGCGCTAATTGCGTGCTGTGAGACTGCCAGGTACAAAAATAGTTCTTCTCCAGGTATTGGGGTCACTACCAGCGGTGGAGAAGACATGTATTCTTTCAAACTTTCAAGGGCGTGGTCGTATTCTTCATCCCACTCAAACTTGGCCTTTAATGCTTGAAAAAATGGTCGACATCTGTCTGACGATCGACTTATGAACCGGTTTAGCGCGGCTGCCATGCCGGTGAGATGCTGTACTTCTTTTACTGAGTTGGGTCTCTCTAGTTCCTGAATTGCTTTGATTTGAGAGGGGTTTGCTTCTATACCGCGGTTGGTCACCAGGAAGCCTAGGAACTTGCCAGATCCTACGCCGAATGCACACTTGGATGCATTAAGGAGTAGTTTGTGCTTCTTCAGGATCTGAAACATCTCACCTAGGTCCCTGAGATAGTCATTCTTATTATTGCTTTTGACCACCATGTCGTCGATGTAGGCCTCCGTTGTTCTGCCTAACAATGGTTTGAACATCTTGGTGACCATCCGTTGGAATGTTGCCCCTGCGTTCTTAAAGCCAAAGGGCATGACCTTGTAACAATATAGTCCTCTTGGCATCGTAAAAAATGTAACCTCCTGGTCTGGCTCATACATGGCGATCTGATGGTATCCTCTGTAGACATCAAGAAAGCTAAGACGGTTATGTCCTGCCATCAGATCTACCAGTTGGTCTATCCGTGGTAGAGGAAAGCTAGCCTTTGGGCATGCCATGTTGACTGTTTTGTAGTCCACATAGACACGCCATTTTTCATTCTTTTTAGGTACCACTACTGTATTGGAGATCCATCCGGGGTAGTGCACCTCTCTGATAGCTCCTACTTCTAGCAGGTTTTCTACTTCTTCCGCCACTATCTCGGCATGGTGGAGTGCCAATCTGCGAGGGCGCTGTATAATTGGTCTGGCAGTTGGGTGGACATTCAATTGGTGCCAGATGAAGCTTGGGTCAATGTCAGGCATGTCATACGGCGTTCAAGCAAACACTTCGATGTTAGAGGTCAAGAATTCTATGACCTCTATTCTCTCAATGCTGGACATAGATGAGCCAAGCAAAAAGAACTTATTCGGGTTCTCTTCATCTATTCTTACATGTACTAAATCTTCTACTGCCTTCTATTTAGCGGCTTTGCCAACATCCGCAAACAATTCATTGCTCTCAGGTTCTTCCACCATCTTAACAAACCTTTGGCAACTCGGCTGCCATTTACTGTGATGAAGCATTGCTTGGACATAATTTGGTCTCCATAGACCTCTTCAATTACCCCAACTTCGTTGGGAAATCGCATTACTTGATGGTAGGTTGATGCTACTGCTCTCATGGCATGCGGCCATGTCCTTCCCAAGATTATGTTGTAAATGGAGGGCATTTTCAACACCCAGAATTTCACTTGTTTAGTCATGCTTCCTGCTCTGACTGGGAGGATTGTTTTGCTGACTGGCCATTCCAGCATTGAGTTGAACCCAATCAGGGGGGATACGGCAGGTGCCACGTCTTTGTCCTTCAATGTCAACTGTTTGAAAGTTTCGTAGTACATTATCTCACATGAGTTTCCTTGGTCAATCAAAATTCACTTGACGTCGTAATCTTTGATGCGGAGAGTGACGACCAGTGTATCGTTGTGAGGACAATATATCCTTGCCAAGTCTTTGTCTGAAAAAGACATGACATTCGTGGCCTCTATTTTCCCCTTTTTGATGATGGGCTACGCACTTAATACTTCCCTTAAGTGCTCAGTCTTCTTTATCATTCCCCTGAGTTCACATACTCGCTCAGGCTCGAATATCCCATGTATTACGTTTATCACGCCTTGAGGCGGGCCGTCAATTGGTGTTTCGTCTAGATGATCGTGGTTTTGGGGGGCTGGCTGCGTCTCTCCTTCTATGTACCGGTCCAGGTGACCAGCTATCACTAACTCCTCTAGATACTGTCTCAATGGGGTGCAGTTTTCAGTGCGGTGCCCCTTTTCTTTATGGAAGGTGCACCGAGATCTTTCGTCGTAGTCCTTCTGTGTCTCTTCCAATTTAGCTGGCCATTAATGAAAGGTTCATCGCGTATCTCGCTGAGAATTCGGTAGATTGGTTTCTTGAATACCGTAGTAATGGCAGTGCGGATTCTCAACCATCTTTTATCTCGGTCCTCTTCGTTGTCTCGTCTGCCTCGTCCATTCTTGCTTGGATGTTCTACTGTGTTGATTTTTGCCGTAGTCTTCTTATCTGGTGTTGCTGTTGCACCAGATTTTGCCTTGGTACGGGCGCCATCCTCTTCCACCCGAATATGTTGGTGCACTGTCACGACCCAAACCCGCCCCTATGGGTTTAGCACCGTAACCGGCCAGTAATCCGAGATTACCGAAGGCTTGCTTAACAGTAATATAGTAAAACAGAGTACAGGGGCATGGTGGAAGCCAAAATAGTAAATAAACAATGTCCAATGAGCTGTGACAGTCTGTATACCAAAAAGACTTTTCACACACATATACATGAACAATACAGAACAGTATGTACATATATACAATCATTCAGTTCAGGGACCTAATCCCTATTAAACAGTACAGTAATAGTCTATACAGTTATACAAAACAGATACAGAGACAGACGGAGAAGTTAAAAACACCCCTAAGCCATAACTTGACAGGCTTGGAACCTCGCAGTGAGACACAGTGGTTGACTTGACAAAACTAGAGCTTAACCCCGACGCTTCTAGCCACGGTCTGGTGCTTGTACACCTACATATATATATGAGCAGTGAGCTAAAGCCCAATGAATAACGTAATGCGTAAAGAGGTTAAGAATGAATGTCCTTACAGTAATGAAAACAGTTCGTCAATTCAGTATATCAGTCATTCAGTCATATGTGGTACATCCATTAGCATAACAGTACAGTAAACAGTAAGTCTTAAAAGACCGAACAGTAAATGATGGCCATCAATCAGTAACAGTAGTGGTTCTAACAAGGGAACCGACAGAGATCTCTGTAACAGTAACAGTAAACAGTAGTTGCTAAGGATGTCACAATACAGTTCAGAATATAGGACATACATTCATTCAATTAACAGTATCAATTCAGAAAGCAGTACAGTTCAATTGTTCAGAAGATAATCATTTTAAACATATCTTTACACAGTTGTTACTCATAGAGTTCTGGGCTACAGTAAAGCTAGAGCACGTCTCCAGTCGCCAACCCTACACAATTACAGATTGAACACACACTAAGCTACACAGTTGGGAAAGATAATAACTTAATCCCTAATTTGCCTCGGTATGTTCTACATCTATATCCTCATTAAGATGTCTTAAACTAGGCCTAAGAATGCCTAGGATGGGATGAGGATGCAAAGACGCATTCAGAAAACATTTTCAGAATTTTCAGAAAACAAAGGTCCCGCTCGAGCGTAGGTTTACCCGCTCGAAAGGACATGCAGACAAAGGTATCCGCTCGAGCGTAGACTTTCATGCTCGAGCGTTCTGCAAAACAGGGCAAAAGTGCTGGATGTGTGAAAATCACGCTCGATGGGCGCTCGATACCCGCTCAAGCATGAGACACAATGTCCTGCTCGAGCGTCAATTATTCTGCTCGAGCGGACTTCAAAACAGTGCAAAGTACTAGGAGCACGAATTTCCCGCTCGAGCGCCACTTCCCCCGCTCGAGCAGGAGTTCAAAATCTGGAATTTCCAGATTTGAACTTCCAAGCTCAAACCAAGTTCAAATGCATTAAAACCAATTCCTTTGGGCCATTTTTCCTGGAAAACATTTGTAAATACTTAGAATAACATGATTCAAAGCTCAATTTGTAAAATCAAGGCCCAAAAGGAAGATCAATTCAACTCAATTTGAAACCAATTTTTATGAACATAAATCAAACATAGCATGCATGAATTTAAACCATTTCAAAGCTTCAATTTCATGCTCTAATGAGCCAATTCTTCCAAGGACAAGATGAAATCATGGACTTAAACACAATATGAACATGCATGTAACATTTTACCATGAAATCAACTCACAACTCAACAATTCAAACATGCATGCATGAATTAAGCTATAATTCAACATTATTAGACTAAGACATGGCTTAGCTCTCTAGAGGCTCAAGAACCATGCAAGAACAACCTTAAATGCATCAATGAAAAGGTGAAATCCTTACCTAAGTCTTGAATCACAAGACTAGAAGCTTAATTAGACAATTGTCCTTCAATTCTTCAAGTTCTCTAAGCCAACTCTCAAGAACACTCACTTCTCTCCCTCTCTCCCTCTTGGTCGGCAATATAAGGGAAATGGCTGATCAAATGTTTTGTTTACATATATAACAAGGCCCAAGTAAGTTGGCTAAGTAGCCCACTCAATGGTGGTAAAATGGTAATTAAGTTAACTCATGCAATTTAACTCATTTTAATCCAATTTAATCATACTAAATCACATTTTAGATAAATACACCATAAAATCATACTAATTCCAATGAACACAAATCATCAATCAATTTCAGATTCGGCCGCCGATAAGGCCTTCAATTCTCAATTTAAACACAAAGGCATGAACAGATAATTAAACAGTCAACAGACAGACATACAATTAAACAGATATACTTAATCAATTCAGTTCCAGATTTCAGTCGGTCAGTTCATGTAATAACCCTCACCACTGCTTACCGTTAAACATTGATTACCGTGAAACTGAACTGATTGTGACTGATAATTGAACTGATTAAAGTACTGAACTGACTGACTGAAAACTGGAACTGGATTAAATGAGTACATCTGTTTGAATTGCATTTTTATCTGTTGATTGATCATTTGATCTGTTTGTGTTTTGTGTTTAAACTGCTAATTGAAGGCCTTATCGGCGGCCAAATCGGGAATTGATTGGTGTTTTATGATCCTCATAATTAATGTGATTTTATAGTGTATTTATCTGAAAGCTGATTAGGTATGATTAAATTAGATTAAAACGAGTTAATTGCAAAGTTTGCCGTAATTACCAAATTGCCACCCTTAGTGGCCCACTCAATATAACATGTGAGCCTTGTATACACTTGAAACAAACACTTCCTCAGCCCTTTCTTGAGCCTTGCCGACCTAGAGAGTAGAGAGGGAGAGAAATTGGTTTTTCACCTTGAATTGCTCGGAAACTTGAAGAATTGCTTGGTAATTGAAATGTAGATTGCTAAATTGGACCTCTAGACTTGCATTCAAGGAACCTAGGTAAGGATTTCATCTTCTCATTCTTGTGTTTGAACTAATTCTTGCATGGTCCATGTTAAATTGTAGAGCTAAGTCATGTTTTAGTTCATACATGTTGATATAGAGCATAATTCATGCATGCATGTTTGAATTGTAGATGTTTGAGTTGTTTTCATGGCAAAAGGTTACATGCATGTTCATAATTATGTTTCAGTCCATGATTTCACCATGTTTTGAAAAGAATTGGCTCCTTAGAGCATCAAATTGGAGCTTCAAAATGATTTGAATTCATGCATGATTGCATGTCCTCCATGTTTATGTTATTGGTTTGAAATTGAGTGTGAATTAAACACCCTTGGGCTTTGATTTCTCAAATTGAGCTTTGAACCATGTTATTCTATGTGTTTATAAATGTTTTCCAGAAAATGGGCCCAAGAGGATTGGTTTTGACGTGTTTAAACTTGGTTTTGGCTTGGAGGTGCAATCTGGGTTTTCCAGATTTTGCACTTCCGCTCGAGCGGGGAAAGTAACGCTCGAGCGTGAAATCCGAGCATCCAGCATCTCTCTGCACTATTTTACAGTCCGCTCGAGCGGAGGATTGGGCGCTCGAGCGGAGTCATGTCTCAAGCTCGAGCGGGCGTCGAGCGGAGATTTCACCCATCCAGTACTTTTACAGTACGCTCGAGCGGGAAAGTTTACGCTCGAGCGTGTACCTTTGTTGCATGTCCGCTCGAGCAGGGAAACATGCGCTCAAGCGGGAATCTGTTTTTCTGAAAATTCTGAGACTGTTTTCTGATCACATCTTTGCATTCTCATCCCATTCTAGGCATTCTTAGACCTAGTTTAAGGCATCTTATTGAGGATATAGATGTAGAACACACCGAGGCAAATTAGGGATTAAGTTGTTATCTTTCCCAACTGTGTAGCTTAGTGTGTGTTCAACCTGTGAACTGTGTAGGGTTGGCGACTGGGGAGACACGCTCTAGCACACTGTAGCCCGAACACTGTGAGTAACAATTGTGTAAAGATATGTTCAAATGATTATCTTCTGAATACTGAACTGAACTGTTTACTGAACTGATATTGTTTACTGAATGAATGTATGTCCTATCTTCTGAATTGTATTGTGGCATCCTTGGCACCTACTGTTTACTGTTACTGTTACAGAGATCTCTGTCGGTTCCCTCGTGGGACCACTACTGTTTACTGATTGATGGCTATCATTACTGTTCGGTCTTTAAGACCTACTGTTTACTGCTATGCTAATGGATGTACCACATATGACTGAATAACTGTTCTGACTGAAAGACTGAAGTATTGTTTAATGAACTGATTTCATTACTGTAAGGACATTTCATTCATAACCCCTTTACGCATTATGTTATTCACTGGGTTTTAGCTCACTGTTTATATATATATGTAGGTGCTCAGCCGCCAGATCGGAGCTAGGAGCGTAGGTTAGACTCCAGTTTTGTCAAGCCAGCCTTTGTGCCTCACTGAGAGGTTCCGAGTTGCCATGCTATGGCTTTGGGGTGTCTTGTTTTTCCCCCGTCTATCTCCATACTGTTTGGATTACTGTATAGACTGTTAACCGTACTGTTATCAAGGGATTAGGTCTCTGTACTGTGTGACTGTAAATTTTGTATAGACTGTACTGTTGGTATATGTGAATGCATGAAAAATCTTTTTGGCATACAGACTGACACAGCTCAATGGACATTATTCATTTACTGTATTGGCTTCCGCCAGGCCCTGTACTCTGTTTTACTGTACTACTGTTCTGCAGGCCTTCGGTAATCTCGGATTACTGGCCGGTTACGGTGCTAAACCCATAGGGCCGGGTTTGGGTCGTGACAGTTCAGTACTTCAATCAATTCAGTTACCAATCATAATCAGTCTCAGTTTAGCAGTAATCAATGATTAATCGGTAAACAGTGACGAGGGTTGTTACATGCACTCTCTCTATCAAGGCTTCCATCGTGAATGGTGGAGTCATAGTAATTGAATCCCTCAATCTGTTTCTGACTGGAAGTCCTCTTTTGTATTGTGCGATGGCGAGATTGGTGGAGCAGTCCCCTATCTGGTTGAATGTTTCCTAGTAGCGACTGTTGTAGGATCTCAATGTTTCCTTGTCGCCCATGTCAATGGAGAGTAGCTGATCGATCTCCACTGGCGTCTTGGTGTTCGTTCTGAACCTTGTTACGAACGCCTCCGCTAATTGCACCCAGGAGGCTATGCTGCCTTTTGGTAGTCTTTCGAACCAAGTTAAACCTAGGTCGCCAAGGATGGATGGGAATAGGATGCACATTAAAGCTTCGTTCCGTCGGTATACTGCTATGACCTGGCGAAAGTGGCTTAAGTGCATGTAAGGGTCTGCCTTCCCTTCGTGCGTGGTAAATTTAGGCTGGATGAAGCCTGAGGGTAATGGTGCGTTCTCAATCGCCGGAACGAACGGCGAGCTATGTAGTCTTGCCAATGCTTTATTTGTTGGTTTGTAGGCAATGTGCGGTATTGGCATTCCAACCTCGATGCTTCCATGCGTCTAAGGAGCCAACTGCTGAAGGGCTAAAACTCTGTGCGGGTCACGTGCCCTAGCATCGTCCTTTTGTCGTGCCCTTTCTTCAAGCACAGTCCGTAAGTCAGATGATCTAGGCAACTCCGTTTGTCTGGATGATGTCTGGTGCGTATGCAAGGGCCGATAGGTACTTCCCTCAGTGTAAGACCTTAATGATTTCATTCTCTCAGACCTGGAGTAACAAGTTCTGGAAGTCCTTGATTGAGTATCGCCTGTCTTGAGGCTCCTACTCTCTACTTGCGATGGCGTGGTATGTCTACCACGATCTTCTGAGTGGCAAGAAGGCGTATTGCCTTTGCGCTCCTCTCTTGTTGTCACCCATTTTCCTTTGATTTGGCGCTTCATGGCCTCCATGTCTGCCGCCATCTTCCTTATTAGTTTATCTTGCTCTTTTACGCGATCCTCCAGAGCTTGAGGGTCGATTCTTCGCCTTTGCCTTTCAGGACTTTGTGAACGAGAGCGACGGGGGCTGTTGTTCCGCCTCCCTCTTGCATCTCTCCGGGGATTCTGTCGCTGGGGCTTTAAGTCCGCCATGGGAGGGATAGAGGGCAATCCTTCACGCCTCCCACCCCCCTCTGGGATTTGTCCGTCGATGGCGGACTGCGGCAAATCTTCGTTGTGTGTCATTCAACTAGCGAGGGAAACTTGATCAAGAGGTTTTGTTCTTTGTCTGATATTCCCACAGACGGCGCCAATTGTACGGGAAAGAAATATTCTTCTCGTATAATCCTGTTGATCAAGTCTGCGCTCCTCCGTACGTTGTCGTTTTACTCCTTAAAAACACAAACGTGAGCTAACCGGCGAGTGTGTGCTGGATACCTTTCCGATGCATAAGTCAGCAAGATAGACAAATAGACAAAAGCTCTGTGTATTCGGGAATCAAAGTTGTATTACTTCTCCATAGGTGATGCTATGAGCTTTTATAGGTTCCGCGTGGCACAATCCTAGTAGGACTCTTACTCTTCCATGTAGATTCCTCATTGGAATCATATTCCTGAAAGATAATGCTTATCCTTCAACACTCCTCTCACTGCTTGAACCAAGTGAGATGGTTTTACCATGGTCGGATTCCAATATGACCGAGGTAAGCATGGTTATGCTAAGCCGCAGAGTAGACCGAACTATCTAGTTCGGTTCTTTCTTTCACTGCTCTTACCTCGGTTTTTCCTGTACAACCCATGGCGTGCTTAGACCGAGCTAGCAAATAACAAGGTTCTAGCCGAGCTAGCCACAGTACGCTATGACCAAGCTAACTGCAAAGCTCTCTTGGACCGGACTAACTTCAAGGTTTTCTCGGACCAGGCTAACGTCAAGGCTTTTTTTACTCAACCCTTCTTACTATGGCCCACACCGGCGCATTACCCAGTTCGGCCCAATTTAGATATAAATTACCCTCTCAAGTACTTATATGTTAAAATTTATCATAGAATTAATGAAATGGAGTTAGTTTTGCACCATTAAGTTCTAGTAATGATATTTGCCCATCATTTGATTTATCCCTTTTATTATTGTAAGTAATATGTGTATCCAAATAGAAAATAGAAAATAATAATAAATTTTTTTATGCAACGGTATCGAACCACAAAGAGAGAATGAAAAGAATTTGTCTTGGAGGCAGAATTTGTTTATATGTCAAACTCTGCATGCTTTTTTTTGGATAAATAAAAGCATGCCGATTGTAAGTTGTAACTGGTGCACTGGGTTAAGTACAAATTTAATTCCTTTTAGATTATATATATATATATATATATATATATATACACATATATAAATAGTAACCATATTTTTTTGGGTCAATTTAATATATAAATAAAGACATTCAATTGAAAATAATATATTAATCAAACAATATTTGGTTTGAAACTCAAACATCAAACTAACTTTAAAAATAAATAAATACAATGAATAAATAAAAGAAAAAGAAGCTTTCAATTTTTTTGGTAACCATAAATAAATTTAAATTTTGAATTTCAATATAATTATAGAATAAATTATATATTTGTAAATGATTAGATTTGGGAGTTTAATTTCTCATTCACTTTTTAAATAAATGAATATTTTTCGCGGAGGTAGTTACCATACTGTGGTTTAAGGCGAACTTGAAACCCATCTCAAATCCAATTTTTTGAGGAGCATTTGAGAAACTCTCCAACCAGTCACGCCAAGGAGCTACTGCTTGTTGATACTTGCAGTATCAGCTCTTGAATCGGATGACGATGTCAATACCATCACATCTGAACCTTACGACAACCCTTTCCTATTGATAAATCACCTTTCTCTCTTACACAACTTCCTCTTCCCTCACTCACAACCATGTCGTTGTCGCAACCTATCAAGACATCTCAGCTTTACTTGAGATATGAATTCCAACCATTGTCGAAGGCAATTAGTTGATACATTTTTCTTCTGCAATTTCTGATGCACGTTGTGACCACCATTTTCTAGGTAATCTTATCAAGTATTAACCAAGCTCTTACCAACTAATTTGCAACCCATGCTCTGGTGCAATCATTCATACCTTCAATTATTTTCTCTGTTCATATTCAACAAAGGTTTTTTTTTTTTTTAATTTGGTGAAATGGGTGAGGAATGGGTGTATGGCAAGAAACGATATTGCGCTGGCCATGGGTGAGTGAAGAAAGGGCAACGACGGGGAGAGACATTGTCGAACATGATGCATACGAGAGGTAAAACCATTGTTTTTTTATTCAATGAAATCTGAACCGTTAAATAGACAAACTGATGAAGTAGCATCATCTCATTTACAAGATTGGGCAGTCTAATTTTTGGTAAACTACAAATGAGCCACTCTCTTGTTATAGTAGTACACAGATGGAAGTAACGATTTGTACATGCCTTTCTATTCAAATGTGACAATACTTCATGTTTGTTGTTTTATTTAAATCTAATTATAAAGAGGGTATTTTCGGAATAATAGAAAAGTAGTAAAATTATTAAAAAAAAATAATCATATTATGATGTTTGCAGATGTAGAAGAAAAGTAAAAAAATAGTAGAATTATTAAAAAAATAATCATATTATGATGTTTGAAGGTATTGAATTCCGGAAGATATTTGGTTGTTCAGTAAATGTAGGTTGTTGTGTGATGTTTAATAACTTTGGGCGGAGATTTTTGAGACACAAAAAACTGTGCTCTTCAGACTATTAAAATAGTAGTAGATATTACACATTTTGTAGTTAAAAATTGTCCCAATGAAAATTGTATAAGATTATTACAAAAATACGTAATTTCATTTTTGAATTATAAATTATCATAACTTGATCATAATATTACACAATATTTATGAGTAAATTATACTTTACCTTTTTATGTTTGGCCATTTTCGTATTTTGACCTTGGATTTTTTTTTATCACTTTGATTCTTTATGTTTCAATTTTTTTTTTTAATTTACTATTAAAGTTAATTTATGTTCAAAATTGATTAAAAAAATATCAGGTTAGTTGTTACATGACATAACAAATATGTTATCACATTAAGATTTGAGTTTGTGCTAAAGATGTGAGTTGTATATAATAAAATATTTTTACATAGCAGTTAATACGCCATTTTTTGTTTAATTTTAGACATAAGTTAGATTTAGGTGTGAATTGGAAAAAAGGTAAACATGAGGAGATAAAATAAAAAAAATAACTAACTATAAAAAACACAAAATATAATTTATCTTAATATTTGTCATAAAAATAAGCAACATGTATTACGAAAATGCATCTTATAGAAGGGATTTGCATGTATGGATGCATGAGGTGTATGCATGACTAAGAAAGGCTATAATATAGTGTAGGGTAAATTACATTGACAGTCCTTGAGATTTGGTCTAATTACTACTCATTTTCTAACGTTTTGAAAATTATATTTCCATTCCTATGATTAATAGTCTTATTTCACAAATTCCCTTACTTATATAAAAAATAACAACTCTTAATAGAAAAATAAAAGAAATTATATTAAAAAAAAAGTAAAGGAAAAAGAAAAAAAAGAGAAAGTAAATCAAAGTAAAAAAAAAAAAAAAGAGTGTATTATTATAATTTTCTAAACATCAAAAATAATATGTATTAAATTCTAACTTTAAAGAGTGTAATTGTAATTTGCCCTATAATGTATAAATTGCATGACAGTTCAAAAATCATTTGAGTTTGATGTGTCTTTGTGGTCACCCCCAATAATGAAATGACCCACGTGGTACTAGTTTTCCCATATCATCATTGTTGCAATCAAGGCACTTAAAGTTTTTAGGTGAATTGTAAATTCTCACATTTTTAATTAAAGTTTATGATATGCTTTTTTAATTTAATTAATTCATATAATTTAAGAGGGATTGTTGGGAATTAATTTCTTGTTTTGGAGAAGTTTTTTCATTTAACGATAAAAAAAAAAACCTTGACACCTTTAAAACTTTGTATGAAATTTATGTTTACTAATACAAAAATTAGCGATATTCTATGGTTTTAAATTCAAGAGTATTATATTTTTAAACTAATGTATGCTATTATAATGAATTGGGTTGAAAATATCAGCTCAATCCAATTTTATAAGTTAAAATAATATTCTCAAACTTTAAAAAAATAGAATTGAATTGAATAGACTGAGCCTCCGTTTGAAAAGTGGGTTGGCCTTTTGACTTTTTTGACTATTTTAGCCTGGACTTAAAAGTTTGGTTTTGTAAGGACTTTTTGATTTTTTGACTTTTTTGAGTTTTTTGTGAGAGAAGAATGTAATGATTATGAGTTGGATGTGATGTTTTGTTTGTTATAACTAAAATAACCTATTTTATTTCTTATGGTTAAAATAATCAAAAAAACCTATAAACCCACTTACCAAACACAGTCTGAACGGTCTATACCAACTCCTAGTATTACTATATTGTTTCAATGGAATGGTAAAGGTTGGGATGTGTCAGGTATCCTAATTTAAAGGGTAATAGGATGTGGAGGAAGTAGAAAAATGGGGATTGGGATTTACCTACTGCATTTAACATTGGGGGTAGTTGACTCTTTAATGCAAATGAATCAATTTGTTCACTAACAAGCTTGGCTTGGTTCATTAAGGGCTTGGTTCGTTTAGTGAACGAGTTAAATTTGAGTTCAAATATTAGGTTCGTTTACTAAACGAACTGAGTTCGAGCTTGCATGAGTTTGGTTCGTCAAGTTTGGTTCATTTATTTTTATTTAAATTATATAATAAATATATTATTTATATATTAAATAATATATAAATATTTTTACGTAAATAATGGCCCTGTTTGGTACAGCTTAATTTCAGCTTATTTCAGCTTTCAGCTTAATTTAAGCTATTTTGATGTGTTTGGTTTAGCTTATAGCTTATAGCTTATAGCTTTGTGGAAGTCAGAAAACAGCTTATTCTTTAAGTGGGGCAGGAGATGCTTTAAGAATAAGCTGGAAATCAGCTTAAGCTGGAAATCAGCTTAAGCTGAAAGTTATAAGCTATAAGCTGTTTAGGCATAAGCTATAAGCACTTTCCCACAGCTCTACCAAACAGGGCCAATGTTAAAAAAACATTATCGAGCCGAGTTGAGCTGAGCTCAAACTCAATAAACGAGTTCGATAAGTAAACGAGCCGAATTCGAGTTTGCGACCCTAATGGTAAAGGCTGCCTTGAAAAGCCCCATTGCAGGACATTGAAAGGTTGTTTTCAAGGAAAATTATTATTTGTTCTTAGGATAAGTTGGTGCGGTGCTGTAATTTGTTATTGATTGAATCAGTAGGATTCACCATCTTTTTATCTTCTTTTAGCAGATTATGTGATACTTGCCCCTCAATGAATGGTGTGGAACAATACTCAAAAACCAACCAATAACTTCTCCTTTTTCAAAATTTAACTGTGTTGGATTGATTAAAATGAAGTTTTGATTTTTAACAGTGTTTGATTTGTTGAAATAAAAATAATAAATAAATAAAATAGAATTATGCCATTATAAGCTGAAAAAATGGAAATATTCATGGCCCATCAATTCTTGCATTGGATGACTTTCATCAACAATTATGAAAAATAAAGAGAAAAAAAAAATCAATTATTGCAAGTATATTAAATACATAGAAAAACATTTTTAGTCCATTTCTTATGCTAAAGAAGAAAAAAAAAGTTTCAATTTTACCTTAATCCCTAAATTATTATTATTTTTTCTATTTCATTCTTAAAGAGTCAAATCTATCTAAATTTCTTATTTTAGCTCATATGGTCCAATTGGAGACAGTTCAACCAAATCAATAATGGTGGAAACTTAACTTAATGGGTAAAATGATAATTTTATAATTTGAATAACTTAAAGCATACAATCAAATAATTATTTTTTTATTACTATTTTGAAATCAGAGGTGGGTAGTTGTGAGATATAAGTTGGTTAATATAAGTGTGAATAAAAAAAATGAGTATTTAGTTGTGTAATTTAAACCGTTCAAATTTTGAAATGATATTTTTGTCTATCGATTAGGCTTTAACAATTATTGATTTAGACAACCATCTCTAATTGGAACATATTGAAATTAGAAACTTTATAAACTAAATAGATAAAATTAGTAGCTTAAGGATGAAATACAAAAACACTAATTTAAGAGATGGAAGTAAAATTAAACACCCCAGGGGAAAAAAGAAGAAAAAAAAGGAAAGAAAGAAAAATCGATCTTTTGTAGGAAATAGAAAAAACAAAATTAAAAGACAATTAATATGATAGGTATTGATTGTGCAAGACGACAAAAAGGTTTATAAGCACATTATTGGGGGAAAAATTGGTCTGGGCCACTACTACCTAAAAAAAAGTACATCAATTAATGTCAAAACTTGTTTCATGGCACAAATTATTGACCATATGGAGAAGGAATGTCCTTAATAGTTCACCCACGTCACATGCCTAACTAATGAGGGTAAGTGAGGACCATTTAGAAAATGACTAAGATGGTGTACTTATAAAGCATCTCTTGAGTATTGTTTTTTGTCCACTACTCGTGTTATGTTCGAGGCATGGTGCCTCGTCAAGATGTTAAATTGCCACATGTTATTAATGCGCTTGGGATTTGGTGAAATGCTTATTATAATTGCAATCTTGTGTTCAATTTCCTTTTTATTTTTATTTTTTTTTTATTTATTCGATGTTGTTAGTGTCAAACACTTCTCTCTTACAAATTAGACTAAGGTCAAGTTTGATAATTTCAATATAATCTATCTTTTTATTTTTTTTTATCATATCACTTCTCTACTTTTCTACACATCTTTTCGTAAAAAGATAAAAAGTACACTTATTTAGGTCATCCCAAACAACCCCTAAGAGTCTTTTTGACATTTTGCATTTGTGACCCATTGTTCTAATTCTTCGTATGAATAGTTAAGCGGTGAGTGTCCATCTCTGTATTTTTTTTTTTTTTTTTTTTTTATCATAAGTGAAATAGCGATAGCTATGGACATAATTTCAGTTTAAAGTGAATCACGTAAATCTTGTATTATTTATGTATACATGTGATTTATCTATCATTTTTGTGGACTTATTCTTTTGTGTTTATGTCTCCCTAATTTCTATATAAAGTGTCATAAATCACTAACACCAGGCAGAGAGTTTCATATAATAATTAAAAAAGGGTAATACATATTGGATATAGACTCATCATTTACAAACTTAAGTTTTTATGTGAGTATAAATTTCAAATAATATATACTAAGTGAAACCCATGCTACTCACGGTATGTGAAAAAAAAAATATATATATTTTTATATAAAATAATGTAAATAGTTAGATTTTTATATGTAAATTATGAAAACAAAAAAATATTGAAACTTCCAATTTAAGTTTCATAATTTTATCACAATTCATGTATCAGTTTTTAATTTGTCACAACTTTAATCATATAACTTTCAATTCCCTTGTTAGAGTTGTAAACTTGGGCAAGTTCAACTCAAGCAACTCGAGTCAAACTTGAAATTTTTTTAAAGATTGTGCAACACAATTTTTAATTTAGTGAGAGCCTATATAAAATTCAAAAATTTGAATAAATTTGAGTGGACTTAGACAGAGACACCAAATATCCTAAGCAATCGAAATAAAATTGTATATATAAATATATAAAATTATTTGGTAATTTTTTTTAAGAATAAATAAGATTAATTAAAAATTTAATATTAATGAACAAAAGCAAAAGCAATATGCTTAATTTTTTTCAATAGATTTTTTTTATTATGTTTAAAAAATATACTTTTTAGAAAGAGATCATCAAATAAGTTGATATTAAAAAAATTACATTTTATAATGGGTTAGCAAAAGTCACTTTTTGACAATTTGAGCCAAAAAAAATTCATTTTTTATTTTAGTTTGTTTAATTGACAATTGAGATTAAAAAAAAAATTAGGAAAGTGATTGAAACCCCCTCCAATCACCACCCCCACCACCCATACGCACACGTGGAGGCTGGTGATTGGAGGAGAAGCAAAAAAAAAAAAAGCTGGCCAATCAGAGAGAGAGAGGGTCGTGGGGGTGCCCCTTGTGAGGGTCCAAGTCATTATTGAAAAAATTAATAGGAACCACCATGTTTCCTAAGTGCTAAAAAAGATCTAGATGAACAATAATGAAAATGTTTGATACCTACAAAAAAGCACCCATAATTGTACCCATAATGATGTGGTGGTATCATATGTGTAAACTCTTGATTTGCTATACACTCAATGACATGATGCCCACCTCCATTGTCACATCATTGTGGGTGAAAGTGTGGATTTGTAGTATTGCCACAATAATAAATTATTACGCGTAACCCCTATGTTTTTATTATATAAAAAAATTAAGTTTTGCCAGACATCACTTTTAATAGAAAATAATATTTATTTCTATTTGATTTTAGCAAAAGTCATTTTGTAACTATTTAAGCTAAAAAAATTATTTTTTTATTTTAATTTGTTTAATTGACAATTGAAATAAAAAAAAATTAATAGAATCCATCATGTTTGGCAAGTGTTAAAAAAATCATTTCATTTTCTTAATGTATTTGTATTAAAAAAATTATTGTTCAAGTTCTTATAGTTTAGAAGAATATAAAAAAATTTACAAAATTTAAAATTCAAAATGAAAAAAAAAATAAGAATATAAACTTTTAATAGCGATTAATAATTTGATCACATATATTTAATAACATATTATGTTTAGACCAATAATATTATGATACATGTGAATATTAATTTCATTCTAATTGTAATAACATAATTTAAAGAAGAATTTAAATCTTTAATTTTATTTTAAAATTTAATAAATGATGCATAAATTAAGGAATGAATATTGATCTTATTCCAATTATGGTAATATAATTTAAGGAAAAATTTAAATTTAGAATTTTATTTTAATAACATAAAATTAATTTATAAACCAATCATATTGTTACACTGTACACATATTAATAAAAATTAAACAAAAAAAAATTATAACTTTTAATCTTAATAAAATAACAATATTTTACGAATATAATAGTATATTGATAGATAGATTTGGTCATGATAATGGCCCTGTTTAGTAGAACTGTGGGAAAGTGCTTGTAACTTATACCTTAACAGCTTATAGCTTATAACTATGAACATAAGTTGATTTCTGACTTATAAATTAAGCATCTCCTTCCCCACTCAAAGAATAAGTTGATTTTTGACTTATAAAAAGCTATAAGCTGTATTGTTAAATTAAATCAAACACATCAAAATAACTTAAATTAAGTTAAAAGCTAAAATAAGCAGCTTTTAAGTTGCACCAAACAGGGACAATGCCATTGTGGACTCTTTAGCTACTCCCCTATGGATGGACACTGTTGCCACGTGTTCATGAGCTTCCTAGTTTCCCAACAATTTTCACTATTTTTCTTTACGGAAAATGCATGAGACCCCCAGTGGGGGTACTAGGGGTCCCTTTTGATTAGTCCAAAAAACTGTTTTTTTTTTTTTTTTTTTTTGGTTTTCAGCCACAAGCAGCCCCCCACGTGGAGGTGGGGGTGCTGGGGGTGCCCTGGAGCGGGGGTCTCCAGCATTTCTCTTTCTTTACTAAACAAGTAAGATTTGCAGTACTCATGTGCAAAATAGTTCTGCTTAAATTGTTCGGATTCTCATTTTTTTGAGTCCCAATCTTAAATTTTAAATTTTAATAAGATTTTTTTAAACAGTTTATTTAATTTCAAATTTATCTATATTCATAATATTATCATACTCAAGGCACACCCACTTAATTTTGCACACACTTTCCTTTTTTCCTTTTGATGACCGTCCATCTTATGCTAAAAAGAACACCGACGATCATTGCATCAGTAAACATCATTGCCTTAGTGAAGAATATTGCATCAATGGTTCATCATTTAAATTTCTGTCAACTCTCAACGAAAGGAGGAATTGACTCGACTGTGTTCAAAGAATACCGTAGGAAAAACTCATCGAAAATACCTATCCACCATTGCAAAAAAACTCATTGGAAATTCCTCCCAGGTAATTATCGACTCCCTATCTTATCGACATCATTGCCTTTTTTCATCCTATCACATTTTTGTTTTTTAGATTATTTCGACATAAAATGGAGTTTTAGAGGAAAAAAAAAACCCTTACGAAAAACACAATCTGGTGTTGAAGATACAAAAATTAAATCATTTGGTATATTAGTATCAACTGTTTGCATTATTGTTCAGAACCCATATATTAAATTAAATGTTTGTTTTCAGTACTGTGTTACCGAACATAATCTTAATAGTTGGCAAACCAGTATCAAGCAGCTCGAACAAAACAACAATGATTGAAAAACAACTGAAAATGTTAATGTAAAACAAATAAACTTACCAATGAAATGCCAGCCTCATGAGAATTATTGTCATCATTCTCCATTGCTTTACAAGGTGAAATAATTGATGAAAAGTAATACGTTGGACTTGAAAAGGGTTTTCTGGTTTAGGAAGGTTTATGATAGTGATGAAGATGATGCATTCAAGGTTTAAGATGGTTACGAAGAGTAATAAGTTTAGGGTTTATGTTAGTTAATTATGAAGAGTAACAGGTTCAGGGTTTAAAAAGATGGAATACGTATAGCTGGAGGTAAGGGTAGGGGTACGGTTTGGGGTGGGTGTACAATATTGTATAGTGTTAATTCTTATTTAATAGGTAAGTGTTCTATTAAATGATATCTTTCAATGTAATTTTACTTTAAGGTGTAATTGTAATAAAAGAAAATTTAGGAATTTGAGTGTCTAAATAATTTAGACCGGTGGTAATAGCAATAGTGTTATGAAATCTTTCTCTTTTTTTGGGTAGGTGAAATCTTTCTCCTGTGTCCACACTTTAGAAAACATAGGAGCAATAGAGGACCACTTCATTAGTAAAATTCAATCAATATGGATCTGTAAGAGAAATGTTAAGCACTAAGAAATTAGACATACAAAAATAGTTTTAAAAAATATATGATTCAAATTCATTTTATATGTGAATTTTACCTAAATGTTGAATTTAGATCATACTTTTTTGTTTTTTTTTTTTTGGTTGATACTTTCAACTTTATTTTTTTTTTAATTCTTGATCCCAACATGATTGGCTACATAGGGGTGTTTTGGTAAACAGGTAAAAAGTCAGTTTTTTGACTTTTTTATATCACATCGCCTCTCTATTTTTTTATATAAAAAAATCACAAAAAATTAAAAAATTATTTTTTTATCAACTTCTTAAAACGCCACATAATGAGGTTCTACTCTGGCATGTAGCATTCATGTGCATGTAATTTGTAGGTAGGGGTATTAATATTGCCTGTGTACACAGTCATGCATTTATTTTTGAATTATATGTAGTGATTTTTAAGATTTTGTCAATGAGGGTGTTTGGAAAGAAAAAAAATAAGTTAGTTTAGGCTAAAAATCACAAAAAGATAAAATAGGCTAAAATAGTTAATAAGACAAAATATCACATCAAACTCATAATCATTTCACTTTTTCTTTTACAAACATCACATCCAACTACAAAAAAAATTCAATTATCTTTCCAAATATAAAAATTTTAACCTAATAAAATAACCAAAAATTAAAATAGCCTACTAAAATAGTCACTTCTCAAACGAGGCCAATATCTCACAAAATTTGTCTCATACTTTGGGAAGTAAGTTAAAAATTAATTTTTTAAATTTTTTAAAAATATATACAAAAAAATAAAAAAATAATATGATCTAAAAAAATAAAAAAATAAAAAAACTGACTTTTAACCATTGTCAAAATAAGCGCCAAAAATTTCACATGTGGTGGCAAAGTGTACTGATTTCTATCTCTGTGTATCTTTGTTTTATTGTTCTCTCTTTTGCTTTCTATGTACTAGAGTAATGACATACAAATTTCAAAAAAAGAGTACAATAGTGATCAATTAGATAACAATATGAGGTTGGACTCATGTCAAGTGGTGAAATATATATATATATATATCTTATGTTTTAGTTGGTATATTAATTAGCATATTAATTAACGTTTATCTTTTTAGAGAGCAGCTTGCCTCCAGGTCTTAATTAGATTGGACGGCTCTGTTCGTCTCGTGGAGCGCATCACAGGTCCCGTTTTGATAATCCAAACTGTATGATGTATAGAACTCGTCGAGTACTATATGCCTGTAAAAAATCATATTGATTGGATATTGATAGCTATGTGATCAAATCAGTTTTGTATAAAAAAATAGACGGTAAACAAATAACGGTTGACAAAAAACTGATAAGATGAGATAGCTTTCGATATTCGATCAACATGATTTTTTACATGCATATAGTACTCGACGAATTTTACACATTGAACGATTCGAATTATCAAAACGGGACCCGTGATGGGTTTCCACGATCGAACAACACCGTCTAATCTGATTAAGGATGGGAGGCAAACTGCTCCCTATTTTTATACATTTATGTAGTACCTCTTTATTATTGAAGTGGGTTCTATCTCAAATTTTGAAATTTTATTATTGCATCTCACATTCACTATTAAGAAAATTTTATTACAGCATGTCTTCGAACCAAAGAACCTCTGGACCAGTCCTTCCAATGGGCTTATCAAGGGATTTGTTTCGTTCATTTTTTGGCCTCTTCTGTATGAGAAATTTTTGTATGCGGATACAGTACATATCATGTAATATCTTTTATTATTGTGATTAGTTTTGACAATAGGGCCCACTACATTTATATCGAGTGTTTGGGGAACAATAACAGACATATACATTTGTGATTAGTAGAAGGTAGTGCCACGTGATACCCTATCCGCATACAAAAATTTCTCTTTATGTATATACCATTCACAAGAAAAAATACTCATATAATTTCATAATATTTGTTTTGTAATAAATAAATGATAAGAATGATTTTAAAAATATACTATAGCACAAATATGACGCGATTATGTGAACAATTATTTTCTTATGACCTGTTATTTATTTATTTATTTTATATATATAAATAATCTACTTAAATTTTTTTTAAATAAACTAAAGTAGACACTATAAAGGCCCACACTGACTGTTTAGTCCATTTGAAGGACAGGAGATAATGGTGTCCTCTTTTAAAGTGTACTTCTAGTACTGTTCAGAATGAGTCCAAGTATTAATTACTTTTTTTTTTTTTGTTTCAGTTTTTAAAATTTACTTTTTAAAAAAAATTATTTTTTCATTTTTCGTATTTTTTTATTTTTATTAAATTTTTTTAATATTTTAAGTAATTTTTTTAATTTTTACATGCACTTAACAAAAATACACTTAAAAAATATAATATTTGTAAATTTTTTTTATACAAAAATATAAAATAAATACAAAAATTCATTACATTTTTTTATATTTTTGTGTATTTATTAATTTTTTAAAATATTTTTTCATAAATATTTTACTATTTAGATACATTTAAATAAGGTGCATTTAAAAATTTTAAAAAATTACTTAAAATTTTAAAAATATTCACTAAAAACAAAAAAAAAATAAAAAATAAAAAGCTCAATTTTTAAAAAACTGAAACTAAACATGCTGAATACTATTCAAATAGAGTCATATAACCCTAGTAGGTAAGACCAGGTTTGATTTTTATTGATGCATCATCATTACAACACTTCTCCATTTTCTTTCGTATGGATTGTAAAAAATAAAATGAACTGAATTGGATTGAATTGAATAAGTACCATGTTTAATTCTTACTGTTGTGTGATTAGGCCCCCTTTTTTTTTTTTGTCTTTTTTCTTTTTTTCTAGTATCGATTGTAAAAAATAAAATAAAATGGATTGAATTGAATCAGATACCATTCAGCTTGTTTAGTTTTGGTTTTTAGAAAGTAATTTTCAAAAAAATTTATTTTTTTGTTTTCCGTATTTTAATGTTTTCAATGATTTTTTAAAATATTTTAATCAATATTTTTAAAAAAAAAATTAGATACCTCTAACATAAATACACTTAAAAAATATAATATTTATAAAAAAAATATTTAAAAAATTCACTAAATACCAAAAATTACAAAAAAAACAAAACAAAAATTCAGTGTATTTTTTTATATTTTTTGTATTTATTAATTTTTTAAAATATTTTTTCATAAATATTTTACTATTTAAATATATCTAAGTAAGGTACATATAAAAAAAGTAAAAAAATTGCTTAAAATTTTAAAAAAGATTCACTAAAAACTAAAAAAAAAACACGAAAAAAATATATCAATTTTTAGAAAATTAAATTCAGAAAATTAAAACCAAACACACTAATTGGTGTTGTGTTCTTATACCTCTGTAAATTTTAACTCATGGTTGCCTTTCAATTTATGAATTTGACATGACATTATCGTCTAGGAATTGTAAAATTTATAATTTTTTTTAAAAACAGGAGAAAATTTTCACTGCACAACTAAGAAATTCTCAAAATTTTGAAAATTTGTAAAGTTTCATAGCTCGTGAATGCAGAAATTGTAAATTTTTATTTTTGTAATTTCATATTCAATATGATTTTATTTGATAGATCTCAACAAGTAAATTAAAAAATAAATAAATGTTAATGAAATTATAAAATCAAAATAAAGAATCACTAATATGATAGCTCAATAATGCCACTCATGTTGCTAAGCACATAAGAGAAGAGCAAATATGATCGAATTTTTGTTGAAAATTTAAATAAATAAATAAATAAACCTTAAACTATTAAGAATCAAAGTTAACATGACATCACAAATTAACACAAAAAAAAAAGAAAAAGAAATAGGATCTAAGTTGAATGGATAACAGATTTGAATTACAGAGAAGTTTTTGTGTTATTTTTTATTACTATTTTAAACTAAATCTCCACCTTTTAGGGGCAAGTAAAATAGATAAAAAGACATGTATGAAAAAAATGATACTTACTCAGAAATGTTAACCCAAAAACTATCTCAAATGTGAAATTTACTGTTTAAATTTAAATTTGTTATTACGAGATCAAAATCAGAATGAATTAATTGTCTGTAAATATCAAATTCAAATTATTTTTCTGAATAAATTTGTTGAATAAATAGAATTTTTGGCAAGTATGAATGGTGCAAAGGGAACAATAGACTTGGATGTCACCTGCCATGCAGCTGGAGACACATGCAAAATTTGTCAAGAATGGGGCCTAGTCTATCCCGGTTCCCAAACTTCCCTTTTTACATTGGAACGAAAGTGATTCCCAATAGGAAAATGCTTTTAACCCAAAAAAAATTCTTACAGTTTCACTTATAATGATGTAATATAGCGAGTGTCAATTTTTAATTTATTACAAATCTAATGATATAAGGTCGAACTTTCTTATTATATCATTGTGAATAATTTTATAAGTCTCAAAATGTAGATCTCTAAGATTTCTCTTTCTAAATATCCATTCATTTATTTCTCTTGAAAAATGAAAGCCAAAAGGCCAAAGGCATAATTTGAGAATTTGATTGAAAGTTAAATTTTGACACTTCTCTATTTTTTAATATATTTTTAAAAAAAGTAAAAAAAAAAATCAAAAAATAATCTGTGTGTTTGGTTTGAGTTTTTTGAATTAAGTTTTTTAAAAATTGAGTTTTTTCGTTTTTTTTTTTTTTATTTTTAGTGAATATTTTTAAAATTTTAAACAATTTTTTTTTTTTTATATGCACTTTACTTAGATGCATCTAAAAAGTAAAAAATTTGTGAAAAAATATTTTAAAAAATTAATAAAAATATAAAAAATGTACTGAATTATCGTATTTTTTAAAATATTTTTGATATTTAGTGAATTTTTAAAAGGTTTTTTTCAATTTTTTTTTTACTTTTTAGGTATATTTATGTTAAGTATGTCTAAGAAGTAAAAAAAAAAATCTTAAAATATTAAAAAAATTCAGTAAAAATAAAAAAATACAAAAAATAAAAAAATAGAATTTTTTGAAAAATATTTTTGAAAAACTGTGACCCAGTAAAGTAATAATTTTAAATCAATTTTCCAAAACAACAAAAAGGCTGTTTGGTGCATTGGAAAAGCAGGATGAGTGAAGAAGTTTGTAGTTGGATTTTTGGTAAAAGACATTTCAGAAAGGACCACCTCATCACAAAAGTCCAAGCCAAAAGAGGGCTCTTGGGTGTTGCACTTATGGGTCGTGGCCTTTGTTGTGTCTCATCTCAAGTCATTTATTCAAACAACAATGATTCATCCATCTTTTCTCCCACCCCCTTTGACCCCCTCTCTCTCATTGGTTACATTTTCTTTTTCTTTTTCTTTTTTTTCCTTCTCCTCCAATCACCACCTGCCACGTGGCAAAGGGGTGAGGGGGTGACCCCCAAAAGGGGTCCCAAGCATTATTCTTATTCAAAGCCATAAAAAGAAAAAAAAATTATTTATTCAAATTCAATAATTTTATGGATATAAAATTAATCACAAAATCAATTACGTAAAATGTAATTAGAGCAATGCGAGTGGAGTAGTCACGTCTATGTATAGATTTATTTTATGCAATTAATTTTATAATTAATTTTGTGTTTGTAAAATAATTAATTCAATTTTCCATCGTCAATGAGTGGTTTGGAGAGGATAAATTATCCTGTCATTCTCCCAACTGCTCCACTTGATTCTCGCGTGGTCACATAAAAACTTGCTTCAAAGATGAATGTGATTTTAATATTTTTGTCAATTAAAATAATAAAAAAATTACTATAAATTGTTATATTATTATTTTTATTTTTTTATAAAAAAAAAAAAAAGTCAATAGCCAATTCTTGAGCTTTTGAATCACAAAAGATTTTAATCCCAAGTCTCATCCAAATGGAAAAAGTGATCAAAATTGAAACGATTAGATGTGTTTATATGTCTCGTAATGGGAAGAAATGTTTAGGGTTTGGTTGGTAACATTTACGCTTTTAGTTTATATTTATAAAAATTTTATGAACTGATTTTTGTTTATTTTTTATTTTTTTTAAAAAAACATAAACTATAAACGCATTTGGTAATTAATAAAATGTTTAAAAAAAATTTAAAAATATAAAAAAGAATAAGAAATGACAAGTGGTGGCAAGTGGTGGCAGAAGACGGTGGTGGAAAGTGGTGACGGTGGATGGTGGCGGGTGGGTGGTGGTGGTGGGTGACGGTGGGTGACGGTGGCGGGTAGTGGGTGGTGGCGGGTAGTGGTGGCAGGTGGTGGTGGTGGTGGTGGCGAGTGGCGGGTGGTAGTAGTAGGTGGATGGCAGATGGCGGGTGGGTGACGGTGGCGGGTGGTAGGTTGTGGGTGGTAGCGAGTGGGTGGTGGTGGGTGGTGGGTGGTGGTGGTGGTGACTGGAGGTGGATGGTGGTGGCAAGTGGGTGGTGAGTGGTGGTGGCGGCGAGGGGTGGGTGGTGGTAGTGGTGGTGACGAGGGGTGGGTGGTGGTGGCAGGTGGGTAGTGAGTGGTGGTGGCAGGTGGTGGTGGGGGGTAAGTGGTGGGTGGTGGTGGCGGAAGACGGTGGTGGAAAATGGTGGCGGGTGATGGCTAGTGTTGGGTGGTAAAAAAAAAAAACTAAAAACTCAAAACGGAAATACATTTTTTTAATTTATATTTTTTGGCCAAATTTATAAACTAAGACCACTGATTTATAAATCAAAAATTTACCAAACAAGTTTTTATTTGAGTTTTTTAAATTTTTGTAAATACAAACAAAAAATTAAAAACGTAAGTGTTACCAAACGGCACCTTAGTAACTATCACTATAGATTACATAAAATCTAGGTTTTTATTTTTATTTTTTATTGTATTATTAAAATTGTTTCCCATTTGTATTTTCAAAATTTTGTATAACATTTTTATGACTTTGTCAAAAAATTGAGATCATAAAAACGTAAAAATGATGAAAAAAATGCTATGTTTTCATTTTTTTTTTTTACATAAAAAAATAAAAATACAAGGATCCAAAATGAATTGAATATGATGAAAACAATACCCTAATTAGGAATGGCAACGGCCTGGGCTGGGGATCACACTCCCCGTCCCTGATTCCTGATGGTGAAAATTCCCCCGGTCCCGATCCCCGACGGAGAACCTATTACCACCCCCGGCCCTGCCCCCAAACGGGGATCGGGTTTTCCCGACCCCGAAAATTTTCGGCCAAAAAAAAAAAAAGCAGTTCTAGAAAATACAGAATTCATCAACATCATCAACAACAACAACATTTTCAACAGATCTAAGCTCAAAAAACATCTAACAAATTAAACAAATTCTAAGCTCTAACAGACCTAACAAATCAAAAAAATCATCATTTTCATCAACAACAGATCTTCATCAACAACATCTTCATCTTCATCATTTTCCAAATCTGAAGAAAAAAAGCAAAAAACAAAGAGAGAGAGTGAGAAACTATAGAGAATGAGATACCGTGAAAGAGAGACGAAGGGATACCGTGAGAAGGAGAGGAAGAGTCGTCGCTAGTGAAAGAGAGAATGAAGAGTTGCCACCGTGATGCTGTGAGGGAGAAGGCCGGTGAGAAAGAGAGGAGGAGCCGCGCGCCGACCAAACCATGAGGGGAAGAAAGAGAGAGAGATGATCCTTTGAAAATCGGCGGTGAGGGAGGCGTCGGTGAGGGAGGAGCGGCAGTGAGGGAGGTGTTGGTGAAGGAGGCGCAGCTATGAGGGAGGCGGTCGACGGTCGTGCGTGAGAGAGAGAGAGAGAGAGGGGGCTTGGGTCTTGTGTTTGTGTGAGTGAGAGAGAGAGAGGTAGGCCATATGTTGTTAATCAACCAAACACTAAACATTGAGCACACAGATATATCACACACACATATATATATATATATATATATATATATAAAGGATCGGGGTCAAAATGGGGCGAGGTTGGAACTGGGGCTGGGCAGGGGTTGGAAAATATATTCCTGTCCCCGGCCCGAATATCGTCGGGAATTTATTTTTGAATACCATCCCTGGCTTGTCGGGGGTATTTTTCGAAAAAAAATCACTTAATTTGGGGTCGGAGGATCGAATCCTCGTCGGGCTGGGTTCAATTTGTCATCCCTAACCCTAATAACTGATGGTTGAATCACCCATCTAAGACCATTTCCAACGGTTCATCAAAATTGACATCAAATTTAAAATTTGGTGAAAAAGTTACTGTTTGGTGCTCCAATATTTGCACCAAATCGATATCAAAATGAGATTTCACCAAACAATTCATCAAACTGATGACAGAATACTGATTTTATCAAAACACTGTTTGTGACCGTTGGGGGAGACCAACTGGTTGCCCGGCCGGTTGACCAACCGGTCGACCACCAAAAGGTTCAAACAGTTCTAAGAAAAGGTTCAAACAGTAAAAAAAAAAAAAAAAAAATTTTGCCTTACCGGTCGACCACTAAAAGGTTTAAAAAGTTCAAAAAAAAAAAAAAAAATCGCCTAACCGGTCGACCAACCGGTTGTCCCGGCGCAAATTTGATGAAAGTTCACCGTTGGAGCGAGTGATATTAAATTTGGTAAAATAAGTCATTTTTGACTCAGATTTGATGAAAAAAGAAATGCGAGATGCTCTAATAATCAAATAGTTGTAGGGAATAATTACCTGAAATTGAAGATACGTACGTCAGTGTGTCCCACACCACACACCTGACTAATACTGTACCGAAGCGTGTTTGATTTTCGGCGAATAGTATGTCTAAACAGCTATTGTCTTTATCTTTTCTTATTTTGATCCACGTGGGGGCTATTTTAGGCATTGGGTCAAAAGTATATCATCATCATGGCCCATGATCTATTCTCACAAATTTATCAGCCCTTTGTGACCATAGAGTCAGAAAATCAAGAGGCCCATTTACTAATATTTGGGTTTTTCCAACTCAATTAAAGTTTGGAAAACCCATCAAAAAAAAATTAAAAATAAAAAATTAAAGTTTGGAAAAGGGTGAACTTAGATTTTGTGTCATGAATTTTTTTTAGGGTGATTTGCCAACAATTTAAATAAGCAATTTATTTATTTATTTGTTATAAGTTATTATATCATTTTTTTTACTTATATATATATATATATTTTTTTTTTCGTAGAAAAGTTAAAAAATCACTAAATAAATAAATTTCAAAACAAATCCTTATAACCAAAATGAATGATTGTGATTCAATTGATGTGTTGTGAGATGTACGTAGGAATGACTCATTTTCATACCACTTTTCAAACCAACCAAAATATTTATTTATGGGTCTGGCTTCCCTCTAGTGATTGGAGGGTATTATGAGGCTCATAAGGGCTCATTACGGATCATATTTTGATAATACAAATTGTTCAATATATAATATTTGTCAAGTATCATATGTTTGTAAACAATCATATTGATCGGATATGGATAGCTATGGTGGCATTTGGTAACGTTTACATTTTTTATTTATGTTTACAAAAAATTTATAAATTAATTTTTGTTTATTTTTAGAAAAACATAAACTACAAACACGTTTAGTTTGAATAAAATATTTAAAAAAATTTAAAAATATAAACTAAAAAATATGTTTATTCAGGTCTAAAATATTTATATTTATTTTTTTATTATTTATGACAATGGAATCATACATATTATAATTGAAAAAAAATTAATTTAAAAAATTAATTGGAAAAAAATTATTTAAAAAAAATTAATTGAAAAAAAATTGTTAGTCAAATTTTTAAATTTTTATTCAAAAACCAATGTAAACTCATTTTTTGAGTTTACGTTTTTTTCTCAAATTTATAAACTAAAACAACCATATATAAACCCAAAAAAATTATCAAACAAGTTTTTATGACAGTTTTTAAAATTTTTGTAAATATAAATTGAAAATTGAAAACGAAATAATTACTAAGATACCGTTTGGTAACACTTATGTTTTCAATTTTCTGTTTATATTTACAAAAATTTAGAAAACTCAAATAAAAACTTGTTTGGTAAAATTTTTGATTTATAAATCAGTGGTTTCAGTTTACAAATTTGGCCAAAAAATGAAAACACAAAAAATGTGTTTCCATATTAAGTTTTCAGTTGTTTTTACCACCCAACACTAGCCACTACCTGTCACCATTTTCCACCACCGTCTTCCGTCACCACCACCCACCCCCCACCACCCCTCACCACCCATCTGCTACCACCAACCATCAGCCACTACCACCCACTCCTTGCCACTACCACTACCACCACCACCACAACCCACTTGCCATCTACCACCCACCACCCACCACTACCATCCACCGCCCGCCATCTACTTGCCATCACCACTCACCAGCCACCTGCCATCACCAGCCACCTGTCACCTGTCACCCACCCACCCGCCACCCACCACCACCACAATCACCCACCACCCACCCGCCACCTACCTGCCACCACTATCCACCACCACCCACTTGCTACCACCTACCATCTGCCACCGTCACCCACCCACCCACCACCACCACCACCACCACCACCACTACTCGCCATCACTCGCCATCCGCCACCCACTTGCCACCACCACCACCACCACTACCCACTCGCTACCACCCGCTCCCCGCCACCGTCACCCATCCAACCACTATCACCACCTACCACTCACCCGCCACCATTCATCGCCACCCACCTGCCACCACCACCCACCACCTGCCATCACCACCCACTCGCCACCACTCACCACCCGCCACCGTCACCCGCCACCATCACCCACCCACCCACTACCACTATCCGTCATCCGCCACCCACCTGCCACCACCACCCACCACCTGCCACCGTCACCCATCCACCGTCACCACTTTCCACCACCGTCTTCCGCCGCCACTTGTCACCACTTGTCACTTTTCAATTTTTTTTTTTTATATTTTAAATTTTTTTTAAACATTTTGTCAATTACCAAACGCGTTTATAGTTTATGTTTTTTTAAAAATAAACAAAAGCCAGTTTATAAAATTTTTATAAATATAAACTGAGAACGTAAACGTTATCAAACACACACTAAACAAGTTATGTGGTCAAATCAGTGTATAAAAGAAATAAACGATTGATAGAAATCTGATCCGATAAAATAACTATTAATATTTAATGAATATAATTTTTTATAACTTATAATACTTGATAAATTTTACATATTTAACTACTCTAATTATTAGAACGAAATTTATAATAAATTCAGCACATTCCAATTCGAAAGGTCTCTTTATTTAGGCTAAGTTTGACATATTATAAAAAAAATTAAAAAGTTAAAAAGTTACTACTCACGTCATCTTGTTTAATTCACATCACATTTCTATCATATCACTTCAAATCCAACTCATATTTGATAAAAAAAAAAAAATAGAACATCTCGAACATTTAAGTTTGGAAAATGCTAGAGGTCTCAAATTTTCTACCAAATAAATGATCAAATGTTTCACATGAATGTGGGGCCCACAAAATTACAGTGCAGACCCCACACTCATGTAAGACATTTGATCATTTATTTAATAAAAAATTTGATATCCCTAACATTGCTCTTTTTAAGTTTCTTTTTTTTCTGTTATTTAAGAAAGATTCCTTTTTCTCTTTCGCACTTTCCCAAACGGACACCGCAAGCGAAAATGGTTATCATCGGATCGTAGCTGTGTTGCCCAGGAAACCCCATCTCCAAGGTCTCTCTCTCTCTTTTATGTATATCTATCTCTATGCTGATGATACACAATCTGATTCTAATTCGTTTGATTTCAATCTTGATTGTTTCGATTGATTTATCGATCTTTGATCTTTACCCAGAAATTCATTGCTATTGATGCTATGATTTCTTTTCTCTGCGGTATCACCATCTCTTATTTTGATCCATTCCCACAATTTTAGCATCACGATTTATAATTTTACATAGGTTAGTAGAAGATTTTTGGGGTTAATTTAAGGATTCAATTTAATGTGCTGTTTGTGTAAATGTCGTACAAAATTTCACTTGACTAAGCAAAAAATACTAGGAAAACATGTAATTATATGCTTTTCTGTGTATATATATATATATACTAGAAGTGGTGGTGATGAGTGGATTTTTCTTTTCGGGAGCAATTTTGATGTTTTAAATAAAGTGAGTAGAAAGAATAATGGTATATGCACCAATTAGTGTAAATTGTAATTTGTACAATGAGTGGGTCATAGTTTTGAAAAGGTAATGTTATAGCATATGTTGCTACACTAATTAATATACGAATTGGTACGTGTAACACCACCGGAACAGGAATTATCTAGTAGGTCAGGAACACTACCTGTTCATGTGCCTAACTAATGAAATATTACTCTTTATCCACTATCTCCTTAGGGCATGTATTCATTTAGTCCCTTTCTATTTGTTGGGCACATAACCATTGTGGAATTCCTAGAACATAGGTTAATTACTCCACTTCAAGGCTCCTCCTAATCATCCTGGGAGAATTTCAGGTTAACATAAACACTTGTCTATCTATTTCATTAGACCAAGAAAGATACATATACACAATAGCAAACAGTTAAGGACTCTAATCAAACTACCTCCTACACCACCTCACCTGGGAGAATTTCAGATTAACATAAACACTTGTCTATCTATTTCATTAGACCAAGAAAGATACATATACACAATAGCAAACAGTTAAGGACTCTAATCAAACTACCTCCTACACCACCTCACCCACTTAGCCACTATTACACATACACTCCCACTTACCCTACAAAACTCACAACTCACAAAATACTAAAAATATTTTATAAAATTAATATCATACACGTGATGCATACGCCTATGACTATTTTGTTTCAAAAAAATAAGATTGTAAATTGTATGATTAAATTTAAAATCTGAAAATTGAAATGAATTTGGAAAAATCGAAAGTTCTGAATTTAGGGCATGTAATTGTTGTAGGGGTATTTTGGAAAAACCCAAAAACTGAAACCTCAATACCAACTCCAGCCTGCACTTTGTAATAATATAGATAGATAGGTAGATAGATAGATATATTGTTGAAACGTTTATAAACTTTTTGAGCTATGGAAGTTTTTAGATGGTATCTGTCACGTCCAAAACATACTATCTCCGGTTTTTCTTTTCATTTTTTCCTTAGCCTCGCCTCCAGTGTTATCAATATTGTACGATACGCGATATGTATTGTATGATACGGCTCGTATCGGTGATACGTATCACATACTGTATCGCAGATAAACTAGTATCATTTGATACAAAAATAGTATTGTTTGATTCGACTTGTATCGCAATCTTCACGTATCGTCTGATACAAGAATTGAAATAAATGCAGCCTTCCTCCATGCTCATTGCAATGATTTTTCCAAAAAAAAAAGAGTGACCCATCTCCAAATCTGAGTTCCTAGTGTTGATTTGGGAATACCCATCACCAAATCTGAAAAAGGAGTGTCGATTTGGCTGTTGCATGATCACTTCTCTGCTCTTCTATGTTTGTGTGGTGTGTTCTTGTCGATCAAATACGAAGAGATACAGAACAGAGTGAGGGTAAAAGAATTTTTTTATCAGCTGTGGTCAATATATTGGCTGTTTGGAAACAAAGCTATAATAAATAGCTTCTTGGCCTCACTTGGTCTTTTAACCAAGATACACGATACATAAAATATATGTTAATGTATATTACAATACAAGATACGATACGATATGATACACAATACATAAAATTGGAACAACGATACACGATACGTATCATGATTCGACAACACTGTTTGCCTCTTAGTAAAACCTCTTAAAATTTTGGTGAAATGTAAATTAGTTTGGGTGCCTTGCTTGAGTTCAGCTTGTTTAGAACTTGAATGAGCCTCTAAGTCTAGGTCTGTTGAAAAGCCTTGCATGCATTACAACAACCTTTCTTCTTGGAGTCAAAATACATGCAAGGATAGATGTACTCTCAGTTAAATTCTCTAACATAAAATTAAATAAGCATTTTTATTATTAACAAGTCCTATTAGTTGATCTTTGTCAGATATTGAGTTACATCCCATTATTGGAATAAGTAAAGTTGGCTCAGTGTTCCATCTTAAAAATACCATTTTAATTAAAATGGAAAGAAGCTCTTACAGGGAATATCAAAATACTGTAATTCTACTTCTAGATAAGCCAACTTCTGAGAAGCTGTTAGTTTGAGTCCTTATTTTGTTCTTAAGTCTTCATCTTCTCAACATTCATCCAATTAAACTTTAAATTCCATCTTTAAGGACTTGAACTATATTAGGTGGGAATATGCACTGTTTGAAATCAGTTAGAGCCTACTTTGTGATTTTACCAAAAGGATTCAAACATCATAATGGGTGCACTTAGCATGGACTCGATTTTGTGAGATCAAATTTTGATTTATAAGCACTCATGGATGAATTTTTCTCTCATTGAAATGCCTTCAGAACACTGTTCGCTATTAGTTGGAAAAGTGTGCTTGGGAGTTGCTGACCTTATTTTTGCTAGATTTTAGCTCCATGGATACCATATCGACCAGCTAGTGAAGTCTTTGAAGTACCCCACACGTGATTGCTGGTTGGAATCAAACTTAAGGAAAAAATTTGACTTAGGCCTCGTTTGGGAACCCTCCCTTTTTGCTAAAAAGGCAAAAAGTTACTAAATTAGCCAAAAAGCCAACAACCCATGCCAAAAAGTCAAAGATTCTCTTTTCTCTCTACTTTTTGTACATCTTTTCGTAAAAAGTCAAAAAATCATTCCAAACATACTAGTTTTTTTTAGCTCATATTTTAGCCAAAAAGCAAAAAGTTACTAAATTAGTTTGTTCCCAAACGAGGCCTTAGAATGCGTTGAGTAAATAGATGAAATTTTCTTTTGTAAAATAAGATGCATGAGGAAAGAAGGAGAATCCAAAGTTTGAGTTAGTGGTTAGAAGCAATTGTGAAATTTAACTGCTTTCAACAATTTGATATGTTAGAATGAATTGTGCTACGAGCATTGGTTATGCACATTATGGTTGCTATTTATGATTAATGATGTGTTATTTACTTATAATGATACTTTGTAAAGATAAATTTTTATGTCATTCTATAATATATATATACACAGGTGGTTTTTAGTAGGATTTTTTTTTAGTGAGTGTTGTTTCAATGGAAACCTTTGTTTGGTTGATAAATGTTTTTCCAGTAAAAACTTATTGAATAGTCTCAGTGGTGCTGTAGTCATTCAGGGGGAAGTCCTTAATAATGGTGGTGGGGTGGAGGCAGTAGTGGTAACTGTCATTCCTAGTGTAGCCATTGGTGTTGGCAATTATGGTGGTGGATCTGCAGTTTTTGCAGTAGTAGTGACAGTTCTAATAGTGTTGAATTGTAGGGAATGCAGTAGGGGACTGGTGATGGCCATGAAAGTGGATGTAGAGTGGTACAGTGACTGTCCCGTTTTCGTCATAGAGGTGGTGTTACTTGTTGGATAGAGGCAATGTGGTGTGTGATGAGAGTGATTTTGATGCTAGTGGTGGTTCATGGTAAGTTGGTAAAAATAGCATTGCCGGGTTTGACTACCATTGGTAGTGGCCAAAATTGTGGTTGTGTTTATGGTTTCTGCTTTCCAACAATGTTAGGGGTTGTGGTGGTAATGATAGAATTGGTGGGCAGCAGAGTGGTTGCAACAGTGGGGTTGACATTACGGGAGTAGTGTTGTAGTAATGGTGGGCTTTATTAATAGAGGCAATGATAGGTGGTGGTACTAGAGGTTGTGGTGATGGTGGGGCAGGAGCAATAGTGGTGACTGTGGTGGCATTGCTTGTGTATAGTGGTAGCAAGCAAGGTGGTAGAAGCTGGATTGTATTAGGGTGGCAAGTATGTTGGTGGAATTAATATGGATTAGTGTTTTAAAAGGCTCAAGGCATACCGAGGCGATAAGGTCTCCCATAGCCTAAGCACGAGGCGCGAGGCGAGGTGAGGCGCGTGTGCCTCACCAAAGCGAGGCGCAAGTAGTAGAAGAAAAGCAAGTAGCAAGAGGCGCAGCAAAAACAAAACAATAGAGTATGAATATAGACTCTTTCTTGCTTGCATAACAGAGAAGAAAAAAACAAAAGAGAAACAAAGAGAGAACCAAGACACCTTTCTTGCATGCATAATAGAGAAGAAAAAAACAGAGACAAAAGAGAAGAATAAGAGGAGAAAAATAAAAGCGAATAAAAAAAAGAAAAAAGAAAATAAAAAAGAGGTAGAAGAGAAGAAGAAAATAAGAAAAGAAGAAGAGAACCCAACGAAGAGAATCAGAGAAGAAGATGACCCATCAAAGAGAACCAGAGAAAAAGAGAACCATCGAAGAGAACCAGAGAAGGAGAAAAGAACCCGAAGAGCTGAAGTCAAAGTCGTGTCGGGTTGTCTTCACTTTCTGATCTTCTCCAACCACCTAGGGTTTTTTTTTTTTTTTAATCATTTTCTGCCCTCTTTGGACCACGTTTGGTCATTTTATATTGAAGAGTTTTGATTCCACGTGAGTATATGCACACAAAAAATCATTTAATCAACCATTGGAGTTGAAAAACAGGTAAAGCGCTGAAACCCATAGCTTTGAGCCTCGAAAAAAGGCATTGCCTCATTGCCTAAGCTACGCCTCACGTACGTCACGTCGCCTCGCCTCGCCTCGACCTGTTTGAAGCATAGCCTTGCACCTCATTACACCTTGAGCTTAGGCGCGCCCCTAAGTATGCCTTTTAAAACACTGATATGGATGGTCACGATATAGTGGTTTTGCATGATAGCTAGAGTAGCAGGTGAGGTGGGTGTGAGTTTTTAGAAGGGCTAATTTTATTAGTTTTATTATTGAAAATGTGTTTATATGTTGTTTGAAAAATTCGAATTGATTTGGCTGTATGCATTATCTTGGAGTAGTTCAATATACACTTGATTATACCGACCACAAAAATCACTATTGCAAGCAATAAAGTAAACCAAGCACACAAAGTAGAAGAGGTTAGTGATTTTTAATGTGGTGGAAAATTTAACTTGTGAAAACCATAAGACCAACCCAGGTTTGACTCAAACCAAAAACCAAAAACTGTTATCATTGCACAGTTACAACCAAAAAAAAAAAAGACATACAAATCAATCTTTTGAATCCACAACTTTTAGACAGTTAGACATTGCGGTGTAGCCCAATGGTCTAGTAGGCACACCTTAGGATGTGGTGAGTGAGAGGTCAGGGGTTCGAGCTGATGGAGCAGTGGCGAACCTTTCAGTTGTAATCTAACTATACTAACATTAACGCTCTCTTTGAACCCCCCCCCCCCCCCCCCAAAAAAAAAAAAAAAAAAAAAAAAACCTTTAGACTTTAGTGTTCTTGCCGAATTCATTTATTCAAGTGTTTGAACTATTAGGTATCTATCAACTCTCCATATTAGAACTCTGCCTTTGGAATCCGACAATGTCTTCTCAAAATTGAAATATGATTTTTTTTTTTTTGATCGGCAAAATTGAAATATGATAATTGAATGCACAGAGTGTGATTTGATCTTCAGCACAATAGCATAAAGCCTTAGTAATTTTTGGTGTCCACCTAGGCTTTCATATTTATAAGTGAATTCGAGACCAATTTGGCATGTTTTCCAAAGTCAGTACAAATCAGGAAACCCAAAATCATTGCCCTCCTCTCGAGCTGTCAAAATACTGCAAGTTTTTTGAGAATTCACTGCTTTGGTCCCCCAAAGGGTGTGGTGACATTTTTTTGGTTCATTCAGCTCCAACTTCATGTTCTTGTACCCTACTAGCTTTGATTGCTTGTACTCTTTGTTATCCGAATCTTACGATTCGCAATTTGATTCGCATTTTTTTGTAAAATTGATATGAATCTATGGGTGAATCTATTTTGGAAGTGAATCTCTAGTGAATTGCATGATTCACAATCGATTCACGATTCGATTCAATTTTTACAATTCATGCAATTCTTAAAACTATCATATCAGACATGTTTTTATTTCTTTTTTTTCTCCATCTTTTTAGCGAAAATGACATAATACAACTTCTAATGGCAATTAATTCTTAAATAACCAATATATACATGATTTGTTATTATTTTAATAATTATGGAGTTTTTAATAGGATCCAATCATATTTAGTTGGACCTAATATGTTTTAACCACCTTCTCATTTTTTTTTTCCTTTAAAAAAATCATAAAATATCTTTTAATGATAATTAAGATTAAAGTAACTTATACCATAAATTATTTATTGCTATTTTATTAAATTAAATATAAGTAATGTTAGTTATATCTTTTAAAATGTTTTAGGCTTTAAAATAAAAGATCATAAATAAATTTTTCTTATTATTTAGCTATTGTTACTTGGAAAAGTATGTATGCTTAATGTCAAAATATCAATATCATTGTTAAACTATTATTTGTTTAGAAATTGAGAGTTTGTTAATTGAGAATGGTTGATAAGAAATAACTAAAAAAAGAAAAAGGTAAGACGATGATATTACATATGAACATTTGTTAACTTCTCACCTATTAAATTGCGTGATTATTATTCAAAACAACATTTTCATTGATTTAAGTCTAAATATTTCATAGTCATAATATATATTTAAAATTCAAGTGTGTAGATATATTTTTTTAAGTAATTTACAAAAAATGACTGAATCTTTACGATTCATGATTCGAATCCCTATTTGACAACTATGCTTGTACCCTCTTCTTTCTTGCACTCAAAAGTTGATGCCAAAAAACACTCCCATCTTTATTTCCAAATTTAACTTAACTTGGACTTATAAAACAATTACAACTTAAAGGATTGCCAACCTAATTTAGACTTCAGACACTGACATTCTCATTCTAATAATCCTTTGAAGTACCAAAGTCCTCATTATTGAAAAATGTGGTGAGCACTAATTATAGAATATAGGGGCTGTTTACAAATATTTGAAATGGATTAGCATGGGACACCTAGTATTTATCTAGTTCATAAAAAAGCTGACATACTGTTGGTTGATTAAATGTGAGGGAGGTTTCTCGTTTTCTAGTTGGAATTAAACTGAGTGATGCTAGTCTGCAAATACCGAACTTCTCACAATTAAAATGTGGTCAAGCTTATCTTTAGCTGGCCAGCTATGGGGGCTTCCTCATACATCCTCTTCCAGCTATTTCATGAGTTTTGCATTGGACTTGGGTGCAAATAACCGGAATGCATTTGTTGTTTCTGTAGATCTTTCTTGTCATTTTTTTCGTAGCTCAGTTCCTTCTGCAAAATTTTATCACGCTCTTACTTTCTTGTTGATGTGGTACCTTTTAAAATGCTTCATCGATTTTCTGTGTGCTTCAAATCAGTAATAAACTTGTAATTACTGACAATATTATCACTGTCTTGGCTTTGAATCAGTAAATAGGTGCATGGATTATTCACATGTTTGAAGTAACACAATCAAATTATTTGGGGTTAAGGGTCGTTGAAATTAAATATACAAGTGTGAGGCAAATTTTAAAGTATTCAATTTGTGTATTACTGGTATATGAATGAGTTGCGAATAGTTTTTGATCTTTATATTGATGCCTGTCGTTCCCAAAACCCATCTCCTTTTATTTCTGTAACAGACTACTTCTGAGGGTTCATTGGTAAGAAATTAAGTTGTTTGAGGTGGAACTTTAAGATCCTTTTCCAATGGTGGACTCGAACCGAAGAAGCTCAGCAAATTGTGATGGTCAGGTAACCAAGGGAGCAGTTGATTTTCCAAAGGAGATAATCTCCGATATTTTGTCTAGACTTCCAATAGAGTCGATCTTCACATGCAAAATTGTTTGCAAGACATGGTGCGACATAATTCGAGATTCTTATTTTGTCAATAAACTCTGTAATTCCCATTACCATCCAACCCGACTCATTCTCAAACCACTGCGTGGGAGAGTCACTAGTGATACTTCAAGTCATCTTCTGTTAGTGGACATTGAAGAACAAAAAACTAGGCGCATCCCTGTTGATAAAATGCTCTTGGGCCTTCGGATCATGTGCATCTGTAATGGTTTGCTTTGCTTGGCTTTGGGTAATAAGATAGATCCCGTGGTTATCTACAATCCTATAACAAGAGAGCATGTGGTTTTACCGTCCCCGGGCTCAAAACCTACATTATGCAATCATAAGGTCGGTTTAGGCTTCGATCCCTCAAGCGGAAAGTACAAAGTTGTCCAGGCATACACTTTGTACAGTAATAACGGTAAAATGACGAGGTTTGAGATTATTTCACTTGGGGAAAGTTCATGGAGAGAGCTGAGTGCCCCTCAAGGCATGCTTGATTTGGCGGTATTGGGGGTGGTGTTCTGGAATGGGGCCCTTTACTGGAAAATGATAGATGGTATTGACATTGACATTGTTGAATTCAATTTAAGCGATGAGAAGTTTCATGCTATCACTTTTCCGGAGAATTTTTCCCATTTCCAACCTCAAGCTCCTCTGCAGTTGATGGATTCGGGGGGCTTTTTAACTATAGTAGAACGTTCTTCTGGACAGATAAAATTGTGGAGATTAATGAGAAACAAGATTGGAGAAGACGCATCTGTCTCTCTTCAACAGACCTATGATACGCACGTGAATTGGGGTAATGCTGTGTACTATGAAATAATTGGTGATTCAACCCACAACAGTTATTTGTTGAAGGTGGGATTTAGGAACAGCCAATGCGAACGCTGTGAACACCTGACTCAGTTTTTTCCCCAGAAGAGACAGTACTCGCATCTTGACATCCCCAGCCTTCCAGATCGCTTCTACACTGTCTGTTTCAAACCGAGCCTTGTCTCTCCAATTGCAGCTTCACTCCGTTCCAATTGACTTGTAAATCTGTGATGCTGGTCCTACATTCTCTTTCCTTCAGTGATGGTGTGTTTTGCATTTTTGTTGTTGTTGTTGTTGTTTTTTTTTTTTTTAATTCTGTTTTTATAATTGTTATTAAATAGTAATAAACTAGATTGTACAAATAGAATGGTTTGTTGTGGATCCATTTTTGTTGTCTGTTAATTTTTTATGTTTTTATCTTCTTTTAGAACTCTTTTCCTTACGGATAATCTAGAAAGCAGAGTTTTTCTTTCTTTTGCTGTGATTGTACGATGGCACAATTACGCTCTTCAGTTTTCAATTAATGGCTTCTTTGTTGAAACTTGCTACAGGGCTCTTAATGGGCCAATTTTGTCATTATTTTCTTTATTAATTTACTGAAATTATCATCCTTTGTTTTATGGGTTAATTACGGGTCTTATTCGACTTAAATACCTATAGGTCTTATGTATTTTTTAGTGTATCAATTGATGATGTGACATAATTTAAGAGATTTTTGATATTTTCAATTTATATAATGAGTGGGGTCAATAATTAGTGTTGCTACACTGGTTAGTATATCAATTAGCATATGGCGTTATCTGGGAAGGAGGTTTTTTGAAATTTTTTTGGTTTTTTTTTTTCATTAAAAGACAAATTGGTTACAAAATAAAAAAAAACAAATCAAAACAAAATATCACATTAAACTCCATAATCATTTTAATTTTTCTCTTATAAATATTACATCCAACCACAAAAAAATTCAACTATCTTTTCAAATATAAAAAAAAATTTCTTCAATAATATTTTACAACTAAAAAAATTTACAAAAAAATTTACTTCCCAAACACCCACTATGTAATACCATCGATTTTTTAAATGCATCATTAAGTCTTTTAAATTATATATATTACCCTTATTAATTTATTTTTTGGGTAAGTAAAATTATTAATTGATTACTCATTAATTTTCTATTTTTTTCAATCAATTCTCCAAGGAGCTTTGCCGTTTTCTCCTCCTCCTCCTCTACACCATTTCTCTAAAGAGCTTCAAACTATTACTGTTTACTGCCACCATTGTCAAATCACCGCTGTCGCCATGGCTGTTCATCTGCCACTGCCACATTTGCAGACCATTGCCACCACCATCGTTCACCAACCATCTCTACCGTTGTCGATTTATACTCCACCATTTCTGATCCACCACAATTGTTCACTAACCACCTTTGTCGTCATCGATACACTCCACAATCTCTGATCTATACTCTGCTGTCACGAATCCATCACCATTGTTCACTAACCACATCACCCATCACTAAGACATTTTAGGATACAATTTCCTTCATTAATCTCCATTGTATATGGTGATTTCAATAGAGCTAATGAGATCCTTATGGGACTCTGTATTGGTTACACTTCAACGATTCAATCTGTTTATTTTTTGTCTCTTTATAGATCATTCATTAAAAAATCAGATTGGTTTAATAATTATAGTTATATGATTTCATTATATTTGTTTTAAAAAATAAATGATTTTTTGATTAGTTTAATTTTTTCATCATAAACTCACAGTTTTATATAGGTCTCATTTGAGAAGAGGCTATTTTTTTAACTTTTTGACTATTTTAGTTTTTGTGTTTGATAGGATGGGTTAAATTTTTTGTTTGATTGTTATATTGAAAAATATGTTTGAAATGATGTTGAAATGAAAAATGACAAAATTACCCTTAATGATTGATTCGTGCGGCCTTCAAAAATCTCAAGGGTAAAATTGTCTTTTCGCTTATTTATGGGGTAGCTCTGCTAGGGGTGAGCATGGTTCGGATTGGACCGGATTGGAGTAAAATCAGGACCAATCCGTTATCTACGGATCCTGAAAAATTGGAACCAATCCAATCCGTTTAAATCGTGAAACCAATCCGAACCAATCCATTTAAATACGGATTGGATCGGTTTAGGACCACGGATTTATATAATTAAATAACAAAAATATATATATAACAATTTATTTTCATAAAAATATAAATATAGCACCATATTAGTTTCAAAATAGCAACATGTCTTTTCATAATAGCGACAAACTGTTCTAGAATTTAAATAATCATAAAGAAACTAGTTCCACCATAAGTATTTAGACTATTACAAATTAACACTAAAAACTAGCAAACAAAAGTAATAAAAAAAGATACTATCCAAGTTTAGGTTTGGATTTAAGTTTTATATGAAATAAGAGAAGATACTATGCAAGAGGATGGATAATAAAAATATAAACTATTTGTATACGGTCCGGATCGGTTCCAATCCGGAACCGTGAGATTCAATCCGGAACCAATCCGTGAACTACGGATTTTTAATTTTTCAATCCGGAACCGAACCACGGATTCAAAAAATCAATCAAAACCTACTGGATTGGACTGGATTGAATCGGATTACGGATTTCACGGATTCCTTACTTAGCCCTAAGCTCTGCCACAGTCACGTCACGTGGACCTGCTGCACTTCTTTTTGTTTGCATATTTTTGTTTGCTTTTTTTCTTCTTTTGGGCTATTTTTACTCTTCAATCCACGTACTAAACACCTCCATTATTTATTCATATGCTTCACAAAATAATTATAAAAATGGTACTTTTTTAATTTTTTTTTTTATGAAGGGCTTATTAATTATGCTCAACCCCTCAATTATCACTAAATATTGTTTTATTATTCTTTTAATTTTAAAATCATATATTTAGACCTACCAATTATATAATTTTTTTATTTAATTTTATAGAAATACTCATTTTTTGAAGAGGTAAAGGTAAAACAATTTTGATAATTGAGACATCCAAATATACATTTTCACCTTTCAACTATACATTGAAAGCTATCAAAGTTGGAGAAACTTTTGATTGTTTACCCAAGGAAAAAACGAAAAAAGAGGACCGCTATTTTTCTAGAATGAATTTCACTTATTTTTCATCTCCGACAACAAATGTCAACTATTTATTTATTTTTAAATGTGATGATATTAATATGTGCACATGACCGATGAGAGTCAATATGCTTAAGGAAACATTAATGAAGCCTAGTGAAATTTAAAACAATTCAACCGATTTCAATTTTTATTTGGTGATAGAGCAACTAAAGATTAACATGATATTGATGACTATCAAAATTAAATATGCAATCAGGTCTTTATTAAAAAAAAAAAAAAAGGACATAATTACACTAAAATACATGAAAAAAGAGTGAGGGAGAGAGAGAGAGTAGAGAAAAAAAATGAAAAAAGAGTGAGGGGGAGAGAGAGTAGAGAAAGAAATGAGACAGAACAAAATGTAATAATGTGAAATTTATAAGAGTTTGTTTTGGTAAAATTAAACATTTAAAGTGACAAAAAAATGTATGGATATTGTTGGGGAAAAAAGAAAAGAAAAGAAGATAGATTGCAAGTTTGATATAATTACATTAATTTTCCATTTAGTAAGATTAAAGTTATCCAAACTATTGCAGATAGTGGGTAAACACAAATAAATATAGGTAAATGTACATTTTAGTAGAAAATACACGACAACATGATTCATAAATTATTGATGAAAAAAAATTTAGGTGTATATCCTTGAGGAAGATTGATATAACTATATAAAATTGTTAACTTTATTATATATATTTTTAAATCTCAAGAGATGTGAGTGTAGTTTTTCTTATTTTTAATTAGAAGTAAAAGTACAAATTTTTAAAAAATTTGTCTGAATAATGAAAAAAAAGAGAGGTGAATTTTGGCACAAATATCAATTTTCAAAATAGAAAAATAAATGTAATAAAAAAAGATAAATTACAAATACATTTTCTGAGATTTGTTTAAAATATGAATTGTCTCATGTGGTTTGAAAAATCACAAATATCTCATTATTAATTTTTTTTATTTAACTGAATTAACTAAAAAAAATAAAATTTTGAATTCCCTATATAATAATAAAATTATTTAATTGAAATACATTTTTGACATCATTAAAAATTATTAATTAACTTGATAATTTATTAATAAAAAGGGTTACTCTTTTTGTTTGTTTTACAAGAAAATCCTTTCACTATCCTGCAGGTCAAGGAAGCGCCATTTGCAGAGATTACCAAGGTATCCTGTTGTTCGTTCCGAGTTAGGAGACTATAACCTAGGAGCTTGCCCGACCTCCTAAGGCAAGTTCCGCTTAAGTCAGAATTACTGTATCGAGAAAGCATTGAATCCACACTAAGCGCTATGATAACAACAACTTGAGGCTAGCCTTTCAACTTATTACGCTACACTCAGGAGATTGGCTCAAGGAGTGTTCAACTTGAGACTTGGGATCTTAACCCTAGACCTTTACCAAGTTGCCACACCCTTGAGTTATAAAAAAGATTATTCGTTATGAAATTACGATGAATTTGTATTTTAAGGGGTGCTTAAAAAAAAATAGTAAATCACAATGACTCCTTTCGAGATTTACATCTAATATAGATTTTTACCTCACATTTAAAAAATCACATTGACCTTCTTTTTAACATTTGTCTCTTCATAGAACTAACAAGAAATATATAATGACCTCATTACCATCCCCCTCTCCACCCCCACACACACAAAGATACTAATTTATAATATTATCCTTTCACTTTCCCTTCTCTCATCCTCTTTTCTTTTAACCCCACCATGGCTTTGATATCAAATCCCATCTCTTTCCCAAACAACCTTTGATATCAAATCCCATCTCTTTCCCAAATAACCTTTGATATCTTTCATTCCTAAATTAAGTCTCAATAAAAAAATATATATACATAAATATATATGTAAAAATTATATGTCTGCTTCACTTTTTCTTTGTGGCAGTGGTGGTAATGGTGCGATAATGAAAGGAATGAAGAGGGAAGAGGAGGTGGTAAATCTTAGATGGTTTCCTTGCATACAAAGAAGGAAAGAAAAGAAACATGGTAAGAGAAGAAAAATAAAATAAGGTAAAATATTTCTATTTAAAACTTTTTTAGGGTAAATTACAAATACACCTACTGATATTTATTTAAAATACGAATTGCCCCTTGTGGTTTGAAAAATTACAAATATCTCTCTGTCAGAATTTTTTATTTAACATAATTAATTGAAAAGGTAAAATTTTAACTATTCACATATATAATAATAAAATTATCTAAATTATTAATTGAAATAAAATTTTAACATTATTAAAACTGTTAATTAATTTGATGATTTATTAATAAAAAGACCTATTTATTATGAAATTAGAAACCATAAGGGGCATAATGTAATTTTTAGAATCACAAGGAGTAATTTGTAATTTAAGTAAATCTCAGGAGGTGTGTTGTAATTTACCTAAAAATTTAAATGCTAACATTATCAAACTTTGTTAGTTAACCTACCAGTCAACTAACATAGAGGGTAATTTAATGTAATTTTAAATCTTAGGGAGAAAATGTAATTTTTGAAAAGTGAGGGGAGAATTTGTATTAAAGGCAAACTTAAAGGGCGTGTTGGTGTAATTTCCCCCCTCCCCCCCCCAAAAAAAAGGATGAAAAAATAAAGGGCAAATTACAAACACTCCCCTCGAGGTTTGGTAAAAATACAGATTCCCCCCTGAGGTTTGAGAAATTACAAATTGCCTCATGAGGGTCAAATTTTCATAACAAATTAGGGAAAATTAGGGGGGAATCTGTATGAAAATAAAAACCTCAAGGGGCAATTTGTTATGAAAATATAAACCTCCGGGGGCGGGATGCAATTTCTCAAACCTCAGGAGGGAATCTGTATTTTCACCACACCTCGAGGGGGGGTTTGTAATTTGCGCAAAAATAAAAGAGGTCACAAAGTAAAAATAGAGGTCTCAGAAGCAAAAATGGCGGATCATCATCATCGGGTTTCCTTAGCCAAGAAGAGAGGGCTGGGTCCCAAATTCTAGGGTACGCACGGCTTTGATTCTTTTCACTCTCATACACTACACTTATATATATATATATATATGCATGCATATCCATACACAATCTAATCACACATCTGATTGCAATTTTGGACTCATGAATTGGGTATTTAGTTCTCTTCTTAATCAGGAGGAGGGTTCATATCTTGGGTCTTTGATTTGATCAAAAATTTCATTTCTATCTGTTATTTTGATTCATATCTTGGGTTTCTTTTATAAAAAAAAAAAGTAAAAATCTAAAAGCCATAAAAAGATGTATTGTTGAGCATAAATTGACTTGATTGAGCAGTGGAAGATGTTAGGAAAAATGTATGCTTTTAGTTGAATTCGATGTTTATAAATGCTAAAAACAACGCATAGGGTTGTTGTTAATGTTGGGAAAATATGTAAATAAAAAGTGTATTAAAATGTGTAAAAAGCGTAGGGGGTAGTGTGGATACTGATAAATACTGGACTTTAACCACTTAACATGTTGCCCTAATTTTCTGTGTATTTATAGTTGAGGGGTAGACAACTATCTTTTGTATCTTGTAATCTTCTGAACATAGTAAAAACCACAACAACTGTGGATGTAGCCCTAGTTTTGTGTGAACTACGTACACTCTTGTGTTCTTTGTGTGTGCTTGTTTTTGTTTCTTGTTCCTCTTTGTGTTCTTGTCTTACAGATCTTGGTTAGGTGTATATCAATTCCTAACAAAAAGCATATAGAAATATGTGGAAGTGTATGAGATTATAAAATTTTTGGCATTAAGCATGACCCTTGTTATAGTGGCATTTCAAGTAAATCTTGAGTGGGGTCAAACGTTAAAGTATCTATTTTTAAGATCAAGGTTGGGCTAGTGGGTGAGGTGGTCTATTACCTAACTAGGGTTCGAGCCTTACCGTTGCGCTATGCAACTTTCCTGGTTTCCCTTCTAACGATTGTTTAAAAAAAAAAAGTACCTACTTTATATATGTATTTTTCAATTTTGTTGAAATAGAACATACCCTTTTGAATCACATGAGCTTTTGGGTGGTATCTATGTTATTGGGAAAATAACATACTCCTATTTTCTCCTCCATTTTGACCCTACTTGCTTCGATTGTGGTTGAAATGTGATTCGGGTACCTTGGCAAGTTTGGCTTGTTTAAAACTTGAATACATTTCCATGTCTCATTTCGTTGAACAACCTCGTGTGCTACCTCCTAGATGGAGTCGAAGATGAAATATGCTTGAAGATAGTTGCAGACTTAGTTTCATTTATGAACCTAAAATTGAAAAGCTTTTCCTTTCAAGGAAACTTTTTTTTGATTTGTAATGACCAAAGAAAATTGAACTTTCAAAAATTATATTGGAAGCCAAGATGACTTAGAATAATTATAATAAAGTCCCTAGAGTTTTCTTTTTACAATAATTCGTGTGCGATCGGTCGTCCCAGTTTGTGTGCACCAATTTCGGAGCCAACCCGAGATTTGAGAGATAGACTCTCCAGACTTGGGATGTTTTAATATTCATAGGATATATTTTAATAATTTAGAGTCATTTTAATTATTGAGAATTGTAATGCATCGATCGCCTTTGTTGTGTGCATTCGGGCCCGATTCGGTTCGAGATTTGGGTGATGGAGTCCCCAGGCTTGATATATATTAGGGCAAACTTCACTTTACCCCCGTGTGGTTTGGGCCGGGTACGATTTACCCCCCTGACATGCGGAAATCACCACATAACTCTCATATAGTTTGTGGACTAAAATGTACACTAACTTCTGTTAACAGAACGCATAAATTTACCTTTATGCCCCTGTCTTCTTCCTCTTCTCTCTTTTAAATTGAACCTGCAAATATACATATACTAGTGTATGCCCGTGCCTTTAGGCACGGTGTAAATAATATTAAGATTAAAATGTAGTTGTAATTTGTACGTATCATATTAAAATTTGCAGAGTCTGTAGCACCTGATAAAAGTTCAAATCAGCACTCCTACCATTAGTTTGTGGCTAACACCTAATACACTGGTGAGTGTCATAGTACCCCGAACCACAAATATCTTATTGAAATAATATAATACACAGAACATAAATACCATGATCTCGCAAATAGTAGTCTTTAGAAATTGTTTACAAATTAAGATATGGAAATCAAATATTTTGAAATAATTTTCCAATCAAGATACAGAAAGTATTGAAAAACTAAATGCATCGTATCATGAAGAAGAAATCAACTCTATGCCATAGCATCCCAACAATATAGCAATACATTTTTCATAAAACTGCTTATGAAAAACCACTTAAATGGTAAAAAAAATAATTCAACAAAAATATTTGAAATGCAACAAAGTCCACATAGGTGGAAAGCTTTATAAAAAGTGGATCATAGTTATCGTCTGCTTTACAAAATGTGTATACTTTACAAAAATCAAACACATATTTTTGTAGTGGGTCATAGCTAATGTCTTCAAATTTGTTCTTTCCCACAATTCTTAAGAATGCCTCATCAATTTCCGAAAGGTCTTCATAACAAAACTTCAGGGTAAACAATATTTGTAGTGGAATCTAGCTCATCAATGAGGAGGAGGATACTTATACGATCGAAAGATGTGCATCTAGATAATGCTACGTATAGTTGCCCATGACTAAAAACAGGTGTACGCAAATCAACCCCAACAAATTTCACAGATTGTCCTTGAGATTTATTAATGGTTAAGGCGTATGCCAATCCAACTGGAAATTGACGTCTTGTCATTCGGAAAGGCATTTCTGTAGAAGACGGAGTCAATGATATCCTTGGTATAAATGCCAAATTGCCAAACTTCTCTCCAGTTAAGATTCGAGCTTCAATTATGTGAGTGTTGCACCTTGATACCATCAATCTTGTGCCATTACACAGTCCATCTTTCGGTGCAATGTTTCTTAATAACATTATAGGACAACCCACTTTCAACTCTACCTTAAAAGCTAGTAGCCCAAAAGGATCCAATGAATTTAAAAACTCATTAGGATATCTGTTTGTAATGGAAGGATCAATTTCATCATCTTCAGCCATCTTATCTGCAGCAAGATACGTATATGTATTCCTTGGAAAAATATTCAACGCAGCAATATTGATAGCATTGACATCATCATTTCGTGCACAAAGAATTGTACGTTCCGTTAAGAATGATGGGGTTGATATATCTGCCACATCCAATTGTGGATAAACTGCTGAGAGTAATTCCTTTAGATCCTGGCATTTGTGTATTGTTGATTGAATTTTAATGATTTCTTGCGGATCGGTTTCAACCTAATAAATAAAATAAAAGAAATTAAAAAAAATGGTGTAATCAAAGTATCCTCAAATGGTATAATCAAAGTTCGAATGAGTATTACCTCTGTCAAGAATTTTGCAAAAAAAACATTTCCAAGGTTTGCATGATTCAAGCGCATATTCAAATCTAAAGATAAAACATGTAGATCCTTCCACAAAACAGAGTGTCTCAATGATGCATTCATAATTTGCTCACGAACTCCTTTGGTTATAACTGGTAAGATTTGTCGAAAGTTTCCACCAAGAACAATAGTGATACCCCTAAATGGCTTTTCACAATCACAAATATCTCGAAGTGTGCGATCAACCGTCTCAACATAATGTCTATGTTGCATAGGAACTTCATCCCAAATTATGAGTTTTGTTTATCTAAACAATGCAGCCTATAATGATTGCTTGCTAAACCCACAAACTGAATATTCCAAGATATCCAATGAAATGGAAAATGTTGAATGTGCAGTGCGACCTACTACTAATAGCAATGATGCAATTCCAGATGAAGCCACAGTAACAAGAATATGGCCAAGGCTGCGACATTTTAATGCAATCGTATTGTACAAAAATATTTTTCCCGTTCCGGCACCCCCATTCAAAAAGAAAATAGTCCCTTTACTTTCAAAGACTGAAGAAATGATTGCGTTATAAGCAGTTTGTTGTCCATTATTGAGGCGATTAATAGTAATTTGCACATCTGTCTATTGTGCCTCATTCTGTAATTGTTGATATTCTATTATCAATCGGTTACCAACTATTGCACTCCAATTTGCTGTAGGCTGTGGCATGGGCGGGAAGTCAATTAAACTCTTTCTTGATTCTTGAAGCATTTGATTCAAAAGATACAAACCATAATCTTCAATTTGAGCCTCAGTTAGGTTAGAAATGACAAACAATGTGCGAAGCTTATGTGCAAGATCATCACAGATATGCATTGAAAACTGATTCCATAACGCACGTGGTTGTACTGGAAAACATTGGGTCAGAATGATACAAAACGATCTCCTCAATTGATATCCGATTTTCATAACTGCAGCCTCTTTTAGGCACTGTATCCATTCTTCATCATCTTCTAAGAGTCCTCTTGCAACACATGCTGATTTAAACGTCTCATGCAAAACATTGTTAACTGTACGTAAACATTGAAACAATCTTGGCTCTTTGACAACAGTTAACAACAAACGCAAATAAAATCTTTCACCACAGTTAGGGCTAGCAAAGTACATTCTACTAATTGCATATCCATGTTCTCTTGGTTTCCATCTATGTTCTGACTTGAGCCAAACAAAATGTTGCGGAAATTCTTGGTAAGTGAATTGGCATTCATTTTCATTGGAAGCACAATAATAAAAAAAACCAGTAAAAGTCGATTTTTGTTTCGCAGCTCTAGAAAGAATAATTTCCAATGAGTCATTAGGATTGAAAAGAACACGATGCATTCCAGGTAGATGAAGTGCGAAGCGAACAATTGTTGGCATCTCTACATGCAAATGATGACCGAATATTCGCCAAGCAGCTTCTGGTGGTTCAATATACCTCGCATCAAGATATTGTTGGATCTCATTAATCAATCTCAAAACCATTGTTGTGCGATCATAACCCTTGTAAATATACTTATGTATATACTTAACACATCTCACTCCAGCACAAACTTCTATATTTATATGACAGTTGAATCGTTTAGAAAGATATGCATTGTATGGTACCACATCCTTGTTAGCAACTTCCTGTCCTCTCACAGTATATACTTGACCACTATTGCGATGACGATAGATTGGATATCCATCTTGGTCCATAGTTGTTGATTTTGCAAAGGCTTGAGGGTATTTCTTAGTACATCTACCATTTTCCATACATGGTGCTTGGGGATTTCGAGCACCACATGGTCCATGTACCATGCAACACTTGATAGTTTCAAAAAGTGTAGGATTATCTTTTGGATCTGGAAATTCTGCACAAACTAATTTGTCTACTTGAGCACATGTTCGAATTTTGTTTGGACCTTTAAGAAAGAGAAGCGCATGCATATGTGGTAGGCCTTGTTTTTGGAATTCAATTGTAAAAACATGTCCAACTTTATTACTGAACACTTTGTTTGTTTCTATCTCCTTCATCAAACACTTTCTTTTTAGCTCAAAAACATGGGCAATCAAATCAGGATGATCAATAGCTTTTTGGTGTGGTAATAATGCTGAAGTAATTTCTAGCCAATTGGGATTTGCAATCATGGTGAGAAAAATATGTGGGTGCTGGTTGTATCGCGTGATAGCCATTGAATCTTGAAAGATTTCAAACATATGTCTAGGACTACCAGTAAATGAAGATGGAAAAATAAACCTTTGACCAATTTGATTAGGTCGCAAGTCATTTGGATCAATATCGCTTAAATCTTGGTAAAGTTCAGCTCGATTTTTATTTATTTATTAAGCTTGTAGTACGTCAACCGATTTTGCTCAGTTGCAGCCCAAGCATCTACCAAAAACTCTTGGAATAGTTTTCCACCTCTCAAAATTGGTGAATACCCTGTAGATCGCTCAAACAAACGATAACTATAAAAATCCATTTGAGTAAGTCGATCAGTTGAAGGTCGATCATGTTTAACGTCCCACAATTTCAACTCAGGTTCCCATCCGAGCTCACCATACAAGAATAATAAAACATAATGCAATGGCAAATATGCTGGGTGACATTCATTAATTTGCATCAATTCATTATTTCCCTGTAGATGTAAAATAACATCTCTTATTCCAGTAACCTCAGTTCCATCACCTAGTATGACAATTGTAATCTCATCAGCAGTTGGTAGGTTATACCGTCGTTGGTCTGTTGCTAAACTGTAGTGAAGATGAGCAGGTAGATTTTGTCCAGTGAAGGCTAATTGATTCAAAATTGCATGAGCCTGGCGAAATTTGTCTACAAATGCATTAACTTGCAACAAATTATCTTGAATAGTTTTGAGATTATCCCTTCGTAAGTGAGGATTTCTACGATTTCGAACTTCTAAAGCTGAATTAGGATCATAAATGTACAAATGAGCATAAGTCGCATCCTGACCTGGCTGTAGTAGAAGTGATCCTGTTCGATGTCGCAATTCCCTATGGATAATAAATGGTTTAGGACCGCTTCCCCTTAGTACTCTTAGATCCAATGTAGCACCAAGACTTGTAAAAGCATTGGCTGCATTGTATACTCGAGTATAACGTCGAAACGATCTTGCTTGATCATCATCCCCATCATATAATGCTTGAAGTGGTGGAGGGGGTGTCATAAGCAGAGGTAGCCTAGTCTTTCCTTTTGGACAGCAAGTTCCAAATAGAGGACACTTTCGAGATGATTGTGCTAATTTTTCGTCTATCCAATGTAAGGCTGAACAGTAAGGACATAACACATCCATCTTGTCGAGAGAATGACGACATGCATTCATGTGTGATTGAGTATTAATCGCAGTACTTATAGTCATATGTTCTAATTCATCATCTGTACATATATCGTCTTGAAGAAATGTGACTGTAGAATTAGGCTTACAAATATTTGTTGTGCATAAATTAAAATTTATACACATGTAAAAGTAAGAGTATTATTTAAAGAATTAAACATGTTTTACCAGTTCCGAGCTAAAGATGTACTTTCCATAGAGAACGAACATGTGGATGCATGTGTAACCATTGTTCGTTTTTGTGCCAACGAAGTATCCGCAAGTGTCTTTGTACCCTATTCTAGGCAAGTGTGATTGCGACGACTCGGTGTTAATGAAGAAAAGTCTTTAACATATGCTCCTAATCTCTCTCGTTCTTGTCGCAAGCGTTGTCCCGATTGATATGCAGAGCATGCATTTTCATTTCTTTCACGTTCTCGTCATGCACGTTGAGCTAATACAGCTCTTGACATAACATAACCATTGGGTCCCCAAAATATGAATATTAAATCATTGGATGCCTAAAATGCAAATATTATCAAGTACCATTTTCCACTGTCCAAAGAAAATATCATTTTCTATTTTTATATCCCCTCTTCCAAAAACATGCATAATACTCTTTTGCCATGACTACCCATAGTTTTATAATAATAATAATAATAATAATAATAATAATAATAATAATAATAAAAATAAATTATGTGGTTTTGTTATACTAATGAACAAATGTTCGACCAACTTATGAGAATAATAAACGTTCGACCAACAGATTGTGTGGTTTTGTAACAGTAATGAACAAATGTTCGATCAGCAAATGGGCTTCATAAAGTATCCCCATTTTCTTGTAGGGCCCATGCACTTACAGGAGACACTATATATTCCTTTCTCACTATATATTCCTTCATAAAGTATCCCCTATATATTTCTTGCTTCCTAAGAATATACAGCAGGCACTAAAAAATGTGCATAGTTTCAAAAATAAAATACAATTATGGCTAAATAAAATACAATATATGAAGATACAAAAATAAAAAATAAAAAACTCTACAAAAATCAATAACAACCATACCGCTAAACATGCATTTTTCTTTCGCTTGCCCTTGCAATCAGTCACCTTTGTCATTTATAATCTATATAATAAATTGTGTAGTTTTGTTGTACAAACAAACAAATGTTCAGCCAACTTATAAACTTCATAAAGTATCCCCATTCTCGTAGCTGGAAAAAAAAATTGTTGCCCATTTGCTCCCTCCTCTCTTTATCTCTTTATCTCAAAATTTTCGCGCACTTACATTGAAAAATGGTGCAGATTTCCACATATATACAGGAGACACTTAAAAAAGTGCACAGTTTAAAAGATAAAAATACAATTATGGTTTAAAATAAACAATTGGACATACATGTTCAAAAACACTCTACAATTATGGCTTAAAATAAACAATTGTTTATTGTTTAAAATAAACAATTCGACATACAATTATGGCTTAAAATACAAACATACGAAAACTAACAACTTAAAAAAAAAAAAAAACACTCTACAAAAACCAGTAAGAACTATACCGCTGGACATGCATTTTCCTTTCCTTTGCCCTTGGAAGCATAAGACACCTTTTCTTTTCCCTTCGACATTGCCTTTGCATTTTCCTTTTCCATTGCCTTTAAAAAATAACCAAAGTCTAAGAAATAATCAAAGTATAAGAAATAAAAATAAAAATAAAATGATAAGAAAATGATTTTTGGGCTGACATTAGAAATACGAACAACATTAAAATCATGCTCATCACGAATCACTACACTGACATTTCTTTGTTGAAGAAACTGAACCTATACATACAAAAACAAATAAGTAGCTGACATGTACACAAAATGAAATTTTATAAGACGATGAGTAAATGGAATGAATATTACAGTTCGTTGTAAGTCTCCATCTAGCTGTAAAAAATGAGAATTTTTTTTTTAATTTTTATAATCAGAACCTATAGTACAAAAGTTTTTTTAAAATCTATGTACCAATTTTTTTTAAAAAGACAACTTACATTATCCATAATGTTAGAGGTCGTTCCAGCTTAGTATTGCCAAAACCTATAATGCAAAAGTTGACTTCAGTAAATACATATTAATCTAGTAATATATAATACAAAAGTTAACCTGTAAAGGTTTTGGAATACATAGCTTATGTAAATACAAAAGTTATTTTAATACACCAAGTGAAACCAAATGAAGCAATCAATAGATACTTAAATGGAATCAAACCTATCGATGACTTAAGCTTTGTTGAATTTAGTTGAACTAAAAGAGTTTTAAATGAAACTGCAAAATTTATAAAGTTAATTCATATGACAAACTAATAAAAAATCATCAATCATTTTGAAATCCACAGTTAATTCATATGATAAAATATCTCAGTGAAGGAATTAATAAAAAATCACACTGAAAAAAAAAATCACACATATGACAAACTAATAACCCAACACTCATTTTCCACCATCAAAATGAGTTGTGTTTCCAAGAATGTATTTATTAAAATTAACAAATAACAAAAGATTTGCAATAAATTCACAGTTTGAAAATAATAATTTGATTCCAAACATTTTCAAGTATTGGTAACACAATCTGAATCCAAACAACATAAAAAAAAATAGTAATGAATCTTACTATTTTTCTTACAAATTAATAAATATTAAAATTGTTCAATAGGCCACGTCATCCCAACTTGGCAAAAGGTGCAAATGAGTAGAAACAAGTATAATAGTAAAGCCAACAAATATATATTGTTGCACCTGAAGTGGACAAACTCAATCTTACAATTTCAGAAGCTATGAAATTATCCTCTGTAATTTAATAAAGTCAAACTCAACCACGCTAATCTCACAATTTCAGAAGCTATGAAATTATCCTCTATTTTTTTCAATAATTAAACACCCAGAAAATCCAAAAACCTGCACAGTAAGGACCAAAAAAAGTCAAAAAACCGACATATTTGACTATCAAAGCCTATTGAAAGTTTATTTAGCAAAGTTGAGAGCTACATCCACTAAACAACAAGTTATAGATGGTAGAGGATAACTCGGAACTTAAAATTATATTTGAAACACATTATCATTATATTTGAGACCCATTATTCGGAACATATTGAACACATTATATTTGAAACACATTATCATAAAATTAAATCCCACTATATCTCATCACATTTAGACTGTAAATCTATATAAATATAACAAATGACTGGAAATTTTAGAGGTTGATGCAGCCTAGTATTGCCAAAACTTGTAATACAAAAGTGAACTTAACTAAATAAATATTAAATACATAGCATATTTTAATTCACCAAGTCAAACCGAACGAAGCAATCAATAGATACTTAACATATCGACGGCTCCTACATTATTGTTAGGAATCAAACATATCGATGGCTTAAGCTCTACTGAATTGTATTGAAGCTCATTCAAAGAATTAATAAAAAAATCACATAGATATGCAGATGCCAAACTAATAACCTACCAATCATTTTCCGCCACCAAATTTTACTAAAATTAAACAATTTATCAAAATGAGTTGTGTTTCCAACGGAAACTATTAATAAAACACATCAATCACTTAGTACTTCGCTTCCAAGAATCTATTTATTAAAATTAACAAATAACAAAAGCTTTGCGCATCTACATAGTTTTAAAATAATAATTTCACTCAAAACATTAAATAAATAAAAAATAAATCAGTCTGTATGAGGACATTTTCAGGGATTGGTAACACAATTTGACTCCAAACAACAACAAAAGAAAATATTAATGAATGTTACCATTTTTCTTAGCAAAGGGTGCAAATGAGTAGACACATATGTATTAGCAAAGGGTGGAAATATATACTTCTGCACCTAAAGTGGACAAAGTGAACCACTAAAGTCAACAGCTAAAGTCAAAAGGCCAACAAATAATTTCATAAAAATAATTCATCCACCAAGTGGTCAACTACTAAAATGTCTCCAAGATATAACTAAGCTAACCTTTTTTTTCACAAAAGATAGATATGATAAAGAAATATTTCAATGTACGTAAGAAAATAACCTTAAAAGATATAAGAATTGACTTTCCAAGATTGTTTCATTTTTGTGAGAAAAAACAAAAAAGAAGTGGAAAAGATAAAAAATAAATTGGTTTACTTAATTTTTTTTCTGTCTTCCATAACCGTAATTTATTTTTTGCTTCCTCAATTTAAGAAAAGTTATGATACATTGCTTTAGGCATTGATGAGGCAATTGAAACCATATAAATCCCCAAACATATCTTCTGTTTAGCATAGGAAAACGTCTTAACCATGAACAACAATAAATAAAGCCAATCCCAAAAGATATGTTATATTTACCATAAGTCTTAATGGCACTTCCAAACACAATCAGGCTCAAATCAAAATTGGGTGACTTCTTGTAACGAAGCTAATTAATTCTAGAACTTGAGATCCAACTGATGCTATCTAAGACCTGGAACACATCGTATAGAAAAGGTAACAACTGGAACACATCTAAGACATGAAACAAACAATAGAAACCAATATAGTGTTTACAAACCAAATTGTTTTAAAAAAAATAAAATAAAAAATGTAGTGATATTGTACGATTTCATGCTCATGCTCATCACGAATCAATTATTTAACTTGATAATTTATAAATAAAACGACCTATTTGTTATGAAATTGGAAACCTTAGGAGGCATAATGTAATTTCTAGAATCACAGAGGGTAATTTGCAATTTAAGTAAACCTGTGTTTGTAATTTCTCCTTAATATTATTATATGTAAAAAAATGTAGTGATACTGTACGATTTCCTGAGCTGATAAATAAAATAAAATAAAAGATTCCCTAGGTTTATTACCAAACAGGATAAAATATTTTCCAAATCTTTAAAAACACAAACACAAACACATATGGAGGCCATTATTGGCCAAAAACAACCCTTTATTGGCCAAAAACTGTCCGATTTATTGATTAATCCCCAAAAACTGTTTGACACAAAAATTTCAAATTTATTAAAGTTTGATTAGTATATAATACCACAAATTCAAACCAAAGTATGAATTTAAGAAATCAAACAGTACGATACCACAGTATGAATTTAAAAAATTAACTAATGAATTCTATAAGGGCTTTTTCGTTGAAATAGAAAAATACGAAATGTGGTTTAGATATCCATACTTACCACATCTGTAAAATTAATTTAACTCCTAATAAAATTAATAAAATTCAAGCTAATAGTAGATTAATTTAACTCGTAATAGATTAATTTTACAAACTAATAAAATTCAAATGTTATCGAATGTCACAAACTAATAAATTCGAATGTTATCAAAATACTATACAAACTAATAAACAGGTGTTTTATGCAATAAATAAAACTCAAACTAAGGCCTTGTTTGATTAACAGGTTAATAAAATAGTACCACTAATACTACCAATCAAACATGCCCTAAGTGTCATTCAAGAAGAAAAGAAAAAAAAAAAAAAAACAAAGATTAATTTAACTCTTATCTATATTGGTTAAATTTGAAACATTAGATAAAAAGTCAAAAACTAATACAAAAAATAAACCCATTCAACACAAAAAACATGCCCTAAGAGGCAGAGGAAGGTATGCTTATTTTCTTCTTCCAATTTTCCATTTAAAAAAAAAGAAAAAAAAAGAAAAAAGAAGAAGAAAAGACGCCCTCTGTTTGGTTGCCTAGTGCGACAACCCTCACTACTGTTTACTGATAACACTACTAATTACTGCTAAACTGAGACTGATCATGATAAGTAATTGAATTGATTGAAATTCTGAGCTAATTGATTGAGTGTGTTAGTTTAAATGCAAATCTATCTGTTTGACTGCTAAATGATTTGTTCATGTTTTATGTTTAAATTGCAAATTGAAGGCCTTATCGGCGGCCGAATCCGAATCCGAATCCGAAATTGATTAATGTTTTATGCTAATTGGAATTTATGTGATTTTATGGTATATTTAATTGAAATGTGATTTGCTATGTTTAAATTGGATTAAATAATGCTAATTTACAAGAGTTGGACTTATTCACCAAATTGCCATTCTTAGTGGACAATTCTAGGACTTGTTTAATCACACTTCATACACTTTTGATACAACACTTCTTCAGTCATTTTGAGAGCTTGAACCGACTAAGAGAGAGAGAGAGAGAGAGAGAGAGAAATTGAGTTCAACTTGAAGGTTTTGCTTGGAAATTAAAGGAATTGAAGGTTAATTGCATAATTGAGCCTCTAGACTTGACATTGAGGAACCTAGGAAAGGATTTCATACTTTTAAATGTGAAATCAAGTTAGTTCTTGCATGGTTCTTGGAAGATTAGAGTTTTAAAGCCAAGAATTGGTTTGAATGTTGAATTGAGTTGCAATTCATGCATGCATGTGCATATCTTGAAGTTTAGAGTTGTTTCCATGGAAATTATTGCATGCATGTTCATATTTTGAGTCTTGATCCATGAACTCACCATGTTTTGAAGTTAAACATTGCTTTTAATCTTGTTTTGTAGCATTGGTGTTCCTAGGAACCCATGTATGTGTTGAATTTGCATTGTTCTTCATGTTCATGAAAACGACTTTGAAATTTGTGTTCAATTGAACTACCTTTGGATTTTGATTTCTCAAATTGATCTTTGAAACATGTCATATTATCGGTTTAAAGTGTTTTTTCAGAAAATGGGCCCAAGAGGTTGAGTTTTGATGCATTAAAGTTGAGTTTTGAGCTTGAGGTTCAAATCTGGAAATTCCAAATTTTAGACTCACGCTCGAGCGAGGAACTCCACGCTCGAGCGTACGCCTTGTGTTCATGTAGTCCGCTCGAGCAAGGAAAGTGGCGCTCGAGTGTGAAATGAGTGTATCCAGCACTTTGCATGTGTTTACAGTCCGCTCGAGCGGGGGAGTGCACGCTCGAGCGAGGACTTGTGTCTCACGCTCGAGCGGGTATCGAGCGCCCATCGAGCGTGAATTTCGTACATCCAATATTTTTACTGTAGTTTACAGTCCGCTCGAGCGGGACCCCTATTTCAGCAAAATTTTGAAAAGTGTTTAAAAGTGCATCTTTACATCCTCATTTCATCCTAGACATTCTTAGGCCTAGTTTAAGACATCTTAATGAGGATACTGATGTAGAACCACATCGAGGCAAATTAGGGACTAAGTTATTATTTCCCAACTGTGTAGCTTAGTGTGTGTTCGTTCTGTAATTGTGTAGGGTTGGCATCCGAGGACGCTCTAGCTGCTTATAGCCCAATGCTCTGTGAGTAACAATGTTGTAAAGATATATTCATCATGAATATTTTCTGAATGATCAACTGTACTGCTTTCTGAACTGATATTTCTTACTGAATGAATGCTTGTCCTATTTGCGAACTGTATTCGTGGCATCCATAGCAACTTACTGTTACTGCTACTGTTATAGAGATCTCTGTCGGTTCCCATGTTGGAACCACTACTGTTTACTGTTATGATGGCCATCGACTGACTGTTCGGTCTGTTAAGACCTATTGTACTGTTTGCTATGGGATGTACCACTTATGACTGCTATGATCGAATATTTGACATACTGTTTAAACGGCTGTTTTAAATACTGAAAGGACATTCATTCTTAACCTCTTTACACAACTGTTATTCACTGGGCTTTAGCTCACTGTTTATATATATATGTAGGTGTCCAGGCACCGGATCGGAGCGAGGAGCGTTGGGTTAAACTCTCTTTTTGTCAAGCCAACCACTGTGCCTCACTGCGAGGTTCCATGTACCGCCAAGCCAAGGCTGCTTTGGGGCGTTTTAGATTTTCCCCTTTCTGTCTCTGTATTGTATAAACTGTATAGACTCGTACTGTACTGTTATGGTAGGGATTTGGTCCCTAACCCGAATGTTTGTATATGTATGTATAGTACTGTTTTGTTCTAAATGTGAATATGTTTTAAAAAAGTCTTTTTGTATACAGACTGTCATATCTCATTGGACATCTTTTAATTACTGTTTTGGCTTTCGCCAGCCCTTGTACTCTGTATTACTGTTTTACTGTTAAGCAGGCCTTTGGTAATCTCGGATTATTGGCCGGTTATGGTGCTAAACCCATAGGGGCGGGTTTGGGTCGTGACACCTAGAAAGCAGAAACCCACTTCAGTTTGTTAATTAATTGGCCCAGGTTTTGTTAGACATGGCTTTATTAGACATGGCTTCTCAATATATATATACATATCGGAATCATACATAAATAGGGGGTTTGGGGTTTGGAATCATATATATATACAGGGGGGTTGGGGTTTGGAATCATATATATAGATATATATATATATACACACATACATATTGGAATCATATGTATAGATATATATACATCCATAATCATATATAAAAATAAAAATAAAAGATTAATTTACCTTGTGTATATTAAGGAAGTCCACAATGCTTCAGACTAAATGCTTCAAACCTGCTGTCAATATTATTGAAACAAAAGATTATTGAAGATTATTAAAGATATCCAAACATGCTGGTAACATTCATTAATATTTTGAAAGATTATTGAAACAAAAGATATCCAAAGATAGAAATATAAAAATCAAAGTCTAGGTTTCCATTTTCCCAATTGTTAGCTACTAATTAATGCTTGGTTGGTTGTGTATAAATGACATTTAATAAATCGTAGAGGTTATTTGTAAATCAAATTTGAATGTTATCAAAATGCTATATAAACTAATAAACGGGTAGTACCTTTGATTAACAGGTTAATAAAATGAATAACACGTTAATAAAATAGTACCACTATTACTACTAATCAAACATGCCCTAAGTGTCATTCAAGGAGAAAAGAAAAAAAAAAGATTAATTTAACTCCTATTGATTTTGGTTAAATTTGTTTGCGAATAGAAAAGTTAGCTAAAAAGCCAAAAACTAACACATAAAATCAACCCATTATCTCTATTTAAAAAGCCACAAAAAATAAAACTAATAAAAGAAACAACATCACATACATACATACATAAAATACAATTATAGACTTGTATCCAAAGATAGAAATATAAATACTAAAGAAAAATCAAAACTCAGTTTTCCATTTTCCCCATTATTTGTAAATTAAATTCAAATGTTATCAAAATGCTATACAAACTAATAAAATCGAATGTTATCAAAATGCTATACAAACTAATAAATAGGTGTTTTATGCCCGTGCCTGAATGCATTATCTAATAAAATTCTTATATTACAATCTATGTGTTGCAAAAATGTTAACGACCATAAAAATGTTTTATGAAAAGTATCTCAAAGTTGTGATCAAACAACCAATAATGTTTAGGATCAATCAATCGACCAACAAAGGCTAGATGATTTTTCGTAAAACTTTTAAGAGAAATTATGTATTATGTAGCATACCCAAACAAATATAGCCCTAAATAGTATATCAAAAAACCATAGAAAGACCACTACATGAAACTTTTGATTGGTTCAATATAACCTGTGAAAATACAATAAAGAATTCAAATCAAAAGTTACATTGATCACAAATTGTTCTAGGACCATCTCGGATGAAACAAACATAACTTTTTAGTAATCACTATTAAACTAAAAATAAAATAATCAAATTTAGATGAGTAAATCCAATTAAACCAAACTAAACCTGAAGTCCCATCAAATAAGATTGATTGCATAAATAAAAATGTACACAATAAAATAATCAATTTCAAATTAGTTTGATAAAAATTAAAAAAAAAATTTTAAAAAACCATTGCCTATTTTGAAGAGTGATTGTGGTCGGCCACCATGACAAACTAAGAAGCCACTTACACACAAATGCAAAAAATATATTCTTGAACCCCAAACACATTTCTCATGTGTGATGGCATTTTTTGGTGCCCAAAAATATTAGAGTAATTTCATGTGGACAATGACACTTTTTACCAAGAAACGTAATATATCTTGTATATAAGAATAGCACTATCACATCGTCTCTTCTTCTTTTTTCATCTTGTCGCACTCAAATGCCTCTCCAACTCACAGAAAATCATGCAGTGGAATGAAATACATGTATTGATCCTCCATAGTCATTCTATTTTGAGATATTTAGACAGCAAATATTGCAAGATTTTGTTGCATAAAGTCAAAAAGCCAACAAATAATTTCATAAAAATAGTACCACTTTGATTAACAGGTTAATAAAATAGTACCATTAATACTATTAATCAAACATGCCCTAAGTGTCCTTGAAGGAGAAAAGGAAAAAAAAAAAATTTAATTTAACTCCTAATAAAATTAATAAATTCCAAACTAATAATAGATTAATTTAACTCCTAATAGATTAATTTTACAAACTAATAAAATTCAAATGTTATCAAAATGCTATACAAACTAATAAATTCGAATGTTATCAAAATGCTATACAAACTAATAAACAGGTGTTTTATGCAATAAATAAAACTCAAACTAAGGCCTTGTTTGATTAACAGGTTAATAAAATAATACCACTAATACTGCTAATCAAACATGCCCTAAGTGTCATTCAAGGAGAAAAGAAAAAAAAAAAGAGATTAATTTAATGCCTATCTATATTGGTTAAATTTGAAACATTAGATAAAAAGTCAAAAACTAATAGAAAAAATAAACCCATTCAATACAAAAAAACATGCCCTAAGAGGCAAAGGAAGGTATGTTTATTTTCTTCTTCCAATTTTCCATTTAAAAAAAAAAGAAAAAAAAGACGCCCTCTGTTTGGTTGCCTAGAAACCAGAAACCCACTTCAGTTTGTTAATTAATTGGCCCAGGTTTTGTTAGACATGGCTTTCTTAGACATGGCTTCTCAATATATATATATATACTGGAATCATACATAAATAGGAGGTTTGGGGTTTGGAATCATATATATAAGGGGGGTTTGGGGTTTGGAATCATATATATAGATATATATACATCCATATATATATATATATATATATATATTATATACATATTGGAATTCAATATGATTCCAATATGTATATAATATATATACATCCATAATCATATATAAAAATAAAAATAAAAGATTAATTTAACTCCTATCTATATTGGTTAAATTTGAAACATTAGCTAAAAAGTCAAAAATTAATACAAAAAACCAACCCATTCTTTTCTCAACCCACAAAAAATAAACTCATCAAACACAAAAAATGTATGTTTCTTTTCTTCTTCCAATTTCCAATTTTTTTTTTTTATTTAAAAAAAACACCCTCTGTTTCGTTATGTAAAATTAGAATTCTCTACTTAGAAAGACCCACTTTAGTCTTCGTTCCAATGATTTGACCAATCAAAAGCTTTTCAAAACCATAGAAAATCAACACTCATTTCCCATTAAAGAATCAAACCCATTTCATAAATCAAAGCCATGTGAGAAATCAAACATTTCAAATTAATTTTACAAATGCATATCAGATTGGGATCAAAATGCATAGAAATAAAGCAGAACTCACTGGATACAAATGAAAGCACAATCAAAGTAAAGCAGAAATCACAGTACACAGCAAAGGTCCAATAATTCAAACCTTGGTGCCAAAAGGTCTAACTGGATAATTCATCTCCAGAATATTCCTTCCATAAATGAAAGAATTGGATTAAATTCAGATTCAATTCTCTCTCAAACTATCAAATGTATATGGTATTACACATACGTATCAGACACATGAATTGAACTGAATAAACAATAGGATACCTCGAGTTTGGCCTCAAGTTCTTCACGCTCATGACTTGTAGCAATTGGCATAACATCTGCAACTCTCTTCTTCCCCTTCAGAATAATATCTTCAATCCATCAACAACTAAATGATATTTCGAATCCTTACTCTTCTTTTTTCATCAAATTCAATTGAAATCTTGGTTAAAAACTTAATTTGATAGGAGTACTCCAATCCTTACTATTTTTCTCTTTTTTTTTTCAACAAATCTTTTTGAAAAATTCCAAACTAATCCTAAAATCAGCTTTAACCATTTTTAATAAAAGAAAACCATCTTCAATCCTTACTCTTTTATAAATTAAAACCATCTTTAAACCCATTTCAAAACCATATTCAAAACCCATTTCAAAACCATCTTGAAAACCATCAGTAACCATAATCGTATCTATATATAAAAGAGTTGATTCAATATTTGGGATATTTGTATTCTCAATATCTGCGTTGTCCTTAATCATATATAACCAAATGTCATGTGGACTTGCAGTTCAATTTTCAAGTTTTGGCCCAAAAACATAAAACTGATACACTAATATAGAACCAATTAAGGCCATAAATAAGTTGCCCACATCAGAAGTTATTAAATGGGAAGACTTGCAACTTATTATGATTATACCACATGTAAACAGATACATATAATTATTTTACATATTTGATAATACATTCCGATATGTATTAAAACTTCATAAAATGGATGTTTAAATCTGTTCATTAACATGCTCAGATTTAGTGCACATTCATACACATTTATCCAAAGAAACACCACAAAAAAAATGTCAATTCTGTTTATTACTATCAACGGTGGCGGCAATGACTTCCATTTTCTCAAATAACCTATACCCCACAATAAAAAAAAAATGCTTAGGAATGTGGCAAAGCAGCTTTAAAGATTCAAATGACATGGAAATTGCATGTTGGAGCAACTCTAATGGTGTGCTTCCCCTTCATGAAAAAGCCAAAATCTGGCAACAACACTTCCAAAATGCCAAAATTTGGCAAGAGCTCATCTCTCTATTCTTTAATGACAGAACCCTATTTGTCAACAAAACCATTGTGATATAAGCTAATTGTTATTGTTGTTGTAGTTCTTTTTCAAAGCTAATTGTTGAAGTGTAAGGAAAATTCACCTAAATACAGCTGAACAAACATTAATTAACATGAATTTCAACAAATTCAATTCAAACAACATGAAAATGACACCACATTTTCAACGCAAATTAGACAGTAAAATAATAAAGAAGTGAGAGAAAACAGTGTACTTGGCAATTTATCAGTTGAAGAATTTTGATAGGTGTTTCCATCTTTGGGTTTGAAGAACCCTCCCAAATCCATCTTCCTCAACAATTTTTAGAGAGAGAGAGAGAGAGGAGAGAGAAGAAAATACCTAAATTTAAAGGACGACCAACGCCGATACATAATCATACATAATGTATACATACATCAATCTCTAAAATTATATACAAACATTCATATATAATACACACAATCTATATATATAATACACACAAATGCATATATATACATACATCCATCTTTGAATCTCCCATATCTCTGATCTCTTTTGCAGCAGCTTCGTCAATATAGAAGGAGGTTTGGGGTTGCCACTGTTGATGACGATTGGGATGGTAGAGAGAGAGAGGAACGGAGGAAGAGAGAAGATGAAGAGACTAATAGGGGGTTTGGGGTTCGGTCGCCGGCGTTGGGCTCCGACAGGGAAGCATTTCCGATGGAGGTAGAGAGAGAGAGAGAGAGGGGGTTGTGTTCAAAATTTGAAATCAAAAAGAAAGAGATGAGAGTGTCTGTGAGAGAGAGGTGTGCGCAGAAAATGGTCCATATTTTGGACCAAATAGAGAGGGAGACATTGTGAGCCATTGGATTGCATTCAATCTAATGGTCTCTATTTTGACAAAGGGATAAATGTCACATCTGAATTCAAAACCTGAGCTTCCTTGTTATATAGATATATACACACCTATATTTTTTTTCTTTCTTCTTTCTTTTGAATTGAACTTGCACATATATATAGATATATACACATATATTTTCTTTCTTTTGCCAACTCTAACAAATTTCAACTTCAAAAAATTTTGATTGATGCAAAACACTAAAAAACCCAGCATTTTTCACATATTACATTATATATATACACATATATATACTATCAGATTGAATTTGACCAAAATATATACATATATATATATACTATGAATCTAACAATATTTTCATTATTTTTAATTACCCAATTACAATAAGATTGAATTCAAGTCTACAGCCTGCCATGGCTGCGGCGGCGGCGGCGGCTTTGCCTGAACAGCAGCAGCTGAGGCTTTAATCAATTTAACTAAATTAATTATTTTAGTACATTTACTATTATATATATATATATATCATATTTTTTGTTATATAAATTTTTTTGAAGCGTAGAATCGAAGTGAATCAAACTGGTTTCTATGGTTGAATTATGATTTGATTACATAAATTTAAGGGCTTGGTTACTGCCCTAATTTTTTTGAAATGTAGAAACTAGTTTGGTTCGTAATTTACTATAAAACCGGACCAGTTTACAAATTCTAATCAACTTAACTAAATTAATTATTTTAGTACATTTACTATTATATATAATATATCATATTTTTTGTTATATACAATTTTTTGAATCGTAGAATCGAATTGAACCAAACTGGTTTTTATGGTTCAATTTTGATTTGATTATATAAATTTAATGGTTTAGTTACTGCTCTAATTTTTTTGAAATGTAAAAACCGATTTGATTCATAATTTACTATAAAATCAGACTAATTCAGTCTGAAAAAACATCACTAATAAAACTATTTTCAACTGTTTATGGTCTTGGTATCACATATTGGTCAATTTTTTTGGTTCAACTCATTGGTGTGGACAGGGATATGACAATAGGGTCATGGCCCCTTGCTTTGACAATAAGTCTTTAATACATTATTACACTAACTAACATAATTTCTCATATTTATCACATATTGCCTCTCTCTCAAGCCACAGTTTATATAAACTGTTCACCAAAAATAAGACCAATTTGGCTCCTACCCTCATTTTGTATACTTATACTTATATTGATATTATATTATATTAACGTAGAAACAACCAATTCACTGCAATAAAGAAAAAAATACTCACCTATATGAATATTGCCAAAAATAAGTTTCGAAACAAAATAGATGATGATTTTCTCACGAAACATTTGTTTGTGTACATTGTAATAGAAATTACTCAAAATTTTAATCTAGAGTCAATTACAAAAGATTTCCGATTTTTAAAAGAATATTAACTTCTGTTTTGATAAATGATTGAGTTGAAATGTGAAAAACTTTTGTGATTCGTGATTTGAAATGAATTCAATTACTATAGTTTCCAAACACAGAAAACAAACAAACTAAATCATCTAATCTGTATGAAAGTGATTTAGTTTGTTGTTTTTCACAATTGATAAATCAAACACAATATTTTAACGTGGAAAAAATCACAATTGGAGCACCTCCAATTGTGATTAAAAGTCATGGGTTAAAAGCCATTAAACAATCCACTATGAAGATAATGAAATTACACATGAGTACAAGCAATTACCCAACACTTACTCATGAATTGACTTTCACTCCTTGTGTCTCTTTCATGAACTTCTTCGTCTCAAGATTGATTAGCCAAGTGTTGAATCCACGACACTAAGTAACATCGAAATCCTTCAAAGCTTCCAAACCTAAAAACTTCAGAATCCACCGATGAAAAGCTCTGTTGAAATTGAACTGACAAACCCCTTGATATATGCAGGTGATGAAATTACAAAGTTATCAAGAGAAAACACTCGCTAGGCTCTCCAAATGAAAACTCATATACCCACAAGTCTCTCGTTTCAGATCTAGAAATCGTACCCTAAAAATTGCATCTTTCGCAGCTTTATATGCAGCAGAAACGCGAAGATCGCTCAAGCGTAGGAATGGTCACTCGAGCGGTGTATCCAAAAGGCGGTGGAACAATAAGTGCCTTCGCTCGAGTGATGGCAAATTCGCTCGAGCGAAGAATGAATCATCCCAATTTATCCAGAACCAATCTGAATTATCGAACGAGGCCTTTCTTCGCTTGAGCCACCACTTCACCGCTTAAGCGGTCTATGAACAACCTTAAGAACAAACTTTACAATTGAAATGTATTTGTTGGCGGAATTGACAACATAAGGGACCTGGCAAAATGTCTCGAGAAAGAAACAATTATTTGTAATTTTTTGTTAAGGCATAATACTAGTTTTATTTTTTATGTATTAATTTAGCATTTAGTCATAGTATATTTCTCATTTTTTATTATAGAAAAATCTAATAGTTTATATTTTGGATACATTAGATGGCAGAGATGAGTCCAACTGCCGACTTCTTAGGGAGATTTATGGCTCTATTAATTGGCTAACCATTACATGATAGTTTATATCCAATAGCCAAAACTTTTTTTATCTATAATTTGGCCCCTTCAAAAATGAAATCTTGATTCCATCTTTTGGTGTGGATCAAAAGGTGTAAGACATCAAGAAATATGAACTCAATGAGAAAACTAGGCCTACCATAATAGCTCTAAAAAAAAAGCGCAAAAAAAAACTATGTCTGGTTATGTTAGTTGGGCTGGGCTTCCCTCAAATCCGATTACAGACTGGAGGGTACTATTAGGCCCATGGAGGCCTACGAATGGTCTCGTTTCGATAGTTTGAACCATTAATCTGTAGAACTCGTCGAGTACTATATACCTATAAAAATCACGTTAATCGGATATTGATAGCTATGTGATCAAATCAGTTTTGTATAAAAAAAATAGACAGTGAAAAAATAAACAGTTGACAAAAGTATGATCCGATGAGATAACAATCGATATTCGATTAAGGTGATTTTTTACAGGCATATAGTATTGAACGAGTTATACACATTGAACGGTTTACATTATTAAAACGAAATTTATGATAAACCCTCACGGGTCTAACAGTACCCTCAAGTCTCTCGGACTAGAGGGAAGCCAACCTCATATTAGTTAGTGCAAACATCATGAATGTAGTTAGTGCAAACATCATGCATGTAGTGGCAAAGGAAAAGGCTTATGAATTGTTGAGTTAGCTCTTTTTTTTTTCTTTTTTTTTTTTAGATTAATAAAAAAAAAACATTGAAAGCATGTTTTTTAAGGAAAAAAACGTGTAAAATAATATATTATGTATTTTTACAGAACACATTTTGCATTTTTATAATAAATATTACATAATCTTCTGATAGAGTTATAATAATTTGTAAATAAAAAATAAAGTTAAATATTCTGTGATAATATTATATATGTTTGAATCACAAAATACGTAATATTATTACAAATGCTTAATTTTATTTTTAAATAACAAATTGTTGTAATTTTATTAGAAGATTATGTAATATTTGTCATAAAAATAAGTAAAATCTAAATATATAAATAAATAAGAAAAATGTAACAAGCCGCATATGTACTGATGGAGTTCCCTATACTTATATTGTTGGGAATCTCACTATAAAAATTGATAAATGAAAATGCCATACAAATTAATGAATTTTAATATCTATTTTACTCATATACATAATTTAGAATTTAAAATGGGATCCAATAGAATAATCTGACAAAAATAACTAAAATGTGTAAGAATAGTTTGTAGAGGTCAATTTCTGTAACGCCCTCAAAATAATAACATTAAACCCATCAATATAGACATGCATTGATATATAAAAACTCCACATTCTTCTATTCATCAGAATTCCATTACAAAAAGTATTACATGTTAACGACAAAAGCAAATGCCCTAAGGGCTTACAGCTTTCTAAGTTAACACTTGGTTACAATAAAAGAGTACTAACTCAATTACACGTTAAGCCCTTGGCTTGAAATTTACATGTAATACAACAAAAAGAAATAAGACAACAAAAGTGTGTCCGCCTCTAGCCTCCCAAGCTATGTCCTTGGAGGTGGCATGCTACCTGTACCTGAAAATGATATTCCCATATAGGGTGAGCCACAACCCAGTAGAGATATGCTAAACACAGTATGGGCAATGACTAAGACATTAGCAATTGATAAGTGTTCAATTTCCATAAACCAATTCATAATCCAGTTCCATTCCTTATTAATTTCACAATTTCCATCAATGGCTCAGAACCTGGCCAATCACTTATATGAGACCAAGACTCATATTAAACGTTTTCCATTTTTACAATAGATAAACACACAGGTTATATCAATATCTCAACAGATAAGCATACAAGCTATATCCACATTTCAACAGATATGCATATTAGCTATATCAACACTTCCCATGACAAGCATATGAGCTGTATCAACACTTTCAATGACAAGCATATGAGCTGTATCAACACTTCCAATGACAAGCATATGAGCTGTATCAACACATTATCTGACAAGCATATGAGCTGTATCAGTGGAGTCCATCCCCTATCTCCTCCCACACAACATCCGGTTTAGAGGTCCATCCCCTATCTTCCCCTAAACCGTGGAGTACATCCCCTATCTCCTTCCCCACACACAATGCATATATACACAAAGGTCATATACACAATCAATCAATACATAACATTAATGTATTCTATCAACCGTCATACTCTATGACATATCCAATTGATTAGTTTTAGTTTGCCTAATCATCATGCATTGTCTACAACAATCAAAACTACCCTCCATCGGTAGCCCAAGCAGTTATTTCTAAACAGATAATAAAAGTTCCAACAGATAAAATATCAATGTTTTCAAAAGTGGGCGATTAACAAATCCAACTCCACTATTCTACCATATGATGAGTCAACTTCATTATTTCCAACTCAATTCCAAATATCAACATTTTTCCCAAATTAATTATACCAATTAATTTACACAACGAATTAGGGCTTTCTCCCCCATTTTCCAATATTGGCCTAATGGTCCATATATCAACAATCAACATCAATACCGCTATTTTGAAACTCAAAATACTCATTTTAGAATCAAAATAATAAAACCCTCTTTGACATTTTGAAACCCTAAGTCCCAAAATTTCCCAACTTCAACACTTAATCAAAATCACCAAAAATCTATGTTAAAGACCATAAAGGTGAGTAGGAATCCCTACCTCAATTTCGGAGCCCAAGAGGAGAAGATGTAGAAAACTAAAATGCTCCAAACTCCAAGATTCACGGATCAAGACAAAGCCCTCGACGATCAACACAACTTTTACAAAGGGCAAAGGGAAGGAAATCTCTCTAACTAGATCAAACCCTAGAGAAAAGGGATTTCTAGAGAGAGAGGCTCTCAAAATATCTTTTTAGAAAGTAGGAGAGAGAGAGGAAGTGTAAAAAGTGATTCAAAAATGCCTAGCTGCCCTCTGTTATACGACATTCCCGCTCGAGCGAAAAACACAACGCTCGAGCGTTAAGAACAGAAATCTGGACACGCTCGAGCGCAATAAGGCCCGCTCGAGCACCAAGACACAAGAGTAAAGCACATCCGCTCGAGCGCGAAAACCAGTCCGCTCGAGCGTAGATTTCCCCCTCCCAGAACTTATACCCAGGAAGTACTATCCGCTCGAGCGCCAACAAACCCGCTTGAGTGCCACCGCTCGAGCGTAAACAAACCCGCTCGAGCGCAAAAATCACATCTGCAGAAGTTTTGCAGGAACCCGAAATACTGGAGGTGTGCAATACCCGCTCGAGCGCAAGAAGACCCGCTCGAGCGGATCGCCTAAAAACTGAACAACAAGGAATTGAAACCAAGGCCTAACCAACCTGTAACAACCCTGTTCAAAACATCCTAAAACTCAATCAAGTGGAATTAAAGGACGACAACAAAATAGATACCACTACCAACTTCACAGAACCGAGTCTGGAATACAACAGAACAGTAAAGAGACAACCGGGATCGCTATAATCTCTCTCCAGGGTCTAAATTCCCCCCCCCAAAAAAAAAAAAACTAATAATAGATGAGTCATTGAATTTTGTGAGTTAGTGGATGAATTTGTTTTATAAAAGAATTGATGTGACAACATTAGTATTGGTACTGGACCTTTTTAATTTGGGTTTTTTTGTTTTTGAATAAGAAAAAAAAAAGATATTTTAAAGTGTTATCACTGTATTTATGGGTAAGTCCCGAAATAATTGGTTATTGACTTAATTTAACTTAATTCATAGGAAGGAACCCACCACTGAGGCACCAATAGAATTCAGTCATATGCCCCATAAGAAGTTAGGTGTTAATCGAAATGAATGTGAGATCTCCGCAGAGAACCAGCTGGATAACCCAGTATATTCACACCCCCTCAAGAATCGAACCTGTTTCACTCTTAGAAAATGAATTACCTTCACCATCTGGCCACCATCCCCTGTGGTTCTTTAATTTGGGTCTAAATTGATGATTCTCTAGTATGTATGGATTGATTTATTGATAAAATTCATTTTTTTTTTGTTGTTAAATTGAGAATAATTTTAAAGGTAATAATTCACAAGTACCAAATCAACACCATGTAAAATTGTTGTATGCATACAATTGAATGAGACTATAATAATTCACAAGTACCAAACCAACACCATGTAAAATTGATGTATGCATGCAATTGAATGAGACTATAATAATTCACAAGTGAAGTAACCAAATCAGCACCATGTAAAATTGATGTAGGCATACAATTGAATGAGAATATGAGCGGTGAATGGGAATAGACGCTTGCCATTTTATGATTTAAGCATTTGTACATCCCTATTAAATATATCTTAAGGATTCGTTTGAGATATGGATTAACTTTTTAACATTTTAATTATTTTAGTCTGGGTTAAAAGTCTCATTTGGAATATGTTTTTTTGGTTTTTTTGACTTTTATGAGAGAAAAATTAAAATGATTATAGTTTGAATGTAACATTTTATTATTTTTTTGTTTTGTTTTTTTTTATTTTTTATTTTTATCGGCAAATGTTAGTTGTTAAATTAGCACCTATGGAAGAAAATTTTCCCACCCTTGGCGAAGCACCTAGGTGCTTGTACTCCTTTAATTCAACTCCCCTAAGGGAAATTGAACTCATGATCTCCTTGGAAATTTAGCCTATTTGTCTTTTTGTGACTAAAATAGTCAAAAAGTCAAGCTTTTTGACATGCCAAACGAATGCTAAACATGATTTATAAACTCAGACTACTATTAGAGTTTAAGAATTTAGACACGAAAAAATATTAAAAATAAAATAAAATATGATTTAAATTCAATTATCGTATAGTGAAATTTTACAATTGAGATGAATTTAGAATGCATGCTATTTTTCTGTGTTTAAGTTCTTAGTCTTTAGGAACTTTGATAAATTCTACAAACTAGAAGTCCAATTAATCAATGTGCGGTTGGGCAAATAGCAACGATATTTGCACAAATCCGTGCATAAAATATATCCCCAAAAATAATAGAAAAAATTAGTAAAGAGTCCATTTTTATTGGTGTACAGTGTATGTGACATTAGATCTAATGATTGATTTGTTTTGGTCAGATATCGCTAATGAAATGGAGTATTTATTCATAAATCACTTTTTATCTACTTATGTTTTATTTCATTTAAATTATTTTCTTATGTTTAAAGTTTTATAATTGGTATAGTTACCAAAATATCTATTACATCCCAAATTCAAGGCATGACCGACCGGTGTGAATGTTCATATCGTCAAGTTGCTAAACGTTTAAAAAAATATTTGTAAGGATAAAATTGTCCATAAAATACATTGAATAGGATAATTAACATTTGGTGGATCAAATGTCTAATGTCTAAATAATAGAATTTATTAGAATACAAGAATATATTCTGGATTAATTGGGATACAAGTACTTAAAAAAAGATTTCTTAATAAATCACCCAACTGAAATATATTGGTGAGAAATACAAGTCATTGTTTTAAAAGACTTTTTTGTCCCTCCCATTTTTACCCTTTTTGTCTATCTCTACTTTTTCTTTTTCTTTTCGCACACTCCTATTAATCATTGCTTAGTGGTGCTGAGAAGTGGACACGTGGATAAATAGGTAAGGGTAATATGAACTTTCAAATTATTGGTCTTTTTAGACAAAAAATAATAGGGTTTGGGTCACTTGCCCCGAAAGTTTTAAATTTAAATTTATGAACCGAGTGTCAAAAATAATATTTGGTGCAGATTTAACTCTTGTATAGTAAAATTCAAATTTTAAATGAATTTGAGCAATCCATCAAATATTCTGAATATTTTTTTTGTGAACAAATTATTTGCATATTACATTGCTCAATAAAAATAAGAGTACTGCTAAGTATTATTGAATAAGTTGGCATGTAGAAAAATGCTACACTATCTAATAAAGTTTATAATTTTTTTTAAAAATCTCTAATTCCTTTTGGGTAAATTATATTTTGTCCCTTTTATATTTGGCCATTTTCTTACTATGGCTCTTCAAGTTTATTTTATCTCATCTTAGCTCTTGATGTTTCACATTTTTCTCAATATACTCTAAAAGTTAATCTGTATCCAAAATTAGACAGAAAATAATACATTGACAGTCACGTGACATAAAAATATTTTATTACATATAACTTACACCTCTTATACAAATCTAAATTCTAATATAATAATATATTTTATGTTATGTGACAGTTATAATGTGATATTTTAAGTCTAATTTTGAATGAACGTTAACTTTAGGAGTAAACCGAGAAAAATTTGAAATATAAAAGATTAAAGTAAAAAAAAAAAAGCTTAAAGAATCAAAATAAAAAAATAACTAAACATAAAAAAAGATAAAGTGTAATTTACTCATATTGTTTTCCAATCCTGCTACAGATTCCCACAACCCCCACACATTTGTGAGAAAGAAAGGAAAGAGAGAGAAAAATATAAAAATTAAATGAGTAATTACCAATTAATTGAGGATCATGAGAATCACAAAAATTGAAAGTCTCAAGCATTTTTATTGTTTTTCTTGCCAACAAAATCACCGCCACATACATTAATAAAGTTTTGATATTTAAAATAGAACCAAGTACAAAACATATGATAGGGACAGCTCATAGAAATAATAAATATTTGTAAAAATGGTTATTTTTATGTTTATTATTATTTTGGCCTCGTTTGGGAAGTGACTATTTTAGTAGGCTATTTTAGTTTTTGACTATTTTAAGTAGGTTAAAATTTTTATGTTTGGGAAGATGATTGGATTTTTTTGTGGTTGAATATGATGTTTGTGAGAGAAAAAGTGAAATGATTATGGGTTTGATGTGATATTTTGTCTTATTAACTATTTTAATCTATTTTGTCTTTTTGTGATTTTTAGCCTAAATTTGACTACTTTTTTTCTATATAATTCGTACAAAGAGGATAACTTTTATGAAAGACTTGCTACAAGAGAAATTATTAAACTTTCTTTTTTGTGCTATTAGCTAAATGTGGCTTGGGCTGGAAATACTAGAAAAATTCTATCGAATATTGATTAACTAATATTATGTATTTTTTTTTTTTAAACCCACATAACAAGAACTTCATTAGGCCCAACAAGCTTACTAAACTAGCATACCAACACAAAGAAATAATGTTATATAAATTAACAAATTTTATAATTTTATTCTTCACATTAATTATTTCAATCATAGTTAAATAGTACGTCGTTTTATAAATTCCTAAATTTTATTTTTTAAAATGAACAAGGATCTCTTAATTTTTAATTATCCTTATAGTATTTTGAGATTTAGACCTCTGTTGATTGGACATAATTATTCAGCAATTTTAAAACACTAATGTAGCATATTGATATGGTACTTTTAGACCAATATAAGCAGTAGTCACTATATGTATGGAGAAACTTAATCTACCTTGATCGCTTGAGTAGAAGAAAAGTTTGTCCAAACATTTCATGCGATCTCATTGATTCTTACTATGTCCATATGTATGATGTTCCTTAACTACTAAATAAATTTGATGCATAAAACTGTTGGGAAAAATATATAACTTCCTACAAGTAAAATTAATAACGACACAAGAATTTTATGTGGTTTTCTCAATGTGAAAAACGTCCACGGGATCGAAATCCGATTCCACTATTAACTAAAAAGTTTCTAAACGATTACAAACGAGACACGAATAGTCTCACAAAACCACCATTAGATGAATTCTAGATAATCTCAAATAATCAACAGGGAAAATCTCACCAAATAAATAAACAAAAGTTTTCAAAACAAATTATAAAAGGCGCAAAATAATACACCCAAATCAAAACCGAAAATTGAACCAGACAAAGCAGAGCAGCACTGCTGCTTGTTCATTAGCACATGAACACCACCACTGAATTTTTCATCAACAAAATAGTATAGCAGCTGTGGCTTTTGCAAGATATAACAATACTCATAAACTATTGTTTTATTTTGAACTTTTTTATCAAAATCCTAACTGTTATCAAATAAATTATTAAATATTCATTGACCCTCTAAAAGTTAGATATAATATATTAAAAATATATTATAACCAACACTAAACTAAACTAAATATTTTTAATAAACTAATTGGGTCCCATACTCCACTAAGGAGGTATACCCAACAATTCTCCTCCTACTGACTTAGGTGGAGACATCAACCATATCTGTCAAAATTCGACACTTTAAATGTTTGTCTCTCGACGAAGTCTTAGTCAACACATCCGAAATATTATCATCTGTGCGAACCTTTTCAAGTTGCAACAATTTCGAATCTAATATATCACGAATCCAATGGTATCTCACATCAATGTGTTTTGATCTTGAATGAAAAGTAGAATTTTACTCAAATGAATAGTATTTTGACTATCACAATAAACACATATCTTTCCTGCTTCAAACCCAACTCTTAAAAAATTTCTTCAACCATAACTCTTCTTTACAAGCTTCTGTAATGGCAATAAATTCAATTTCGGTAGTTGAGAGAGCAACACATTTTTGTAATTTAGATTGTCATGCCACAACTCTCCCTGCAAAAGTCATCAAACACCTTGAAGCAGATTTCCTAGAATCAACATCACCGGCCATGTCAAAATCCGTGAACCCATCAAGCATCGGCTTACCATCCCAAAACACAAACACACGTTCGAAGTCTCTTGAAGATACCTTAGAATCCATTTTACCACTGCCCAATGTTCTTTACCCGAATTAGACAAAAAAACGACTCACCACACCAACGGAGTGAACAATATTCAGCCTTGTACAAATCATGGTGTACATCAAAGAACCAACCGCTGAAGCATAAAGAATTTTCAGCATCTCTTCCTTGTCTTTCTCACTTGTAGGACATTGATTTGAACTAAGCTTGAAGTGACCTGCAAGTACACAACCAACCTGTCACGACCCAAACCCGCCCCTATAGGTTTAGCATTGTAATCGGCCAATAATCTTGGGATTGCCGAAGACCTCTGAGACAAATTAACATAATATTAGGAGCTAGCGGAAGTAAAAAACAAATATACAACGTCCATTGAGCTGTGCAGACTTATATGAGGCAAAAAATTTTAAACTTTATTTACATATATTTACACATCATCCTTACGTTATCATATATGTATAGATTAGACAAAAATCTCTATTTACAAAATAAGCAAAGACTTGTTTAACCAAACAAAAAAACAAAACTTGAACTTTATGCACTTAGCCATAACCACTAGACATATCTAGAACCTCCACGGGAGGCACGTAGGTTGGCTGACAAAACAGAGTCCAGGCAAAACCTGTAGGCCTGGTCACGCACCTGATCACCTACATACATAAATGATACAGTGAGCTAGAACCTAGCGAATAATAACAAAGTTAAGGGTTTTAATGAATAATGTCCATCACAGAGTCAGAAGTCAGAGTTTATATTAGAAAAAGATTCTTATCAGAAACAGAGTCTTATGCATATTCAGATTCCAAATCAGAAACAGATTCATATACATGTTTATATTCATTTTCATATTCAGATTTTGTATATGATCATACGTGGTACATCCATTAGCGCTAACAAATCCAATGACCCATAAAGGGACGGCCTTGAAGGCATTCCGATGACTCATGTGCACAAAGACGTTTACGATGACCCATAAAGGGACGGCCATAAAGGCATTCCGATGACCCATGAAGGGACGGCTATAAAGACATTCCGATGACCCATAAAAGGGACGCATATCATATGATGCTAAGGATGCCACGAATATATTTTAGAAATTTGAACAATTATTCATTCATTCAAAACATAGTATTTCAGAAAACTGATCATTTCATATCATCATAAAATAATTAAAGTTAAACATAACTTTATATAGTTATTACTCATAGATAGCTACAGAAGCAGATCAGACAAGTTGGACAAATCAAGTAGATCAGGCAAACAATAGCGCGTGACCTACACAAACACGTAACATATACACATAGAAACACAAATATCACTTCTTTGATCAAACTTGGCTTTTCTTGTCTATTCTGTCTAAGTAGTCCGAAATTCTACTATGCTTATTTTTTTTTATTCAAATTAGTCCGGTTCTTATTTCACACATTCTTTTATTACTAAGCCATTTTTCAATAGATCGGTTTTTCACTTGGCATTTTAATCAATTATTATCAAATCAATGACTTATTTCTTAACCAACTAAGTTATGTTGATTGCTAGCTTATTGATCTTTATTGAGTCATAAATCATGTCCAGAATGCTTTGGAAGGAGATGAAATGAAAATATAAACAAAGTGTGATTTTTCAAAATATGTTGAAAATAGCCTAGCCGCTCGAGCCACCACTTGGTCACTCGAGCGGACTGTACTGCCTGTAAAAATACTGGAAGCTCAAAATGTTCGCTCGAGCCACCAATTGGTCGCTCAAGCGGCCTGTAAATTTTCTAAGTTCCAAAACTAAAGATTAGCTTCTAAATTTCATTTCAAAACTTAGATTCATGAATATTTCAACATGTAACGTCATTAAAAAATATGGACACATAACTAATTTCCAAATCTTAATGCAAAACCTCCTTAATTTGTCAAGATTAAAGCTATAACTTCATGAATATAATGATTCAAAACTTATCTTGCTTTTTCTTACAAAATATGAAATTGAAGCTATAAATCTCTTAGAAAAACAATTGCATGTATGAAATTTAAATCAAATCAAGCCAATTCTTGATTCTCGAAGTAAAATTATAAGTCATTCCTTAATTTGTCCAAACTTAGATTTAATTCATTTGCTTTATAGCAAAATCAATTTCTTAGAATTTGAACTTAACTCCATCTTTAACCAAATACTTAACTTATGATCATAGATGATCCAAAATATATTTAAATTGAATAACACTTTTAAATTTGATTACATGCATGGATTACAATTCAAAATTAAACCAATTTCTAATTTTCATAATAAAATCACAACCTCATCTAATTTTAAGATTAACTCCAAATTTTCATAAACTTGATTTGTGTAAACATTCTTCCTTCTTCTCTTCAAAATATGAAATCAATTCTTCAAATCTTCTTAAATTTCATGATGCATGTACAATTAAAATTCTAATTTATGCAAGACAACAAAAATCAAACCCACAAAATGGTCAATTCTAATTTAATTTCTTCAATTTAAATTTAATTCAATTCCTTCACCCCTTTACTGATTTCTTTTAAATCACATGAAATTGATTTTTAACTCTTTTCTATTTTCCTCTAACTCATGAAATTGGAGGTATGAAACTTTGCATGTATGAAATTAAGATCAAAACTAAATAATTTTAATTAAAGGAAACCCAACTTCAAACCCATAAACCTTTTAAACATGAATTAAAATCTCAAAATCTTGAACTCCTATGATGCATGTTTAATTAGAGTATTAAACTTGTAGAATGTGTCCATGCATGTAACAATGAGGCTTAATTTCATACAAGACTACATCATCAAACCCAAAATAATTAATTTTCCTAACCATGAACCTACCTTAATTTCTTCCCCTTTGTGTAATTTCTTCCATATTTTGTGAAATCGAACCCAAACTCATCTTTAATTCAAGTGTAATACAAGAATTCTACAAAATTCAAGCTTGAAATTCTTACCTTTAATCTTCAATTTTATATATTCTTGACAACTTCTTTACTTCTCCTAGCTTCCTTAGTTTTTCTTCAAAATTTTCCTCAAGTTCAAAAGAATTGAACCCTCTCTCTCTCTTTCACGGTTTTCTCTCCCTCTCTCACCCTTTTGCCCAGCACAAAGAAAGGAAAAGTTGCCTACTTTCTCTCCTTATGTTCACACTCATACACTTACACACACAGCTTTCTTTGCGCACACAGATTTCTCTGCACATCCATCTCCAAATACACCCTCAATTCTAGACCATTTAATAATTCAATTTATGATTAGGATTGATTTAATTAAGCAACACTTAATCTAATTAAATCTTGATTATCACATAATTAAATTAATTATAACAAATCACCAATCCCACATAATTTAATTAGTCTAATTGACTTCCATTAGAACTCAATTAATTATATTTAAATTTATCAATATGAATTAGATTTTTAATCAAACTCCCAAAAGGCTCCAATTATTGGATTAAATTTATTTCCATCCTCAATTTTGGTTTCTCACAACATTAAGGCCATCAATTTCAGATTAAACTTCAAAATCTTTGTCGATAAATTACATAAATATTCAATTAACACCTCATAAATAAATTTAATTCATAATAATCTTAATTCCTAATTCGTATAACTTAATTAACTTCAATTTGGACCCAATTAATTATATCTCAATTTTATAAATCTGAATCGAATATTTAATTAAACTCTGATATGGTCCGTTACTAGAAATTAAAATAATTCAATTCATCACGTGTACTATCATGAGCCATTTAGGCTTTCAATTTCTAATTCCAAAATAAATTCTCAATAGAATCATATACGAATTAGTCTTCATAATTTTCATAAGTCTCAGATTAAATTAGAATAATTGGCAATTAAAATTCAAATCCTCTTAATTAATTACGTGCTAATCATTATACGTGGTGGGGTCGTCACACAACCGGCTTTGCTTTATCCATGTTGAACCTCTCAAGAGCTTTTTCAATGTAGCTTTCTTGAGACAACCAAATCAACCCCTTTTTGCGATCATGAACATTTTTCATACTAAGTATTTCTTTGTCGGTCCCAAATCTTTCATAGCAAAAGAATTGCTCAACTTTAACTTCAACTTGTTAATCATGGTAGAATCTTGACCCACAATTAACATGTCATCAACATAAAACAAAAGAATAATAAATTTTCCATCTAGGAAATTTTCCCCAAACACACAATGGTCCAAAGGGCTTGCTTGAGGCCATACAAACTTTTCTTCAATTTTCAAATAAATTTCTCTTTCCATTTCTTTACAAAACCTTCCGGTTGCTCCATGTAAATTTCTTCTTCAAGGTCACCATGAAGAAATGCAGTCTTCACATCAAGTTGCTCAACTTCAAGTCTCATACTTGCGGCCATGCCAAGTACAACCCAAATAGAAGACATTTTCACAACCGGCGAGAAAATCTCATCAAAGTCTATACCTTTCTTTTGCCTAAAGCCTTTCACAACAAGACGTGCCTTGTACCTCAGATTCTTGCCATCATTCTTCAATTTGAAAACCCACTCAATTTTTAGAATTTTTCTCCCCTTAGGCAACTTCACCAAATTATAAGTATGGTTTTCAAGTAAAGAATTCATTTCATCTTCCATGATCTTTTTCCAATCACTTTTCTTTACATGCTCAATTGTTTCTTGATAGCTTTCGGGCTCTCTTTAATCAGAAATCAACACAAATTCATTGGGAGGATACTTTTTTCGAAGGTTGCCGATCCCTTGTAGATTTTCTCAACTCAAGTTATGGTGGTGGTTCTTAAGTTGGATGCTCTTCCTCAATTTTAGGCTTAACTTCATTTGGAGTAACATTGTCATCTACATCTTCAAGAGGTGGCTGCACATCTCCCCCATTTTCATCATCGACCAAAGATGAATGAGATAGATCCATGCTAATAAGATCACTAGTTTTTGGCTCTAGTTGATCACCTTTGCTAAAGTCTTCATTGTTTGGTCTTCAAGAAACACAACATCACGGCTTTGAATAACTTTCTCGTTGACCAGATCCTACAATCTATAACCAAATTCATCACGCCCATAGCCAAGAAAAATGCATTGTCTTGACTTATTATCAAGCTTGGACCTCTCATCCTTTGGAATGTGAACAAAGGCTCGGCAACTAAACACTCTTAAGTGCTCATAAGACACATCTTTGCCGGTCCAAACTCTTTCGGGAACATCACCATTCAAAGGATAGGAAGGAGACAAATTGATCATGTCAACTGCTGTTCTCATTGCCTCACCCCAAAAGGATCTTGGCAATTTAGCATGTGAGAGCAGACATCTTGTTCTTTCCACAATGGTGTAGTTCATCCTCTCGGCAACACCATTTTGTTGAGGAGTTTTCTTAATTGTCTTTTGGTGCCGAATACCTTGGCTACGACAATACTCATCACATGACCCAATGTATTCACCACAATTGTCTGATCGGATGTACTTCAATTTCTGCCATGTTTCTCTATCAACCATGGCCTGAAAATGCTTAAACACATTTAGAACCTGATCTTTAGTTTTTAGTGCAAAAGCTCAAAATTTTCTTGAATAATCATCAATGAAAGTAACAAAATAAAGTGCACCATTATGTGTTCTAACTTTCAGAGGACCACAAACATCTGAATGAATCAACTCCAAAATATTTTCTTTTCTAGAAGCAACATTTTTATAAAAAGAAACTCTATATTGTTTATCCGCCAAATAATGAAAACAAGTTTTAAGATGTGTATCTTTCAAGCCGCTTATGCCATAATTCGGTAGAAGTATCATCTTCAAGTGCATTGACAACATCTTTACAAATTTTTCCTTCTATCGAATAAAGTGTATGAGTTTTCTTGCACTTAGCCACCATCGTAGAACCCTTTCTGAGCTTCCATTTTCTATCACCAAATTTATTGTTGTGGCCATCATCATCTAACTTCCCGGTAGAGATCAAATTGAGGCAAATGTCGAGAACATGCCTCACATCTTTAAGTAACAACTTGCAGCCCAAATTTATTTCCAAGCAAACATCACCCATACCAACAATCTTGGACAAACCTTCATTACCCATTCAAATATACCCATAATCTGCTTTAGTGTAGGTAGTGAATCAACTCGAGAAGTCACATGAAAAGAAACACCGGAATCAATCACCCAATTGCTCTCTTGGCCCACAAAATTGACACAATTATTTTCACAAACAACCATGAGATCACCATCGGTAGTAACCGTCTTCTATTTTCTTGCTTTTTATCTACTCTTTTGTCATGCTTTTTCTCCTTGTTCTTGAGCTCTCGGCATTCTCGATTCATGTGTCATTTCTCATGACAATAATGACATTCAATGTCTTTCTTTGAAAAAGAACTATTTCTTGATTTGTCAAAGCTTTGATAACGACCATGAGGAGACTTACTCCTTTTCCTTTTTTTGCTTCTGTCACGACCCAAACCCGTCCTTATGGGTTTAGCACCGTAACCGGCCAGTAATCCGAGATTACCGAAGGCCTGCTTAACAGTAAAACAGTAATACAGAGGCTGGCAGAAGCCAAAACAGTAATTAGAAGATGTCCAATGAGTTGTGACAGTCTGTATGCAAAAAGACTTTTTATAACATATTCACATTCAGAACAAAAATAGTATATACATACATCATTTACAGGCATTCAGGTTAGGGACCAAATCCCCACCATAACAGTACAGTACAAACATCATTCAGTCTATACATAACAGAGATAGATAGGGTGAATCTGAGACATTCCAAAAGCAGCCTTAGCTTGGCAGCACTTGGAACCTCGCAGTAAGGCACGTTGGTTGGCTTAACAAAAAGGGAGTTTAACCCCACGCTCCTAGCTCCGATCCGGTGCCTGGATACCTACATATATATATGAGCAGTGAGCTAAAGCTCAGTGAATAACATATGCGTAAAGAGGTTAAGAATGAATGCCCTTTCAGTATTGAAAACAGTCATTTCTCAGTATATCAGTCATTCAGTTTGTGGCTCGTATTTCATGCCATAACAGTCATTCAAAAACTATAATAGTCACATGTGGTACATCCAATAGCAAAACGGTACAGTAGGTCTTAACAGACCGAACAGTCAGTTGATGGCCATCATATCAGTAAACAATAGTGGTTCCAAACATGGGAACCGACAGAGATCTCTGTGACAGTAGCAGTACAGTACAGTAACAGTAAATTGCTATGGTTGCCATGAATACAGTTCACAAATAGGACAAACATTTATTCAGTGAAAAATATCGTTTCAGAAAGCAGTACAGTTGTTCATTTAGAAAATATTCATGATTGAACATATCTTTACAACATTGTTACTCACAGAGTTCTGGGCTACAGATAAGCTAGAGCGTCCTAGGATGCCAACCCTACACAGTTACAGAACGAACACACACTAAGCTACACAGTTGGGAAATAATAACTTAATCCCTAATTTGCCTCGGCGTGGTTCTATATCAATATCCACATTAAGATGCCTTAAACTAGGCCTAGGAGTGCCTAGGATGGAATGAGGATGCAAAGATGCACTTTAAAACACTTTTTAGAATTTTCAGAAAACAAGGGTCCCACTCGAGCGTGGGTTTCCTCGCTCGAGCGGACATGCAGACAAAAGAGCCCCGCTCGAGCGTGACTTACTTCGCTCGAGCGGACTGCAAAAGTACTGGATGGGTGAAATTCACACTCGATGGGCGCTCGACCTCCGCTCGAGCGTGAGACACAAGTCCTCGCTTGAGCGTGCATTCCCCCCCTCGAGCGGACTGTAAACACATGCGAAGTACTAGATACACGTATTTCCCGCTCGAGCGTCACTTTCCCCGCTCGAACGGACTGCATGAACTTAGTGTATGCTCGAACGTGGAGTTCCCCGCTCGAGCGTGAGTCCAAAATCTAAAAATTTTAGATTAAACCTCCAAGCTCAAAACTCAACTAAAAAGCATCAAATTCGATCCTTTGGGCTAATTTTCTAGAAAACACTTGTAAATTCATAATATGACACGTTTCAAAGATCAATTTGAGAAATCAAAGCCCAAAAGTAGTTCAATTAAACACCATTTTCAAATAAACTTCAAGAACAAGACTCAAATGTAACATGCATGAGCTTATATGAACTTAAAGCTTCAAAATCAAGATCAAATGAGCTAATCCTTCCAAAAACAAGGTGAATTCATGGATTATAACAATAATATGGACATGCATGCAATAATTTCCATGAAAACAACTCTAAATTTCAAGATATGCACATGCATGCATGATTCAAGCTTCAATTCAACAATTTAAGCCATATCTTGGCTCTAGACTTCAAAATTAGCATGGCCCATGCAAGTCACAACTTAAATTCATAAACCAACACTACAACATTTTCTTAGTTTAGTGACATTTGAAAGTGCCACAAAACTATTCTTCTAATGACATTTTTTGGTCTTGTGGCATTTTGAACAAGTGCCACTTCTATCGGTGCCACGGTAGATACGAGTGCCACGGTAGATGCTTGCAAGTGCCACTGCATCATCATGGCTGAAAACTTTCAATGACATTTTAATGTCATGGTAGATATTATTTGTGGGAATATCAAGCGCCATTAAAAAAAGAGTTAGTGACACTTGTAAGTGTCATTACACCATCAAGACTAAAACCTTTCAGTGACACTTTAATGTCATGGTAGGTACTATTCGTGACGCTATCAAGTGTTATTCATGACGATAATTCGTTGTAGAACAATTTGATACACTCTTGCGGAGACTCAAATCGCCAACCTTCCGCACCATAAACCTTATACACCACACTCTTCCCACTACACCTCTATAGCGCCACATGATTATATATGCAACATATATTATTTATATAGTACATACATCCATATTAATATAAAAGTATATGTATAAACATAATTATTTTATTGAACATAATTTATGTAAAATAAACTATTTACTACCAAAATAAAAAAAAAAAACCACTTTTGGTGACTAAAAATATTTTTTAGTCGCCAATTCTATACTTTTGGCTACTAATTATTTTTTAGTTGCTAAAAAACTTAACTTTTGTCGACCAAAATCGGATTTGGTCGCCAAAGATGCACTTTCAGCTACCAAAATTTTGATCACCAAAAAATTTTATTCCCGCCTTAGGATTTTAGTTCTCCCGCGCTAAAAATGACCACTTTTGGCGACTAAACTTATTTTTTAGTCGCCAATTGTAGACTTTTGGCTACTAAAATTTTTTTTGGCACCAAAAAGCTTTACTTTTGGCTACTAAAATTTTTTTAGTCAGTAAAACCCATATAATCAGCGACCAAACTTATTTTTAGTCGCCAATTGTAGACTTTTGGCTACTAAATTTTTTTAGTCGCCAAAAAGCTTTACTTTGGGTTACTAAAAATTTTTTAGTCACTAAAACCCATATAATCAGCGACCAAACTTAGTTTTAGTCGTCAATTGTAGACTTTTGGCTACTAAAATTGTTTAGTCGTCAAAAAGCTTTACTTTTGGCAACTAATGCTGTTTTGGTCAGGAAATTTAGTCGCCGAATATGCTTTTTCCTGTAGTGTATATTGAGTTTAATTCATTTATTTTTAATCATTTACTGCATTTTAAAAATTTAGAAAATATATTGACATTTTTTGTTTTTTCAAAAATGTCATTATAAGCTTGGAAAGTTTTTGGCTTAGTGGCATTTCTTAAAATGCTATAAAATATTTGTTTATGACACTTTTCACGTAAGTGCCATAAAAAGTAATTTGCACCTACCTAGTGTCCTGACATTTTTTAAAAAATGCCATTGCAAATATTCATAAAAAGTTTTTGTAGTGACATTTTTGTTGTAGTGAAGTGACACTTTTTTTAATTGAAATGCCACTAGAGCCTTGTATGTTTGTGGCTCTATGACATTTTTCTAAAAAATGCCACCAAATATGCTTTTTGTGACATTTTTAAGAACATGCCACTAGTATGGTATCACTAAAATATGTTTTTGTTGTAGTGTTGTGACACTTGTTCATTGAAATGTCACTAGAGCCTTTTATGTTTGTCGTTTTGTGGCATTTTTCAAAAACGTGCCACTAAATATCATTTTTGTGGCATTTTCTAAAAATATGCCACTAGTGTAGTGCCACTAAAGTATGTTTTTGTTGTAGTTTTGTGACACTTGTTCATTGAAATGTCACTAGAGCCTTTTATGTTTGTCGTTTTGTGGCATTTTTCAAAAACGTGCCACTAAATATCATTTTTTGTGACATTTTCTAAAAATATGCTACTAGTGTAGTACCACTAAAGTATGTTTTTGTTGTAGTGCAAAGGATGAATATCCTACCTTAGGTCTTCAATTTCAAATATGGAAGCTCAAACATGCAATCTCTCTTCAAGTCTTCTAATTTCAAGCAAGAATTTTAGATGTATTCAATGTCTCCAGCTCTCAAGCTCTCTCTCACGTTGGTCTCTTAGAGGAAGTGAAGAATGAAGCAAGACTAATCTTCAAACAACATTTGGTGAAGTGGCCCACTAGGTGGCAAAACAGTAAATAAGTCCAACAAATGTAATTTAGCTTATTTAATTCAATTTAATCATACCAAATCAATTTTTAATTAAATATACCATAAAATCACATTAATTCTAATTAACACAAAGCATTAATCAATTTCAGATTCGGCCACCGATAAGGCCTTCAATTTGTAGTTTAAAATATAAAACATGAATAGATCATTTAACGGTCAACAGATAGAAATGCATTTAAACTAATACACTAAATCAATCAGTTCAGAATTTCAGTCAATCAGTCAGTTAACATGCTTAATCATAGATTAACACTAATCAGTAGTGAGGGTTGTCACAGCTTCGGCCTCTCACAACAAATGCCTCCGAATGAGAAGAATTTGCTGATTTTTTTCTAGTTTGTTCATTTAACAAGCTACTAGGTGTTGAATTACTAACTATCACAACCAAAGTCTTCCAACTTTTAGGCAAGAAACTAAGTAGCATTAAAACCTGCAGCTCATCATCAAAAATAATTTTCACAAAAGCAAGTTGGTTAACAATACTTTTTATTTCATTCAAATGTTCCAGAATAGGGTTGCCATATTTATATTTTAAATTAACCAACTTACGAAATAGAAAAACTTTATTTGTGGCTGATTTTTTTATCATCAAGGTCTTCTAATCTTTTTCATAATGCGCTGAAGTTTCAATAGTAACATGATGAAACACACTATCATCAATCCATTGACGAATAACACCAATGACTTTTCAATTAAGCCTCTTCCATTCATTATCTTTCATACCTTCGGGTTTGCCACTATCACCTTCAATGGGTTCATACAAATCTTTACAAAATAATAGGTCCTCCATTTTAGTTTTCCAAGTTATCCAATTGACGGATAACACTAACGATTTTTCAATTAAGCCTCTTCCATTCATTATCTTTCATACCTTTGGGTTTGCCACTATCACCTTAATAGGTTCATACAAATCTTTACAAAATAATAGGTCTTCCATTTTAGTTTTCCAAGTTATCCAATTGCTTCCATTGAAGTTAGACATACGACCCACATTTCCCCTCTATTGATTTATACAAATAAATAAAACAAATAAACCATAAGTTCTGATACTAGTTGTTAGGGAAAATCTACGATTTTCTACGAGTAAATCAATCAATGGAAATATAAATTAATGTGAAAAAATTAAATCAACAACGACACAAGAATTTTAGGTGGTTCCCTCAATGTGAGGTACGTCCATGTGATCGAAATCTGATTCCACTATCAATCGAAAAGTTTTCAAACGAGTACAAACGAGACACGAATGGTCTCATAAAATCACCCTTAGGTAAATTTCAAATAATTACAAATAATCAAGAAAAAATACTTCATCAAATAGATAAACAAAATTTTTTAAAATAGATCGTAAAAGACTCAAAATAATGCGCCCAAATCAAAACAAAAAATTGACCCAGGCGAAGCAAAGCAGCACTATTGCTTGTTCATCAGCCCATGAACACCACCACCGAATTTTTTATCAACAAAACAGTATGGCAGCCGCAGCTTTTGCAATATAAAACAATACTAATAAACTATTGTTTTATTTTCGAACTTTTTTTTATATTAAAACTCTAATGATTACTAAACAAATTATTAAATATCTATTAGGCCTTTAAAAGTTAGATATAATATATTGAATATATATTATAATTAATATAAAATCAAATTAAATATTTTTAATAAATCAATTAAGCATCATACTCCACCAAAAAGATATACTCGACAAAAACAACACCATACCATCCAACCAGCAAGCCTTTATTTTGTTCACAGACCAAACATTAGGAGAAGACATAGGAGAGAAAATTAATCACATAGCTATACATGTAAAGCAATGATATTTTATTTAGGTGAGTGAGTTTGACAATTACTTTTTAATATATATTTTTTTAATCTACAAAATTAGTTGTGTTAGATAACTGTTAGAAGTTTTTTTTTTTGATTAATTTTTTTTTATATTATTTTTGTCATGAAGAAAGTTTTGTGTTTTGTGGGTCTTTTCAAACTTTTACTTTTTGATGAGAAATTACAATATTCCTTTTATAGTTTTGTGAAGTTTTTGTTAACATAATTAGAGTGAGTTAGGAAGTTTGTTAAAAATTGATTTTTTTGATTTTTTAAATTTTTTTTGTCATTTTGTGTGTAAAAAAAAATATAAGAGGCGACGCGATCTAAAATAAATTAAAAGTTAAAAATTAAATTTTAATTAACTTTCTAAATTGTACCTAAAGGACACAGTAAAATTTTTCACAGTAAAGAGGGTAAAATTAATTTTTAATAATTTTGTTGACATTTTCAAAAAAAATTTACTTTTTTATGAAGAAATTATTTTGTTAGCCAAACCAAACACACTTCTTGCTTTTGACTTTTTTTAATTAAAAGACTACTTAGTGAGAGATTGCCAAACACAACCTTTGAGAGGCAATCACATCTTTTAAAAAAAAAGAAGGAATTGATGAAACTTAGGTTAGCAATTAACAATAGTGGGCATCTCCTTTATCCTTAGTAGCATTAGTGTTCCTTTGTTGGATTGACAATCATCATCCTTTAGGAAGAAATTGATAGCCATATATGCCATATGTTTTGTGACATCTTTTCATATATCATCAATGACTTGGCCTATCACTCACCATGTTCCAAGGTCCAAAAGTACTCTCTAGCCATAGCCACCTTAATTTTACCTAGCTAGTACCATTCATCAATTTTTAGGTTTTTTCATTTTGGCAATGACTTCTCTTTAGTTTGGAATCGAACTAAAACATGTTGTTAGGTCTATGTGGATTCATCACAGAATTCATATTGATAATCTGAACTGTTCATTATATAGAACTTATTGGGTATTTCATCTCTGTAAAAAAATCACGTTAATTAGATATTGATAATCACTTGACCAGCTCAAGTTTGTATCAATGATAATTATGATTTTAAAAATAAATTATTCACGCAAATGTGATCTGATCAAGTTGCTATTAATATCTGATCAACGTAATTTTTTATAAGAATGAAATACTCGACGATTTCTACACATTGAATGGTTTAGATCGTTGAAATAGATCCAAAATAGACCGGACTGGACTGTCCAATTGGCTAATCGAACCGGAGACTGTCCAAGTCCTTTTATTTTATTTTAAACAATTGCTGAAAGTGCATTTGGAAATATCAAAATTTTAAGTCATACCATCATATTTTTGTGTCCTCTATTACTATATTGTTATGTAGAAAGAACCCTAAAAGGCAAGTTTACTAAATTTAATTATTCCATCTAATGATGTATTCTTTTTTGTGCCAAAGATGTAACAATGTTCCAAACAATTGAATTAGAGTAATGTTTTGTAATATTTTCATTTTTTTGTTCTCGAAAACAACAAAAATGACAATAAAAAAATTATTTGAGAAGTCATTTCCAAATATTAATTTCAGATTTTTTTTTATATTAAAAAACACCGTTTTTCAGGGAACACTTTGAAATTATTTTAAATTTTTTTGAAAACTATTTATATACAAAAGAATGAAAATGATAGTTGTTTTCGAAGTTTGTGTTAGAAATGGTTGGAAAAATTTTGGGTAAAATCAGAATTTTTTTCCTAAGTTTGGTCTATTTTTCAGGTGGACCCCGTGCGTCGATTTTCGCTGGTCAAAGTGGTAACGCGTTCTATGCCGCGTTGTGATTCACGTGGTATGTTTGGTTGTTCAAAATCATTATCGAGTGAATGGGAAATTGAAACCAAAGTGTGCTCCATGGAAATGAAGTTTTGATGGAAATTCTTTAAGGTTGAAAAATGGCTTGTCCCACATTGATTTGGTGGGAAGCTTTGAATGGGTTTATAAGGCATGAGATTAGAACTTGGGGTGTGTCCCAAGGGGTACCCAAGTTTTGTAGAGAGGGAGGTTATGGGCAAAATGGGCTTGGCCCATTGGACCCAAAAATCACCACACACGCGCACCGCCGTCCATTCGACTGGGCTTGGGTGCGAGTGCGTGGTGTGTGGTTGGGTTTGTTCAACCTAATACCTATCTTTTTGGGCCAAAAACATTTGAATTTTATTTTCTAAAATTAAATTCTAATTTTTCCAATTTGATTTTCGCAATTTAAATTTAAAATCCGGCCCGGTTTTCTCCCACCCGAACATAATTGATTGTCTAAAATTCAAATAACTCAGACAGATTCAAGTTTGGGTTATTCGGTTTTTTATCTATTCAAATTTGAACCTAATCAGTTCTAATTCAAAACCCAATAGGTACTGTACCCGTTCAAACAGGTTTGCACCTGTTTAATTCAAAACCTGCAGCCATCAATACATCTATAAATAGGACAACCTTCATTTGATGTTTTATTCAGAAATTTCGTACTTCTCCTCTGCAAATTTATTCTACATTTTGCTGCATTTAATTTTTGTAAGAAAGAGTGTAAACACTTAGTGTGTTCGTTGAACAAATAAATTGTAGTGCTGCATTTATTTGTAGTTGATCATTTCATCCTGAGAGATAGACGTCCATATTCTGAAAGCACCGTGGAGAGGACGAATCTGTCTTAAGGAGACAGTGTCGAACACTGGATTTGATCAGAATAATATTCAAGATATTAATCAAGTAAGTTATTTATTTATTTTTTATTTTATTATTTATTTAAATCAGATTTTAATTTTATTTTCGTAACAAAATAAAATCTGTTTTTATTTATTTAATTTTATTTCTAGTTTGATTTTTGTAATCAAACTTTCTCTCTCCTTTCCTATTTTTCTTTTATATTCTGTTTGTCGTTTAGTACCCAAACAGAATTAATTAATTTAATTACAGTAAAGATTGTTGTCATGACCCGAACCCGCCCCTATGGGTTTAGGACATAACCGGCTAATAATCAAGGGATTACCTATAGTCTCAAACCAAACCAGACATAACTCATCAGAGTAGAGGGGCCAAACGGAAGCAAATTTTAAAACTTTGTCCATAGAGCTGTGCTTACATGGCACATCATAACAAACCATACATATACATGTTAATAACTCACATCAGAAAATGTACTAACACAAAACTCTGTACATACAGGATCATTCAAGTCTAAGTCAGCCAATCAAAAACTATATACAAACGTATCCAAAGTCCTCGCCAACATAACAAAATAAAATAAGATGGCAAAAGGGCGAAGATGAGTCTCGTGTGTGAGACGTAAAGGCTGACTCTTCAAATTTCGGTTGTTCCACACAAACTTTACTGAGGCTGGATTTGGATGTCTCTTAGCTCACCTACAAATACATGAATGAGCGTGAGTGAAAGCCCAGTGAATAATATCAAATAAAGAAGTTACACAAACGGTACTTAGAACAACGTGCTTCAAATGGCCTTGGGCCCAATTTATATTCTATCTAGTATATATATTTATATAAATACGGGTCAAGTGACTGTGGTTCCAAACGCATCATACGGCCTCGGGCCCAATTCATTTGTATCATTTATGTCGAACGGCCCTTGGCTCATTCATTTGTATCATACGGCCTCTAGCCCATTCGTCAAGTCATACGGCCTCTGGCCCATTTATTTATGTCAGACTATCATTCGAGTTAGACTATCATCCATGTCATATGGCCTCTGGCCCATTCATTCATGTCATACGGCCTCTGGCCCATTCACTTATGTCATACTGGCCTTTGGCCCATTCATTTTATCATTCGTGTCAAACTGGCCTTTGGCCTATTCATTCTATCATTCGTGTCAAATTGGCCTTTGGCCTATTCATTCTATCATTCGTGTCAAATTAGCCTTTGGCCCATTCATTTGATATAGCAAACATTCGTCCACCATTCAAATTAACGAACTTATAAGACTTACACAGAAGTAAGCAATTGGACGAACAACATATTTCAAATATCTTTATTAAGATATTACTCACAGTGATCGGTTGGGTGATTTGCCCTAGAGCTTGACCCTACACATTACATGAATACAAAGGGTCACAAACAATTCAATCCGTCCCTTGATTCACATATTCCTCTTTAGGCTTCTTTAATTCATTTACAATGCTCAATGCATGCCTAAGAGTACTTAGAAGTGAAAGAGAACGGAAAACGAAACACAGAATGTATTTTCAAAATTTCAGAAACAAGGGTCCCCGCTCGAGTGGACCCATGAGGTCTGCAAAAGTACTGGTTACATCATTTTCACGCTCGAGCGCGAACTCGGACACTCGAGCTGAAGGTCTGTCTACATAGCTCCCCGCTCGAGGGTGAACTTCCCCCGCTCGAGCGGACACTATATCTGCAAAAATACTGGGAGCCCGAATTTCCCGTTTAAGCGGCGGTTCGAGTGGACGTCATAAATTCTGGGTTTTCCAGAACTTGTTCTTAAGTTCGAATTTGATATTCAAAGGCTCTAAACACATGATTTTGGCTCAAATTTCACATATACATGTACTAACATGGTACAAATACCAAATTACAACATTATGAAGCTCAATTCCATGAATTACTTACATGCATGTTTCAAATTACACCAAACTTGCTTTCATGATAACAATTCAATGTATTTCAAACTCATTTTCTCATAAATTACACATGCATGTGGAATATAACTCCCATTTTCAACTTAAATGGTGCAAACGGTGATCACAAGCATGAGTTCCAACCAAAATTCTGCATGGATCATATTTTTCATAGTCAACTATACACATTCATGACAATTATACACATGCATGCATTTCATGACTTCAAACTCATCAAATACAACACAATTCTTGTTTTTGATCACCATGCAACTTTAAATTCACAAAATTACAATATTAAACTCATGAATTCATAATCAATCACTCACCTAGAAGCTCAATCTTCCCAATCTATGGTCAAATCTTTAGTTGGTCTTCGAATTATCAAGCTTCATGATCAAACTTTCAATCTCCTACACTCTCTCTCTCTAGCCGAACCTCCATCTCTTTTCTTAAAGTTAAAATCAGCCAAGTTGAATAAAAGAGAAGAATTGAGTGTATAATGCCCTTGATAAGAGCTCCCTTGGTCACATTATTTTAATATAAAATAATTGAATACTAATTCATCAAACTCAATCTGATTAATTGGATCCGAATCAATTTTCAATTAAATTTCACCGTAGGCTCTAAAAATTATGCCAATCATAATGGTGCAGTCAATTTCGGGTTTGTGGCCGATAAAGCCTTCAATTTAAATTCCAAAGCAGATAATCAAACAGATATTCCTACAGTGAACAGATAGAAATTTAAAATCACATATTTTCGCATAATGGCTCACAAAATCATATCAAACACATAATCATATTCATAATAAGGGCCAATTACCATAATACGGAACAGGGTTATCACAATTGTCCAACAATCTTAAGACAGAATAATTTTGGTGTCTTCATTGTATTTAATTTTTTGTGTTTTCAAAGTGATATTCTGGTTAGAAAATACAAATAATATTATAAACTATTTGATAGATAGTAGTAATATACTGTCTATTTTCTTTGATAATTAGTAGTAATATACTGGTGTCATTAACAATTGCAGAATATTATTTGGTATTACAGAAAATTATTGTGGTATTTTATTTTTCTAGTTTTAGTATCAAGGAAAATAAAATTAGTTTGTGTTATAATTTATTTTCTGGTTTTAGTAACTAAAAAATTAATTTGTGTTTTAATTTTTCTGATTTTTGTAATTAGAGATTATGGCTACTGCTACTGAAACTGCAACTGGAAGTGGTATTCCAATTGTTACTCCAACACCGGTCCCTATCCAGAACCATGTTCAAGTACCAATCAATCATGGAGAAAAACCGAAAAAATTTAACGATACTGAGTTTAAGAGATGGCAGCAAAAGATGTTGTTCTATCTTACAACTCTTAATTTGACCCGGTTTCTCCATGAAGAGGCTCCAGTACTTAAAGAGAGTGAAAGTGATCGGCAAGTTGTTGCTGCTGTAGATACTTGGAAACATTCAGATTTCCTGTGCAGAAACTACATCCTCAATGGCCTTAACAACATGTTGTATAATGTTTACAGTCCTTTGAAGTCAGCAAAAGAATTGTGGGATTCTTTGGAGAAGAAATACAAGACAGAGGATACCGACACGAAGAAATTTGTCGTCGGTAAATTTCTGGACTTTGTTATGGTAGACTCCCAAACGGTAATTTCTCAAGTTCAAAATTTTCAAATAATCTTGCATGATATTCATTCAGAAGGTATGTCTTTTAGCAAGTCTTTCCAAGTCGCTGCTTTAGTGGAAAAGTTACCACCGGCTTGGAAATATTTCAAAAATTATTTAAAATATAAACGTAAAGAGATGACCATGAATGAACTTATTGTAAGACTAAGAATTGAGGAAGATAACCGTAAGGCTGAAAAAAGGAATGGGAAAAATCCCATTGAGTCCAAGGCTAATGTGGTTGAACAAGTTTACAAACTACATAACAAAAAGAGGAAGTTTACTGGAGTTGGTCCTAAATAAGGCGACAATAATGGCAACAAGAAGTTCAGAGGAAAATGCTATAACTGTGGCAAAACTAGACATCGAGCTTCTGACTGTCGTCGCCCAAAGAAGGATCATAGAAGTACAAGTAAGAAGACCACCAATCAGGCCAATATGACAGAATTAGATTACATCTCTAACGAGGTGAATGACATCAACTTCTCTGCTATGGTGTCTGAGGCTAATTTAGTTGGGAATCCCAATGAATGGTGGGTTGACACTAGGGCAACTCGTCATATTTGTGCGGATAAGAAGATGTTCACTACTTACAATAATGCTGCAAATTGTGAACAACTTTTCATGAAAAATTCTTCTACTTCTACTGTGGCTAGACAAGGGAAAGTGATCTTGAAGATGACATCAGGGAAAGAACTGACTCTTAACAACGTACTGCATGTACCTGACATCCGGAAGAATTTAGTTTTTGGTTCTTTGTTAAGTAAAAATGGTTTTAGGCTTGTTTTTTAGTCTAATAAATTTGTATTAACAAAGAGTGGTATGTATGTTGGTAAGGGATACATGAGTGATGGTCTCTTTAAATTGAATGTAATGACAGTTGTACCAAAAGTTGCTATGAATAAGAATAACACATCTTTTGCTTATATTGTTGAGTCGAATTTATTGCATGGTAGATTAGGACATGTGAATTTTGATGCTTTGCGTAGATTAATTGGTTTAGATTATATACCAAAGTTTGAAATTAATCTTAATTATAAATGTGAAATTTGTATAGAAACGAAACTAACTAAGGCTCCATGTAAATCGGTTGAAAGGAAAACCGAACCTCTAGAATTAATTTATACAGATGTATGTGATCTTAAATTTATTCAAACTAGAGGAGGCAAAAAATATTTCATAACATTTATCGATGATTGCACAAGATATTGTTATATTTATTTACTTAGAAGTAAAGATGAACTCTTAGAAATGTTTAAACTCTACAAAACAAAAGTTGAAAATCAACTTGGTAAAACCATTAAAATGGTTAGAAGTGATAGGGGTGGTAAATATGATGCACCAATAAATGAATTTTGTGTACAACATGGCATTATTCACCAAACTACAGCACCCTATTCTCCTCAGTAAAATGGGATTGCTGAAAGGAAGAATAGAACCCTAAAACAAATGATGAATGCTATGTTACTAAGTTCAGGCTTACCACAGAACTTGTGGGGGGAAACACTATTGTCTGCTAATTATGTTCTTAATAGAATACCCCACAAGAAAACCAACAGCACTCCTTATGAATTGTGGAAATGTTGACTGCCTTCCTACAAATACTTAAAAGTGTGGGGGTATTTGGCAAAAGTTGAAGTTCCTATTCTTAAAAAGACTAAGATTGGACCAAAAATAATAAATTGTGTGTTTATTGGTTATACTCAGAATAGTAATGCATATCAGTTTCTGACTTATAAATCAGAAATACTTTATATAAATGTGAACACTATTATAGAGTCAAGGAATGCTGTGTTTTTTAAACATGTCTTTCCTTACAAGAAAGGACAGGAATTAAGTTCACAGAAAAGAACTAATGATTGTATACAAAGTCAAGAGACTAATGACAATCAAACACAAGAGACTAGTAATGGTCTCGACCAACAGGATTTAACTGATGATGAACCAGGACGAAGTAAGAGAGCGAGGACATCAAAATCCTTTGGTCCAGATTTTCTGACATACCTATTAGAAAATGAACCTCAAAGCTTTAAGGAAGCAATGACAGGTCCTGAAACACCTTTATGCAAAATCATACTTTGGAATTGGTGGATCTTCCACCTGGTTCTAAACCTCTTGGATATAATTGGATATTCAAGAGAAAAATGAAGGCAGATGGTTCAATAGACAAGTATAAAGCAAGACTTGTAGTAAAAGGTTACAGATAAAAGGAAGGTCTGGACTATTTTGACGCATATTCCTCTATGACAAGAATAACATCCATTCGTATGCTTATTGCTATAGTAGCGTTGTTTAAATTAGAAATACATCAAATGGATATTAAGACAACTTTCTTAAACGGTGATTTAAATGAAGAGATCTATATGGAGCAACCCGAAGGGTTTGTAATGCCAGTGCAAAACAAGAAAGTTTGTTGGCTTGTAAAGTCTCTTTATGGATTAAAACAAGCACCTAAGCAATGGCGTGAAAAATTTGATCATGCAATACTTACTAATGGGTTTAAGATAAATGAATGTGACAAATGCGTCTATGTTAAAAACACTGACCAAGGATATGTCATAGTTTGTCTTTATGTGGATGACATGCTTATCATTGGAAGCAGTCAAAACATGATCAAATTAACTAAGCAAATGCTTAACAGAAGATTTGATATGAAAGATATGGGAGTCGCGGATGTTATATTAGGAATGGAAATTACTAAAGCATCTGACGGATATACGTTATCTCAATCTCATTAAATTGAGAAAATTCTTGATAAATTTATCAAGGATGATTTGAATGTAGCTAGAATACCTATAGACATCAGTCTTTATGTATCGAAAAATAAAGGTGATGTAGTGTCTCAGTTAAAATACTCCCAAATCATTGGAAGCCTAATGTACCTAATGAATTGTACTCGTTCTGATATAGCTTATGCTATCAGTAAATTGAGTAGGTATACTAGTAACCCCGGAGAAGACCATTGGAAAGCGATCATTCGGGTTCTTAGATATCTAAGATTCACCCGTGATCATGGTTTGAACTCTACTCGATATCCAGGAGTACTTGAAGGTTATTGTGATGCAAATTGGATATCGGATACTAAAGATTCAAATTCCACTAGTGGATATGTCTTTACTATAGGAGATGCTGCTGTTTCTTGGAAGTCCACGAAACAAACATGCATCGCATGATCCGCAATGGAATCCGAGTTTATTGCTTTAGACAAAGCAGGAGAAGAAGTAGAATGCTTCGTCACTTCTTAAAAGACATTCCAAGGTGGCCAAAACTTGTGCCAGCTATTTGCATTCATTGTGATAGTCAATCTGCAATAAGCAAGGCACAGAATCATATATATAATGGTAAGTCACGACATATTCGCCGTCGACATAATACCGTAAGGCAATTGTTGTCAAATGGAATAATCTCAATAGATTATATAAAATCTAAAGAAATATTGTGGATCCGTTAATAAAAGGTTTGACAAAAGAGCTAGTGTATAGTTCATCGAAGGGGATGGGATTAAAGCCTATTACATAAGAGTTATCATAATGGTAACCCTACTTATATGACTGGAGATCCCCAGAACTAAGTTATGTGTGGCTCGCCAGAAATCACCAAGGGATTAAAATTCTCTACCCATTCGTATGGTGAGAGTGATATCTGCAACATGTGTTGTCTGCAGGGGTATAAAGATAAGCTTTGCTTTTAATGATTACTTATATCTTGATTTAGGTATAAAAATCAAGATAAGTATAAAGACATACTTACAATAAGAATCACCTACATGAGTGTCGAACTGGGGCCGATTATATGAGAATGAAATAGGCTAAATTCTCTAGAAACACTCATGAAAATCAGGAGCGTTCAAGGCCAAAATGAACACAACAGTGAGAACCACGATGTGTTAGAAGATATTTTGTGTGAAATCTATTGTCTTGGCTTACACAAACGGCTGAACAATTCAAGGCATCGCGTCCATTGGTTAGCTAGTAAGTCCGATAGGTTATCACTAGGGAAGGTTTAAGGTCGAAAGCTACCTATCCTGATGTATGATATTTTCGACTTATACTCTTTCGATAAAGTATGCATATTGTTGCATTTCCGTTGTCATCAAATTTTATTCATGTGGGGGATTGTTAGAAATGGTTGGGAAAATTCTAGGTAAAATCAGAATTTTTTTCCTAAGTTTTGTCTATTTTTTAGGTGGGGCCCGTGCGTCGATTTTCGCGGGTCAAAGTGGTAACGCGTTCTATGTCGTGTTGTGATTCACGTGGTATATTTGGTTGCTCAAAACCATTATCGAGTGAATGGAAAATTGAAGCCAAAGTGTGCTCCATCGAAATGGAGTATTGGTGGAAATTCCTTAAAGTTAAAAAATGGCTTGTCCCACATTGATTTGGTGAGAAGTTTTGAATGGGTTTATAAGGCATGGGATTGGAACTTGGGGTGTGCCCCAAGGGTGCCCAAGCTTTGTAGAGAGGGAGGTTATGGGCAAAATGGGCTTGACCCATCAGACCCAAAAATCACTACACACGTGCGCGGCCGTCCGTTTGGTCGGGCTGGGCTTGGGCGCGAGTGCGTGGTGTGTGGTTGGGTTGGGTTTGTTCGGCCCAATACCTATCTTTTTGGGCCAAAAACATTTGAATTTTATTTTCTAAAATTAAATTCTAATTTTTCCAATTTGATTTTCAGAATTTAAATTCAAAATCTGGTCCCATTTTCTCCCACCAGAACATAATTGACTGTTTAAAATTCAAATAACCCGGACAGATTCAAATCTGGGTTATTCGATTTTTTATCTGTTCAAATTTGAACCTAATCAGTTCTAATTCAAAACCCAATAGGTACTGTACCTGTTTAAACAGGTTTGCACCTGTTTAATTCAAAACATATAGCCACCAATACATCTATAAATAGGACAACCTTCATTTGATGTTTTATTCAGAAATTTCGTACTTCTCCTCTGCAAATTTATTCTACATTTTGCTGCATTTAATTTTTGTGAGAAAGAGTGTAAACACTTAGTGTGTTCGTTGAACAAATAAATTGTAGTGCTGCATTTATTTGTAGTTGATCATTTCATCCTAGGAGATAGACGTCCATATTCTGAAAGCACCGTGGAGAGGACGAATCTGTCTTAAGGAGACAGTGTCGAACACTAGACTTGATCAGAATAATATTCAAGATATTAATCAAGTAAGTTATTTATTTATTTTCTGTTTTATTATTTAGTTAAATCAGATTTTAATTTTGTTTTTTGTAACAAAATAAAATCTGTTTTTATTTATTTAATTCTATTTCTAGTTTGATTTTTGTAATCAAACTTTCTCTCTCCTTTCTTATTTTTCTTTTATATTCTGTTTGTCGTTTAATACTTAAACAGAATTAATTAATTTAATTACAGTGAAAATTGTCCAAGAGTTTGTTGGGCCAGTTTGAAATGTTTAGCCAAAAAATAGATTTGGCAAGCTTGGTAGCTTTGTCATTGATGTTGCTCTAACTTTTTGCAAGATCTGTTAGATTAAGGTCAGTTCGAGGTCAACTAAAAGTGAAGAGAAATTTGTCCAAACCCGACCCCTTGAGTTGGCTCCGCAAAAAAAATACTTTTGAAATGTGTAAGTAAAATAAATATTCTAAATTTGTTGTCATTTTTCTATTCTTATTGATTAAATTTGTATTTAATGAAATTTAAAAAAAAAATTTACTTTTTTAGATAATATTATACTAGACCAATCAAAAAAGTTCAAAAAAAAAAAAAAAATCAAAAATTGGCTTTTTCGGTCTTTATTGATTTTTAAAAAAAAAATTAGGTAAAATATAAATACATTCCTTGAAGTTTGCTTAAAATACGAACTGCCCCTGCAGTTTTGAAAATTACAAATCCATCTTTGTCAACAAAATTTATTCAATAGAATTAATAAAAAAATAAAATTTCTAACTACTTTCTTATATAACAATAAAATTATTTGAATCATTAATTAAAATATAGTTATGATTGTACAGGAAAGAAATAAACCTTCTCGTATAATCCTATTGATCGAGTCTTTGTCCTTTAATTTTAACTGTTTGAAAGTTTCGTAGTACATTATCTCGCATGAGCTTCCTTGGTCAATTAAAATTTGCTTAACGTCGTAATCCTTGATGCGGAGAGTGACGACCAGTGCATCGTTGTGGGGGCAATATATCCTTTCCAAGTTCTTGTCTGAAAAAGACATGATGTTCGTGGCCTCTGTTTTCCCATTTTTAATGGTGGGTTGCGCACTTAATACCTCCCTTAAGTGCTCAACCTTCTTTATCATGCCCCTGAGCTCACATACTCGCTCAGGTTCGAATACCCTATGTATTACGTTTATCACGCCTTGAGGTGGGGCGTCGTTCGGTGCTCCGTCTGGGTGGTTGTGGTTTTGGGGGGCTGGCTGCGTCCCTCCTTCTATGTACCGGTCCAGGTGACCAGCTGCTACTAATTCCTCCAGATGCTGTCTCAACGGCGTGCAGTTTTCAGTGCGGTGCCCCTTTTCCTTATGGAAGGTGCACCGAGATCTTTCGTCATAGTCCTTCTGTGCTTCTCCCAATTTAGTTGGCCATTTGACGAAAGGTTCATCGCGTATCTCGCTGAGAATCTGGTAGATTGGTTTCTTGAATACCGTGGTAATGGCAGTGCGGACTCTCAACCATCTTTTATCTCGGTCCTCTTTGTTGTCTCGCCTGCCTCGTCCATTCTTGCTTTGACGTTCTACCGTATTGACCTTCGTTGTAGTCTTCTTGTCTGGCGTTGCTGTTGCACCAGATTTCGCCTTGGCACGGGCACCATCCTCCTTCACCCGAATATGTTGGTGCACCCTTTCCATCAAGGCTTCCATTGTGAGAAGTGGAGTCATAGTAATCGAATCCCTTAATCTGTTTCCGACTGGAAGTCTTCTTTTGTATTGTGTGATGGCGAGATTGGTGGGGTAGTCCCTTATCTGGTTGAACGTCTCCCAGTAGCGACTGTTGTAGGATCTCAATGTTTCTTTGTCGCCCATGTCAATGGAGAGTAGCTGATCAATCTCCACTAGCGTCTTGGTGTTCGTTCTGAATCTTGTCACGAACACCTCCGCTAATTGCGCCCAGAAGGCTATGCTGTCTTCTGGTAGCCTTTCGAACCAGGTTAAACCTAGGTCGCCAAGGCTGGATGGGAATAGGATACACATCGAAGCCTTGTTCCGCCGGTATACTGCCATGACCTGGCGAAAGTGGCTTAGGTGCATGTAAGGGTCTGTCTTCCCTTCATACGTGGTAAATTTAGACTGGATGAAGCTTGAGGGTAATGGTGCATTCTCAATCGCCGGAACGAACGACGAGCTATGTAATCTTGCCAATGCTTTATCTGTTGGTTTGTAGGCAAGGTGCGGTATTGGTATTCCAACCTTGACGCTTCCATGCGTCCGAGAAGCCAACCGCTGAAGGGCTGAAACTCTGTGTGGGTCACGTGCCCTGGCATCCTCCTTCTGTCGTGCCTATTCTTCAAGCACAGTTCGTAAGTCGGACGGTCTAGGCAACTCTGTTTGCCTGGATGATGTCTAGTGCGTATGTGAGGGCCGATAGGTACTTCCCTCAGAGTAAGACCTCAATGATCTCGTTCTCTCAAACCTGGAGTAACGAGTTCTGGAAGTCCTTGATTGAGTGTTGCCTGTCCTGAGGCTTCTACTCTCTGCTTGCGATGGCGTGGTATGCCTACCACGATCTTCTGAGTGGCGAGGAGGCGTATTGCCTTTGTGCCTCTCTCCTGTCGCCCCGCTTTTCCCTTGATCTGGCGCTTCATGGCCTCCATGTCTGCCGCCATCTTCCTTATTAGTTCATCTTGCTCTTTTACGCGATCCTCCAAAGCTTGAGGGTCGATTCTTCGCCTTTGCCTTTCAGGACTTTGTGAGCGAGAGCGACAGGGGCTGTTGTTTCACCTCCCCCGTGTATCCCTCCGAGGATTCTGTCGCTGGGGCTCTAAGTCTGCCATGGGAGGGATAGAGGGCAATCCTTCGCGCCTCCCACCCCCCTTTGGGGTTTGTCCGTTGATGGCGGACTACGGCAAATCTTTGTTGTGCGCCATTCAACTAGCGAGGGAAACTTGATCAAGAGGTTTTGTTCTTTGTCTGGTATTCCTACAGACGGCGCCAATTGTACGGGAAAGAAATAAACCTTCTCGTATAATCCTGTTGATCAAGTCTGCGCTCCTCCGTACGACGTCGCATTACTCCCTGAAAACACAAACGTGAGCTAGCCGGCGGGTGTGTGCCGGATATCTCTCCGATGCCTAAGTTAGAAAAATAGATAAATAGACAAAAGCTCTGCGTATTCGGGAATCAAAGTTGTGTTACCTCTCCATAGGTGATGTTATGAGCTTTTATAGGTTCCGCGTGACGCAATCCTAGTAGGACTCTTACTCCTCCATGTAGAGTTCTCCTAAGAATCACATTCCTGAAAGATAATGCTTATCCTTCAACACCCCCCTCACTGCTTAAACCAAGTGAGATGGTTTTACCTAGGTCGGATGCCAATAGGACCGGGATAATATGACCGTGCTAAAGCCGCAGAATAGACCGAGCTCCATCTAGCTCGGTTCTTCCTTTCACTGCGTGTACCTTGGTTTCTTCTGTACAAACCATACTAATCTATAGTGTGCTTAGGCCGTGCTGACGAATGGCTAGGTTTGACCGAGCTAACTGCATTATGCCACGACCGGGCTAACTCTGAGTGTGGTGACCAGGCTATCCGCAAATCTCTCCTGGACCGGGATAACAATAAGGCTTTCTAGGACCGGGCTAACTCCAAGACTCTGTTGGACCGGGCTAACGCCTAGACCCTTTTACTTCGCCCTTCTTACTGTGGCCCACAGTGGCCCATTACCCAGCTCGGCCCAATTTATATATAAATTACCCTCTCAATAACATTAAACTATTAATTGACTTGATAATTTTTTAAAAAAAAGAATAATTTGTTATGGGATTAGAAAGTTTGAAAGGACGGTATGTAGTTTCTAGAACTACATGGAGTAATTCATATTTTAAATAAAATTCAATGGGTATATTTATAATTTACTCAATTTTTTTAGATCTTTTTTACACTTGATGGGTCTAAAAAATAAATTTTGTTTTTACCCACAGTTTTAAAAAATTTACAAAAAATATAAGGTTTAAAAACAATTGTCATTTTTTTTAATCCCAAACTTACTCTCTTCTTTGAATTTCAAGAAAGATATTACCTTTTTTTCATATTAAATGAGAAAAATCATTCGTACTCGTATATGCGTAAATACAATAGACCATATATTTTGAAAATTTATATGGTGATTGTGGAAAAATTCTACGTGTTATCCCAACTTGATGTTAGTTGACTAAAAGAGTGGACTCAGTATATTTTATTGATATTTTGAAAGATAACTTAACATGTATGAACCTCTTCGGTAGGAACACTTTTTTAGAGTCACTCTGTTTAGGATTTTGTCCCAACTTTAATTAGAAACCTCACAAATGGATAGCGGGATTGGTCTTTTGAATTAGTCGATCTAATATGTTAGATACTAAGTTATAGTTACTCTCATATTTTATGGGAAAATTTAGCTGCGTTTGGAGGAACTCTGAAAATATGATTTCAGTATATATTTCAATACTTCGTTTGGTTTAAGTTTTTAAAAATTGATTTCAATGTTACATTTCAAAACTCATTTCAGACCATGTTTGGAGATTAGAGAATTTTTTGAATTTTGAGTTTACCCGGTCATCATCTTGAATGTCTAACCGGTTGGCTGGAACAGTACATTTTTTTTTTTTGGGTGCCAATCGCCACTGTTATTTGGGGGCAAAAAAATTTATATTTATTTTGATATTTTTTAAATATAGAAATTATATTTTACCAAAATGACATTATTTTTTTGAATGGAATTTTAAAAAGAGTTTGGTTATGAGTTTTGAATAGAATTTTCAATAGAATTTTAAATTGTGTGTTTGTTACGAGTTATAAGTTTTGAATTAAGTTTGGAAAACTCTTTTGAAAACTCATAACCAAACAATTTTTTTTATTTCATATGTCACATCAAAAATTTAAAATTCATTACCAAATAATTTTTCTGTTTTCAAATTATAATTCTAAAACTCACAAATTCAAAAATATAACTCTATTATCAAATCATGATTTTAAAATTCTACTAAACACTATCTTCAGTTCAATGCAAGTTTTAAAAAGAAAAATTACAAATAAATAAAAAAATTTATCAATTTTAATAATTTAAAGACTATTTTACAAAGATAGTTACAATCAATTTTTTAATTAAAAACTGATTATAAATTAATTATAATTAAATTTTTATAAAAAAAAATAAATTATAATCTAAAAAATGAATTATAATCACGGATAAAACGAGCCCACGGTGGTAGGAGTATAAGTTTCGTTTGCAATTTTTCCATATTTTATTCTGGTACAAGAGAGGTCTCAGGTTGTATGTTCCACGTGTCAGGAGGAGAAAGAGACATACGAATTTTCCGAGAGATATATTAAACATTGGCATAATCGACACGTGTCCAGAATCAGAGGGGGCACAGATCGTACGGACACCCAAAATTTAGAAGTGTCCTTCGACAACTGCAACACTGTAAAAAAGTTACTGCGTCACCTGGTCGGTCTGTTTAGAAAGATTTCTGCAGTGTTGCCCCACTCATATATCGACACGTCTTCATTAGCTGATGTTTTGTACTCCGGGTATTTGAGGGGTATGTATGCAGGGCACATCACCTTTTTTGTTTTGATAATTTTAATGGTTGATTTTATGCATCTTCCCTTTTAAAATAATAGTCTATTTTGAAAATCTTAAGTAATGTTTAATATAGGTTTAGAATTATGATTTGAAAAAAAATTTTATTTAATTATGAATTATGAAAAGAATTTTAAATTTTTGATGTGATATATAAAATGAGAAAAATTATTTTGTTATGAGTTTTGAAAAGAGTGTTTGGCAAGAGTTTTTTTTTACTATTTAGCCGCAAAAGACAAAATAGGCTCTTTTAACCACAACAAACAAAACATTATATTTAACCCATAATCATTATACCCTTCTCTAAAAAAAAGTTAAAAAAATCAAAAAACCAAAAAGCTCTTCCCAAACCAAGCTTTTTAGCCCAGGCTAAAATTGTCAAAAAGCCAAAAAGCTAAAAAGCCAACCCACTTCCCAAATGAAGGCTTAATTGAAAAATTTATAACTCATAACCAAACACATAACTCAAAACTTTATTGAAAAATCTATTTAAAATTCATAACCAAACTATTTTTAAAATTCAATTTAAAAAAATAATTTGTCATTTTGGTCTAAAAAAATAATTTTTATATTTTAAAAAATATCAAAAACAAATATAATTTTTTTTTTCCAAATAAAAGGTGGCAATTGGCAATTGAAAAAAAAAAAAAAGTATTGTTCCTATCAATTGGGTTGCCGACCGGCCGGACATCTGGTAGACCAAAAACTTAAAAATTGTCTGCTTTACCAAACATGTTTTCAAAATGTATTTTGAAATTAATTTGGAATTATAATTTGAAAACGCAAACCAAACACAACATTAGAATGTAAGGGTGAAATTAATTTTACAAAACTCTATCAAACACCGCCTTAATTTTTTCTGATAGTATAATTATTGTATTTTAAAAATATTAAATTTTCAAAATTACCATTTGATAGTATATTTTTTTTAAAATATTAATTGTCATAATTGTACTTTTTATGTTATTAATAAATTTTAAAAAAGGTCAAAATAGTAAATTAATATTATTTTATTCCTTAATTTTTGAAAATGAACTAATAATTTGGGATAATGAAAAATAAAATAATGGACTAATATTATAAGACGAAGGTGAATAAAAATTTTAATATATATTATTTATAAAAAATTAAATTGATTGGATAATTATAATATTTTTATTTTATTATATTATTTATAATATTTTTATTTTATTATATTTGTTTTTTTAAAAAATAAATAATTTATTTTTAAAAATATATTTATTGTCTAACTTTTTAAAGATAAGTATGATAAAATAAAAATATTACAATTATTAGACCAAACTAATATTCTTTATAGATAATATACATTGAAAGATCTTACAAAAATGAATTATTAATATAATCGAAACGAACGAAAGTCATAGTAGGCAATCACAAATTCTGTCAGGTTTAGGTCTGAAATTGAGATAAATTCATCCCTCTCTTTTTAGGTATATTTTTGGAATAGAAAATAAATTTAAAAAAGTGGAAATACCATGTTATTGAAAAGTTAAATAATAATTTTAAATACATGAAAACTTTTATAAAATTGAGTTCTTAATATTATAAGATTTATATATTAATCTGTAAATATTTTTTTAAAGAGCGAATTACATTAACAGTTTCTATAGTTTGGGACTCGTGTCACTTTGGTCCATAACTTTTTGATTGTGATATATTTGAACCTGAATTTTGAACCTTGTTTTAAATAAGGACAATTGAAGATACTATTACTTAATTTCAAGGGTAAAGTCATCAATTTGATAAAATATAAACTAATTTAAGATAAATGTCAAAAAAATATTTTTAAATTTTAAAAAATTATTTTTACCCACCAAAAATAAAATTATGTAAAACTAATAAATCTTTTATGCATTTATTTATTTATTTATTTTACCAAATTAATTTTTATTATGTGTTTGGATGATGATCATGTAATGTGTGGTTCTTAGGGTTTTAATGTGTAATTAATATATTTAATATACGAAATGTTTATAGTTTTGGATCTTTTGATTTAATTGATTGGTTTAATAATGATATCAAAGTTATCGCTATATTTGAGTTTTAGAAAAATAGAAACTAATTTAATGAAAATAAAAACAATCATCCATTTTATGATTATTATCCAAACATATAATAAAAATTAATTTGGTAAAAAAAATGTGTAAAAGATTTATCAATTTTACATAATTTTATCTTTGGTAGGTAGAAATAATTTTTTAAAATTCAAAATATATTTTTTTGACATTTATTTTTGTCAAATTAGTTTATATTTTATCAAATTGATAACTTTGCCCTTGAAATTGACTAATGGTATCTTCAGTTGTTTTTATTTGGAATAAAATTCAAAATTTAAGATCAAATGTATCACAATTGAAAAGTCAGGAATAATACAAATTTCAAATTATAAAGACCGTTAATGTAATTTACACTTTTTCAAATTATTAAAATTAAATTTCTCCTTTTAAAAAACTCACATAATAAATATAGATATATGTGCGTGTGTGAGGTGCATCTTTAATCTTACATTTATGTTTATTTTGTGAAAATCTTTTGTATATTTAATCTTTCTCATTATTTTCAAGTGAGTTCACTATATTAATTTTTGAAAAAATATTGTTTGGTTTTAATTTTTAGAGTTCAATTTTTTTTAAACTGAGTTTTTTTTTTTCATATTTTTTTGATTTTAATAATTTTTTTATTATTTTAAGTAAGTTTTTTTTTTTACCTTTTACATGCACATAATCTAAGTATACCTAAAAAATAAAATATTTTTTAAAAAATCAATAAATACATAAGAATATTAAAATGTATTGATTTTTATATATATATATATTTTTGGTATTTAGTTAATTTTTTAAAGTATTTTTTCACAAATATTATTGTAATGCCCCAAAATAATTAACAATAATCCAACTCATAACATTACTTACAAATGATCAACAATATCATATCTTCTATTCCATTCATAATTTGATTAATATAAAAGATGACATATGCAATATACATTCATAAATCCTAAACACTGAATATATAGCATATGACATGGGTACATGAATTTAAAATAAAAGTAGACCACATAATTAGATACCCTAATGGTTACAACTTTCCAAGTTGATACTTGAGTACAATAAAATGAGTTTAACTTAATACAAGTAAAACCCGAGACTTAAATAAAAATAATTACATCAATAAACATAAATGGAGCCTTCAGCTCCAAGTCCTCCCAAGTTACGCCCTTGGTGGAGGCATATCTTCAGCATCTGAAAGTTGTTTTTCACGTAGGATGAGCTAAAACCCAGTAGAGATGCTCTAACACAGTATATGAATCTTAGTAAAATTATAAGGTGAATGTACATACATGCCATTTGTCAAACATTCCTCGTTTTTCATCTCAAAACCATACAATGCCAGATTATAAATCAATTTATGAAAATAATCTTTTTATAACAGAAAACAAGGCAGTGGATACAAAATACTGAGAATCCCTAGGTATGTGTCTGCTAGTAGGCTATACAAGAACTATCAAAGCCATTTTACCGATACTAACCAGAAGGATCGGTATCTAACTTTGCGAGTTTCTAGACTTTCACCAAGGACACACATGCCAACATTATAACTATAACCACACCCCCTAATTAGATTCACCAAGGTATTCACCAATTTTTCTCAAAATCAATACATTTACAATATTCAATATAAAATGATACTCAATGCACAATGTATGTGAAATTAGTTTCAATTCAACCAAATTCTCATGCAATGTCTATAACAATTAAGACTATTCTCCACCGATAGCCCAAAATAAATATTTGCATATACAGATAGTTTTCAATCAAAAGATATAATTCCTACCTGTCACAGCCCAAACCCGCCCCGATGGGTTTAGTACCGTAACCGGCCAGTAATCCGAGATTACCGAAGGCCTACTTAACAGTCAGACAATAATACAGAGTATAGGGGCATGGCGGAAGCCAAAACAGTAAATAGACAATGTCCAATGAGCTGTGACAATCTGTATGCAAAAGACTTTTCAAATATATCTATATACAATCAGTACCAAGACAGTATGTACAACATTTACAATCGTTCAGGACAATGACTTAATCCTTATTAAACAGTACAGTATGAAAACATTCAGTCTAAACAGTAGTGACGTAACAGATACAAAAAGGGGGGAAACTAAAACACCCTAAAAGCCCTGGCTTGACAGGCTCGAAACCTCGCAGTGAGACACAATGGTTGGCTTGACAAAACTGGAGTTTACTCCGACGCTTTTAGCAACGGTCCCGTGCTTGTACACTTACATATATATATGAGCAGTGAGCTAAAACCCAGTGAATAACATAATGCGTAAAGAGGTTAAGAATAAATGTCCTTACAGTATTGAAAACAATCATTTCAATCAGTATATCAGTTATTCAGTCATTACAGTCATATGTGGTACATCCAGTAACAAAACAGTACAATAGGTCTTATCAGACCGAACAGTCAGTTGATGGCCATCATATTAGTAAACAGTAGTGGCTCTAATATGGGAACCGACAGAGATCTCTGTGACAGTAGCAGTACAACACAGTAACAGTAGGTTGCTAAGGATGCCACAATACAGTTCACAATTAGGACATCATTCATTCAGTAACAGTATTGTTTCAGAAAACAGTACAGTTCAATTGTTCAGAAGATAATCATATTTGAACATATCTTTATACAGTTGTTACCCACAGAGTTCTGGGCTACAGATAAGCTAGAGCGTGTCTCCGGATGCCAACCATACACAATTACAGAGTGAACTTACACTAAGCTACACAGTTGGGAAAATAGTAACTTAATCCCTATCTTGACTCGGTGTGGTTCTACGTAAATATCCTCATTAAGATGTCTTAAACTAGGCCTAAGAATGCCTAGGATGAGATGAGGATGCAAAGATGCACTTTAAAAGCATTTTTAGAATTTTCAGAAAACAGGGGTCCCGCTCGAGCGTAGGTTACTCCGCTCGAGCGGACATGCAGACAAAGGTTTCCGCTCGAGCGTAGACTTACCTGCTCGAGCGTACTGCAAAATAGTCAAAAGTGCTAGATAAGTGAAATTCACGCTCGATTGGGCGCTCAACACCCGCTCGAGCGTAAGACACAAGGTCCCGCTCGAGCGTAAATTACCCCGCTCGAGCGGAATGCAAAACACAACAAAAATGCTGGTAGCACGATTTTCACGCTCGAGCGCCAATCACCCCGTTCAAGCGTGAGTTCAAAATCTGAAATTCCCAGATTTGAACCTCAAGCTCAAATTCAACTTCAAATGTATCAAATTTGATTCCTTTGGGCCCATTTCCTGGAAAACACTTGTAAATACATAATATGACATGATTCAAAGCTCAATTTGTAAAATCAAGGCCCAAAGGTGAGGGAATTAAACCCAATTTCAACCAACATTTCAAGAACATGATGAATGTGTAACATGCATGAATTCAACAACTACAAAGCTTCAAAAGCTAGTTCAATTGAGCCAATTCTTCCAAAAACAAGATGAATTCATGAACCTTAGCTAGAACTTGGACATGCAAGTAACAATTTTCCATGAAATCGACTCAAATTTCAACAATGAAAGCATGCATGCATGATCTATGCTACAATTCAACACATTAAGCCAATTCTAGACTCAATCTCCTAATTTTGACATGAATCAAGCAAGAACAAGCTCAATTCATAAACAAGAGGGTGATTATACTACCTTAGGTCTCCAATGCAAGATAAGGAAGCTCAATTTGCAATCTATACTTCAATTCTTCAAGTTCTCTAGCCAATTCTCCAAGTTCAACTCAATTCCTCTCACTCCCTCACTCTAGTCGGCTAGAACAAGGAAAAGGCTGAAGAAAATGTTTTGGTCAAGTGTGTATGAGGCTCAAAGTATTTAGTTAGTGGGTCACTAGGCATGGCAAAGTTGTGATTAAGTTCAAGTTTGCAATTTATCAATAATTAATCTAATTTAAACATACCAAATCACATTTTAATTAAATATGCCATAAAATCACATAAATTCTAATGATCATAAATCATCAATCAATTTCAGATTTGGCCGCTGATAAGGCCTTCAATTTGCAGTTTAAAGCATAAAATATAAATAGATAATTTAACAATCAACAGATAGATATGCATTTAAACTAGCACATTCAATCGATCAGTTCGGTATTTCAGTCGATTCAATTACTTATCATAATCAATCTCAGTTTAGCAGTAATCAGTGGTTAATCGGTAAATAGTGGTGAGGGTTGTTACACTACTTTTTACAATGGGAGTGATATTACACATCTAACTCCACCATCATCATTAACATAATCAATATTCCAATCTTACAAAATCCAACATCATTTTCCATTTCCTTTCATATATCCAAATATCCAAAACTTAGAACAAAACCTCATTTTCTTACAAAATCAATTTTAAGAAAAGATATATATCATTTTAACACATCTCAACCATAAACACATCCCTACAACCATTCTCAATAATCCATCTAGAAAACCCCTTTTTTGATTTCAAATTCAAACCCTTGATTTTTAACTCAAACCCTTGATTTTTCCAAAAATTCCTAAATCCTTAAACATTTCAAAGAGCAAATAATCAAGCTAAAAAAATCATATCAAAGGTCAAAAAAATCTCTATTTCAAAGTAAAAGACAAAAAGGAAACAAGGGGTAGAACTTGACGGAGTTGAAAACAATAACTTCACCGATTAAAACGAAGCCCTTGACGTGCTTAACATTTTTCTCCAAAAGACTAGGGTGAGGAAACCAATAGATTAAGATTATTTGGAGCTAGAAGTAAGACCTAGAGAGAGGGAGAGAGAGAGAGCGTGAAGGTCTTAGGATTTTGAAATGTTTAGAGAGAGAATGGGATGAAAAAGTGACTCAAAATGTCATTTTCTCAGACTGATATATGCACAGACCGTTCGAATGACCAAAACATCGCTACAGCGAACAAACACAATAAATGACACTACTCGAGGGATCAAAACCACCGCTCGAGCGCACAATGACCCCCTTCCAGTAGTTTTGCAGACTTGTAAAACACCTCCTGAGTGAAGACTCCCAACTCCTCATAGTTTTACAGATTGTAAAAGACCGGTTGAGCGCAAAAAGAACCGCTCGAGCGAACAAGTAAAAATTTGGACAATAACTTCTTGAAAAACTAATTTTCCAACCTGTTTCAAACGCAACCAAAACTTCTAATCGCCAAACTCAACAAATGGTAAGATGGAAATGAGATGAACAACAGTTAAGTACATGGATTCTCGAATCCAAAAGTAAGAAAATGGATCGGATCTAAATCATAATCGTTATAGTTATACTTTTTAATTGTATTTATATTAAGTGGATCTAAAAAGTAAAAAATTTGCTTAAAATAGTAAAAAAATCACAAAAAATAGAAAACAAAAAGAATTTAATTTTTAAAAAATTAAATTTAAAAAATTAAAACCAAACAAAGTGATTAATAATGGATCAACTTTCCTCTTCATCCATTAACTGGACTGGAAGATCCAATTCATGTGCACTGATTTTAAATGCTTCTCGATAATCTCAATTATTTATCTTTTAATATTTTCAAGAGTAAATTATTCGTATAAAAAATTAAATTAGTCGGATATCGATTAGTGTAATTTAATCACATTTGTCTTTAAGAAATAGATGCTATATATAAATTTGAGAATAGACTGTCTATATATATGATCAAATTTTGTAGTTATATATATTTAATAAACCTAATTTTTTTGCATAAATAAACTTCTTGATAAATATTAAACGAAAAGGACACAGAATGAGCCCACAACCCATGTAACAGACTCTCCAATCCAATTAATGGTCTGATGGGAAACTTTTTTCTAGAGGAAATACTCTATGAGATTTGCTTAATATATGAATTGTTTTTTATAGTTTAAAAAATTATAAATATTTTTTTGTCAGAATTTTTTATTTAACAAAATTAATTGAAAAAGTAAAATTTCTAACTGTTCACCTATACAGTAAAAAAATTATCTAAATTATTAATTGAGATAAAATTTTAACATTATTAAAAACTATTAATTAACTTGATAATTTATTAATAAAATTACATATTTGTTATGAAATTAAAAATCTTAGGGGCATAATGTAATTTCTAAAATCACAAGGGATAATTTATAATTTAAGTAAACTTTAGAGAGTGTGTTTGTAATTTACCCTTCTTTCTAATAAAAATTAGTGCTTCTTCATTTTTGTTAAATTTTAATTTTATTTTCTATTTTTAATTATGATAATTGATTTTTTTTCCCTTTTAAATTCATCAATCATTTATAAATTTGATTGAAATTGTCATATAGCACTGATATTTTTCTTGTCTTATTAACATTGTTTTTTATACCAAAATTCTATTTTATATCTACATTTTTATCAAAATTTTATTTTGGTATTGTTTCCTAAAAAATGTCATGTGTGTACGCATGCCAAATTTTTCTAGTCTCATTAATGTCACGTGACGTTGTAACATTTTTTTATTTGACTATTTTGGATTTTTAATTTAGTTGCTATGGCTTCTTATCGATTTTAATTTAGTCAAAAATCGTTCATCATAGCCTTTTAGTTTATGGCTATATCAAACAATTTGGGACTTTGGTATAATAAAGCTGACTATTTTATATTTAGGGGTAGTTTGGAGTGTCCTAAATAAGTGTACTTTTCGACTTTTTAGACTAAAAAAATGAGAAAAAAAGATGGTTATTTATGATAACTTTTTGACTTTTTATGAAAAAATGTGTATTAAAAAATTGTATAAGTTAATGTATAGAAGAAGATTGGATGGAATAGGCGATACAGTTGGATGAATTCAGGACAGCGTCGGCAGAGTAGAGGCTGGGAGATGATTCCTTGCCCTATCTAAGGGGAAAAAAAAAAAACCACTTTATGCGTATAACATGAATCAAAGTTCTAATTTTTATCCGATCAAAAAAAGTTCTAATTTTTATTATTTTTATAGAAAAATAAAATTTATTAAATCTATACCACTTTAAAACAAGAATTCATAAATATGATTTTAATTACAAAACTATTTGTTAAATATAATTTTGAATAAAGTACACTTTTAAGTTATTGAATTTGATTGAAATTCCACTTCAATCTTTATTATTTTAAATTGAACAGTTTGGTCCTACATTTTAAACTTAATTTTAATTTGGTCATTTAATTCAAGTTGAAAGTTAAATTAACAATTTTGAGACACTTATAACACTTGTGAGATGTATATGTAGAAAAATTTAATAAAAAAATGAATAAAATGACTAAATTAAAGTGTCAAAAACAAATTGTTCAATTTGAAATAAGAGGGTTTAAAGTGAAATTTGAATCAAAGTAAATCAGCGAAAAATATAATTTACTCTAAAATTTTCTTATATGAAAACTTTTTTCCATTTTACAGGTGAGACAAACTTTAATATGGCATTTTTTGAGAAGTTGACTATTTTAATTGGTTATTTGACTTTTTTTACTATTTTTAATATGGTTAAAATAATTCTATTTTTGAAGTTGGCTGGTTAGTGGTGGTTTTTTTTTTTTTTTTTTTTAAAGTTTAATTTGATGGTTGTGAGATAAAAAATGAAATGATTATGAGTTAAATGACATTTTATCTTATTACCTATTTTAGTCTAATTTATCTTTTAATAAGTTATCTTAGCTCAACCATCTTTCCAAACACTCCCTATAGATATATCATTCATTACCTTGTGGTAATTGACTTAATTGCTACACATTATAATTAGGCCACGGGTTTCACTCACATTTTTCTCCTTTTTCTTTTCAAAATTTTCATCAAATTTATCATTCAAATACAACCTAAAAAAATAATTAAAAAAAAGTAGTAAAGAAAGAACCTAAAAATATATGCTGGTGTCATTTTGTAATGGGTGTGGTTTGTGTTCAGTCCGTAATTAGATTGGATCGTATTATTAGGTTTTGTGTGAACTCACTACAAAATTCATATCGATGATCAGAACCATACAATGTGTAGGACTCGTCGAGTATTTCATTTTTGTAAAAAAAATTACGTTGATCGGATATCGATAGTTATCTGATCAAATCATTTTTTTTATCAACGTTCAGTATGATTTAAAAAAAAAAATTTATTAACAGAAATGTCATATAATCAAATAACAATCAATATAATTTTTTTTTTATAAAATTGAAATATTTAATGAATTTTATATATTAAACTATTCAAATTATCGATATTAACTCTGTGATAAATTCACTCATGTAGACACAGGGCAGTAGATATTTCGATCTCTCCAAACCGACCGAACTGAACCAATTTGTCGCATTTTGGACGGATGTGTAATGACGAACGAACGATTGCGGATTAATTTTTTTCTAATCCGCCTAGTTTTGGACGGATGACGGATTTGAGGTTCGTTTGGTCGCAACCGAACCGCCAAACCGCGAGCACCTCTAGTAATTTGTAAAATTTTGTATTTTCAATTTGTTTAGATATTCTGTTTGTATTTTCAATTGAAAAAGAGTTTAGATATTCTATTGTATTTTCAATTTGAAAATACTTTTATCAAATAGCAAGTGTTGATATTTGGTAATTTTGTGTAAAAAATATGAGGCTTAATTTTGTCATTTAAAAAAAATCAAATTAAATAGTTTTTAAATAAAAAAATAATGAAATAGTTTTGATAATTCATGATTTTTTATAGGTATTTATTATTGGTATTTAACAATTTACTTGATAATTTTTTAGTTATATTGAGTTGGATTGTTATAAAAAAAAAATATTGACAAGTTATTGTATTATGTTCAAAATTTTTAAAAATTTAAACTGCTAAATGGATTCGTTTCCATCTGTCAATCTACTCAATTCACATCCGTTAATTCAATAGATAAATACAAATTGATTTTTTTCAATTCACTAATCTAATAAACAAATAACGAATTAATTTTTTTTCGATCGCAACCGAATTGCAAATCCCTTCACAACAGTACATTCATTTCTAAAACCGGAGACACAACTTCGGCTCTGTTTGGTGAAGCTCTGGAAAGTTAGTTCCAGAGCTTCATTTGAACATAACGTTTGTTTAGGATTTTTAAAAATTAATTTTACATTCACTTTTGAAAAACGCAATCGGAGGCGGGAAAAATTTGGGCTACCAATCGTCGCACCGGACGTCCCACTGGATGTCTCACCGGTCGTTCGGCCGGTTGACCTAAATAGTGCAATATATATATATTTTTTAATTGACACGTGTTAATTTTTATATATTCAATAAAAAATATTTTCTGAATTTTTAATTTTTTTTATGAATTTTAATAGAATTTTGAATTGTGTATTTAGTTATGAGTTATAAGTTTTTATATTAAATATCATATGTCACTTCAAAAATTTCTTACTCACTTCAAAACTCTTTTACCAAAAAATTTTTTTATACTTAAATCATAATTTCAAAACTTACAAATTCAAAATATAACTCTATTATCAAATCAAATTTAAAAAACTCTACCAAACGCAACCTTCATTTCTAAAACCAGACTGCGAACAAGCCTTCATCCTTTGTAATTAACGAAAATAGTGAGGACCCAAAGAATATATATGCATTGCTGTGAACTCGACACGTGTCCACCCACAAGTCTGGAATACCCCACTTGTAACGTTGACACTGACTTGCTTTGATTAAAACAAAAGGTTGATGCTGACATTCTCAGTAGATTTTGTTGTTTTCTTTTTTGACACAAACATGAAGTAGCCACTGCTTTTAAGCAAATGTGTTATCAATACTTTTATACAATAATAATGTTTACTAATTTGAATTTTTATGATTGGAATGATTCAAATGTCTCAAAATGATATTATTTTGATAATAAAATAATATCATTTTAATATATTTGAGTCATTCGAATCACGCAAATTTGAGCTACCAAGCATTTTTCATTTTTATAGCTCATTTCATCTTAATATGATGATTTTTTTTGGAGGAATTTAATTTTTTTTAATAATATAATTATTACACTTTAAAAATATTAATTTTTCAAAATTATTTTTGATAGTACAATTTTTTTTGAAAATATCAATTGTCATAATTGTACTTTTTGTGTTGTTAATGAATTTAAAAGAAGGGCAAAATAGAAAATTCATATTTTTTTAATTTTTGATTTTTTAAAAAGGGACTAATATTTTAAGAAAATAAAAAATAAAATAAGTGACTAATATTTTAGAACGAAATAAGTAAATATTTTATATGAATTTAGAATTTATATTATGTGAATTTTATGTAAATTTTACATTCATATAAAATATTTGATAAAAATGTTAATAAAATATTTAGGATTTCAAGTATTACTCAATATATAATAATTTTTTTTTTTTAATATAAGGGGTGTGACTTTTGGTAAGATTTTGAGGTATAAGTCTTAAGGTCTTAGATTCCACTCACTCCAGAGTTTGCCATCGGACGACAACACATATGGTTGACAACACATATGGTTGACAACCTATCAGGCCTGAGCAAACAGTACCTAATGTCAGTAGTGTGAATTCAAATCGCCGCCTGTGTGTCAGTCTGTGAATTATCGCTCAATGATTGAATAATCCTGCTATGTAACAACCATCAAAGGGTGACCTCTGGAGTCTCAACTTCTTATAAGGTCTAACTCCAGCGGTTACGTTTATGTGGTTAGACCTTTTTTTTTTTTTTATAATGATTTTTAATTTTAAAAACATATTTTCATTTGACAAAAAATATTTAGAGCTTATTCAACTTAGAAATTTGAAATTTTATGCTTAACACAATTGTACTTTGAAAAATTAAGTTATTCGGTAATGCTTTATTATTATTATTATTTCAAAGATTTTCTCCTTATTCCTTCTTTAGCTCAAAAAATAATCCAGGGAATTTAAGTTAATTTTTTCATGTTCTAAATAAATTTTAACAAACATAGCGTTTTATTTTAATCTCATAATACAAATCTAATTTTAAAATGAGAAACGAGATATCAAAAGGATTTATTAAAAGGTTTTTATATATAATTATTTTATTTTACAAATTTAAGATTTTTTTAATGAGTGTTCTATTTTAATGTGAATGGTGTTATTTCATTCACATTATTATGTATGAGCGTAGCATTACTCTATTCAAAAACACGACTAGTCCAATGCACAGAATAAATTAAAAAAAAAAAACTATTTTCTCAAAATCATTACAAAAATAAACTCTCCTAGTCCAAGGTCAAGAATAAAATTTCTATTGTGACCACCCCCAATAGTAAACAATAAAAAAATTAGAAAAAAATCTTATCGAGAAATTTCTAATAGTAATGGTGTAAATAACCCCCAAATTTTAACTTCAAGAATAACAGAAAAAAAATAAAATTTATAAATATTATTTTATATAAAAAGAAAGCAATTAAAATTGAGAAAAAATGGGTAACACTATACAAACAAGTAAAATCAGGAATGCGTTATGAGTTTATCAATTTAAAACAAATAGCACCTTTTAATTAAAAAAAAATTTAATTGCCATATATTTTGAGAGATTCAATGTGTAAATTATATAAAACCGCCAAATTGTAATTTCAAGAATAGAAGAGAGAAAAAAATTTCAATTCAAACGTATTACTTGAAATTTTAAAATATTATTTATTGTAAATAAAGTAATTTAAGGATTCATTTGAGATGTGGATTAGTTTTTTGAATTTTTGATTGTTTTAGCCTGGGCTAAAAAACTTCGTTTGGGATAGGTTTTTTGATTTTTTTGACTTTTGTGAGAGAAAAAATAAAATGATTATAGTTTGGATGTGACATTTTATTTTATTGAGCTAAAAAATTATTTTGTCTTTTTGTGACTATTTTAGCCAAAAAATCCCATTTTATCTTATGTCAAACGAAGGTCAAATTGAGAAACTTGGGTAATACTTTAAATTTATAGATAAATTATAAATACATATATTGAAATTTACTTAAAATATAAATTGTCTCTTATAGTTCTAGAAATTACAAATACTCCATTGTGAAAAAAAAATTTAGTAGAAAAAATAAAAATCCTAATTATTCTTTTATACAACAATAAAATAACCTGAATTGTTAATTGAAATATTTTTATGATAACATTAAAATTTGTTAAATGACTCGATAATTTATTAATAAAAGAGATTATTTGTTATGCAATTAGAAATTTGAAGGGACATCATATAATTTTCAAAATCACATGAGCCAATCTGTATTTTAAGTAAAATTTTAGGGAATGTATTTTATTTTATCCTAAATTTTTATTAGGAGTGAACTATCAATTTAAACTAAATAACAAATTTTAATTAAAAAAATAAAAAAAAAATCTTACTGACACAAATTTAGAAAGATTCTGTGTAAATTATAGAAAAATAGCAATTTTCAGGTTATAGATTGAAGTGAGCAAAAAACCATGTATAATACGTAACCAAAGATAGCTTACCCTCAAGGCTCAGGGTTTCCATTTCTCTCTATCTCTCTTTTCTCTTCTTTTATTTCTTTTATTTCCACTATTTCCTTATCTCTCTTTTGGTGTCCTTCACATGCTAGGGACTTCTAGAAGTGGGTTCACCCCTCTTAACCAAGAATACAATTTAGAGAGAGAAAGATAGGAAAGAGGTGTACTTTTAGAGAGAGAGATGGGGAGAGGAAGAGTAGAGCTGAAGAGGATAGAGAACAAAATAAACAGGCAAGTGACATTTGCAAAGAGAAGGAATGGAATTCTCAAGAAAGCTTATGAGCTCTCCGTTCTCTGTGATGCTGAGGTTGCTCTCATCATCTTTTCTAACCGTGGCAAGCTCTATGAGTTCTGTAGCAGCTCTAGGTATCCTCTCTCTCTCTCTCTCTCAATATATATATATATATATATTATATATGCATGTTTGGTGTGTGCATATATGTGGGTATCCTTTTGTCCTAATTGGGTTCATCAGATTAGGTTTTCTTGTCATGTGTAAAGTCTTATAGTCTTGTTTTCCACCAAGATCTGTACATGTTTGATCATTTCACAATATTTCTTTGTTTCTTCAAAAAATTTCTTCGATTTTCTTGGTTCTTGGTTCTTTATGTTTCGATCTATTTCATGTTTCATCATTTCACAACATTTGTTTGTTTCTTCAAATATTTTCTTGAATTTTCTTGGTTCATATTATTTTTTGATCGGCAAAAGAGATTTTATTACTCGAAATAAAGAAATAAAGAATACATCGAGAAAATAAGGATTACGGAAGCAAGACTTCATCACTTGATATGAAGATTTTAAGATTTTCTTGAATTTTCTTTCATCATTTCACAAGAGTTATTTGTTTCTTCAAATCTTTTCTTGAATTTTCTTGGTTCTTATTCTTCGAGCTAAGATCTATTTTCTATAGATGCAATTTTAATATTTTCATTTTCAATAAAAAATGAAGCTTTTTGTTATTATTATTGAAGAAGAAAACCTATTTCTTTGTATAATAATATTAAAAATTTTAAATAAGGTTTATTGGGTTTTAATTGTGTGATTATGGCTATTATTTTCTTGGTGTAAAATCTAAAATTTTCAAATATTAATGGTTTAGATTAAGCTACCAAGGCCTTTGTTAGTTAATTATGATGCAAATTGGTGCAACATATTCCTAATTTCCATTTTAATTTTACTCAAAAAATAGAAAAAAAGAAAAAACATTATGTTAAGATTTGATTTGCAGATAAGTGAATTAATAAATGGTTTTGAGAAAGAGAAAGAGAAAAGGGCTATACCTGTTTAGTTCTAAAGCTGCAAATCTGTACAAACCCTAAAGGCCTAGTTTGAACTGTTTGCCTACAGTCCTCCTCAGTCCTATTCACTTCTTCTTTTATTATCATTATTTTTTATAATCTGAAAATTACAGCTATGAAAGATGAGTGATCAAACAACTCCACAGATCTTACCAATTAGTACATACACATTTTTTTTTTTCTTTTAATTAGTACTTATGTTTTACTAAATTGGGCGTACTTTTAAAAAAAATTTACATATTTTTTTCTTGTCTAAAAATTTAATTGAGATTTCATCAGTTTAAATTTAATAATCTTTCTTCTATTAATGGCTGCTTTATTTATCTTCCTTACCCTTTATTAAAAGTTATAAGAAATTTACAATTTTTCTTTAATAATTATTTATTTTTATGTATTTAGACTACAAAAAAAGAATATAAAAAGGAAATTAAACAATAGATTGCATTTTTAGTTATCGGTTGTCATCTTCATTTGTACTATGTGTGAGATGCTAATCCATTCAAGAGAGTAATTGCACGTAGACATGAAGAAAAAGTTATTAAAATTAAGTTTGTTGCGATTGCTTGATATTTTCCCTAAAGTTTGATAATTATAGTTGATTTTGTGATAAATATCAGTCCTTTTTATCAAATTACCGTTTGACGAGACTCGATGTAAAGATCTTATATAAAAAAAATCAATATTATTTAGCACTTTTAGTCATGTGATTTTACACCCCCAAAAAATTGATGATCAAATACCTTAAAAAATGTCTAAAAGTTTATAGTCTTCTCATCAAAATAAAATTTTTTTTTTTGTTTTTTTCAAAGTAATACATTTGGACAAACTTTGCAAAAGATAAGTAAGGCATGATATTTGAAAATAAAATAAAAAGCAGTGAAAACATATACATGACTATGCACTCATTGACCACAACAAAGAATGCTAGCTTCATTTTTTTCTTTTTGAAAGTGGATTGAAAAGTTCTCGTTATCTTTGCAATTATAATTTTTTTTTTTGTTATCAGAAAATGAAAAAGACTTTATTAATAAGAAATCAAGATGCAACCTTACATTATACATCAATAACGAGAAACGACGAGACACACTATAAGCATCAAAACATCACTCACTCTAAATTATTAACACAATTAATAAAATACACTCTATGAGATCATTAAAATATGCATTATGTGTTACCTTGATATGCAAATTCTCCATTTTGTTAGTGTCTTCGTTAACTACTGTAATATAGAGAACAAAAATAAATAGAGATTAAATTGACAAAATTAAAGAAATGGTCCATGGTCCAATTGAGATGGACTTTGCTGACGATGGATTGGTCTTTGTTGTTAGTAAGAGCCTACAAACAAACCCTTAAAGAGTACCCCCGACCAGTTGACCATGATGATTGGGTCAATTCGGAAATGGGTATTCCCAGCCAATTTGGTACTCTCCCATCTAGCTCAGTGAGGTCAATCTACCAAGATACTGAATCCGACCTATACCATTGGGCTTGACCTTTATTTGTCACCCATTGGGGTGCTTGTGTCATGGGCTTGGGCCCTACTGGTCCACTTTAGTGGTCTGTGGGCTTGGGTTATATGTACATATATCCTTGTTAATGGAGAGTTTTGTGCTCTCCGATGATTTGACTTTCTTTTCGATGCCATTTTAGTTGGGATGAGAGTTTTGCTATAATGCTTGGAGCACTTACCTTTATTGATGTATCTTATTAATGTTTAATGTTCATTGTTTTTTCATTACTAAAGTTTTCCATTGAAAAAAATCATCATTAATGATTTAAATGCCGTCTGAAATTGGGATAAAATTATAGATAGAGAATCTAAAGTGGAATGAAGCAGCATATGTGTATTTTATCATTAATTGCTAAGCTGTTCATTAGCTCTTTTTATTATTTTTTAATATAAATATATATATATAGATTTGAGCTGTTCATTAGCTTTATTATTTTATTTATTTGTATATATTTTTTTAGGTAACGGTTTTAGCTTAATTGTAGCATACATTACTAGCATTCCCTTTTTTTTTAGATCCCGAAAGAAATAAAGTTCTGATTTATTTTTTTTCTTGTTTCAAATTTAATTAGCATGATGAAGACGCTTGAAAGGTACCATAAGTGCAGCTATGGTTCACTGGAAGCTAACCAACCTGCCATTGCAAACCAGGTCGCCGAAATTGTTCTCTTGCACCTCTTTTTTATTAAGGATTTTGTTATGCAACTGATTATGACAACACTAAATGACTAACCATGTCCTAAAGCAGAATGGCTATCATGAATATCTGAGGCTCAAGACTAGGGTTGAGATCCTACAACAATCTCAGAGGTAATCAACACCCTTTGCCAAGTCTCCCTTTTCTATAAATTTTGATTTTTATAAATTCATGAATGTTACACAATTTCGTTATACTATTTCTTCTCTATATCTAGTCAAAAATCCATGTAATAGGTTTGGTTAGCTTCCACTTGGGCGAGGTTGGTTTTGGTGTTTGTGGTTGGTTACTCACCAACTCTTGATGGTGTGTTAGCATATGATTGGGCGGTCTTATCGGTGCCAACTTAGTTGGGATTAACTTGATTCGCTATGATGCTTTTTGCACTCAACTCACTTTTTTTGCTTTATTGATATAATAGTCCTCTGATTCATCCGTAAAATTTCTTTTTTTTTGCTAATTAAAAAAAAAAAAATGTAGCTTTTTTTAGTTGTGTGTTGTGATGCCCCAAGTAGCCTACTGGTCCAACGACTTGAATGGAGATCTCTCGAGAGAATGTGAGGATATAAAGGGAAAGTTTGTAATAATTCCGTACCACATCAAAAAGTTGCATGAGTGTTCTTGGAAATAAGACAACAGTAGCTTGCTATTAAATAACTTGGCTTAAGTTTTTTTTTTTGTTTTTTTTTTTTTTTAATCAGTGAAATAAAAACGAATATATTAATGCACAAACTTGGCTTAAGAATTTAGATCAACTTTCTTCAGGTCATTAATAAAATGCCTATGCCAACTAACTTACTAGAAAGTTACTGGTGCCTCGTATCCATATCCCATTACCTATTCAAAATGAGTTGTTTTGAGTTTTTTTTTTTGAATTTTTGTAAACAGTCATGTCTCTAAAATGAAAGTTATGAGTGTTTTGGAATTTTATTTTATTTTATTTTATTTTATTTATTGTTTTTGTCTCTCAAAAAGGAAAGAAACAAATAATGAAAACACAATCCAAACTTGAAATCTGAATATTCAATTCTGATTGCTGCAGAAACCTGCTTGGTGAAGATTTGGGTCCATTAACCACAAAGGAGCTTGAGCATCTTGAGCACCAACTAGAAAACTCCTTGAAGCAAATCAGATCAACCAAGGTGCATAACAAGTAAAAAAAAGCATGCATGTACTGAATTGCTATCTCTGCAATGGATTTATTTGAACTTTATTTATGTTTTATAGTTGATTCTCACTATTAAAACCCCTTTTCATACTGAAAGATTAAACTTGATGAGAGATGTGAAATGATAATGAAGGATTGAGACTACTATATGCAATGTTAGTGATTGAGAGGGGAATTTGTGTCGAACAAAGGGGCTGAGCAAAATTCAATTTGGGTCCCGTTCTAACAACCAGGTTGGAAAGACACCCAGGTGTTGGGCTGAGATGTCTAATCGGCTCGGACCAAGGGTGGAGTTCAATCAAACGGTAGCCTTGCTTTCAACCGAGCTAAGGGAAGGCCAATGATTTTGGCCAAGCTGTGGGGCTAGGCGGAATTTTCCTGGATGAACAGAATACGATCGAGCGAGGAAACGGTTAAGGTTGGTAACTCCGCTACGAGTGGGCTAACCATGTAAGCCATGACTCGAGGCCGGGCAAGGTTGGTTTGGATGAGTTCTTAGATGAGTTCATCTAACTTGATTGAGCTGAAGGTGACTAGTCGAGCACCTCGAATTTAGACCAGTTGCAAGTAGTTGGTCTTGAAGGGTGGACATCATTGCATCAGGTTATGGATAGCTCGGCAAGAGTTGACACGTGGCCTAATTGAGGTGCGAAGGAGGGAACCTGTCATCCGTACGCGTCAATACCATTTGGCTATTTTGTCAATATTGTTTGGCAGTATTGATGCACACACGTATAAGGCGGAAAAAGGATAGTACATCCACTCATCCAGGAAAAGACAAGCAATGTAGTGTGCGCACAAACTATATAAACCCTATGGTGTCTCCATGCAACAGGTTTGTGATCTTTTCTTACATATCCTGTTTTTTGTCTTCTTTCTCTCTTTAAAGGTGCTAACTTGGCAATCAGAGGAGTTTTTCGGCAACACACCCGCCGGGTAGCTCACCGTCGCTGTGCTTTTAGGTTTTATAACACCGTTCAGAGTAATGCAAGGCTTGGACAAAAGGAGTACGGAAGCGAAGAATATTTGCTTCTCGTACAATTAGCGCTATTTGCGGGAATCCGACAAACAAAGCCTTGGTCTCCAAGCTTTTTTGTCCACTTTTCATGGCGACCAACGATGACGTTCCGGAATCTATCATCGATGACATTACACCAGAGTCAGTCTGGTGGCATGATGACTTGCTTGTCGTCCCGACGATGGCTAGTTTGGAGACCTCCACGCGAGGGCCCCCCAGAGACGCGCGAGACATACGTGCAAGGAGTTCTGGGCGCTCACTGAGCCCAGAAGGGCGCCACCGACGGCGAGAGTCGCACATTCAACACTTTGAGAGCAAGCTGAGGGACTAAGAAGCCATCATCATAAAGATGGAAGCGGAGATGGAAGCTATGAAGCACCAACTAAAGAGAAAGGATGTTGCTGGAGTAGGAAACCATAGTGAGTGCCCCCAATCCCACCATTCTGGTTGTCGGAGTACGCGGCCAACTCCTTTACTTTCCATTATAAGGAGTTTTAGAGTTGACGACTCCGTCGTGCTGGCGGAGGTGTCTTGCACTTGAGAAAGCACCTACCGTCCTTCACAACTATTGACGACGTTGAGATACTCGTATTCCGATCGATCAAGAGATCTGAAGGATGTATTGGAAGAGCGAGCGTGTTGGCAGTAGGTTCAGAGGGTACCGGCACTGCAACGGTTGGCCCCCGGAGGTCATGCCAGTGAGGAGGTCATAATGATACCGCCTCGCCTAGTAGCGCACCTACCACTAGATAGGGATTTGGCGCGGCTGCGCGTCATTCTTTTTTCCCTTGAGATAGAGAAAACGTCGCTCCTCGCTGGTTTCCACCAGTCAAAATTCATGCTCTATGAGGAAAAAATTGATCTGTATATACATGTCAGCCGCTACCGGCAAGTTATGGCTGGACACAGGTGAAACGATGCACTGATGTGCCTTATTTTCCCATCGAGTTTAGGCGAATTCGGCCTAAAATGGTTTAAGAGGCTGCCAGAGGAGAGTATTAAGAGGTGGCAGCAGTTGGCGAAGGCGGTTGTCACCAGATTTAAGACAAACACTAGAATGCCCAAAGAAGTTGACCATCTTTTGGAAATCAAGATGGAACCGAGTGACTCGTTGAAGTCGTACATTGCCAAGTATTGGAAAACATTCAACGAGATCCTTGATTGCCCGACAAACCTAATAATCACTCAATATAAGCACAGTTTTCCCGTCAGACATAGATTTAGGGACTTGTTTGCCATGAACCAACCATTAACCATGGAGTTATTCATGCAATGCATCAACGAATACATCCGAGCTGAAAACGATGCGGCGACAACTGCCGTGAAGGCAAATTCAATAGTGGCAAACAAGAGAGTTGCGGAGAAAGTTCATGCAGTTGGACAGGAGGAAAACCGTTCGAACAACCACAAAAATAATTGCAATAGTAAGAATCGTAACTCTGACTGGGCAAACTATCCCCATAATGCCGCAGACGATGCTAAGAGAAAGCTAAATGCCCGAACAAGCATTACCACGGTCTTCAAAATTCCAATCTACCGCATTCTTAGCTAGATCCGTGATGAGGAATACATTTGGTGGCCGGCTAAGTTGAGAGATGCCTAAAGAGGCTTTAATTTGAGGTACCACTGCACCTACCATTGACGAAGGCGTCAAGGCCGCGCCTTAGGGCCAAGCAGAACCTAACGGCTTAGCAGCCTTAGACGCCCCTCCGCAAGGTGTGATCAACGTAATCAATGGGATCATCGAGCCAACGCGGGTATGCGAGCTCAAAGGGATAATCAAGAAAGCTGAACATATGAGGGAAGTTTTATCTGTCCAGCTCGCCGTGAAGAAAGGCAAGACTGAAGTGAAAGATGTCCTCACTTTCTCTAGTAGAAATCTGGAGTGAATCTAAATTCTATACAACGACGTGCTGGTCGTTACGCTGCATAACAAAGACTTTGACATCAAACGCATTTGATTGACCAAGGAAGCTCCATCGAAATAATATATTATGATGTTTTTAAGCAACTAGCTAGAAGACAAAGACTTAGCCCTAGCAACCTCGCCATTGGTTGGCTTCAACTCACAACTAGAATGGCCGGTTAGGAAAATTATCTTACTAGTCAAAGCGGGGTCTGTTGTCAAGCAGGTGGAGTTTTGGGTATTAAAGCCTAGACCTACAACCAGATCCTAAGCAGATGATGGCTTCATGCCATGCAAGCAGTGGCGTCAACTTACCACCAAGTAATGAGGTTCCCCTTTTCCACAGGGATAATAGAGGAAGTATGCACTACAACAAAAAAGGGTTTTTATGGTGCGCTATGCACGTTGTAAAAACCCTTCTATGACGTGCAACGTACGTCATATTATGACCAGTTATGGAAAGTCATTCACTTTCAACAACATGCTTTGTACACCGTTAAAAACTATTTAATGGCAAATTTTGTGCGTCGTTGTTACTTTTTTTACGACATCCTATAGTCACCGTTAAAAACTATTTAATAGTAGATTTTATGCGTCGTTGTTACTTTTTCTACGACTACTTTTACACGCCATTAATTGGTGAGACAAATAATGACGCTGATTGCGTGCCGTAAAATATGTAATACAATGACTTATTATGCTTACCGTAAAATATGCAGTTTTTTTTTTATATTTTATTTTTAAATTCAACAAATTTTATTTGACCAATTTTGTATAATCTAACAAATATTACAAACAAGCATCACAAAATATCAATCAACCACCAAAATATTGTTTGAAACATTAAAAAGAAGCTATATCCATAAATTATAAATATTCAACAATTATTTATACATTCCAAACATTCAAAAACTATATCCTTAAGTTCTAAACTGTACAAAAAGTTTAAACCATCCAAAATTATGTATATCTAACTTTCTAAACATATCGACAACTATTAAGAGATTATCTAAAACTACCGACAACAGTTCTTATAGTAGTTGTAGCTGCAGCTGTAGCAAATCCACTTGCTTCTATCACAAGGACGAGGGTGTCCAATGTATATGTTAAGGCACCTAAACCCGCGGCAATAACTGGAGCAACTAACCCTATTGCATTTCTTGTCTGCATGACAAAGGAAACTTCACATAAGTACAAAAATCAACTCCTTAGGGACAAAAATATTTCTTGAGGCATTAAGAAATGATCAAGAAATTTTAAAATATCAACAAAACATTTCCTAAATTAATAAGATAATTCAATGTCCCCATAAAAGCAATGTCATAATGAAAAATTAGCAAAAATTCAAGATCTCAATAGTCTCGACGCATATGCAAATAAAATCTACATAAAGCAAAACTTTTTTTTTCATACCTCAAATGAAGTTATCTCTAATGAAGTTACCTCTTTTGTTACAATGTTTCTATAGGGAAATGAGTGGGAATCTTCAAACAAACCATTAAGTTGGTATAGGAAATATAGTTCGCCACTAAATCCAGGCCATAAGAAGCTCAAGAGAAAAATTAAATTTAAAAAGAGGCGGAGGTGGAATTAATCTACTTCAATGCAGCACCTACTCGGAACTTGCATAATTATGTTAAAAAATCTCTATATATGAGGTATAGGTTTGTATAGGTTTTATCCATTACCATTGTAAGTTCCAAAATAAAGAGTCCAACTCAAAATGTCAGATAACATGGCAATTTGGCTAAATGTTTGGCATAAGGTTTTCGGTTCAAACGATGGCAATGTGGGTAACCTGAAAGGAGCTCCATGGACAATGTCATCAAGGGGCATGAATTCTGACATTGCACGTTCCTCCTAGGCACAAGGTTTAATTGGCTAAAAATGTTCTTCTTTAAAAATAAAAATTATATATATATATATATATATATATAAGATTGCTACCACTTCAAATTGAAAAGAAGAAGAAAATGGGTTTGGAGCAGATGTTCCATTGAAGAATAAAAGAACACATTCTTGAATGTCATTTTCATGGAAGAATACATTCGTGAATGTCATTTTCTTCTTTCTCTACTGCATTTCTTTCTTATATTGAATCCTCATCAAATAAAAGAACACTCCTCTCCTTCTTTCTCTACCACTTCAAATTGACAGACCTCACTTTTGTCTCTATTTCTATTTCTATCTTCACTTACTAATGGAACCAAATCAAGAAAGAAACTTCTTTAGAGAGAGAGAATCCCGAAATGGGTACAAAAGCTCTCAAGCTTTGAAATATTCAATATCAAAATATCATTAACTAAATACTAAAGGAGCTTAACCACCTATTTATAGGATAAAAGACCCAACTAACTCTAACTCTTATGATACTAAGACATAACAACCACACTAATTGTAACTACATCACTTACAGCCATCTGTATAGATGCCATACATTCCAAGAATATGTTGAGATAGTAAACTAAACAGGTGTGTCCATATCAATTCCGGGGTAGGCCTTGTCTAACAAAGTTAAATCTTGTATCCACTTATTATACATCTAACCTAAGGATGCATGTGAACGTGAGGATAAATGTAGGGGTCAGGTAGTTTAAATTGATGTTCTTGCATTTCTTGCTAATATATGCACATGAGAAGTCAATGATAAGAGTCCATGCCAAGGAACAAAATAGAAACCCATGTATCCATGCAAATACCCCAAATCATAAAGATTGCTAAATCCAAACGATGGAAGAAGAAAGAATGGCAAAATCAAAAGTAGATCTCCAGTCACAGAAAATACCTTCACTCCTAATGAAAATGTTGGAACTTTTCAAAAGACATCCCTTAAACTACGTCGTACATATACATTAATTCCTTGTCCGTCCCGTATCATTGGCTTACCAATACAACCATTGATTCCTACAGCCATGTTGATTCCCAAAATCTATAATATTACAACTAAAGTTAACATTACTTCACTACTTCAAGTTTAATGTCTAAACTAAGACTTCAAACAGAAAGAAATACCTCTGCATCAAGAACATCAAGATGGACGGCTGAAGGATCTTTCTCTGGGCATCCATGCCAACTAAATTCATTTCTCACTTGCAGCTGGCCCAGATCAAGTTGCATGAAACTGCAACAATAAATACAAAGTGCGAATCAATACCCAATAATACTTAATATTAAAGATATATCTCAATTGCACGAAACAGAAGCAGGGACGAGGTGGGAGCGAAGATGGGGGAGCGAGGGCTCATAAAGGTGTCTAAGGTTGCGAATGCCTACATATATTAGTATATTGTAAGAAAAAACTTTTGCTTAGTTGTACTAAATATGTTAAATTATGAATAAATATTGGAGAATCGTATCAAGTTTTCAACTGAAAATTGCTATTATTGTAAATATAAAAAATAAATTGTAAATACAGAGTAGTAGTATAAATTTAAGTTAATTTTTTCCTTCTAATGGTTGCAATACATTTTCTCTTGCTTGATAAATGTTCTTTTTGTTTCTTTGGGATTCATATGTTCGTAAAGTTTCATCTCAGTTGAGAACGTGGTTCTTTCTTGATGGGAATGAGATTCTAACTTGATTCTTACTTTGAAACACAATTCTAGGGAAGATTTGTCACTCATAGTAGGAGGTTTCTACAACTAAGAACTATATACTACTAGGAAAACAACACTTTTTTCCACATTATGATTGTGACTTAGTTTTTGAAAGTAACAAAAGAAAAGGGAAACTATAACCAAAAGTCAACCTCAACAAATTGAAGGAACATCTCAATTGATGGGCAACAAGACAGTAAAACAGAATAAATTCCAGGAATGATTAAGCAAAAAAATAATAATTTGGAGAAGAAGAGGAAGAAGAAGAAAAACAAAAATGACTACATTTAAGAGACATATTAGAACTATTTAGATACCAAACTAGCATAAGTCTCATATAATATCTATTATTCCCATCCCACAAAGCATTCAAATATGTTTTTATACAAAACATTTAGTTAGATAATTTTATGTAATTTTTGAACCCAGCATGACACATGTCCCAAAAGGATAAAGGTAAGAAGAGAACACAAGTACACAAGGAAGAGTGTTATGACACAAAAGTGAGTATGAATAAACTATCCCCCAAATACTTGTATAGTTTTATTATTAATGCATAAAATGAATTTTTATTTAAGTTTCTAAGGAGTTACTTGAATTGGCATATTTGGGTGACTAGTACTTTCAATATCTACTGCTCATCTTAATTTTTAATATCTTAGCCAAATCTTACCAGGCCAAATCGAAAGCCATGCCCTACTTGCAGCTTCTTTATCAAATTCATTGTCTGTCAATGGCTCGTAAATGAATGCACACGCCACGATTCCTATGAATCCACTGTGTTTTGGTTGCACCAACATCAATTTCATTAATCAAATTATCAAATACAATTTAATGAGGCCTTTGACTCTTTGATGTATACCAAGAGAATACTAATCCATTAAAAAAAAAAAAAAAGAAACTGATTTTATTTTCTACATGGTTGGAGCTGTCAATTAAAGAAATTGACAACTCAGTAAAGGATTTCACATGTGAAGGCAACACAATTTAGTTCTCAAATGTGTATGCTCTATTCTGTAACTCCTTTCCCAGCTTGTAATACTATTAGATTTCAACAAATGGAAAATAATACAGCTCAATCAACCAATCAAAAAAAATTCAAAAAACAGCTCACAAAGAACCAAGGATCACCCTCCAAAACACTGGCACTATTCTCAACCGAATCAAAGAGGAAGAACATAAAACCATTATTTGTAGAGATGACCTCTCTCAAACCCTTATCCCTCCAAAAATTAAATGCATAGGTCTTAACATAATTGAAATTCAACTTCCTTTCAAGAAAATGCCCAACCAGACAGGTATCCCATTTAGCAGAATTCTAACTAGGTGGCATCACAACAATAGGATCAGATAAATCAGGGGGTGGAAAATACCTCAGTTTCACAGAAGCCTTTTGGTTAGAGGTAACCACAGAAGCCCAGGTCTTCTTCTGAACAGGCTCAGGGATAACTTGGCCTCCACCATCTGAACTCGAGCCCAAATCTGCGGAGGAAACCCCGTGAACACCCATTGATGAACCAAAGCTATGTGAGATACCACGGCCTCCCCTACCTCCCCGAGACCCTTGTTGGCCAGACTTTCCTCCCATATGGGAACCACCTCGACCCCCTTATAGGAAACTTCTCCCTCAGGAATGGACATATTCACATCAGATGGATACAACTCAGCACAGACGAAGGTATATTCAGCCAATCTACACCTTCTGACGCATTCTTCACCGGATTCAGCGCCGAAACCAGATTTCTAGCCTGAGCAATGACGTGGTTATCCGAAATGTCTCTGAAACGATTCAACATAGCCTCTTCATTACCTTCATGTTCAACAATGTCTGACCACTGAGGTTGGAGAAGACTGAACGCCTTCTTAGCCGGCGTTGATAACTCATCTTGAAGAAACACTTGAGGGATTAGATCATCCCGATTTACCCCAACAATATTAGCTTCCATCACATTCAATCTCTCTCTGATTTCTTCCATCGATTTAGAAGGGGAACCAGAATGTTCCACCATCTTAATCGCAGGCGCACATAGTGCTTCACGAGTACAGTTCTCAAGCCCTAGATTACCCAATCAATTCTGAGTAAAAACTCCCAAATTTTCATCATAAATGGTAAAAATAGCTACAGACATTAGGAAATCAATGAGATATTAAACCCTAGAAAACAACAAGTTTTCTATAGAGATGTCAGAGCTTCTCTCTCTAACCCATTACATTTCTTCTTCTTGAGAACTAAAGAGATAGTGTGTACGTAAGCGTAAAATTGATGTTGGGGGAGTTAGAGTTTTGATCATTTCTTTTTTGTTTTTTTAAATTTTTGGTGTATGGCGCGCTTGAAATTTTTATTTTGACACTATTTTTTTTTTTTTTGATATGACCTTTCACGACAGCAATTGTGTGTCGTGAAAAGTGTAATATTTTACATGGCTGGCTTTTTGTGCGACGTGAAAAGTGTAATTTTTAATCGCTATCTTTTTGTGCACCATGAAATGCTTAATATTTTTAATAGCTGGTGTACGCGTGTCGTATATAATTAATGTATTAACGGCATGCCATATGCACGTCATAGAAAGTTTTATTATTTACAGCTAATGTTGTAAGCCGTAAAAAAATCATTGTTATTAGCATTCACGACCTACGCAATAGACACGTCGTGGTTGGAAAATTATTTATAACATGCAAAAAAAGCAAGTTGTAAAAATAAGAAACCACGGCTTGCATTTATTGTATGTCGTTGATATGAAGCTGTAAAAACTCAGTTTTGTTGTAGTGATGGGGTGATCCCGTTATAGCCAAACAATATTTTGTGGCCGTAAATGGAAGTCGAGCAGCCAAGGGCTTCATGCAAATGATCAAATGATCGAAAGATCAGATGGTCCTAAACGATGTCAGCAAAAAAGCCGAAGGCAATGCCATTGAAGATTTGGTGGAAGTGCGGATTGATGAGAACAACCCAAGTAAATTCTTGTTGCTCGGCTCATCGTAATTTTCTCAAGATCAGCTAGAGATTGTAAACTTCCCGGAGCTAACATTGAAGTATTCACATAGATGCCTTACGACATGCTTGGCGTTGATCCAAACTTTATTTTCTATAAGCTACATGTTTTCTCAGACGCTTGATCAGTCATACAATCAGCACTTTATCAGGCCGAGGTGGTGGCAGAAGAAGTTAAAAACTTGTTGGAACAAGGGCAATCCAAGAGGTGAACTACCTTTGGTAGATTTCTAGCACGATAGTTGTGCCCAAGAATAATGGCAAATTGTGAGTCTGCGTCGACTACAATACTATTAGCAGATCTTGCCCCAAAGATAACTTCTCATTGCCCCAAATCGATCAATTGGTGGACCTTATAATTGGGACCAATAGGCTCCGTTTCCTAGATGCCTATTGCTGCTACCACCAAATCACCATGTATGAGTCGGACTCGAAAATCACTTCTTTCACGGCCCTAAAGGGGTTGCTATGTTACAAAGTCATGCCCTTTAGGCTGAAAAACGCTGGAGCCACCTTCTAGAGAATGATTACTAAGATGTTCGCCCCTCCACTTGGCTGGACTATGGAAGCATACATTGATGACATGATGGTTAAGAGCAAACATGAGGCTAATCACCTGAACGATCTAGCTGAGATGTTCGTGATCCTTAAACGGCACAAGTTGCGCCTTAATGCGTCTAAATGCGTCTTTGGTGTGGGATCAAGAAAGTTTAGGCTTCTTGGTGACCAACCGAGGAATTGAGGTGGATCCCTAAAAATCAAGCCATATATGAGTTAAAGCGACCAAACTCAGTGAATGACATGCAACATCTTACTGGAATGGCAGTCGCGCTTAATAGATTCATAAGCCGGTCATAAGATTGTTGTTGCCCTTTCTTTCAAGCTCTAAAGTTGAAGTTCTCATGGGATGAGGAATGCAACCGAGCGTTGACAGACCTGAAGACATACTTTTCATCCGTTTTACTTTTCATAACGCTAATGTCGAGTGAAGAAATTTTCCTCTATCTAGCCATCTCTCAGCACGCCATTAGCGTGGTGCTCGTTAGGGCAGAAGACATACAACACCTCCCAATCTTCTATGTGAGCAAAACATTACTTTCGGTGGAGTCAAGATACCTACCATTGGAAAAGCTAGCCTAGCACTATTGATGGCCTCGAGGGAGTTGGCATATTATTTCCATGCCTATACAATCATTGTACTAACGAAATTTCCATTGAAAGCCTTGTTTGAAAGGGTAGACTTCTCCAGTCATACCCTGAAATGGGCAGTCGAATTGGGACAGTTCGACATCAAGTTCTAGTCTAAAATCGCCATCAAAGCCTAAACGTTGGCCAACTTCGTTGCAGAGTTCTTGCCAGGGACTCACCCGGTTTACTCGGTGGGTCTTACCGATGCAATCGGACCAAGAGTAGTGGGCACCGCGAAAATTGCATAGCATACGCCCTCTCTAACTAATCCCAACCTACCAACTGAACACAGCAGGGAAGACGTTGCGGGAGTTACGTACTAGACCATTAACTTACTAACTAAAAAGTAACTAGGACCTAGCAATGCGCTGTTGAGTTTGAAAATAATAGGACAACCTGTTGAACCTAGCAACGCATCGTTAAGGGAGAAAAGGTCATGCAAGTTGCAGTCAACGATGGCACGCTTAAAGAGAAAATAACTGAGTTGTCGAGTAAAGATATGGCCCACAGATAGTTAAGCCGAGTAAAAAAAGAAAATGCTCGATCTTTTAAAAATCTCATGATCCTTTAGAGTGTTGGAAGCTGTTCGTTAGAGAAATGTGGAAACTTTTCATTAATGACGCTTCAAACAAGCATGGTGCCGGACTGGGCATAGTTTTGATCTCGCCAAATGGTTTGACCATAGAACGTTCAATCACATTTGGGTTCCCAGCATCAAATAATGAAGCTGAGTACGAGGTGTTGCTAGCCAAGCTAAAAAGTGTACTCTGACTAAAAGCATCCGAGCTAATGGTTTACAGTGACTTCTAACTCGTTGTCAACCAAGTATCTAGAGAATACGAGGCCAAGAACGGAAGAATGGCCAAATACCAAACCCTAGTAAAGGAAGAGCTCAAGAAGTTTCAAGCGATTAGGGTTGAACAAATTGGTCGTAAAGAGAACTACAGGGTAGATGAGTTATCCGGTTTAGCTTCCATGGAAGACAAATCAACACCTGGCCCTCTATTGCTTGGATTCCTTCCAAGGCCTAGTATTGAAGAGCTAGAACTAACAGAAGTCCTTTGTGCTAAGCTAGGGCCCTCTTGGATAGACCCCATCATAATCTTTACTAGAAAGAAAAAACAAAATCCGGGCAAAGTCAAAGCGGTTTTGGCTATTCCCATTTGACGCCTTATACAAGAAGTCCTTCACAGGACCATACTTGAAATGCGTCCATCCAAACAAAATCGAAGCCTTTCTTTTTGAAATCCATGAAAGCATGTGTGGAAGCTACATCGGTGGAAGATCTCTAGCTTACTACGCTATTTCACAAGAAATTGGTGGTCGTGTATGCAGGCCGACGTGTAGAAATACATGAGAAAATATGAAAAATGCCAGAAGTTTACACACCAAATTCATCAATCGGCCAGAGAACTCATTTCTCTTACAAGTCCTTGGTTATTTGCAATGTGGGGGTTAGACATAGTAGGACCATTCCCAACTATGCCAGGCAACCGCAAGTTCTTCATCATAGCAACAAATTACTTCACCAAATGGGTGGAAACTGAACCTCTGGCAACCATTAAAGAGAAGGATGTGAAGAAATTTGTTTGGTAAAACGTGATAATGCAGTTCAGAATCTCCAAGGCCTTGATCTCCGATAACGGCACCCAATTTAATGGAAAGTTGTTTAGAGGATTCTGTGAGGAGTTAAAGATAAAATTCTACAATTCAACATTGACGTATCCTCAATCGAATGGTCAAGCTGAAGCGTCAAACAAGACCATTCTGAATGGATGAAAGAAAAAATTGGAAAAAACAAAGGAAAAGTGAACCGAGGAACTTCCTAATATCCTTTGAGCTTATCGAACAATGCCGAGACGTTCACTAAGGGAGATGTCTTTTACCTTGGCATATGATATGGAGGTAGTCATCCCACTGGAGATCGACATGCCTACCATCTAGAGTGAGAACTTTGAGCTGGACTTAAATACAGAAGCCATTGTCTTAGAGTTCGACCTGATGGAAGAACGGAAAGAAAAGACATTAATCTACGTTGCGGCATATCAACAAGTGGTATCCAAGAAGTACAACCAGAAGGTCCATCCTAAATAGTTCAAAATTGGGGATTGGGTTTTGCGCAAAGTAATGGGCAACACCTCAGTACTGGGAGAAGGAAAATTGAGAGCAGATTGGAAAGGACCTTACAAGATAATCGGTCTGGCAGGCAAATGGGCATACTACCTGGAAGATCTGGATGGCCAAACCATATCCAGGCTCTGAAGTTATTTTACTTCTAGTTCTACTTGCAATGTAATCCCCCCATTTCATGATGTAATTTTACCAACCTTTGTTGAAAATCTTTAATGCAATGGAAAAAATGGCTCATCTCACTCAAAAAATTGTTGTATTTTTATTTTATTTTATGTTGTATTGTCGTAGATAAGGGGCATCCACCTGCCGAGTTGATTTTGCTTGACTACAAACTTCTTGCCAAGCTTATTTTACTTAGCAGGTTGAGTTGATGAGTTGTTTAACTCCAAGCTTCTTGCCGAGTTGATATTGCTCGGCAAGTTGAGTTGATGTTTTGTTTAACTCCAAGTTTCTTGCTGAGTTAATGTTGCTTGGCAAGTTGAGTTGATGCTTTGCTTAACTCCAAGCTTCTTGTCGAGCTGATTTTTCTTGGCAAGTTGAGTTGATGTTTTGTTTAATTTCAAACTTTTTGGTGAGCTGATTTTGCTCTACAAGTTGAATTGATGTTTTGTTCAACTCCAAGCTTTTACAGAGTTGATTTTGCTTGGTAAGTTAAGTTAATGTTTTGTTCAACTCCAAACTTCTTGCCGAGCTGATTTTGATTGGCAAGTTAAGTTGATGTTTGTTCAACTCTAAGTTTTTGCCGAGCTGATTTTGCTTGGCAAGTTGAGTTGAGGTTTAGTTCAACTCCAAACTTTTTGCCAAACTGATTTTACTCGGCAAGTTGAGTTGATATTTTGTTCAACTCCAAACTTTTGCCGAACTAATTTTGCTCGGCAAGTTAAGTTAATATTCTGTTCAACTCCAAGCTTTTGCCGAGCTGATTTTTCTCTTCAGGTTGAGGTGATGTTTTGTTCAACTCCAAAATTCTTGCTGAGCTGATTTTGCTCAACAAGTTGAGTTGACATTTCGTTTAACTCCAAGCTTTTGCCGAACTATTTTTGCTGAACAAGTTGAGTTGGAGTTTTATTCCGCAAAACCCTTTGCCGAGCTGATTTTGCTCGGCAAAAATTGAAAATGTTCAAAGTTCCCTACTAAGGTGTCTCTTCTCGGCTCAAATTAAAAGCATGCATCAATTTGAAATCATAGATGGCAAAAGTGCAAAATTTTCATTGATTGGATGATTCAAATACATGAGTAGGGGCAAACTACTTGGTTACACGGTTCAAAAAAAGAGAAAAAGAAAAAAAGAAAAAAAAAGAAATCAAATTGAAAAGTCAAACTAATAGAGATAGATCATTAGCAAAATCGTCTCCAGCGCAACCTTCTCTTGTCTAGTAGCAGCCTCTTCGTCTTTGTCGAACTCCGCTTGTACGACTTCATGCACTTCCTTGGTCTTCTCCTCTTGCAATGAATTGAAAACATTTTCAGCATAAGGGATCATGTAGTCCGACAGGAAGTGAGGGGGAGGAGTAGTGAACACCTCAGTCAAAGGCCCATGACAGAGCTTCTCACATGTTGCCTTCTAGCCAGACTTAAAGAAGATGTCTTAGGTGGCCTTGACCTTCTTGGTGTTGTTCTCCTTGGCCTCTTTGAAGCCCTTGTCTTCAGCTTCATTCTCGGCTTTAGCCTTCTCTTTCCTTAGCTTCTCCAGCTTGGCATGCGCCGTATCCCTCTCCTGCTCGGCGCTACCAAGCTGGCTAAGAAGTTTGGCATTGTCGGTGTTGGCTATCTCTAATGAAGCTTTAGCTCACCCCAACTTGGTTTCAAAATACTTCCCTTGCGCGGTCGTGTCAGCCCTTTTTTACCGCAACTTGACAACTCAGTCTATCATAAGGTGTGTCTTCTGAATGGCCTGCAAGACGAAAATGTTAGAAGGCGAGACCAAGCAAACAGTTAAACGATTTTTGTAAGAACATTTACCCTAGCCATGGACTTCACCATGGACTTGACCATCTAGGTGTCTGGGATGTGGTTACTCTCTATCATGTTGGTTAGCATCAGCAACTCCTTAGTCAGATCGAAGGCAAGTGCTCTTTGTTTCCAGCGATTAAGGCATTCGCTAGGATGCTCTTCCCTCAATGCTTCAGTTTTGGCTACCAGACAGGCTTCAGCTCAACCTCCACAACCATTTGTTTGGTGCTCAGCTCAGCCACCAACTCAGCTGAATGATCAGTTGTACTAGTCTTCTTGCCAGCTCGGTGCTATTCTATGTTGGTGGATTGAATGGCAGTGGAAGCCAAGGCCAGCACGGTTCCTGAACCTTAATCGGTAGTTGGCACGGGCGATGACGAGCCAGCCAGGAAGTTAGAAGAGGTAGCCTTTTCTATTTCTCTTTTCCATTTCTTCTTCCTTGGCTAAACAAATTAGTGGGACGTCTGGAAGGGTTAGATCTGGCGGAGAAAACGGTTCTGACAATAAATCTATGACTTTGCTTTTCTGCTTCACTAAATACCGGTAGCTCAACACGTAACCAAGGAGATCATGGCAGTTGCATTTTTTGTATCTCAGAACGATCCTCACAGCATCTTCATTGGGATAAGGATATAAGGCTTGTAGTTTGACAATATCTGTGAAAGAAAATTTGTTAGCTCGGAAAAACAAGACCAAATAAATTGACCAGTTGAAGTTCAGCTTACTTGTTGAGCCTTTATTTTTACTTATGTACCAGCCAAGCACATTAGCAATCTCATAATTTTCAGTCACCAAAAAGAAATCATCATTATACAAATCTTTGTCCGGTGTGGCAGTCACGAAGCGTTCACAGCGCGGTCTTATTTTTAAGTACTAATTAAAATCGTCAATTGTATGGCTGAGCGTGTATTGGCCAATACCTCAGCCAGACCTAAGTTCAAACCAAGCCAACGATTTAGCTCGACAACCCCATTTATTATTCAAAATGTGTTGGTGGACACTTGTGTAAGGCATAACCTGATTCATTTTAAGAACTTGCAGATCAAGGGTTGTACCGAGAAGCGGAGCCCCCTCCTCAACTATGGATAGCACGGTGAAAGGGCAAGCATTCTTTCTACCCAAGGAAGGGAACTCGAAATACACGTCGACTAGGACGTTGTATTCTCCGCGAAACTCAGCTAGTCTGCTTAACGTGTTTACCAAGAAGCGATAGCGCCCCATGGAGCCAAGTGTAATTTGCTTGGCAGAATGTGTTGGTCAAATTATGAACAGCGACTGCTAGACCTTTAAGAGTGCTTGTGCGGGTATGCCTGGTCTCCTTGGATTCTGCATAGTAGAAAACCAAAATTGTGTAAGTGACACCGCAGTTGCATGAATGAGCTCAGTTTTAGCTCGGCTGCACATACAAGCTGGGTTTTAGGTCGACCGAACAGATAAGCTGGGTTTTAGCTCGGTCATTTATATGAGCCGGATTGAAGCACAAACGTGCGGACGACTAGGTATTATCTCGATTGTGCAAATAACATGAGCTACAAGCCCGGTCTCATAGATAGGCTTGGTCTTAGGTTGGCTACGTGAATGAACCATATTTTAGCTTGATCACGCGACTGCCTAAGCTATTCAATTGTCATAACTTGGTCCTCTTCACAAGTGTCACAAACATAAAATTTGCCCGATCAAGGTATAATTTTGGGTCAAAAATCATACTTTTGCCCGGTTCAACCTAGAATTCCTATGTTTATCTCTGAAGACGATCCATGCGTTGGAGGGCAAAGAACACGAGGCCATTTAATCCTTAAAGTGGTAAAAAAATCCCTGTTTACTTAGTTTTTAGTGGTTTTGAGTACTATAGTGGTGTTTAATGACGCGGATATCGCAACAGGGGCTCAAGAACATTAAGAACACCATGAATAATGAAAGGAAAACATAACGGGTATGAAGAACTTATAGGTGAGGGCTCCAATCTGCACTCTGATCAATGAAGAATGCTCTGACGATGGCGGCGGTAGACTATCCGCAAGAGGAATGCTTCGATTTGGGTATGAACAGTAAAGACCAAGGGGTATGAACAGTGGCTATATATGTAGAATGTAAAGGGACACTAAGATTTGAATTTTTTAGGAATTGCGCCCGTCATCATAAGGGGATGCACGGAACCCCTAGGAAGGCGATGTGTGTCCCTGATAAGACGTTGCATTGGCGTGGTTGGGGGTCGTGCTCTTTAAGGCATGAGATTTGAGCTGCGCAGTTCAGCGAATCGGGTAGAAAACCTAGCTCGGCCAGTTATGGTAATCTAGATCGTGCTGAAGCAGACCGGATTAAGAGGCAATTGAGAAGGGAATTTGTGTCGAACAAGTGGGCCTAGCAAAATTTGGTTTGGGCCACGTTCTAACAATCGGGCTAGAAAGACACCCAAGTGTTACGCCAAGATGTCTAATCAGCTCAAACCAAGGATGGAGTTCAATCAAACGGTAGCCTTGCTTTCGGCGAGCTAAGGGATGGCCAATGATTCTGGCTAGGCTGTGAGCTAGGCAAAATTTGCCTGGATGAACAAAATACGACCGAGCTAAAGAATGGCCGAGGTCGGCAACTCCGTCATGAGCGGGCTAACCGTGTCATCCATGACTCGATGCCATGCAAGGTTGGCTTGGATGAGTTCACCTAGCTTGACCGAGCTAAAGGTGACCAGTGTGGACAGTATCGTACCGGTCTATAGATAGCTCGGTGGGAGTTTCCACGTAGCCCAATTATAGTACGAAGAAGGGAACCCGTCATCTGTATTTGGTTATTTTGTTAATCTTGTTTGGTAGTATTGACTCACACACGTGTAAGGCGAAGAGAAGATAGTACATCCATGCATCCAGGAAAGAACGAGCAAGGTAGTACACTCACAAACTATATAAACTCGGTGGTGCCTCCATGCAATAGGTCTATGATCTTTCCTTACACAAAGTTATCCTGTCTTTTGTTTTCTTTTTCTTTCTAAGGGTGCTAACTTGATCGTCGAAGTCGGAGGAGTTTTCTGGCAACACATCCGTCGGGTAACTTACCATCGCTGTGCTTTCAGGTTCTACGACACTGTTTGGAGTACCGCAAGGCTTGGACAAAAAGAGTATGGAAGCAAAGAATATTTGCTCCCCATACAGTGACCGTGTGCTTAGTAGTGCATAGTTTTTTGTAAATGAATGAGTGACTATTTCCATAACTCTTTTAGAGAAGTGTTGTGGGTAAGATTTTGATGCTCATTGTGGGAGATAATGAGTGAGGTGGTTAAGAGTGCCCTCCTAAGAAGAGAGACCATCGGAGAGGGGATGAGAGAGCGAAAGACAACTTTAAAAGAGAGAGGATGGCAGTAGAGAATTCCATCCATAGTTTTAAATAAAAGTATTGAGAAGACCGATATCGGATAATAAATATATTGGTGAATAACAATATCAAAAGTTTAAAATCATGGTACGTATCAGTTGATATGATATACAATACTTATCGACCAACATTTGAAATCCTAATTGTAACATTGGTGTGACCACTTTGCTAGGAAAATGAAGGGAAATAGGGTCAAATCTACAACCTTTGATGTTGGATTCGAGGATTGTATATGGATGAAGTGTAAGTAGGTTACATTTCTTTCTGGGTGTGTCAAAATAGTTGAGAGGTAGGTATAATAGGTGCTAAATGTCATGGCTTGTTCATAGTATTAAAAAGCTAGTTGGAAATGATGGTGTTTTGTGAACACTTCCAAACTTATTGAAATAGAGACTAGGCTTGCTTTGTAACCTTCCCTCTAATGCATTTGGTATACAGTAGTTTAAAAAGTAATTTTTTTTCAACTTTTTTATCTTTGTGATTTTTTTTTTCAAATTTGTATAAATTTTTTAACTTTTTTAGTCTATCTAGTGTAGAATGATTTAAAATAAAATAATATACTAAAGATAAAAAAAACCCAAAAGAATTCACTGTTTTTTGCTTCTATTTTTTTTATTTTTGTAAAGGGTCTCTCTAGTTGAGATCAGTTGCGTTTTTCAATTGGAAGGTGTTATTAAGCCTCTGTAGGTCTACTTAAGGGTGCAATTCGGGCAGGTTCAATCAGGTTAAGAGGTTGTCTAAACCCAACCCAACCCAACCCAACCCAACCCAAATTATGCTGAGACCTGCCCAAGCTTGAATTGTAACACGAGATTGTCTAAGTCCGACCCGAGTTAAACCCGAATTGCCCGAGTTGTAAGTGAATTTCATTTTTTTTTTTTTGTGCGTGTGCAGTGAAATTATTAAAATTAGACTTTATTTATATTTTTTTTTATAGAAAATCATTAATAACATCAAAATAAATAATTTATATAATGTAAAAGAGATACTACTATAGCAGTCTTTGTAATTGATGAGTAAGGATAAAAAAATGTAAGATTTTGTGTTACTTATATATATAATATATATTCAATATAATTTAATAATTTAAATTACATTAATATCATGTAATGATTAATAATTTATATGTATATTTAATATTTAAATATATCTATATATGTATAATTCGATTTTGAGTTGCTCGAGTTGTTTGATATCTTTACCAAATCCATCCAAATTTAATTCAAACTTCTGAATTTTTGCCTAAGCCCCTATCGAATTTAAAAATATACTGTTTGAGTCCTAAAAAAATTCGGGTTGGGCTTAGGTTGCACGGGTTGAGCCCACCCAAGCTGCACCCCTAAGTCCACCACGAAGCTCACATCGATGATCCTAATCATTCAATATATAGGGCTCATTAAGTATTTCATCCCTGCAAAAAATCACGTTAATGAGATATCAATAGATACTTAATCAGATCGCATTTGTGTTAATAATTTATTTTTAAAATCATACTTAACGTTGACATAATTCTGATCTGATCAAGTAACTATTGATATCCGATCAACATGATTTTATTTTTATTTTTTACAAAATTGAGGTACTCGACGAGTTTTACACATTAAATGATTCAGATTATCGATGTGGGTTCAATGTTGAGCCCACGTAGGCCCAGCAACACTTTCCAATCCGATTTAAATTGAAAAGATGTCTCTCGTTTTCTAATCTTTAGTGAACTTTTTTTTAAATTTTTTTTTTTTTTTACTTTTCTGGTTGGTCTAATCGAGTCGAATCTTTAAATGTAAATATTTTTAAAATTTTAAAAAAAATTTCACTGAAGCCGAAAAAATCAATAAGAAAAACCATTAATAAATTCAAATCCCAAACGCCAAGTAGTAAGGATTAAACAATTCTCTCATACATATATATATATATATATATATATTTCCATCAGAAACTAATCTAAACATTGTTGTGTGTTCTTTGCTTTTCAGACTCAATTTATGCTTGATCAGCTTGCTGACCTTCAAAAGAAAGTATGTACTAACTCAGAGTTGTACCATATGCATATATATAAGTATATAATATCAGTACATTTATCAGCTTAAGTTAGTTGTGGAGACAAGTTTTAACATTCACTGTCTGGTTGTTACAGGAACAAGTGCTAGCCGAATCTAACAAAGCATTAAGGATGAAGGTAACAACTTCCATATCATTTTCTAGCCAATAAGATTAATAGATCCACCATATTGATTTTGATTTTAGATTTGTAAAATTGATGTCTGTTGAATTCTATTTATTTATTTATTTATTTTGATAAGTATTTAATTACTTAAAATAGAAACACAATCAAAAGACCACCTTGCTCGATCTAATATAACGCATGAGATCTTCTGTTTACAATTTTTATTCGATTATGTCTTAAGATTCACGTATTTTGACATTATCTAATGATTAAGAGTGTGTTAGGACAAATAAATTTATGAATTGTGAGAATCCCACGCTACATAATGCTAACATGTAAAAATTTTACGATGTTATGCATATAACAATCTTCATAATTCAAAATCATGAATTATCATGATTTTCACAAATAATAACATAATGCGGAAATAAATAACATACTTGGATCAGTTATCCAAAATTGATTGAACATAAACCTAATAATAATATTAGTGAAAAAAATATATTTCTCTCTCTCTTGACCCTCTCTTTAGAATACATTATATTCAAAATAATTGATGGGTGATCTAAATATATTTTTATAGGTAGAAAGGGAACCAGTTTCCTAATATAACTATAATTCCACTTGTCCATCAAAGTAAGAGATTTGAAAACTATTCCATCTATTGACCAATCAGATAATAACTTTTGATTCAAAATATGAAACTATAATCTTATTAAATTTATAATTCATATTGTCATATTATGTGGGTTACCATAATGACTAAATAATTAAATTTAGTCTTACATTTTCTCATTTGGCCCATATGATAACAGACATCAAGATTTAATAAGGTAAACATTAGGCGCGCAATAAAACATATCCAATCTTACTTTAATTTAATCATCATCATAATACTATAATTAAATAGTTCACCAATGCGAGTCATGGTGATGCTACACCAATAGTACGACATAGTCCCTTTCATGTACCACAACACTAACAACTAGTTTAATATAGTCATTGAGTGAGGAGTGTATTTAAAAGGTCCAATAATGTCTTTTTATCAAAGACTATTCCTGTTATCATTTATTCATTCTCATATATGTATGTACACCATTCATAACAAGAAACATATTAGAAACACAATTAATGAGATCTCAATATGTCAAATAACACAATAAATCATAAATACATTCAAGACCCATTCAACTAACAAGTTTCTTAATTGTCTTTAAGAGTAATCATCTCATCAATAAATTTGCATTTAAAAATTATGTACTTATGTGTTTTATTGTCACTTTCTATTTTTGAAATTTTTCTTTAACAGTAAAGTATTTCTATTCAATGTGTTTAGTCGCATTAGAATACTTGTCATTCTAAGAAAATAAAACAATTACGAAATTATCACAATAAATTCTCAATGACTTGGCAACAAAAGTCGACAATCCCAAGTCTTGAGATAAAGTTCCGCAATAACAATTCCTGAATTGTGGTCTCAAAGCACACCACAAATTCAACTTTCATAGGAGATATTTATAATAGTTCATTTAACACTTTTCATGATATTCTTCTTCACATAATAAAAACAAATAATCAAAAGTGAACTTTCTACTATCAATGCATCCTCCAAAGTCTGAATTTACGTAATCAATCAATTCAACAATCATGGATCTTTCAAGAAAAACCGAATATGAATCTTCAAACTTACATTACATGATACAATAGTTCTTTATGCAACAATACATTAATCCAACAACAAGTAAATAAACAAACAAATACTCCCAATGGGGTTTACAAGTTTCCAAGGTTTGAGCCTGGTCACGCAAAACGGTTATTCAAACCCACACACATACAGCCCTTGGCTTACACACAGAGTCACAGCAAAATGAGAGTCTCGTACTCTCAACACACATTTCTTTGCCTCTAGTTAGGCGGCATCACCACATCTTTTCCTGCACAAAAATCCCGTAGGGTGAGCATAAAACCCAGTAGGAAATCCTTAACAAAGTATATACATTTTATACAAGTCTCAAGAGATGAAATGCACATGCCATGCTATGCCCTTTTGAAAGAAAATCACATATTCATCTTTGAAAACCATAATGCTCAATGATGTCATGCAATTTCAATTCTTCAAAACTTAACAATTCATTTCAAGGGTAGTAAATACGACTCTGGTAATCCCTAAGTTGGTGTTTGGAAGTAGACTATACAAGTATTACCAATTAGTCATTTTTACCAGCATTGACTGGAAGGCTCGACACTTATAATCTGTCAGTTTTACTAGTATTAACTGGAAGGCTCGACACCTATTCAATTTCATCTACACCACCTGTCAAGACTTACCACCGTATTTACCCCAAAACCAATTCATGGAAACTTGTTTCTCAACATTCTGTTCTCAATGCAAGTTTTTAAATCAACTTTCAAAGTTTAATGTAATCAAATGAATTGATATGCCAATAACACAAAATGAATATAAATACTTTTATTTCAATACATCATCCAAGGAATAACACAATTCCCTCTTTTCAAGTATCCTCAACAATTAGTCATTTCAAGACTATTTCAACGTTTTGAACAATAATTTCAAAAATGAACAACAATTCTCATATTCCCTGAAATTCATCATTTATATAAATATAAATAAGAAATTTTCCAAACATCCATTTATTTTGACACACAAAATAAATATAACAATATCATTCATGGATTTTCAGTCTCTTTAAAAAAAAATCCCCAAATTCTAGGTTTTCTTAACAAAACTATACAACTCAAATCTTTCGAAACAAAACTTTCCAAAATCATCTTTTCTTCAATCAACGAAGATCAAAACCCATAAGATCATTTTAAAAGAACAAGAGATAAACCCACTTTCAAAATCGCTCAATTTCTTGAATTAACAATCAATTTTCAAAGTTATCGAAAGATGATTTTGAAAATCATCTAGATCTTGCAAAAATATATATATAACTCTAAAAAAATTCTTACCTCAAGTTTTGAAGAAGAAATGAGATGAAATCCCAAAAATCAACGGTGTCGAAAACTCGATCTACACCGCATACAATGATGCCCTCAATAAGTTAACCAACTTTGATGAAGAACCTATGGCAGAACTCTAATAGATCTTGAGAAATTAAGGTTTTGATCCAATTTGGTATACGGAAATGTAGAAAGGAGGGAGATGAAATGTTTTTAGAGAGAGAGATATACAAAAGTGATATGAAATATCAGATTCACGAACTGATATAACATGGTCCGCTCGAGCGTGGAAAGCCCTGCTCAAGCGTCGAATACACCTTCCCAGTACTTTTGCAGATAAGTCAAATTTTTGGAACCAAACATTCTCCGCTTGAACGCATAAACGGCCACATGAGCGAACAAGCAACTTCGAATGCATTTTCCATTTTTGCTTCGGGGGCGCTACCCCTCGACCCCGCCAGAGCGCTGCCCTTGGACCCGCCAAAGGATGCTGCCGCCCCTGGACCCTCGCGATCTGATCGGGCAGCTCGATCCCCGACCTGCCCAGTCGAAGTGGCAAAACATGAAAGAAGGGTCGAAACCGGGATTACTACAAATAAAAAATGCTTTTTTTAAATCCAAAGAAAAAAATAGTATTATAAAACTTAAGATACAATTTTTAAAAAGCTTTTTAAGTCCATAAATTGATTTCTTAAGTATGCAAGTCACATTTCAATTTTCCTCAATCAGGCCCGGTCCTGAGATTCTCAGGGCCCAAAGCCAATAGTCAACTACTAAATTTCTGGGGCCCTTCACATTTTTTTTTATTGAATGAAAAAAAAAAAATTAAGGTAAAGGACAAAAGATTTGCATTAAAATCACAAAAAATACTTAGTATTACATTATAACAACTAATATGTATCACTTGATCCTCGTTTTTCTTGCATTTTTAGAAGCAAATAAATCAATCATACTTGCATAATCTAGTTTTTTTACAAAATCATTTTCAATAGATAAAAATGCTAATCCATTCAATCTTTCTTGTGACATGGTTGATCGAAGGTAATTTTTGATGATTTTTAACTTTGAAAAGCTTCTTTCCCCCGATGCAACTGTAACCGGAATAGTCAAAAGTATCCTGTAAGCAACCTATGAATTTGGGAAACAATTTGCCATCAACTGCAGATGATTGAGCACTTCAATTGGCTTATTGACTTCTTTTGGCAATCTCTCTTTCAAGACTTTTAGCTCCATCAATAAATCTCTTCCATCAATATCAGAAATCTCACCATGTTTTAAAAAAATTTCAAGGTTCACACACCCCGCCTTTAATGATTCATCGCTGCACTTTTTCAAGTCAAACAAAAAGCCAAAATTTGCCTCATATACTTTGAATTGTTCAAACCTATTTTTGAGTGAACAAAGGGCTTGATCAACAAAATAAAGGAAGTAACCAACTCTAAATGATTCTTCAACCGACTGGGTCACCTCTCCGCTAACATTCTCATCAAATTGTTTCTTTCTAGAAATAATGCGCTTTTCAACAAATATAGGTTCAATTCCCAATTCACTTGCCATTTCTTTAGCTTCAACCATAGCCTCCGTGAAACCAACTTCTCCATACATTGCAACATACTTAACAAGCCCATCTAGCTGCTTTACAGCAACTGCTATATCCATATCTTCACTTTGAAGAAGCTTGCTAACAGAGTTCACATGAAACAACAAATTGTACCAAATTACAATGCTAAACAAGAACTCAAAAGTCTCAAGTTCATGAGTTACCAGGGATTTAGCTTCACTTTTTGTAATCGAATCTATGGTAGGATTGTTGTACAAGTCAACTAAAGCATCTCTTATTTTTGAAGCATGGTATCTTAGTGGTTTAACACTTTCAATACGACTTTCCCAACGCGTTTGCGACAACGACTTAACCATGAGGCCTTCCTTTAGATTATCTTTTAAAATTTCCCAACGTTGAACGGAAGATGAAAACAATACATATATGCGTTGTACCACACCAAAAAAAGTTTTTGCTTTAGAGCAAGAGTTGGCCATATCACAAAGCACAAGGTTAAGACTATAACAACCACACGGCGTATATAATGCTTTAGGATTTACTTGAAGTACTCTTGTTTGAACACCTTTGTTTTTGCCTTCCATGTTAGAGCCATTGTCATATCCTTGCCCTCTTAAGTCACCAATATCAAGTTGAAGGTTAACTAATGCTTCTTGAAGTTTATCAAAAAGTCCCATCCCCGTTGTATCATCCACATTCAAGAATTCCAAGAAAAACTCTTTCACTTTAATTGGACTTGTTGAAACATTTACACATCGTATGACAAGAGACATTTGTTCTTGATAGCTTATATTCGATGTACAATCAAGTATGACCGAAAAGTATTTTGCTAGTTTGATTATCGACAAAATTGCACTTTTGACTTCCCCAGCCAACATTTGTATCACCTCATTTTGAATTTTATGACTCAGATAATGGTAATGAATCTCACCCTTTTCTATCCGCTACAAGTGTTATTCCATCGTTGGATCAAACTCGCCAATCATTTCAATTATGCTTAAAAAAGTCCATTGCTCTCTTCATAAATCTTCTCATGGCTTCCACGAAAAGGCAAATTATTCTTGGCAAGTGTCTTCACAACTGCAATTATCATCAATAAAACCCGTCTCAAGTGCTCTTTTTCTTTGTTAACTAGTTCTTGTATACTTTTATCTATTGTTTGATGCTTTCCCAATCTTTCCTCCAACTCAATCCATTTGCTCATGCAAGTAATGTGCTCATTACCACTTTCATGGCCTTTAAGTCTCTCACCAATATTTCTCCAGTCTTTAAATCCTTCAGTAGCCAATTGAGTCTTACTTCTCCCTTGCTTAAACAACTTACAACAAAAGCAAAATACTCTATCCAAAAGTTCCGAGTATATCAGCCATGTCCTATCAATTTTTTCTCTATTTGGTAAATGCCGAATGTAATGAACAAGTGAGAAATGCCTATGCCTAGAAGAGTCATCCTTAGGGAAGTTGAACTCACAATTTCTTCTCACGGGACCTCTTTCGACTAAAAGATCTCGTAAATTCTGGTCAATTATTTTCCAAGTCCTTGGATCATCTATATTTGAATGCTCACATTTCGTATTCATCCCATCATCTGGATTGGCTTCTGCACTCCCAAATTCCCCATTTCCTTCTTCATCCACCAAATTTTCATTCTCATTATCCACCAAATTTTCATTCTCATTATTCACCAAAGTTTCAAACTCTTCACTATTCAAGTCTTCAACTGATTGTTCTATTTGTTTGTCACTCTTAAAGAATTTATCAATAGCTTCTCTTTGACACTCGACTAATTTTTCGACTCTTTGCTTCTTTTTCCTTTTTGCGAATCCAGACGGATAATTTCTTTTAAGAGTCATAATGAGCTGAGATCAAAATATTTTTTTAGATCAAAATTCAAAACAAGAGCTTCACCACTTAACAAAATATAAAACTTTTAAATTATGTGATGTGAACTATTAAGCTTAAATGAATTCTTCTTGATGATGTAAATACCAATATTATAATAGCAATTAATTAGGCAAAAGACAAGACAAATATTTAATTAATTGAATAGAAAAAAAAAATATTTTCCTTTGCTTACTGTGTTGAGATCAAAATATTTTTTTAAATCAAAATTCAAAACAAAAGCACCACCACTTAACAAAACACAACTTTTAAATTATGTGATGTGAACTATTATACTTAAATAAATTTTTCTTGATGATGTAAATACCAATATTATAATAACAATTAATTGTGCAAAAGACAAGATAAATATTTAATTAATTGAATAGGAAAAAAAAATATTTACCTATGCTTGTTGTGCTGAGATCAAAATATTTTTTTAAAATCAAAATTCAAAACAAGAGCACCACCACTTAACAAAACACAAAATTTTTAAATTATGTGATGTGAACTATTAAACTTAAATAAATTTTTCTTGATGACGTAAACACCAATATTATAATAGTAATTAATTGTGTAAAAGACAAGATAAATATTTAATTAATTGAATAGAGAAAAAAAAAATTACCTGTGCTGATGGTCGCTGCTTCGTTTGGGCTGCATAGATTCTTCTCCTTGCTGGTGCGGTGTGTGCTATCAAAGGGAAGGTTGGATTAAGTGATGATAGGGTTAGGAATTAGAAAAAAAATGGACCTTTTAGACTGTTGGGCTGGGCCTTAAACTGTTGGTCTTTTAATGGGTCAAAAAAATTAAGTCGGTTTGGGCCTTTTTTAATTTTTTTTTTGGACTCAAAACACACCTAACATATTATACTAACTTATAATAGGAGAGGCCCCCCATTTTGGGCCTATTTTGAGGGGCCCTAAGCCATGGCCTTGTGGGCCTATGGCCAGGACTGGGCCTGTCCTCAATAAAGAAACCTTTGAGTTGATCTACATAAAATTTTTCATCTAAACTCTCTTTCAGAAAATTAATTTTCACATACATTTGATACAACTCAATAGCATAATGAGTTACTAATGCCATAATAACTCTAAATCAGCCCTTTAAATACAAGTGAAAAAATAATATCTCATTGTAGTCAATGTCTACTTTTTAAGTAAAATCTTTGGCCACATATGTAGCATTATATCATATATATTGCCCTTAAAATAATAAATATTTTTATATTCTTAGACAATTCAATAAATCTCAAATTTTATTCTGATCCATTGATTTCAACTCATCATTCATGATATCAATTTATTTAGTAGAATTAGTACTTTCTACGGCTTGTGACAACAAAATTGAGTCTTCACTTATCTTAATATTATAATAAGATTGTTATAAATATACCATATAATCATTTGAAATGACAAATCTCTCTACCTTATGAGATCTTCTTAATATTATTTCTTGTGATTCTTCTATAACTTTTCCTTTGTGATAATTACATTATGGAGTAATTGATTATTCATTTATTGTTCCAAGACATTAAGTTGTTGAACAACTATAGGAACGATAACTTCCTTCAAAATTATGGGTAATGATACTTGTATCCAAACTTATTAAATAATCACATTTCATGATTTATCACTCCCACTAATTTCACCATTCTTGTTAAATTTGATGTTATCGATTTCTACAATTCTTATACTATGGCTAAGATAGTAAAACTAATACCCTTTGAATTTTCAAGATAATCAACAAAATAACCATTGATTATTCTAAAATTCAATTTCTTTTTATGTGGATCAATAATTCTAATTTTCCTAGACAACCCAAAACATGCAACTGTCTTAATTCTAGTTTCCTTCCTGTTCACAATTCAAAATGAATGTTTGGAACTGTCTTACTAGGAACCCGATTCTATATGAAAACAATAGATAATAACGACATACATCCACAATGTTATGCTTATTTAGAAATTATTTAACATGCTCTTAGTCATATTCATTAGAGTACAATAATGCTTCTCATCTATATCATATTGCTTAGGCATTCACAAATATTATGTCTTTCATAGAGTTTAACAAATAGACTTGTGTTTTGCACTATCTTTATGATTTTCACATTTTTGTTTAATTGCATTTCTTCCTTGATAATGTACACCTCAATGGTGTCCATTTACTATATAGATCTTTTATGCAATAAATAAACAAAATCATAAAGTGAAAATTCATCTATAAAAGTGATAAAATAACTTCATTTACCAAACATGAAGTGTCAAAAGGGCACATTAATGTCTATCTGTATATCTTGTGGCACTTTACTTAATGTGATTGAATTGTTTTTCCTTAATGCAACCCACACTCCCACTAAAAGCAATAAAATCTAAATTCAAAAGAATCTCATCTTTACTAGTCTTTCCTCCATAATGTACACCTCAATAGTATCCATTTACTAGATAGATCTTTTATGCAATAAATAAACAAAATCATAAAGTGAAAATTCATCTATAAAAGTGATAAAATAACTTCATTTACCAAACATGAAGTGTCAAAAGGGCACATTAATGTCTATTTAGGTAATATCAAGAAGCTCTGTATATCTTGTGGCACTTTCCTTAATGTAATTGAATTGTTTTTCCTTAATGCAACCCACACTCCTATTAAAAGCAATAAAATCTAAATTCAAAAGAATCTCATCTTTACTAGTCTTTATAACTTTTTTTTTTCCTTTCAGAAAATAGTACAATCTTTTATGCCACAAGTTTGAGGAGTTTTCATTTATCAAGCTATATTTAAGACCAACAAAATGATGCAAGATAAATTAAACTTTCGAGAAATCATTAAATTTTAATTTATACAAACCATAATAAATAATAACAAAAAAAATATATTTTTTCAATAAATTAAACTTCTATTTTAAATTTTGAAAATAACCATCAAGGTTAATTAAGTTTATACAAATCAATAAATAATTTTTTGAAAATTAGAATGAACATAAAATTTTTGAACAAAATCTAAATAATGATCAATGCCCAAAAAATAAACGATAAATCCCAATAATTTCAATTAGAGTTTTAACATAATTGGTTTGAAAATAATCTTGTATCAAATTAAAAAACATGAATAGTCATTTTCTTTCTTATGAAACTGAAAATCTTGAACAGACTCATTTTCTTTAGGTGGCTATTTCTTTATGTCCTTTTCTAAGCATTCTCCCTTTCTTTTCGGCTCCTTAAATTGCAAGATCAATAAATGATATCTCAATTACTTAAGTTTTGTCTCTTCTTAAATAAACGTACTAGTTAATTTATTAACTTTTTACTTACTATTCATAGAATTATAGTTAATATAAGTGACCCATACTGAATAGATAAATCATTCAAAATAAATAGCACGAAAACAAATACATTCACAAATATTCTTAAATTCTTTAATTGAGCAATCGAGTTATACAATTCAATGACATGCTCATACATCTCATGCATATTATCAAACTTTATGTTGGTAAACTTAACCATAAGTATTCCAACAGAAAACTTATTAACAGTTCAGAAATATTCTTTCACATTATTTAGCATTATCAATTTAAAGAAGTTTAAACTTAATGTTTGCTATACTCATTCACATAAAAATATAAACTTTATTTATTCGATTCTTTATATTTTATGAAAAGTCTTTTCTTTCTTTTATACTACTTAAATCATAATAGCAGTAAATTTCTCAAATAGTAACACTAAGTTAAAATTCAAAACATCAAGATAAAACTGAACTTGTTTTATTCATTTTGAGAAATCTTTTTCATTTAAAATCAAAACAAACAAGGTCTAAAAATATAGTGAAAAAAAAATTTAATCAATAATTCATGCTCATTACATTAATGCTAAAAGTAATCAATAATTGACAATTAGTCAAGATAAACACATGTTTAAACAATCACAAAAAGTATCACTGTGATCTACCTTTGGGATAATCTAATGGCATACTATTTAACAATTATGGTGATTCCCGTTCACCAATAGGACTAGTTGATAAAATATTCATAATTAAGTATGTCTGTTACCTTTGGGTATTCATTCCAATATTAATTATGAATATCCATCAACTATCCTATTCTAATTTAATAATTACTTAGAAGTGGTGCACCTTTGGGCCAACTTAATATCTTTGTAATTAAGGAATTGTGATTTGCAAAGTCATTATTTTTTTAATACTTGGGAAGAGTATTAAATTTCAATTATTTGATTTGATATCTATGTGTTATTCTGACTGGGTCACTTTGGCATCTACCAATTGTATCATAATTATATTTCAAATTAAAAATAAAAACTTTGCATGGATATTATTGAATAAATAATAATTTATTCACAATTATTCATCATCATAATCATAATGCATATTACTAAATCATAAGAATAAATTAAGACAACAAATATTAGCACAATTCATATTCTGTGTCACATAAGAATATATACTTTTGAAATTATTAGACATACGAAAGGAGAGAGATGAGTGCCGCAGCAGTAAGAGCAGGAAGATTAGGAGGATGGCAGCTAGTTCTATATGGGAAACGAAGACTTGATCAGAGGGAGGGTAGTCGTAATAATGGTAAGGAGATCTTTACTATCTTCGTAGACAACATTCCATGGTCAATGAATCCTAAAGGGTTATTCTCCTTATTTTCAAAGTTTGGAATTGTTAAGGATGTTTTCATTCCTAGTAAGACTAGGAAATCTACTAGAACGAGGTTTGGGTTTGTCCGATTTGATTGTCCAGTGGCAGTTGAGGTAGGCATCTAGAAAACTAATGGCATATGGTGCGAAGACAATGAACTCCATGTGAAGAGGGCAAATTTGAGAAGGTGAAAGGTTTTGAGAAAAGAGGAGGGTTGAATAGTAAGGTGGTTGATCCAAGAGGTAAACCGAAAAATTAAATGGTCAGAAATGATATTGGGGGGCTCATCAGTCATACACAGAGGTAGTACGACAGGTGAACGAGAGAGGAAATGAAGGGCATGTTGTAATGGAGGTGGAAGCTGGTAATGGTTGGTTATATGATAGCGTCATTGTCACATTGAAAAGCTATGATGTGTTCTCAGAATTTTGGAATGTCGTATTACAGATTGGCTCTAAGGATATTGTTGTTAGAAAATGGGGGGTAAGACAGTTGTGGTGTCGTTTATGTCGGTGGAAGACAAGAAGGCACAACTGATAATCTTGGATGACTGTTTTAAAGAATGGTGCGAGTTAGTCACGGAGTGGAGAAAGGGAATACGCTTAGTCCAAAACAGAGCAGTGTGGCTGAGCTACTTTGGAGTGCCTTTAAATCTGTTAGTGTATATTAGTGTATCATTATGTAGTGCATTATCATGTTAGTGTAGCATTATGTTAGTGCATTATGTTAGTGTAGCATTATCATGTTAGTGTAGCATTATGTTAGTGCATTATGTTAGTGTAGCATTATGTTAGTGCATTATGTTAGTGTAGCATTATGTTATTGTTCATAGGCATCCAAGGCATCCTCTATAAATAGAGTGCCTTCTTTGTGTAATAGACATGTACAATTCATAGAAACAATTGTGCCTCTCTCTCTCTCTCTCTCTCTATTCGCTCATCTCTATCTTCTCTCACTTTCTCCAATTATTATTTCATGGTATCAGAGCAGGTTGTTACATTTCTGGCAATTTGCGATTTTGGTGTTTAGTCCCATCCACAGCGGCACTACATCAAACCACTCGGAATTTCCTCACGATTCCAACGGCACCAAGCCCGGCCTCAAAAAAACCTTTCACGCGCCCACACGCGCCGCCAGTGTCCACTGCGCGTCATCATTTCCGCCACCACTCTCACACGCGCCCGCACGCGCCATCCGTTGTTTCTCCCTTCCGACACGTGCCTACACGCGCCCACACGACCCGCGGCTGACGTCAGCCCTGCCTCTCCCGTACGCCGCGCCTGCTACTGTGCGCCTCTCGTGCGCCGTTTCACTACTGTGCACCCGCGTGCGCCGAATCCGCTACCGTGCACCGCGTCTGCGCCTGCCGCTACCGTGCACCGCCGCTTCCTGCTAACGTGTTCCTTCCTGCACTCTGCTAACGTGCGCCGCTGACATATTTGCTGACATCATCTCTGTCCAGCATACCTTTCCTGGCTATTTTCGACCTTCCGGACTCACTGGTACACTCTGTTTTACCTAATTTTGCTCCTACAGGTCTATCATATTACTTTAAACCCTATTCAACTAGTATTATGGATCGTCATGATGCTTCCCCTCCTTGAGTTTGCGGGGGGATGTTAGTGTATATTAGTGTATCATTATGTAGTGCATTATCATGTTAGTGTAGCATTATGTTAGTGCATTATGTTAGTGTAGCATTATCATGTTAGTGTAGCATTATGTTAGTGCATTATGTTAGTGTAGCATTATGTTAGTGCATTATGTTAGTGTAGCATTATGTTATTGTTCATAGGCATCCAAGGCATCCTCTATAAATAGAGTGCCTTCTTTGTGTAATAGACATGTACAATTCATAGAAACAATTGTGCCTCTCTCTCTCTCTCTCTCTCTATTCGCTCATCTCTATCTTCTCTCACTTTCTCCAATTATTATTTCAAAATCTATGGAGCAATGATACATTTCTAAAGAGAGGTAGATTATGGGGAGATATATTACGAATGGATGAGGCTACATCAAATCAGTTGGATTTTAGTTGTGGGAGGATCCTGATTGAAACTAATGTAATGTGTCCCATTAATACCGTTATTCAGATCAGGTGTAGTGATATGGTTTATCCAGTTAGAGTTTGCGAAAAGCACGCCATGGTAACCAAAACACTTGGTGAATCATGTAAGTGTGTATCAGTCCAAAGGAGGGAGGATCTTTGCAGTGGAGTAGGGTCGGAAGGTCAGGATGATGGACATGGTATGATTCCAGAAAAGGAAGCTGTTGATGTGGTGGAAAATTCTGTCCAAATTAAGATGAACACGTGTGCTGATGAGCTAAAATCTTCTACGGCTGAGATGGCTCACAAAGTAGTAGAGGTGGCATAAGTTTTACCTATTGATTACTGTACATCGGTAGTGGAAGAAACGGCGGGCGCGGGCCTGGGAAGTCGTATGGTGGTTAATGCATGTGAAGGAATCAACCAACAGATTTTGAATGCCGAACAGCTAATTAATAAAGTCAATGAGGAAGAAGGGGAGCTGTTAATGGGTACATGAGAAGCGTAAGTGGAGATGGGCCTGACAAAGGTGGAATAGACTTGGAAGTTAAATTGGTTGGGTTAACAAATGGGCCTATTGAAAGTAGAAGTAAGTCCATCAGAGTGGGCTTGGATTGGATAACTCAATGTCTTTGGGCCAAGACATCGGGGTTGATTCACCATCTATTCAACCCACTTTTACCCTAAGAAATTCTGGTTTGAAAAGGGGAGAGGCAAAACAGAGGAAAAAGCTGGTTAGGAGTAATGGAGGTAATATAACTCTTCGACATTTGTGGATAACCAACGAAAAGGAAAGGGTGCTAGCAGCAGGGAGAGGAAATGAGGTACAGCGGTCATGGGCAGCTGGAGTAGAGGAGTTGTGTTCAGAGCAAAAGCTGGGATGAGTGCAAGATTGGCGTCATTTGGTAGAGGCTTAAGTAAAGATCTGCCTGGGTCGAAAGCTTCGCCGGATCTTAATGGAAGGCTTTTTAATATTGACAAGGCGATACAAGAGGAGGTAGCAGCAACAATTAGTATGGGCAAAGCACTAGATATATGTTTTGGTGGAAAGGAAGAGGAAGTGATTAAAAAAGTAAAGGATATGGAAGTCAATGATAAAGAAAGGGCATTACTCAGGAATGCAGAAATTCCTGTGGTGAATAATTTGCCGAACTGATTTGCTAAGCAATTGCGGGTTCATGGTGTGTTGCAAAGTGGATTAATGAAGCTCTTATCATGGAATGTTAGGGGTCTGGGTAAAGCCGAAAAAATGACGAAGGTCAGTCTTTACTTAAGGAAAGGAAAATTGATTTTGCTTGTTTCCTCAAGTCTCTTTGGCCTGATGATGAGTTAGAGTATATGGTCGTCGATGCCGAAGGGAGGGCAGGGGGGCTGTTGTGCATTTGGAAGCCATCTGTGTTTAGTCTTTCTCAGTGCTGTAGTACAAGGCATTGTATTATACTTTGAGGTACTCTTTTTCCAGATTTCAATTGTGTTATTGTTAAAGTTCATGCGCCAAACGAAGTGAATGAGAGGTAAATTTTGGAGTGTTTTAAGTAGATTAAAACTTATGTTTCGCAGCGCCTGGTGTATAATTGGTGATTTCAATGAAATAAGAAATCTTGGGGAAAGAAGAGGGTGTTCAAGAAGAGATAAAGGGATGAAGGAATTTAATCAGTTCATTGAAAATTTGGAGCTCATTGATTTACTCATGATGGGACGATAATTCACATGCTGTAATGCTAATGAAGGAGAAAGGTGGAGTAGGATCGATAGAGCACTAATGTCAAGTGAATGGTTGAGTTAGACTAACTTAAAATTATGGGGGCTGGAAAGAAAGATATCGGACCATTGCACTATGTTATTGCAAGAAGATGGTAGGGATTGGGGTCCAAGGCCGTTTGATTCCTTAATGCTTAGACTTTTCATCCTAAATTTCAAACTATTGTGAAGAAATCTTGGGAGGAGTCTACATTTACTAGTTGAGCAGGTTTTGTCATAATGAATAAACTTAAGGAGCTTCGATCAGTGTTGAAAAAGTGGAATATGAAGGTCTTTGGAAATGTCACTTTCGCTTTAAAAACAACAGAGAAGGAACTTCATGCCATTGACCTAGTGGCTGAATCCAGAAGTCTTGAAGAGGTTGAAATTAATAGAAGACGAGAGGTTCGTAAGGAGGTATGGTCACTAAGTAGGAGAGAGGAGTGGATGTGGAGACAGAAGTCCAGAGTGAACTGGATTTTAAATGGAGACAAAAATACAAGATTTTTTCATATTATTGCTACTAGTAGGCAGAACAAGAATTTGTTAAACTCGATTGAGGTGGATGGGGAACTTTATGAGGATCCACTTAGGGTTAAATAGGAGCTGCTTAATCATTTCAGAAAGAGATTCTCAGAGGATTGGATATCTAGGCCTAAGCTTGAAGGTATTTTTAGATCCATTGGTCAGGATATGGACTCTGCCGAGTTAGTTGCACCATTCTCAGAAGAGGAAATGTGGAGAGCTGTGAAGAAGAGTGATGGTAATAAAGCGCCGGGTCCGGATGGTTTTAACTTGTCTTGCTTTCAAAAATGCTGGAGAGTGTTTAAAAAGGATATCTTGAAGTTCTTTGAGGAATTCTATGATAATGGGTGTTTGGCTAAAGGCATCAACAACTCTTTTATAACTCTGATTCCTAAGAAAGTGTACCCGAATGGCATTTCTAATTATAGACCAATTAGCCTTATTGGTTCTTTATACAGGATTCTTTCTAAGGTCCTAGCTTCTAGGCTAAAAAAGGTGTTGCCCAAGATTGTTGGAGAGTCTTAATCAGCTTTCATCGGTGGAAAGAACATATTGGATGGGGTGTTAATAGCAAATGAAGTTGTGGATTGATGGAAGAAGAAAAAACAGAAGGGGGTGATTTTAAAATTAGATTTTGAAAAAGCCTATGACACTGTAAACTGGGAGTGCCTTTTTGCCATAATGTCAAACTTTGGTTTTCAGAATAAATGGATCTGGTGGACTAAGGAATGCTTATAATCTTCTAGAGTTTCAATTCTTGTTAATAGCTCGCCCACTGCTGAATTTAGTCCTGAAAAAGGACTCAGACAAGGGGTTCCAATGTCACATTTTCTCTTTAATATCGTGGCTGAAGGGTTGAATATGTTATTTCAAAGGGCTAAAGCATTGGGGTTGATTAAAGGAGCTGTTATAGGTCATAAGGAAACTAATGTCACGCACTTGCAGTTTACTGATGATACAATAGTGTTTTGTAAGGCTGAGGAGCAGGAAATTCTGAATGTGAAAAGAATTCTAAGATGCTTTGAAGTGTTGTCTGGATTGAGTACAGGAGGAGGTTTTGGCTGATTTTGCTAAGAAATTAAATTGTCAAAGTAAAAAACTGCCATTCATGTATCTTGGTCTGCCACTTGGTGCCAGCCCAAAGAAGAGGAGCATATGGTTGCATGTGATCAATAAGTTTAAATCTTAGCTTGCTTCTTGGAAGAGAAAGTCACTTTCTTATGGGGGTAGGTTAACTCTAATCAAATCTGTGCTATCCTCATTACCAGTTTACTACATTTCCTGATTTAAAGTACCTGCTAGTGTGGCTAAGCAGATTGATAAATTCAAGCCAGATTCTTGTGAGGGGGTTCGGAAGTTAAAAAGAAGCTTCATATGGTAAAGTGTGAGAAGGTTACAATGAAGAAAAGTTTGAGAGGGCTGGGTATTAAAAGGTTGAAGGATTTTAATGAGTGTCTTCTAGCTAAATGGTGGTGGAGATATGGTACTGAAGATACGGCATTATGGAAAGATATTGTGATTAGTAAGTATGGCAGCTTTGGTGGGAGATGGAGACCATTCTTGGCTAATGGTGTCCGGTGCTCAAAAATTTGGGGAGATATATTTAATCTGGAACATAGCAGCCCCAATCTGTGGAGTTTTTTTTATGAATAATTCTGTAATTAAAGTGGGAAATGGGTTGCGGGTTAGTTTTTGGGAGGATCCATGGGCATTTAATAGGTGCTTAAAGGATGAATTTTCCAGAATTTATGACCTATCAGCAGATAAAGAGCTCACCATTAAACAAATATTAGATAGAGAAGTTTAGCAGCTGGGTGGTCCTTTAATTTCAGGAGATGTCTGAGGGCTTCAGAGAAAGATGAAGTGGGAAGATTCAGATCATATCTTTCTTCTCTTGAGCCCATCTTATCAAATAGAATAGATTCTTTGGTTTGGAGTGCTTCATCCGTAGGTGTATTCACTGTTAACTTAGCTTATAGTAGGAATGATATGGGTCAAGGATTGGGGTTTACAAAGTGGATCTGGAATAATATTTCCCTACCAAAAGTGAAATTTTTTGGCTGGCTTGTTTGGAAGGGTAGGATTAAAACAAGAGATTTTCTTCAAAAGGTGGCTTGTCTCAATCAGGATGCTAGCACAAAGTGTGTTTTTTGCGGATGTGGTGTTGAAACTGATTGTCATGTTTTATTACAGTGCCAGTTCGCTTGGAGGGTCTGGACAAATATCCTAAATTGGTGGGGTATACAATGGGTGGTACCTGCTAATGCCAAAGGTGTGATGGATTGGTGGAGAGGGATCAAATGGGGTAAGTTGGAAATTAAAATCTGGAATGCAATTCCATTTGCTGTTTTTTGGTCTATTTGGAATATGCGTAATGACTGCATATTCAGTGGAAAACATCATCTTTTGGAGGAAGTCTATGAGTTAATTAAGATTAGAGTTGCCATGTGGATCAAAGCGAGTACTAGTGAGTTGCAATACTTTGTTCATGATGTAGTGGAGAATTTGCAGCAGATTAGACTGTGTCTAAGGTGAAGTTTGTTTACTGGTGCTGATGTTGGTGTTGTGATGCTGTTGTTTGAGAGGTGAAGTCCATTTTCTGTGTTGTTTTGCACTGATCTGTGCTGTGAGGCTGCTGTTTGAGTGATGAAGATTGTTTACTTTGTGGTTTGGCTCATATGGCATAGTGGTTTTGGGTCCTTACCAAATTAAAAGGCTACAAAATTCAGTGAGACCTGCTGATTTGTATTGTACCATAGGCTACTAAGAGGCTGATATGTTCTGCTTTGTTCTGTTGCTGTTTGTGCTGTTGTGATGCTGTTGATGCTGTTAGCTATGATCATGGTAGAGTTTTGTTGCTATGTTGTTGATTGTGTTAGCTGGGTGGGGTTGATAGTTGGGCTCTGCTGCTGATCTTGGGGCAGCAGAGGCTATGATGTGGGGCTTGGGAGCTGGTGGTGAAGCTACAAGGTTAGTTGGCTGCTGTTCAGTACAGAAGTGTAGATGCTGTGGTTGGCTGTTGTTTAGTACAGAAGTTTAGAGCTGGTGGTGAAGCTACAAGGTATGTTGGCTACTGATGTTGTTTTGTTAATGACGATGGTTCTACTTGGTGAAAAGGAGTATATACTCTGTGGTGGTTGATTTGAGCTGTTACTGATGTTTTTGATTTGAAGCCCATTCTTGCTGATTGGGTTTGCTGCTTGTTTGTGGGGGAATGATTTTTTTAGGTTACTGCAGCTGTTATTATTGTTGTTGTCATGTTGTGTTGTTTGCTACTTTTGGGCTGTCTGGTGTGTATTAGGCTTGGTTAGATTTTACATAGGTGAGGTTGTTTTGGGTGTTTGTGGTTGTTCCTCACCAACTCTTGATGATGTGCTAGTATATGATTGTGTGATCCTATTGGTGCCAACCTAGTTGGGATTGATTTGGCTCACTATGATTCTTTTTGCAATCATCCTCTTTTTCCTTTATTGATGTATTAGTTTTCTGCTTCATCAATAAAGTTCTTTTTTTGCTGATAAAAAAAAAGAATATATACTTTTGTAACTCATCCAACCACCCGTAAAAATCAAACTTATACATAATGGTGGTAATAATATTATACTGAGATAGTTTTTAGAGGTTACAATTAGATCCTTAAATAACAATATGCTTAATGCTATAAAGATCACAATAAAATTTTAATATGTTTTCTCATACTAAAATTTAATAACATAATTTAACAAAACATGAATAATAATCACCACCATGATTAGTGAAATTACAAGTTAACAATTCATTGCTACCATGCCATATCCTAAAATTTATAAGCATATATAACAAATAAATTTTATACATAAAATAAGAGTGCATCTATTGAGACTTTGAATAGGTGTACGCTCAGCATATTAATATAAAATTTCATTCTAATCATCTCACACAACTACCGATCTATTACTTAGATGATTATCAATCATGACAAAGGAATTTATAATACAATTTTAGTAATGAAAATTGCAACAATAATTTATATATGCAAGACACATGCAAGCAATACCCAATTTAACATACTATCGGGTTTTGAACGAAATTTTGCAATTAATAAAATTCAACTAATCTTATTTAATTAAAAAAATGATAATTCATGAACACAGCTTCTGATACCGCATATAAAAATTTTATGGTGTTATGCATATAACAACATTCATAATTTAAAATCGTGAACTATCATGATTTTCACAAATAATAACATGATGCAAAAAATAAATAACATTCTCAGATCAGTTATTCAAAATTGATTGAACATAAACCTAATAATAATAATAGTGGAAAAAAGGTTTCTCTCTCTTGATTCTGTTTAGAATACGTTATATTCAGAATAATTGATGGGCATCTAAATATACTTTTATAGGTAGCGAGAGTTTCCTAATATAACTATGACTCCACTTGCCCATTAAAGTAGAAGATTTGGAAACTATTTCATCTATTGACCAATCAACTAATAACTTCTCGTTCAAGATATGGAACTATAATCTTATTAAATTTAAAATTCATATTGGCATATCATGTGAGTTACCATGATGACTAAATAATTAAACTCATGCCAAGTTTGGCAAGTTGAGAAAAAGTCAAAAAAACCAAAAAGTTACTCAAAAAGTTATCACTATTCACCAAAAGTCAAAAATTATGGCTGCACAACTCGCAATCCTAATTTTTTCCTACACACTAATTTATACAATTTTTTAATACACATTTTTTCATGAAAAGTCAAAAAGTTAACCCAAACAATCATATTTTTTTTCTTAACTTTTTAGTCTAAAAAGACAAAAAGTATACTTATTTAGGACACCCCAAACACAACAATCATTTGTCATTTTATCCCAATGTACTCCCCTTCATTAAATTATGACTTATGTATTTTGAAATTTTCACATGATTCAATGATTGAAATTGTATTAAGACAGAAACGGAAATAAATCACAGTAAAATCATATAACAAACACATGGGTGCATGTAAGCCCCATATTTTTCGTGGGGGATATCCATTAGTCTTATTATTTGTATTGTCATGTATTTCAGTAGTCTATGTTTGCTTCACTTTGCTATTTGCACCTTACTTGAAGCTCTTTTCATGAACAAAATCGAGCACCGAACAAAGAGAACAGAGCCGTGTTCAATGCTGTGTGCGCTTTACCTTTTTTCCTGAGTTATGTATCAGAGTCATTAAACTTATACTTGTGATCAGCTGGAAGAAAGTACTATGGAACCTCTTCAACTATCATGGGAGGCTGGAGAACAAAGCATTCCATACAACAACCAAATTCCTGCTCGGTCCGAGGGATTTTACCAGCCTCTGAGGCTCAATTCATCGCTGCAAATCGGGTACTTTCCTGGGATTTCACCCTCCTAAAATCCATAGATTATTACATTTTTAACTCTGATTAATTCCATGATTTGCTAGTATTTGAAACACTTTCTTTGGTTTCAGATACAACCCTGTGGGTCCAGATGAGCTACATGTTGCAGCCCCTACGGCCCAAAATGTCAATGGATTCATTCCTGGCTGGATGCTCTAATCGAAAACCGACGTTCCAACGGGGATTATCCATAAGATAAATTTTTTTTTTTTTTGGTAGTTATGATCTGCATTGAGCAAATTGTAATTATTGTTTGACGACAATAAGTATTTTATGGATGATGACCTAGACTGTTTAAGGAACATGGCATTGCCATGAGATGTATGGCTTGTAATTATATAAATATGAACTTATAAATTGGAACATGATGGATGGGTGTGAAAACAAGCTTTTGAAAAATGTGTTAACCATTTAACATCGTGATTAATAAAATAGAACTATTTTGGTTTGTTTCGTGTAATTTTTTGGGACTTGAACGCTGATACTCAAGAGTTAGAAGTATTCTTTCTCTGCTTAATAATTGATTTTTTTTAATTGGAGGGCGTTGTTTGGGCATATGGGTCCACTATGGGTCTCGTTTCAATGATTTGAATAATTTATTTTGTCAAACACTTCGTATATTTCATTTATACAAAAAATAAAGTTAATTCAACAATCATAACTTTTTCAATTTACTGTGTCTGTCATCAAAAAATAGATGGAAATTGTGTTTTTATAATAAACCATAGATTTTTTTGGTGATAAACGCAATAAATTGAACAAGTTACAATTATTGGATCGATTTAATTTTTTGAATGAATAAAATATACGAAGTGATTGACAAAATAAAATATTCGGATCATCAAAACGAGACCCGTAGTAGGCCTCACTGGCCCAACAACGCCCTGAAGTTCATATTTTGGACTGGAGGAAATTTGCCTCATTTTTAACTTATTTAAGTTATTTTTGCATTATAAGTGGTAAGTAGAAGTTGCACCTAATTCCAAAGGGTTGGCTTGGCAAGCAACGCTTGAGGCTTGCGAGTGTATTCCCTCCATTATCTTAGGTATGAAACCTTCTAAGTACAAATTTCTTAAGACTAATGTATATGGGGCTTTACTCAGGCTTTAATTAAACACTCCTTAGTGGATGTTGGAATTGGTCATCTAAATTAAAAAAATAAAAAAAATAAGAAATTACACCTAACACTTTATACAAATAAAAAAAATAAAAAATGAAGAAGAAGCTATAAGCTGTGCACCAAATAGGGGCTATATATTACAAATAAGTTTCATTGAACACATTGGTTATTCCTATGATTTTTTTTTCACTACATCAATTTAAATAGGAGATACTATATTTCAAAAATAATGTTAGGTGTCATTATCTTTCAGATATCCTTATCTTCGAGCAAATTACATTGGTTATTCCTATAATTTTTTTTTGCTTGTGTTGTTTTAGTCTCTATAGTTTCAATTCACTTAATTTTGACATTTAATTTTAGAATTTGCGCCGTTAGAATTTTTTGATAGAAATTATTTTTTAAATTAGTTGAGACTAAGTCATTGAATTGATTTTATTCTTAAAAGTATGACATATGCCGTTTGTACATATTTGCCATAAAAATGACACGAGGGCTAAAATCCAAGGACAAACAATGTAATTTGCCCCTTATTTTCTAAATATTATGGATCCCACTCCCACATGTATGTTATGTGAAGTCACATATGAAGAAAAGAAAGAAAAAAAATGATTTACCTTATGAGAAATATCGTTTTCTTTGTAAAACGATACATGAACAAAAACTTGCAAAAGTGAGAAAGATAAGATTTCACAGATCCTCTTTGGAATGGAAGTGGGCCTCTCTGAAGACAACTTGAGATGCTGAATCTCGGGTGCTATTTAACCCTTAATTTCGCCAACAAAAAAGTTATTCTTATGATTTTTCATTCCTTTGTTGAGTCGCCTATTGCCCGACATTCCTAATTAAGAAGACCTTATTGCTTTTAAATTAAGTTTAAAACATAATCAAATCTTTATGAAAGCAAAGACCAAAAGATGATCAAAATGCATGTTAATTCTCACCTAAACAATCATTATTAATTGACCTTGTTATCCAAAGTTTCTTTCCTTTCCTCTATGTATAACCAACCACACTATACTGAATGTTTCTAAGCTTGCAAAGCTGAATTTTACCCCCATTAGAGATTAAGTATGGTAATTATTCAAGTTTTGAAGTTTGAAACACACAAATTATGATAATTAACACTAACCTTTGGTATAGTTTGCAAATACCCAAAAAAACCAAGCCTGGTGTGTGTGAAATTGTTGTTATTGACTTTACCCAAAGAAAAAAAGAAAAGAAAAGAAATTGTAATAATTCTATAATGGGAAGTAAGTGCTATATAAATAAACAAAATTTAAATAAATAAAAAAATTACTAACTAATGTGCTATGCAATAATAAAAAATTGAAATGTTACACCCACTTTAATAATATAATAGGAGTCACATCAATTAAAAAGAAAATTTTATAAAATTTGTTAGTTGATTAATATTATATAAACATAAAATTTATACAAAATTTTCATTATAAATGAATGATATGTTTTCTTTTGGTTCCTTCATGTCCAATCAACATGCTTAGCATTATTCTTATGATTTTAAAAATGGTAAAGAACACTTTTTACACTTTTATATAAATTTTGCTTCTACTTTCACATTTCAATCCATATTTTAATGTGGTCTTCATGTTATTCTATCATTTAAAATTTGAGTAAAAGTTAAAAAATGAGAGACCAAATCAAATTTCAATAAAAATTGCGAAAAGTGTAATTTTTCACACCAATTTCTTCCTCTAATGTCCCAAAATGTGCTCACGTGGCCTTCATATAAGCATGTTTTCTCAACATTTTGTAACAATAAGGGAAGAGAGGACCCATTAAAACTTGAATTAAAGTCTGAGAATTTAATTACGTAATTGTTATAATTAAAAGTTTAAGAGTGAAAAGTATAATTTGTAGGAAAATATTTTTGAAAAATCAATTTAATGCAAATAAATAATAAAATATAATACAAGAAATTCTTTATAGAAATTCTATAAAACTTAGTACAGATTCTGATCAAAACCAATGTTTGAACACCGTGTCCTTAAGATAAAAATTTATCATCATCTCTATTGCTTGCGATTAATAGGCATTCTGCCTTTAGGATACAAATCACCACAAACAAAAATTGCACAACTTCATGTTTAAACAACGAACCAATTTGTGTCATCCACTCTCTCTTATATAACCAATTAGACATAATATATGAATCCCAAAACTCCCTAACAAATGAATGCCATGGTATTTATAGAAGTGATTAAGACCATTCTAAAGGGTCATGACTCTTGGATCACACTCTTTTATATGAAGAGACACCATGAAGAGTTGCACATTTTCATTCAAATAGAGTCAATTCACATTCACTTTTAAAAAAATTTAACAATCCTTCACGTAAATGAAATTGATGACACAACGCAAATGAAATATAGACATTAACAATGAGAGTACAAATTGGAAATATCCTGCATTATGATAGGTAGCTTTTGGTCTTGAATCTTCCTTAATGAAAGATTATTGGACTTACTAGCTCACTAGTAGAAATAATGCTTTGAACTGTTTAGCGGTTTATGTAAGCCAAGACAATAGAATTCACACAGAATATCTTCAAACACAGCTTGGTTCTTACGATTGTGCCTGTTTTGGCCTTGGGCAATTCTTGATTTTCATGAGTGCTTTAGAGAATTCAGCCTTATAAATTCTCATATAGGTGATCTTTATTTCGATTATTTTAAATACTCCTATTGAAATATGCCCCTCTGGATTTTCCAAGATATAAGTAATCATTAAAAGCATAGCTTATCCTAAGTCTCCTACATACAACACATGTTGAAGATATCACTCTCATCATAGGAATGGATAGAAGATAGACTCTCTTAGTGATTTCCAATAAGTCATCTATAATTCGGTTGTCCCCTATTATAGATTGTCCCCTTGAATCTAGATCTTGCGATCTCTAGTTAGCTAGGTTGGATTGCCATTATAACCACTTCAAATTAATAGGCTTTAATCACATTTCCCTCAATGAACTTTCCCTCATTTAGGCCTCGTTTGAGAACAGACTAATTTAGTAACTTTTTGGCTATTTGGCTAAAATATGAGCTAAAAAAAACTAGTATGTTTGGGATGACTTTTTGACTTTTTACGAAAAGATGTGCAAAAAGTAGAGAGAAAAAAAAATCTTTGACTTTTTGGTATGGGTTGTTGGCTTTTTGGCTAATTTAGTAACTTTTTAGCTTTTTGGCTAAAAGGGAGGGTTCCCAAACAAGGCCTTACTCTCTGGTCAAACATTTTGTTTAGCAGCTGCTATTTTCCGTTTGACCTTCTTCTTTATATATAATTGAGTAGTTAATGGATTCACTATATTGTTATCAAACAATACTCACAGCTAAGAGCAAATGTCTTTCAATATTAAATCTTTGAATAAGTCGAAACTTACCGCTATTTTATGTGACTCTCATTTCTGAATTCAAATTATAGACATAGAGGTGTTCCTTAGAGGTTAACTAAGCCATTTTTGCTTCTACTCTAATTTTTTCCTAATCAAAGAATTGAGATTCATTGTGGATAAACCTCTCCAAGCATCCTCATACTTTTAAGTATTCTAAGGAAAATTGATTTTCTTTATTAGGATATCAACATATGAAAATATCAATACATCCCCACAATTATGATGTAATAAAAAATATAACAGATTCATTGTTTTTTGATTATGGTGCGCTTGAATAACAAAATTCTAAAAAGAATTTATGAAATAGAAACTGTAGAATAATTATGACTACACAAATCATAATTAATGCTTAGACAAAATCTCATATCCTCATAATGTTTTTGTCCAAGAACCAAACAATTCAAAAAATAATTCGATTTTCTAAATCGTTGCAACATATTTAAGAAAGATTACTTGTACCTCCAAATTAAGATTCTAACTCATGAATTTGAATACTTTTTGTTCGAGTTTCTGTACTAGTCATGAATCATGATTAGCAAACAATTCTACTTATTCCCCACATTCGTGGTAATACATAAATTAGAACAAAAAGAGGTAAATCATTTTGCATGTATTCACTCCTTTTCCAAAAGATCATGGTGTGTGTGTTCAATTTTTTTCAAAGAAGTTAACTTTTAGAAATCAAAACCTTTTTCTTCTTTTCTAGCTTCTATAATGTACGGCAGAGGGGTTTTCATCTTTCAAGAATTTTTGCAATTTTGTATTATTTTTTTAAAATTTTTGTATTAAATATTCTTCTCATGCTTACATAAGTCCCACATTATTAAAAAGATGGAGCAAGAGAAAGAGAGAGTGAGGAGCGATGATGGTTGGGTGCCAGTGATCTACGGGAAGCAGAGGCATCGCATGAGTAGCAGTAGCAGACTAGCCGCAGAGCAGATAACTCTCTTTGTTGACCATCTTCCATGGTCTATGAGCCCTAAGGGTTTGTTTTCATTGTGTTCCAAGTTTGGGGTAGTGAAGGATGTTTATATTCCTAACAAAACCAGGAAGGCTACCCGTACCAAGTTTGGCTTTGTTAGATATAATTATTCAGTAGCTGCGGATGTGGCTGTTCAAAAGGCCAATGGGTTATGGGTTGATAATATGTCCATCTTTGTAAAGAAAGCGGATTATCAGAAAAAACTCTGGCTCTAAGGAGTTTCAACCCAAGACGAAGGCTGTTGTTGGAAATGAAGTTGCTGGCCATAAGTTTGTCCATATGACTGATCGATCAGTTAGAAGTGCCCTGGGCAAGTCCTATGCAGACGTGGTTAAAGGTGGAAGGGAGGATGGGCTGGTTGTGATGGGTAATGAGAAAGGAAACGGATGGTTGTATGAGAGTGCTATTGTTAAACTGAAAATGAGGTGTGATTTCCTTGATTTTGAGAATATAGTCCACCTCATTGGGTCTGAAGATATTATAGTGAGACGAGGTGGGGGCAAGGATGTAGTGCTAACATTCAAATCGGTCAAAGATATAAAGGTTAGAATGGAACAACTGGATGTGTGTCTCAAGGAGTGGTGTTGTTCTGTAATGGAATGGAGACAAGGCCTGGTTTTGGACCAAGAGAGGACTGTCTAGTTGTGTTGCTATAGGGTACCCTTGAACTTATGGAATGTTAACACGTTCAAAAGTATTGGGAAACTGTGGGGTGAAGTGGTTAGCATTGCAGATGAAACATCCTGTATGAAGTCATTTGAATGTGGGAGAGTGAGATTACTTACCAAGCATATGGGGCTTATTAATAATGTAGTGAATCTCAGTTGCAGGGGTGCAATTTTTCCTGTTCGGGTTGCTAAAGAACAAGTAGTAGAGACTAAGTTTGTTACAGAATTATGCAAGTGCATGCTACATTTGAGGCATGATGACTACAGTTCAAACAAGGAGGCCCTCCATGGATCTGCTGATGGAGTTATGGATGATGGAAATGATGATGAGGTGGCAGTTGACGTGGATGGGCTAGGGGATAACCTGAAGGAAGTGGTAGAGGTTGGTAGGTCCAATGAGATCATGGAGTCTAACATGGCCTTGAGAGACGGTTTGGTGTCCACATCTGTGGTGGAGGAGACAAGTTTTAGTAGCTTAGGGAACTCAAACGTTGTTTAGGCATGCAGAGTTGAAACGGCTGGAGCTCTCAACTGTATTATTGATGGACATTTGGGAAATGATTTTAATGTTGGGCACATTTTTGGGCTTGGTGCATGTGTATCTCAGTTTAGCAGGCCTGAGGAACGGATAGAGGTGGTGGTTGATTTAGCCTAGTATGTTGGGCCTAATCCTGAGCCTAGCCCAATTGCTTCTAATGTTGGTGCTGCGGGCCCTAAAGGTGTGAAACATGGTATGGATCAGGAGCCTATTATGGGAAAGGAGCATGGAGGTGAAGTTTCGAATGGGAATCGGCAGTGGGGAAAGAACTCTAGGAACCAAAATTGTATAAGGGTAAGGAAGAGAGCAAAATTGAATCCAGAAGAGAGGAGACTAGTTCGAAGGATGGCAAGAGGTGCAAGGTATGTAAGAAAAGCTTATCCACTGTCGATTGGGAGTTGGCACAGAGGAGCTCTGTTTAGAGCAGCGTCGTTGGCCTTGTCTGCTTCTTCTTCAAGTGGGATCGGCACAAGTAGAGATCGCAGGTTTCAGCAGGAGGCTCAAGCAGTTGTCTAGCTTGGTAAAGTCTTGGGGCTGAACTGCAATGGTGCTGAGGCTGAAGTCATGCAGCGATGTGTGGAATTGGAACGTGTTGATGAGGATCGAGCTGCTCAGCGGGTTAGAACTGCTTCGTAGTGAGTAGTTTAAGCTGGAGGTATTAGGAGTATTATTTTATTGTAATGATAATTTTGTCTTGGAATATCAGGGGCATGGGTAGAATTGGGAAAAAGCATAGAATAAAGGATGTTTTTAGAGAAAGAAAGGTGGATGTTGTGTTCATTCAAGAAACTAAAAAAGCAGAAATGGTTGAGGGTATGGTTCGCTCATTATGGCCATGGGAGGAGATGGATTTTTTAGCTGTTGATTCAGAAGGAACAGTAGGGGGGTTATTGTGTGTTTGGCGGCCGTTAGTGTTCTCAATGACTTCTTGCTATAGCAATAGAAATGTCATCCTAGTTTCAGGTACTCTCTTCCTGATTTTGAGTGTGTGTTGGCCAATGTTTATGCACCAAATGATGTTGCTAGAAGAGGGCACTTCTAGCATTCCACTGTTAGATTAAAGTCCAGTTTTCAGAAGCCATGGTGTTTGGGAGGGGGATTTCAATGAAGTTAGAACCTTAGGGGAACGGAAAGTTTGCCTTAGAAGGGACAGGGGAATGAAGGATTTTAATGACTTCATTGATCTAATAGAGTTCACAGAGCTACCTCTACTGGGTAAACAATTCACTTGGTGCAATGCTACGGATGGTGAAAAATTGAGTAAGCTAGATAGGTTCCTATTATCTCCTGAATGGGTCCATATGTTCAAATTTAAGTTCTGGGGATTGCTTAGGTATGAGTCAGATCACTGTCCAATTGTTTTAATGGAAGATGTTAGAGACTGGGGTCCGAGGCCATTTAGATTCATTAATGCATAGGCGTTGCACCTTCAATTCCTCTCATTTGTTAAGCAGTCTTGGGAGGCCTTGGGTGTATCTGGAGGGGCTAGATTTGTTATTTCTTCTAAGTTGAGAGCTCTTAAGTTAAAACTAAAACAGTGGAATGCTGAGGTGTTTGGGGACATCAAGCATAATTTACAGGTTGCGAAAGAGGACTTACACAATTTGGAGCTGATTGTGGAATCTAGATTACTTGATGATTCAGAAATGGAAAGAAGGAAGGTATTGAGAGGGGAGGTATGGAAATGGAGCACAAAGGAGGAATGGCTATGGCTGCAGAAGTCTAGGATGTCCTGGGCATTAAAGGGGGACAAGAATACTCAGTTTTTTCATACCATGGCTTCATACAGGCAGAGCAAGAACCTGCTTAACTCTCTAACAGTTGATGGGAATCTCATTGAGGATCTTGAGAAGTTGAAGGAAGAGGCTTTCAGGTACTTTAAAGGTCTATTTTCTGAGAATTGGAAAGTGAGGCCAAAGCTGGTAGGCCAGTTTAAGTCCATTAGTGGAACTCCAGAAGTCCAGATGATTGAGTCTGAATTCAATTCAGAAGAGATTTGGGAGGCTGTTGAACTGTCTGAAGGGAATAAAGCTCCTGGACCGGATGGATTCGATCTAGTTTGCATTCAAAAGTGCTGGGAAGTGTTTAAACCTGACATTGTTCAGTTTTTCAATGATTTTTATAGGAATAGAAGATTGTCTAAAGGTGTAACAAGTTCCTTTGTGACTTTAGTTCCTAAGAAGGAGTGCCCTAAGGGTCTCACGGATTTCAGGCCAATAAGTTTGATTGGCTCAATCTACAAAATTCTATCCAAAGTGTTGGCAAACAGATTTAAGCAGGTTGCTCCTAAGGTTGTGAGTGTAGCTCAATCTGCCTTCCTCAAAGGTAGGAATATCCTTGATAGAGTCCTGATTGCCAGTGAGGTGGTGGACTGGTGGAAACAATCTCACACGAAGGGTTTAATCCTAAAATTGGATTTTAAGAAAGCGTATGACTTGGTGAATTGGGATTTTTTTACTTTCTATGCTTACGAATATGGGGTTTGATCATAAGTGGGTTAGCTAGATGAAAGAATGCATATCATCTGCCAGGGTGTCTGTATTGGTTAATGGATCTCCGACTCCTGAGTTCACTCCAGAGAAAGGACTTCGGCAAGGTGATCCGCTGTCTCCATTCCTTTTTATTATAGTTGTTGAAGGACTTAATGTTTTGTTAACTAAAGCTAAGGCTATGGGCCTAATCCGAGGAATTAAGGTTGGATCTGGTGGTGTTGTCCTACCACACCTCCAGTTTGCTAATGATACAATTATTTTCTATGAAGCGGACTAGTATGAAGTCTCAAAAATTAAGAGAATCCTTAGGTGTTTTGAGCTCATGTCTGACCTAAAGGTCAACTTTCACAAAAGCAGTGTTAGTGGAGTGGGTGTGGCTGATGAATTAGTGTATGATTTTGCAGCTGAACTGCACTGTTTATGTAAAAAGCTATCTCTTACCTATCTTGGTTTGCCTTTGGGGGCTAGCCCTAGGAGGAAGAGCACCCGAAAGCCTGTTATTGATAAATTTAAGGCTAAACTAGCCTCTTGGAAGAGGAAATTGTTGTCCTATGGGGTTAGACTCACGTTGGTTAAGTCTGTCTTGTCAAGTTTGCCCGTATATTATTTGTCACTGTTTAAACTACCTGAGGGGGTGGCAAAAATAATTGATAGATTACAAGCTAATTTTCTTTGGGAGGCTCTGTATCTGGGAGAAAATTGCATATGGTGAAGTGGTCGGAAGTAACTAAAAGTAGGGACCAAGGTGGGTTTGGAATCAGGAAGATTAGGGAGTTTAATGATTGTATGCTTTTCTAAATGGTGGTGGAGGTATGGCACTGAGGATGCGGCGCTATGGAAACAAATTATTTGTGCTAAGTAACTTGCTGTTGGAGGGGGTTGGGTTCCTTTTTTGGAAGATATGAGTAGAGTTTCAAGGCTTTGGCAGGATATATTGTCAGTTACTGTTAGTAATTCCCAACTTGGGAGCTATTATCTGTCAAATATTGTGGTCAAGGTTGGGAATGAGGAGAGAATCAAGTTCTGGACAAATACATGGGTGGGGGGGGGGGGGCTTTGTTTGAGGGGTCAATTCCCTAGACTCTTCTTGTTGGCTCTGGAGAATGAGGAATCTTTGAGAATGGTTTTTGATAGAAAATGCTGAGTTGGTGATTAGGTGTTATCCTTCTGTAGGCCTTTACGGGCATGGGAGGTAGTTGAGGTGGCTAGGCTGAAAACTATCCTTGATGCAGCTTCGCTTCCCGTAGCTGTCTCCAGTGATTGGCTTTGTTGGATTCCATCTTCGTCAGGTCAGTTTTCTATTGCATCTGTGTACAACAGGTCTTCAGATCTGGTTGTTTTTGCTATCCCTTCCTTTATCTGGTCTAATTTCTCTCCTCCTAAGTCCCAATTCCTCGCTTGGTTAGCATGGAAGGGTAGGATTAAATCGGATGCTTACTTACAAAGGATTGGTGTGTCAGGTGTTAATGCTAATGTCTCTTGTATTTTCTGTAACTCAGAGCTTGAAACACTTGATCATGTGCTCCTTTTTTGCCCCTTAGTTTGGAGTGTTTGGTCTCATTTGGTGTGTTGGTGGGGTTTGTATTGGGTGATGCCTGGGTCGGTTGAAGGCCTCCTCCTCTAGTGGTCTAGTTTTAGGTTCCCGAAGGTAAGTAGGCAGATATGGAGGTCTGTACCCTTTCTTGTCTTTTAGGCTATTTGGGAAAGTTAGAATGAATGTAAGTTTCAAGGGGCCCAACCTACTTCCCAGCTGGAATCTCTAAAGGAGACGATTAAGGTTAAGGCTGTTATGTGGTATAAATATCATTCTCCAAGCTGTGTGTATTTTGTTCAAGATTTGGTCAATAACATTCACCTTCTCAGTCATCACCCAGCCGGTTGTTAATCCAGTGGTGCAGAAGGGTTATCAATACATCAGTTAGTGTTGTTGGTCTGCTGTGTTGGTTGGGGCTGGTGGCCTGCTGTGTGCTTGGGGTTGTTGTTTTTGGTTTTGCTATCCTGGTCTGTTTTATGCTTATCCTGGTTGTTTTGTTTTTGCTTTGTTGTTTGTTGTTTTGTTTGGTTGGAATCTCTCCAACAGGGGGATGAGCTTGGCTATTTTCTCTTTTGAGCTGTTGTTCTTGCTCCTCCTTCTCTTTTGTTGATGCATTCTTGTAAGCTCTGTTTTTTCTGAATTCATCAATATAGTGTTATTTGTTGATAATAAATAAATAAATAAACAAATTAGAACAAAAACATGATTAATTTTCTAACAAGTGTTACTATCACAACTAATAACCCATTTTTGATAAAAATCATCTCTTATTCGTTCAAAACAAATATTTGTAACAAAGGAATATTAAATTATCTCTTTTATTAAAAGTGATAAACTCTCACATAAGTAACTATTTACTCTTACTTCATAATTCATGATTCATGGTTCATGGTTAAACCAATACTACTACACAAGGTTCATAATTATGACTTTGGTAAACTATGTCATAAAACTCAAAAATCACTTCCAATAAAATGGGAAGATAACACTATTTAAATCATCATATTTAACTTTCACCAATATCTAATTTTTCCGTTGTCAATGATTGGCTTGAGGATGTAAAGATGCTACGGTCACATACACAAAATATATTATTCTACATAATATTCCATAACAAATCGATTTCAATAGTATCTATGTCACCGTCATCATGGAAAAACACGTGTCAAAACATATATGTCCATATAATTATCAACAAAATTTTGATAAACAATCTACTAATAGATTTACCACTGAGGGTGGTGATGGAGTCCCAATGTCTCTCTCTTCTACACAAGTGAGTAAGATTCGATTCTGGGGGGTGCCATTGGCGGCCTGTTTTTTCAAACGGTTGAAGTTGAATGCATTGTACTCCACTCGTGACTCTGTCTCATGTGATGGGGTTGGTGCATTCCTCTATTGTCCTGGTGGTAGGTCCATTCCTTTGGGTTAGGTTAAATCTAACCGACCACCCGCTACCTCAAGATCAGGACTCATTACAACATATAAAAAATTTAGAGACCAAATTTTTTGGTCTCTAAAAGTGAAATTTTTGTTGCAATAGACATTTACGAACCAATTTCTATTGTCACGAGGATAGTCGCTAAAATGTCGTTCCAAAAATTCAAAAGTAAGGCTTTTAGTGACAAAATTTTGAAAATGTTGCTAATAAATATACTTTTAGGAACAAAATAATTTGGTCTCACAAGGTTTTATTTTTTAGACAAAAAATTTAGTTCCAAAAAGATAATAATTGATCACTAATGTCTAATTTTTGTTACTAAAAATATAATAACGACACTTTTTGCAATAAAACTATTTGGTCCCTAAAAAATAATTTTGTCTCTAAATTTTAGTCTCTAAAAACCTTGATTTTTTGTAGTGACTTTACCCCTACGGAACATCCTTTTTTCCAGTTCAAAAAAAAAAAATTAAATTAAAAAAACATCTACTAACAGATTCAATATAAATAATTCAATTTATCATCTCTAATATCATGAATCAAGTAACAAATAGTTAACTCATGAGATGACATTTAGGTATACATACAAGTGAAAAATATCACAAGAATGGCCGATATGAAAAACATTTTAAATAATAACCTACCTAAATCAAAAGATACAAATTGAATTAAAGCATAGTCACATATTTTGACAAAATACTCAAAATCTAACTTAGCAGATTCTAACAAATCTAACAAAGCGTAAACACATAAAAACCCATTTATAATTCACAAAGTCCAGAAAGCATAAAATACAAAATCTATTAAACGAGAATGTAACAGATTCAAAAAATAAGAAAAGCCAAATAGACAATTATTCCCCATACGTCAATGTTCTCTTCACACAATAAATGAAAAGTTGCACCTTTTCATTAAAATGATGTCTGAAAAATCTAGAAATCCCCTAGATGTTGATTTGTGATTATGTATCAATTTTAAGCAGAATATAACAATCCCAATCAAACAATCAAGACAAAGAGACACAGTGATTTAACGTGGAAAAAACCACAATTGGACACCTCCAACTGTGATAAAAAAACCACGGGCAACAGCCACAAGAACAATCCACTAAGAAGAATTAAAGGAATTACACAGGTATACTCTCAATTACCTAGCGAATCCACAACGCCTAATTGAACCAACCTCTATGTGCCTCTTCCAACCCCATCTTCACCACGGAATTGTCTTTCTGATGAGCCACTCCGGATTCCACCAAAGCTTCAGGCTCGAATTCTTCAGAATCCACAACTGAAGAATAACTCTCTCTTTTGTGTATGACAAACAAACCTTTGATGTACTCTCTTTAGATCATGAGTTGAATACTCAATAAAAACATCAAAGAAAACTCCCAAAGTATCCCCAGATATAAACCCTAGAAACCAAAAAGAAGATCTGGAGCAGTTATCCTGAAAATCTGACCCAATAAGCGAATTTATAGAATCTGTCCCGCGATCTCCGCTCGAGCTCAACACAGCCCGCTCGAGCGGACTGACCAAAAACTGCGTGCGAACAAACTGAGATGCGCTCGAGCGTAGGAGCATCCGCTCGAGCGTAAAATCACACATTCCAGTATTTTTACAGGCGACTGCAGAGATGCTGAGAGCTTCCAATCCCCGCTCGAGCGTCACTTTCCCCGTTCGAGCGGGAAGGCCAAAAATGGAAAAACTGGAAAAATATAACATGATCGGATAGGCAACTTTGAATGCAGTTTTGCATTTTGCTTCGGGGGCGCTGCCCCTCGACCCCGCCGTGGCGCTGCCCCGGACCCGCCAAGGGGCGCTGCCCCCTGGACCCCCGCGAGCTGACCGGGCAGCTCGATCCCCGTCATAATCAGCGAAGTGGCAATCTTGAAAGCATTAGCAACACAAACTTCTCTGAAAAGCACAATTCGGGTTGGATTCGCATCTAACAACTCATAGCCTCACTGAAATAAAAAGTGCGAATAAAATTACAACTCAAAAGAGTTTTGTCAAACGGGATTGCCAAGAAATAAAACCTAACAATGTCAACATATAGATAAAGAAACAAAGGTAGACAATTTGTGAAACAAACAATCTGTAACAATAACAACAAAAACAAAATCAGATTTAGTCTATTTTCTCTTCACACAATAAATGAAAAGTTACACATTTTCATTAAAATGACGTAAACATATAGATAAAGAAACAAAGGTAGACAATTTGTGAAACAAATCATCTCTAACAATAACAACAAAAACAAAATCAAATTTAGTTTAAAATAGATTGTTTAACCATAACCAACATATACGGAAATACACATAACCAGATTAATATATATGTATAACCCATATCAATTCATTATAATGTTAGATAAATCCTAAGTGATTTGACAGAGGACAGAAAACATGAGGCAAATAAATTATGGGACGGTTATGAGTCAGATATGCACTGTGGCATACAAAAAGAAACGATTTTAAGAACCGCGAAGAGCAATTGAATGCAAGAGAAATTGAATTCAATGTACAAAATATAATTTAAGAATTACAGAAAAGTATTACAAATGATTTTGCTTAAACTGAAATTTGTGTAATATAATTGTAGAGATTAAATATCTGAACACTGAAAAATAATAACAAATAATCTGTAACAATCATTGTAAAAAAAAAATGTAATGAAAAAGATAAAGAAGTAATTGTTGTCCAAATTGTATAAATAAAATAAAATAAACAAATTTATAATTAATTAAATTTATTACAGAATAAGAAATCATAAATCTAACACATGCTAGAGATTACATTTTTATGAACAGAAATATTTAACAAAATCTAACATTGAAATAAAATAGTAAAGGAAGCAAACCGAAGCCTGTGTGATACCAAAATTCCCTTAAAATAGATTCGCCGCCTCACTGTAGGTGTTGGAGGTATGTCAGCGTCTGTCTCACATGATACGATGGTATAGACCCGCTAACGCAGAAGCACCTTCTGTTTAGCTCCGGTGAATCGACAATAGCAGCACTCTCTCACATAGGAACAAGAATATAGGAGCAGACTGAAATTCTGACCAAAGGGGGTTCTCCTCTTATACAGAATAAGGGAGAGATGAGGAGTTTTTCTGTAACAAATGCACAATTCAATTTCTGCAAAACTGAAAAAGTAATACAGGAAAATTAATAATGTAAATCACCATCTTAAGTGTATAGGTTACACACAATATAGACATGTGTGTATATCTGCAGCCAACAAATAAATATGGCCTAAAAAGATTAGGTTGATGGGCCACCAACTCGGCCCAGCCCCAAACCTAACCCATTCCCTCAAGATCCAAGACCCACGGATCACGGATCCGGACCCGATCCTGTCCGATCCAGTCGGGTGTGCGACACGCGCGCACGTATGGCAATTTTTGCATAACCAACTTGGACCATTGTTTTGGCCCAAGCCCATCCTTGAAGCTTCCACAACTCCCTTCCTTGGAAAAATTTGGATGCCCTAAAAGGTTCATGCCCTTATCAAAATCTTGAGGTTTAAATACCCATCAAAGCTTTTATCTACAATCAATGTGGGATTGATAGTTATACACAATTCTCAATGCCTCATTCATAAGACTAACTTTATGAGACAATTTCTCATTCAATTCTTAATAGTTTTTTATCATTCTTTTTGTGGTGTAAAGATCTTGTTACAAAGAATTTAAACCCATTTGATTCCACCTTAACGAATGATTGGGACCACTACAACAAATTTGGGATTTAAAGATGAAACAAATTTGTCCCAAAATGTATATATTTCGTCACCCAAAGTAATTACGATGAACATTTTTGTCACCCGTTTTGTCGCCAAAGGGTCGTCGCTAAAGGGTCTTAGAGACGAAAAAAAAAATTCGTCATTAAAAATGATAAATTTATGACGAATTTTTTTGTCTCCAATACACTTTGTTGGGAACATACTTGTAAGTAATTAGCGACAAAATATTTTGTCATTAAAGGAGAAATTAGAGACAAAAGTATTTCATCATAAATATAAGAAATAGAGACGAAATAATTTTGTCACGTTTAATATAAATGAAGACGAAATTTTTTTGTCAAAGAAGCTACCAATAGAGACAAAAACAAATTCATCATTAAAAATGAAAAATTTGTGACGAATTTTTTTGTCTCCAATACACTCTGTTGGGAACATACTTGTAAGTAATTAGCGACAAAATATTTTGTCATTAAAGGAATAAATTAGAGACAAAAGTATTTTGTCATAAATATAAGAAATAGAGATGAAATAATTTTGTCACGTTTAATATAAACGAAGACAAAAAAAAATTTGTCAAAGAACCAATAGAGACAAAAACAAATTCATCATTAAAAATGATAAATTTGTGACGAATTTTTTTGTCTCCAATACATTCTGTTGGAAACATACTTGAAAGTAATCAGCGACAAAATATTTTGTCATTTAAAGAGAAATTAGAGACAAAAGTATTTTGTCATAAAAATAAGAAATGGAGACAAAATAATTTTGTCACGTTTAATATAAACAAAGACGAAAATTTTTTGTCAAAGAAGCTACCAATAGAGACAAAAATAAATTCGTCATTAAAAATAATGAAATAATGTCAAAAAAAATTTGTCACACATTGAGGGTAATAGTGACAAAATGTAACAATATTTTTTGTCATGACAAATTCATTTAGCGACGAAATAAAGAATTCATGACAAAATTAATCCTCCACCTAAGCTAAATAAGAGAAAAAAAAAACCTTCTTTAGGGATGAAAATTTTTATCAATAATTTCATAATATTTTTTTCCACATTATATACCTATTTTATCAAAATCTAAATTTTAGTTCAAGAAATATGACCCTGTTCATGTTGAAACCTGTTGAATATAACAATTCCATCACAACTTAACTTAACCTGTTATCAACACATTTACGAATTAACAAAATGAAGATATCCATTCATCATTACAAATAATTTCATCCTAATATAATAAAGTAGTGAAATATCCACAAAATATCCAAAAGTTATAACTTGTTCAATTCCACCAAAAATCCAACAATAACTAGTGCAACTCCAAAAAATATGTGTATCCTTATCAAACAAAAATGAACATTCAAACAAATTACATCATTGTTGCACGTCAAAAATGCCACTCTAATCCAATCTGCAAAAAAATAAATTAAAAGTTTTAGTAATTAATCAATTATACAAAAGATTAAAAACATTAGTAACTCATCAATTTACAATTAGATCAATTATACAATTTATCCCTGTAACAGACTTTTTTTGAGATTATGAGAACAAAAAATTAATTTTAAGGCTAATTCACAAATGGTGCATCCCATTAATGTGTCGTAAGTTCATACAACTTATATTGGTCCCTCCCAAGGTGCATCCCATTAATGTGTAATAGCTTCCCGCTCAGGTGCTAAAGCTGAGTTATCATCACCACTGGAGAAAGGAAGAAGATCAATGAGTGTGGATGGGGGTTCCGTAGTCAGAATTATAAGCTACATCTTCACGCTATTTGCAAGGGGCAAAAAAGAAAAAAGAGAAAAGAGAAGCACCAGGTTAATATTGCAGAAACAGCAAAATCAAAGCCAATCAACAGTTAGGACTCTCACTGACAAATCTTCTCAATCTAATCCTAGTTGCATAAAGTCTAATAAAAGTTCAATTTCAATATCTGAAATGTTTCACTGCTTTGCCTTTGTATTACCAAGTTAGTAAAAAAAAATATATGAAACCATTTGAAGCATAAAACAACCATCGTAAGTGAGTGGTAAGTCTCCCAAACACACAACAACACAACTCTTAAATGAGCCATACCAGCAAGCACAACAAGTTAACAATCATCCAAGTAGACAAATTACTACAACTAAAAGAACAACAAGGTCTTTAACACTCAATCCCTGGGAAAAGCCGATAACTAGATTGACACTCACTAGGACCTTTTAATAGGTGTATGACGGGCAAACCTCAAACAAAGATACAGTCCATGAAAAAGAGGCATGAAATATAGAGGTTTAGAACAAGGCTCATAAATTGAATTTTACATCAGCTATTATCAAGAAGATGCAGGATTTAAGTCCCCCTTAAAATTTGGATTTTTTATGTTTTTTTTTTAAATATCAAAGGATGAATGAATAAACTTCAAAACAGTGTATAACCGCATTACATATATATTACAATGATCAAACTTCGCAATAACTTAAATACAATATGGAAACACAAAATAATATGGATACCAAGAAAAAAGGTATGGAAAAAAGTGCCCCCTGTTTAATTACAATAAAATAAAATCTACAACCTTACAACACATGTATAACACGTTCCCTTCACTAATTAAAATCTACTCAGTGATAGGTTTTATAGGGACTAATATGAAATTTATCACCCAACTAACAACTTTTCCTTTTATGCCAGTTATCTAATATGGCACCATGGATAATTCTCCCCTATAAAACTCCACACCTTTTACCGCTGGGCATGTAATCATTGGAATGACTTGTACAGATATAAGATATAAACAAAATTAAACTAGAAGGCAGCCTTATAGAAAAGTATTGAAAGACATGTGAAAGAGATATACTACCAACCTCATCAGAAGATTCAAGCCCAATATGTTCCTCATGAAACCAGTCCTCGCAAATACAGCACTGAATCATCTCTACCTGTTCCTCGGCTTCTGGATCAGGATAGGGGCGACCGCAGGTGCAATATGAACCTTTGAAGTTATGATTATATGAATTCTCCACATTTTCGATATCTTTGTTTGGGAAAAGCTTGCAAAAGAACTCCCCAAACTTTGAGTTTCCACAATCACACCTAAAGTTTCTCTTGGTCCACAATTCCACAATCTACTCCAAATAGCAAAAAGTAACTACCATCAAATGCAAGCAAAAAGTAATACAACAAGATCCGAGATTATACAACACAAGGTACGAATGACAAGATTGCATATTTAATAAAAAATCTGATTTGACAAAGAAAACAAAAAAATAGATTCGAGCAGAGATACGAGCAGTGATGCAGTGATACGAATGCACATCAAATGCAAGCAGTGATGCAGAGATATGAATGCACATCATTACAGGTCCTCTCCATTAATAAAATGACAAACGGAATATAAGCGATTAAGCCAATACTAGTACTGTATTATGAAGTAACCACACTGTCACGGATATAATACGTAGTATTTCATTTAAATTTGAAGTAATATGTAAGGTAGAAATTCAAGTCATTAACATAAAAGAAAAATCAGTTAAGTTCAAAGTATGAAAACCAAACTCGATAAGGAGGACTATCATGGAGATTAAAGCTAGATGTCAGTAACCATGGCTAATGAGACTCATTATATCCAAATGGTTTGTTTTGAATAAGCAAGGATCCTTGGACAAATATTCACATGACCCCACCCACTCCCCTCCTCCCTTCTCTCTTCCCAAAGGGTAGTTAATGCATGCCAAATGTCATGTGTGATTACCATATAACACGACAACACAACTGGAAATTAAAACCACAAAACAAAAACAAAAAACAGAACAAAACAAAACAAAACAAACAAACAAAAAAGAACAAAATGAACCATAGATGCAGTAACATTAAAATTTTTAAACTTGGATAGATTGACGTTATAGATACTTTCATGGCCTCATAATAAGTTAATATTTAATTTTACTGAAGAAACTCTCTTATAAATGCATTTGATAAATTGTAATGCTTGGCAAATATAGCGCTATGAGCACTACCTATAAATAACACTGACATGTGTTCACAAATCTACACCCATAAGTTAATGAGATATGTATCACAGAAAGATTATACTGAGAATACCTCATGGCCATCATGGCAAGACAAGCTACATGCTGTGCAAACCCCGGCATTCCCATCAGGAGTGCAGGTCAAGCACGAGAAAATCGCCTGCCTCTTCATATAACCTTTGGTATAGGTGCACTCTTTGCCCTCATCGCCACCCAAAACCAAATCCGCTTCCTATGCATTGGCATAGAAAAGAACGCAACATCAAAGTAAAAAACATTATATAACACAGAACGCTAAAGATAATAAAAAACAAAAAAAAAAAACATTTTGGTCTCGAAATGAGATAAAGTTGTACAGAGAGATAAAAAAAGTGCCAGGAAAATTTGGCAAACAAATTTTTTTTCTCATTAGCTGTCAACTTTTGATTGTTTATTACACGGGAAAGAAAAATAAATAAATAAAAAAAACAACCTTCAAAGTTTATCTAAAAAGAAAAAATATATATTTCTCTATGCCTCATTTTTCTGCTGGTATTCATTACTAAGTGAACCACAAATGAAACCCCACACTTACTAAAATTCAAACATCAACACAAATTAAATTTAGTTCTGACATTTTAAGTTTTATTTTGACATCCCATCTACATTCTCAGTCAAAATGGCACATATGTCTAATATACTTGATGGTTTTCTCATTAAAAAATTGTATCTATTTACATTTTATTCACACCTTTGCCCATGATAGTACAACATAATTAATAACAAAACAAAATTTTAATTACCTATTCTTTTAAATTAACAAATCATAATAACGAATTACAACCGTTACATTTCTTATTCCAATTTTATCCTCCAAGTAATATGATAATTCTTATTATGTCCAATCTCCAATTTTGTCCTCCATTAATTATCAATGACCAAAGCATTGCCATTACAACTAAAACACCAACTTTGTGCTATATCATTTGATTCGTTTATAGTCTACTAAGCACGCATACAGACACAGGACGCGGGTTCAAGTACAAAACAATAAAAACATGTTGACACACTAATTTTAAAAGAATGAAGACACAAACATGTTAAGCACGCAAAAACCAAATAGATATCTATTATTCTATTTATATCCATATATGAATAGAATAATAAATTATTCATACCTTGAGTGACAAATAAATTCATATTTTTATATGAAAAAAATAACAAATAATTTATTTTCCATGTCTACTTTGGAAAGGATGCAAGAATAAAAATGATTAACACCTATTTTAAGATGGCCCAAAGTATTCAAAAAATAAAGGGGAGTTATTAAAGCCAATGCATAGAGATTCCAAATTAAAAAATCCTAAATTAGGGATTCATAGACATGACTTCTTTTAATTTTAACCATTTACCCCTAGTTTCATTTCCTTCAAACTTGCGCGAAGAGTCCAAGACCCTTGATATGTAACATACCTATGTGCCAAAGTGTGTTTGATTTTAAGAAAACTAGAAAAAGAAAAGGAATCATGTGGACTCATTTGACACATATCTAACACACATCAACAATTGTGTCAAGATTCAAGAATTTTGATGTTCAACACGTGTCAAAAATGAACACACCTCATATCCATGATTCCTAATTAATACTAGATATTATATTCTATTAATATTTTTAACTAATTTTATGATTTTACCTCAAATTGAAAATCAATTATGTCCAAGGCAAATTTCAATTGTCTTCATATCTTTTTAACTCTTTCATAAATGTTCACGATATAAGCCTTACTTATTTATGTGTTATTTCATAATCTTCTCTATGCAACTTACCCATATAATCCCAATTATACCTTCTTTTCTTGATTAGCAATAATCCAACTTATATCTTATATGAATTAAAATCGATTTTGGCCTTTAACTTATATGCTAGTAAATTTTATGTTGTTTATCACATTTTTTTTTATTTTATTATGTCTTTAATAGTCATTTATAGGAATATTTCTTTCCATTTTTGTACTAGATAAGTAGTTTATGGTATATAAAAAGATATTGATTTCCATGTATGTATGTCTTCAGCCTTTCATTTTTATATTTTCCCTTAACAATAATTGATAACAATTGAGTTGTAACCCATCAGGGTATTCAAATGGTAAGTTGTATAAGTTCTATCCATGAGGTCTTAGGTTCAAGTTATGATGTCCTATTTTGCCCGATATGTGAGGCTAGTGGGTGATCACACACACATATCCCAAGTTTGTGCTCCTGGGGTGGGTGGGCCTAGGATCAATTCTCGATTATTCAAAAATAATAATAATAATTGAGTTGTTGGCTAATGTAAATGTCATATAAATCTTCTATTTTTTTGTTTACACTCTTGCAATTCATAGTAACTTGTTTAATTATAGTGGTAATTCCATAAGTCCTAATTTTTAATGGATGATGATAATAATCATGCTATTGTGCATGTATACAAATAGATATAAACACAAGCTATTACATAATAATATAAGTTATAACAATGACCTTCATTTCATTTTAGATAAAAATTTCTCACTTACATGAATGCATAACAGTTTTAAAAAGATAATGATATAATTCCTTCAATGTTACTTTTTATCAACCTCTGCCAAGACTCGCATACGAATCTCTTCAGCTTTAAGCTCTGAAAGCGCAACATCTAGAGTAGACAGAGAAGATTTGTGCAGGGGCTGGTCTCTGATGTACTCAAGCTGTGGGTTTTCAACTAGCTTGACTAAAAGAAATACCATATTAAAGAGCACAAGATGGAAAATGGAGACTATGGGGACCATAGGTGGTCTTTTTTTAAATCCATCAAGCTCGGTCAAATGCAGATGACTAGGAGTAAATACAATTCTAATATTGCAAAAAGGATTAGTTCAACCAGTTTTGAAAAAATCCCAAAAAATAGACTGCTTACCACCAGACTGAAAACCAGGTTGTTAACTTACTTCTCAAAACTAAAACTATATGATATCATACACTCACTCTTCAATTGGATAGTAAGCAAATTAATATTGAAAGTGATCTTTGGAATCGTATGGGATTATAAACGATGTTCTGAGCTTAGTGTCCATTGTGCAAAATAAATTCCAATATTCTAGCAAGAGAAAACAAATACAACAAAAATAAATAGAAATAAAAGAATAAGAGGCTGCCACATCACTGGAGGTGCATAATCACATATACCTGAGTAAGCAATCCTTTCTTCAAAAAATCATAATTTTCAAGTACTCTCTTAAGAAATATTGCATATTCTTAGAACTTGCTTTCAATCCCAAAACTTTATTTTCTTCCCCATATTCATAATTTACATTTCGAGATCAACATAAACGAACACACACTCCAGCAAGGAGTAATTTGATTCACATTGAGGGCAAAAATAGATAACAGAGGAAGGCCAAGGAGAGCATGGTTTAACATACTAAAAAAGGACATCATTGCCATGAACTTGACTGAGTAGAGATAAAGCCAAATGGGTCCATGTAATTGGGATAAAATTTGTTAACTTGAGCTGACAACACATTAATAGGACCTTAGGATTCTCGTACAATTGAACAAACTAACCAGAAACAGAGCCATTAAGTATTTGATCATCCATATACAATTGAACAAACTAGCTTGTTTCATAGTGCAGTAAGCATTAGAAGCTGTCGCAAACCATAGTAAACCAAGTGACCTTTAAACATTCAGCAATCCTCTGCCCAACAAACACTAACTTATAATAAAAAAAAATATTGGGCAAGAACCAATAGAACCATTTGATTGACATAAAATATAATTAAACTGTGAGCATTATGGGTTCCAATTAACTAATCCAATCCAACAAAAAGCTAAGAAGTAAGTCCTCGGTTTCCTCAGCACCTAAGGCTGTGTTTGGCTGGGGGATTTGATGAGTGATTTAGAAAAAGAGAGGGAAAAAGTGTGTGAAACTAGGTAAAATGCATGTAAATTTATTCATATTTCAACTATCTTTTTCCTTTCCCTTCCCAAATCCCCCAACCAAATACACCCTTAAAAAAACCAAAAATCCCTCATTCCAGAATTCAATTTACTTATCTTTCCTCCATTTTCTCAGCAAACAAACACACAGTAAGGAAATAATATAAAACATCAAGACATTTGCATGCAACCGAACCAAAAAAAAAAAAAACTAGGATTTTAAACAAGGCAGAGAGGTTACCAATTCCTGATCCTCAACATCCTTGAGGTACTCGTGGATTGAAACCGTGGGCTCAGCTTCAGCTTCCTCTTCAAACACATCAGCCATTTTTATCCGAATGAGATCAAAAAACAAATTTTCTCAGTGAAAGCCCCAAATTCGATTGAACAAACCCGAAACAACTGATGAGGACTGTTGTATAGAGCCAAAAAACCTATATTCTTCGAGAAAAGAGGTCGAACATGGCTTTTCGAGACATGTTAGGGCACCAATTTATCGGTGAAAACAATAGAGAAGGTGATCGCAGAGAGGAGTGAGGAGGGTTGAGATTATGTGGGTCTTGAAGACGAGCTAGGGTTTTATATGAGACTAGGGACTCCGTGGACATTTTCCCGCCATAATAGAAGGCCAAGTTGTCTACTTTTTTGATGAAATCAAACAAAAAATGTAATCCCTTCCCTCCTAATTTTTTCACTTTTTTTAGAGTTCTTTGCCCTCAATCTATGCACATTTTTTTCCCTCCTAATCCCTTTCCTCCTAACAAAAAATGGACTCCAGCGTTGCCACGATCTCCGCCAGTCGAGGTGGATCGAAGCACCCTACGCTTCCGAGGCAGACGAACACCACCGTCTCACCCTATTCTTCCCCATTCAGGCATCGCCGATGAGGTTAGGGTAGTGAGACACAGTGATGAGGCTTTGGAGAGTGGTAGAGGAGCTCAAGGTTAGGGTTTCCATGAAGGCTCAGGTTGAGATGAAAATCTGTGAGACTGAGACAATGATCTGCGAGGCTGAGACGGTTTGGAGAGAGAGAGAGTGTGTGTGACATACAAGTGTTTAGAAAGAGAGCTACGCCCAATTCGAAGAGTGTTTCATTCGAAGATTGTTTCATTTTACCATTTGGTGCCAAAGTACTTCATTTCGGCGCCTATATTTATTTTGGGTGATTATTGAGACCCCTCCAATCACCACCCTACACACACGTGGCGGGTGGTAATTGGAGGAGAAGAAAAAAAAAAAAAAGTGACCAATTAGGTGAAGAGAAGGTCAAGGGGTGGGAAAAAAATAGGGTCCATGTCATTATTGATTTATTTTGGTCATATTATTTAGACATAAATTGCGTTTCATGAAAAATAAAATATTTTTAACAGTTAGCATATGTGCGTCATGGAAAGTGTACTTTCTAACGGTTGATTTTTTGTGCGTCGTAAAAAGTGCAATATTTTTAATGGCTGACTTTTTGTGCGCTGTGAAATATTCAATATTTTTAACAGCTATTTTATGTGTGTCGTGTATAGTTGATGTATTAACGGCATGCCATATGCACGTCATAGAAAGTTTTATTATTTACGGCTAACATCGCAAGCTGTAAAAAAATCATCATTATTAGCATTTACGACCTACTCAATAGACACGTCGTAGTTGAGAAATTATTTACGACATGCAAAAAAAGTAAGTCGTAAAAGTGAGAAACCACGGCTTGCATTTACTGTATGTCGTTAATGCGGAGCCGTAAAAACTCTGTTTTGTTTTAGTGCCATCTCCTTCTCCCTCTGTCTCTCTTTCTCTCTATGTGCCTTTTGATGAACCCTAGCCTTCTACTTTCCTTTTAATTAGAAGCAGCCAAAGAGTTAAGGGTGTGTTTGGTAACGTTTACGTTTTCAGTTTATATTTATAAAAATTTTATAAACTGGTTTTTGTTTATTTTTTGTTTATTTTTAGAAAAACATAAACTACAAACACGTTTGGTAATTGACAAAATATTTTAAAAAATTTAAAAATATAAAAAAGAGTGAGAAATGGCAAGTGGCGGCAGAAGACGGTGGTGGAAAGTGGTGACGGTGGGTGGTGGTGGTGGGTGGGTGGCTGACGGTGGCGGGTGGTGGGTGGTAGCGAGTGGGTAGTGGGTGGTAGTGGCAAGTGGGTGGCGGGTGGTAATGGGTGATGGCGGGTGGGTGGTGGTGGCGGATAGGTGGCGGGTGGTGGTGGTGGGTAGGTGGGTGACAGTGGCGAGTGGTGGGTGGTAGCGAGTGGGTGGTAGTGGTGGCGGTGGCGATGGCGGGTGGTGGGTAGCAGTGGCAGGTGGGTGGCGAATGGCGGGTGGTGGCGGGTGGGTGTGGGTGGTGATGGTGGGTGGGTGGGTGACGGCAGTGAGTGGTGGGTGGTAGCGAGTGGGTGGTGGTAGTGGCGGGTGGTGGCAGGTGGCGGGTGGTGGTGGGTGGTGGCGAGTAGGTGGCAGGTGGTGGGGGGTACGTGGCGGGTGGTGGTGGTGGTGGGTGGGTGGGTGACGATGGTAGATGGTAGGTGGTAGCGAGTGGGCGGTGCTAGTGGTGGTGGAGATGGGTGGTGGGTGGTGGTGGCAGGTGGGTGGCGAGTGGGTGGTGGGTGATAGTGGTGCTGGTGCTGGTACTGGTGTTGGTAGGTGGTGGTGGCGGGTGGGTGGCAGATGGCTGGTGGTGGTGATGGTGGTGGTGGGTGGGTGGGTGGTGGTGACAGGTGGTGGATGGTGGAGGCAGGTGGCTGGTGAGTGGTGGTGGCAAGTAGGTGGCGGGTGGTGGGTGGTGGCGGGTGGATAGTAGGTGGGTGGTGGGTGGTAGTAGTGGTGGTGGCGAGGGGTGGGTGGTGATGGCGAGTGGGTGGCAGGTGGGTGGTAGTGGCAGATAGGTGGTGAGTAGTGGTGGTGGCGGTGGTGGGGGGTGGGGGGTGGGTGGTGGTGGCGGAAGACGGCGGTGGAAAATGGTGGCAGGTGGTGACTAGTGTTGGGTGGTAAAAAAAAAAAAAAACTCAAAACTCAAAACTCAAAACGGAAACACATTTTTTGTGTTTTCATTTTTTGGCCAAATTTATAAACTGAAACCACTTATTTATAAATCAAAAATTTTACCAAACAAGTTTTTATTTGAGTTTTTTAAATTTTTGTAAATATAAACAGAAAACTGAAAACGTAAAAGTGTTACCAAACGACACCTAAATGTATTTTGAATTTTTTTTTAATTTTATAATTTGTGTTTTGGTGTTGGGGCTTTTTTTAAAAAAAAAAAAATAACTTGGGAATTGTATATCTTTTTTTTTTTTTTTTTTATACATAGATATATCTTCTTTTTTTTTTTTGTGTGGTTTCTATTCGGGTATTTGTTTTTCAATTTATTTAAGATGGAGTTGTGGGTATTTTTTTAAAAAATTTAATTTATCTGTGATTTTCATTTGTTTTTAATTATTATTATTTAGGTAAGTTATGATGTGAGTTAGATATGTGATAGACATGTAAGTTTTATTGATTTAAAGTTTATTTAGATAAACTTTAAAGATTTTTTTTTTAGTTTTTTAGTTTTTTTGGTTATGTTATAATGTAATATATAAAATATAGGTAGATATCTACAACTTTAAAAGAAAATATTATCTGATTTTTTGGGGAAGAGAAAATAAATGCAAGTTTTAATTTTTTTTTTTTGAAAATTTGTGAGAGAGATTAGGAGGGAGAGATTATGAAATATTTTTGTTATTAAATAAATAAATTAGTCAATAGTTTTTTTTAATCTATTTTGTAAATTAAAAATCAATAATTTTGGAAAATTGATTAATTTGTCCTATTAAGTGATTTAAAATTTTGATAGATATACATAAAAAAAAAATACATAAATATATTATTAAATCATAATTCAAATTTAGATGTTATATCTTTTTGAGATCTATAGCTAAATTCTTATCTTTTTATTTTTTATTTTTGTGTGTAACCATAGTATATGGGAGAAATTGAAAAGGGTGTTGCAATAATTATGAGAGAAGTCAAAAGGGATTGTGGGTTGGGAGAAGTCAATAAATGCTGAGGTTGGGTTGGGAGAAGTCAATAAATGTTGAGGTTTTTTTTTTTAAATCAAAAAATTAGAAAATTAGGATTAGGAGATTGAAGCTCCCACAGGCCTTGGAGTTAAAAACTCCATTTTGCTTAATATATAGTATAGATATATATATATATAGATAAATAAATAGATATAGATATAGATATAGATAGATAGATAGATAGATATAGATATGACACATACCATTTATATGACACAGGACCAAAGTACCGGGACAACTGCTGCAATTTGCTCTCATCTAAATTAAAGGGATTTAAAAAGTTAAAAAAAAAAAAGAACAAAAAATTATAATATTAAAAAATGTTCACTAAAAACATATAGATTAAAAATTAAAAATTAATTATTGTAAACTCCATACTAAACAAGGTAATGTTTTCTATTAATTTGAAAATTAAAAAATTATTATTAATTTTTCCTCTGTTTTTTTTTTCTCACAAAAAAAAAGCTACATTAATTATTTTCTTTTCTTTTTTTTTTTTTTTTTTTTGTGGAAAGGGGTTTTGACCTGCGATTTTTCTAAAATGGGTGTTCTAGATGGAAATGGTAGAGTTGGTTCAGACAATAAGAAAAAGTGCTTATGCAAGAGGCGCCTTCACTATGAGCAAGAATAGTCAGTTTTGCATAGGGTGCCTTCTTGTATAATAGCTTCAATACTGGTATGCATGAAGGGCTTAAGTGTGAGACGTATAAGAGGGGCTTTAGTGCGAAAATAGAAGAAATGGTTTACAGAGTGTCTTCTTACTTCACGACTTCAATACTTGTGAGAGAGGAGTAGGCTCAAGTGCGAGAGAGAAATGAGGGTTTGTAGGAAGTGTCTTCTTGGGTCACGACTTGAGTGTCCGTGCACATGAAAATGAGTGATAAGGGTTAGAGTGTGTCTCTTGGAGTCACGGTTTTAGTGCTCCGAAACACAAAACCATAGCATATTAATAAAGAGAATAATTAGTGAAAAAATGTTTTTGTCTTCTTAAATACAAGAACAGAGAATTTATTATTGGTGATGAAATATTTTTGTCTTCCACAACATAACCATATGAGACGAAAAATATATTCATTGTGCAATCAATCAGAATTTATTAGTGACTAAATATTTTCATCTCCCACAACTTATTCTTCCAAGACAAAAATATATTTGTCGCTCATTTAATAGAAAGATGAAACGGCATCATTTGCATGATGGAGTGTTTATTGGTGACAAAACATATTCGTCTTCCATAACTTCTCATTCCTAGACAAAAATATACTTGTCGCCTAATAAATGGAAATATGCAACGACATCGTTTAATAGATAGGGAATTTATTGGTGACAAATTACGTTCGTCACAAAAAATATATATATTTTGTGATAAAAATGTTTGTCTCCAATGAGCTAATATAATTCGCGCCAAAGCAAATAAAATTGGCGCCTAAATTTTGCAGATGAAATTTTTTTTCGTCTCCTATACGTTTGAGAAAAAATAAAACAAACGACAAAATTAATATTTTATCATCTTTGGGTTAAATTTTAAGACAAAAAAAATTTCGTCACCAAATTTTGTCACAATAGCCTAGATTTCTTGTATTTTGTTTCCTTGTTTAATTATTATTATTATTTTTTTCATATTGTGGTGAGGGGTTTACTATGAGAAAGAATAATAGTTTTGCACAAAATGTCTTCTTGGATAATAATGTTTGCATGCACAAACGGCAAGAATAGAGGAGCTTTAGTGCGAAATAGAAGAGATGGTTTATAGAGATTATTTTCTTGAGTCACAGCTTCAATACTTGTGAGAGAGGAGACTCAAGTGCGAGATAGAAACGAGGGTTTGTAGAGGGTGTCTTTTCGGGTCACGACTTTAGTATTTGTGTGTGTGAAAGTAAGTGATTAAGGTGAGAGTGATCTCTTAGTTTCTGACGACATTTTAATAAAGAGAAATAATTAGGGATAAAATATTTTCGTCTCAAACTCATATGTTCGTTGCCTAATCAAAAAAAATACAAAAACAACGTTGTGTGGGGATGGAGAATTTATTGGTGATGAAATATTTTCGTCTCTTTCAACTTAACCTTATGAGACGAAAATATATTCGTCGCACAATCACTCAAAATGCAACACGACACATGGAGAATTTATTAACGACGAAATATTTTCGTCTCCCAAAACATATCCTTCCGAGACAAAAATATATTTGTCGCCTAATTAACAGAAAGATAAAATGAGAATGGAGAGTTTATTGGTGACGAAATATTTTTGTCTCCCATAACTTATCCTTCCCAGCCAAAAAATATATTTGTCACCAAATAAATAAGAAAATGAAACGACATCGTCTGATAAGTTTCGAATTTATTGGTGACGAATTCCTTTTGTCGCAAAAAACTTTAAAATTTGTGACAAAAATGTTCGTCTCCAATGAGCTAAAATAATTGGCACCAACAAGAAAAAAAATTGAAGCCTCTTTTTTTTTCTGATGAATTTATTTTTTCGTCTCCTACAGTTTTGAGAAGAATTAAAAGAAACGACAAAAGTAATATTTGGTCATGTTTGGGTTACATTCTAAAATGAAAATAAATTTTATCACCAAATTTTAAAAATTAATTATTGAAAACTCCATACTAAACAAGATAATGTTTTCTATTAATTTTGAAAATTATAAATTTTTTATTATTTGTTTCTCTGTATTTTTTCTCACAAAAAAATAGCTACATTAATTATCCTTTTTTTTTTTTGTGGAGAGAGGTTTTGACCTTTGATTTTTCTGAAATAGGTGTTCTAGACGGAAAGGGTAGAATTGGTTCAGACAATGAGAAAAAGTGCTTGCGTACATAGGGTGCCTTATTGGATAATAGCTTCAATGTTGGCATGCACGAAGGGCTTAAGTGTGAGACAGAAGAGAGGGGCTTTTGCGTGAAATAGAAGAAATGGTTTATAGAGTGTCTTCTTGAGTCACGACTTCAATACTTGTGAGAGAGGAGTAGACTCAAGTGCGAGAGAGAAATGAGGGTTTGTAGAAAGTGTCTTCTTGGGTCATGACTTCAAGGTCTGTGTACATGAAAATGAGTGATAAGCGTTAGAGTGTATCTCTTGGGGTCACAGTTTCAATGCTTCGAAACACAAAACCATGGCATTTTAATAAAGAGAAATGATTAGTGATAAAATATTTTTGTATCCTTCAATACCAGAACAAAGAATTTATTATTGGTGATGAAATATTTTTGTCTTCCACAACTTAACTTTATGAGATGAAAAATGTATTCGTCACGCAATCAATTAGAATTTATTAGTGACGAAATATTTTCGTCTCCCACAACTTATTCTTCTGAAACAAAAATATATTTGTCGCCTATTTAATAGAAAGATGAAATGACATTGTCTGCATGATGGAGTGTTTATTGATGACGAAATATTTTCGTCTTCCATAACTTATCATTCCCAGACAAAAATATATTTGTCGCCTAATAAATGGAAATATGCAACGACATCGTTTAATAGGTATGGAATTTATTGGCAACGAATTACGTTCGTCACAAAAAAAATTATATTTTGTGACAAAAAATGTTCGTCTCCAATGAGCTAAAATAATTCGCGCCAACGCAAATGAAATTGGCGCCTCATTTTTGCACACAAAATTTTGTTTTCGTCACCTATACTTTTGAGAAAAATTAAAACAAACGACAAAATTAATATTTCGTCATCTTTGGCTTAAATTTTAAAACAAAAAAAAAATTCGTCACCAAATTTTGCCACAATAGCCTAGATTTCTTGTATTTTTTATTGATTTTAAGCATTTGGTGACGAAATTTGGTTTTCCTCTCTAAAAATAATACATTTGGGGACGAAATTATTTCCTCTCTAAATTTTTTTACAATGGTGACGACAAATTTCATCTCCAAAATGGCGCCAAATCTTCCACCAAATTTTCCAAGGGCGGGAAATTGTTTTGTGACGAAAAATAAAATTTAGAGACGAATAAAATTTTCGTCACCTATTGTTTTATTTGATTTTAAGCATTTGGTGACGAAATTTGGTTTTCATCTCTAAAAATAGTACAATTGGAGGCGAAATCTTATTTTCATCACTAAAACATGTATATTTGGAGACGAACCATTTTTTCGTCACGCGTTTTTGTCACCATAGACCTTTTTTGTTGTAGTGGACCTACTTTAATTTTACATTAAAGTCACCATAAAATCATTTTTTTCCAACAATCCCCCACATGAATAGAAATTGACCGAATAAAGAAAACAGACAACGTTTACAACAAAGACTCGGAAAGAGAGCACACAGACTAACCCTGTATTAGAAAAGGTAGTTGCTGGCCTTAAACCTTTCGTAGTGAAAACCTATCGAATTTACTGGCTGACCCGTGAACGTGATATCTTGAACTGTTCGGCCGTTTGTGTAAATCAAGACAATAGACCTCACATAGGAGTTAGTCCAACCATTGTTCTTGTTCTCACTGGCTTATCCGATATGACCCTGGAACACTAGCCTAGTTCAATGAGTGTTTTTTCGACCTTACCAATTCTTAAAGAAGCGACCCCGCTTTGAACTCACATAGGTGACTTATATAAGGTATGTCATTATAGCACGGTTGATTATTCATATCACTTTGGTCATTAAAAGTATTAGCTTATCGTTCCATCCCCACTGGGTATCACTGTACAAAGGAATAAGCAAGAGGATTTACCTCTTCAGTGACTCACCCGTTACACGAAGTTAGGTTGTCCCTTTGAACCTAGATCTTGAGATCTCCATTCAACTAGGTTGGGTTTTCCGTTTCGATAACATTACTAAAGGCCTTAACCCCATTCCTCTTGAAGACGTTTCTACTAAAACTCGAGTTAACCCTTTGATTAACGGATCTGCAATGTTGTCCTTAGACTTTACATAGTCTAGAGAGACAACTCTGTTAGAGAGTAGTTGTCGTATAGAATTCTAGAAAGACAACTCTGTTAGAGAGTAGTTGTCGTATAGAATTATGTCTACGACGGATATGTCTAAACTTTTCATTATACATATTACTCTGTGCCTGACCAATCGCCAATTGGCTATCACAATGAATACAAATAGCAGGCACAAGTTTCGGCCAACGTGGAATATCCTCAACAAACTGGGAAAGCCATTCAGCTTCTTCAGTTGCTTTATCTAAAGCAATAAACTCAGATTCTATCGTTGATCTCAATATACACGTTTGTTTGGAAGATTTCCAAGGCACAGCTGCCCCTCCGAGGGTAAACACATAACCACTAGTAGATTTGGAGTCCTTTATATCAAATATCCAATTAACGTCACTATACCCTTCTAGTTCTGCTGGGTATCTGGTATAATGCAACCCATAATCCCAAGTGTACCGTAGATAACCTAATACCCACATAATGTCCCTCTAATGAGTAACATTCAGATTACTTGTGTATCTTCTAAGTCTCCCAATGACTTGAGAATATTCTAAGCTGAGAGACACTCTCACCATTATTCTTGGTCAAATGTAAACTCAAGTCTACTGGTGTCCCAGAGACACTCGTAATCTTAATGCCTAGAATTATATTTGCAAGACCCATATATTTCATGTCAAACTTAGAGTTTAACAATCTCTTGGTAGTTCTAATCATTTCATCATTACTGCCAACAATGAGTATGTCGTCGACGTATAGACACAGAATGACATAACCTATGTCTATGTCTTTGACATATATGCATTTGTCACACTCATTGATTCTAAACCAATTTGACAATATAGCGTTGTCAAACTTCTCGTGTCATTGCTTAGGAGCTTGCTTCAAACCATATAACGACTTAACAAGCTTATAAACTTTTTTATTTTGCCTTGGAGATGAAAAGCCCTCAAGTTGTTCCTTGTAGATTTCTTCATCTAAATCTCCATTTAAAAAAACTATCTTTACATCCATTTGATATATCTCTAGACCACGTAAAGCGGTTACGCAATCACCATGCGAATGAATGTAATCCTTGTCACAAGTAAATACATATCAAAGTAATCCAGGCCTTTTCACTACCTGTATCCTTTGATAACTAGCCTACCTTTATACTTATCAATTGACCCATCAGCCTTCATATTTTTTCTAAAGATCCACTTACTCCCCAAGACCTTATTGCCTAGGGGTAGATCAACCAACTCCCAAGTATTGTTCTGTAAGATGGAGCCAATTTCACTCTTAATCACTTCTTTCCATAAAGGACTTTCAAGTGAAGTCACTGTTTCATGAAAAGTTCGAGTTTCTCCCTCAAACATATAAGTCAAGAAGTCTGGGCCAAAGGACTTGGAAGTCCTAGCCCTCTTACTTCTTCTTAGCTCTTATACTTCCTCATATTGATCATTATCACTAGGATCATCTTTAAGTTCTTTTTCAGAACTTTGATCCTTTCCTCGAGTTCGGCCAGGAAACACGTCCTCAAAGAAAGACACATTCCTTGACTCCATCATGGTATTCTTGCGTATATTTGAAATATCAGACTTGTGCACAAGAAACCTATATGCACCATTATTCTGTGCATAACCAATGAATATACAATTTGCAATTTTCAGACCTATCCTAACTCGCCTAGGTGTAGGTACCGCCACTTTTGCAAGACATCCTTACATTTGTAAGAAATTATAAGAAGGCTTGCGGCCTTTCCATAATTCATATGGAGTCTTGTACACTTTCTTCCGGGGTATTCTATTTAGAATGTAATTCACAGAGAGAATTGCTTCCCCCCACAAGTTCTGTGGCAACCCAAAACTTATTAACATTGCATTCATCATTTCCTTCAACGTCCTATTTTTCATTTAGCAACACCATTTGACTGAGGGAAATAAGGCGTTATAGTTTGGTGAATAATTCCAGATTAAGCACAGATCTCAATAAAAGACGATTCATATTCTCAACCACGGTCACTTCTTAAAGCCTTGATCTTTCGGCTTAGTTGATTTTCAAATTCATTCTTAAAAAGAATAAACTTATCAATCGTCTCATCTTTGCTTTTAAGCAAATACACATAACAGTATTTAGTGCAATCATCAACAAAAGTGATGAAGTACTTGTTGCCACCACGTGATTGTACGACTTTCAAGTCACACACATCACTATGCACTAAATCTAAAGGCTTGGTACTTCTTTTAACAAAATAAAATGAAATCCTTGTCAATTTAGCTTCTACACAAGTTTCACACTTATGATTTGGATTAATCTTGAAATATGGCATGTGATCTAACTTGATTAATCTACGCAACGAGTCAAAATTCACATGACCAAGTCTACCATGCCATAATTCAGGGGACTCAAGCATATAAGCAGAAGAATAAGCTTTCTCATTAACTTTACGGATAATAGTCATTATATTGAGCTTAAACATACTACTCGACATATATCCCTTCCCCACATAGACCCCGCTTTTGGTCAACACAACCTTATCAGACTCAAACACCATGCAAAGGCCATGCTTGCTTAAGAGCGACCCTAAGACAAGGTTCTTACGAATGTTCGGAACAAATAGGACATTGTTCATAGTCAGCTCTTTTCCTGAAGTCATTTTTAGGACCACCTTGCTTTTACCTTTAACAATTGAGGTTGCAGAATTTCTTATGAACAATTTCTCATAGTTTGAAATCGGTTTAAAAGTTGTGAACATCTTCTTCTCAACACAGATGTGGCGAGTGGCTCCAGAGTTCACCCATCATTCCTTTAGGTTGGACCCTACCATGTTCACCTCCGAGACAACAGTTGACAATGCATGTCGTCCACATCTTGTGACAGATCCTCCATTTCAGCCATATGAGCCCGACTTTTGTTTTGTGGAGAGTACTTCTTGTAAGGCTTCTTCTTCTTGCGGCAATCAACAACCTGATGCCCATCTCTTCTATAGTTGAAGCACTTTCCATTGAACCTAAAAGTAGGTTCCTGAGGCATGTAGACTGGCCTTTTGTAGACACTGCCTCTTGTCCCCAGTTTTGAGCTTTGGCCTGTTGGTGGCTTTTTCTTCACCCCCGAGGATTGGCCATGCTCAACCATGTTCTCTTTCACAGTGGAGGTACTCCCCCATTTTTTCTTGTTGTCTTCCTCAATTTGGAGCCTAACAACGAGATCTTCGACTATCATCTCCTTTCGTTTATGCTTCAAGTAGTTCTTGAAGTCTTGCTAGCCACTAGGTAGCTTCTCAATCAATGCAGCTGCCTGGAATGATTCACTCAGGAACATTCCCTCTACATGAATCTCGTGTAAAATCTTGGACTTGATTAATGACGGTTTTTGAGTCCACAATTTTGAAGTCCAGAAATCGACCAACAACACATTTCTTTGCCGCAACATCCTTGGTCTTGTACTTCTTGTCCAAAGCATCCCATGGCTCCTTCACCAACTTCTTAACATAAAAGACGTTGAATAGTGTATCTGCCAAGCCATTCAAAACATAGTTCCGGCAAAAGAAGTCTAACTGTTTCCAAGCATCTAGAGCCATGAGCTTTTGCTTGTCTTCCTTATTCTCCTCCATGGTTAGTGGATCCTCACTCAAAAACCTCGTAAAGCGAAGAGTAGTTAGGTAGAACAGCATCTTCTGCTACCACCTCTTGAAATTCACTCTAGTGAACTTCTCCGTGCACTCATGATGGTTGAGTGGTCCTCTCGGAATAGCAGGAGTAGTAATAGAATTGACCATAGAGGTCACAACAACATGGTTGACCATAGAGGTCACAACAGGGGTTAGCAAGCCAGTTGCCTCAGGGTTCTGATCCCCACCAACATTAGCAGCAGTAGTAGCAGCATCAGTGATAGTTGTCATTTTGAAAAAATACAATAGAATTTCACTATTTTGTGTTTCTACACTAGAAAATCCCAAAGTTGAAAATTTAATTCAAAACTAGTCTCACCACTTACCCTAGAATCGAATATGGTAAGGAAAGTTTTCAAGAAGACTGGAGGGGTCACATCAGTCTCACTTAAGACCCATTTAACCTTAGACAAAACTTTCAAGAGCATGTTGACTCCTGGTCCATGATGGGTCATTACACACACCAAAAATAAACACTAAACTATACCAAATTCTTTTAGAATAATAGCAAGTCCAGATATCGATCCACAGGGACAATTGTAAAATTAAACTAATTTAAATGCTAAATTCTTAAATTAATTTTGATAAAAAGATTGAGGGATTCATAAACTAATAATAATTAAATTAAACAAAGCGAATAAACTAGCAATTATAACTAAAGATGAATTTACTGATTTGGGAAAAAAAATACCTAGAGCAATGAGTTCACCACTAGTTACATAAATAGGGTTTCAAATTGAAATCAATTATGTTACGGTTCGAACGGGATAATGCTTCGCAACTACAAGTTTAAAGCATTTAACAAGAAAATCATCACGTTCAATGTACGGGTACGAATCATCTCAAGTAGTATGAATCGTTCGCTCTAAACTAGGGTAGCGACATGACCTGTCTCTTGTAGTATGGTTCGTCTCATACCTTGAATGTAAAAGAATAGAAAACTATTGTATAGAAAACATTCAACAATCACAGAAAACCGAATACTTGAAGAAATAATAGAAAAAAATATATATATATATATATATATATATATGAAACTTTTAAAACATCATACAATTGTTCAAACATTTACATAATTAAAAATCAAAAAGAAAACTTAATTACATGGTTATGAAACCCTAGAAAAGAATTACCTAGCCACTCATGGAGGAGTGGGAAGAGGAAGAGGATGAAGAAGAAGCCCCCATGAAAGTCTCCTTTAAGCTTGAGAAGAAAATCACTTCTTTAAAACCCTAGTCTCCATTTTCTCTACAATAGATTTCAGAACCCTAATCCAACCTCCTTCTTGCCTATTTATACTTCTGCTATCTTTCAAACAGGTTTAAAACATCGGGTCCGTTTTCCAAGAAAAGTCAACGCACATGCAGAAAAAGTCAACACATGTGCATGAAGCTGTTTTCTCTCCAAATTCTGTATTTTTGCCTATTTTATACTCTGACTATGTTCAACCTGATTAACATTACACCGGCATAAAATATATAGTTTGACAAGCAAGTAAAGTTAAGAGATTCTAATTAACAACTTTAATATTGTACAATTCGGCCTTAATCAGAAACACTTTTTAGAATTAAGTTTTCTAGGAAATAAATTAGGTTAAAACAAAGCAAGTTCCAAAACTTACAAGCAATTAAAAAAAAATTACTAAACAACTTACAAGCAGTTAAAAAAAATTGTTACAACAATTACAAGCAAATAAAACGCTTTCAAAATAACAAGCAAACAAACTTGGTTAAAAATTATTGGTAAATAACCACAACTAAGGCTCAAGCAAAAAATGCTTCAAATATTTATTAAAAAAAAAAAAAAAAAAAAAAAAAAAAAAAAAAAAAAAAACATAAACCAATCCAATTAGGATTCTATTTGGTCCAAAACTCCTTTCCATGCTTAAGTATTTATGTTCAACAAAAAGGTTAGTTTGTAATCCTATTCATTTGTTTTTACATTCTTTTTTTTCCATTCCCTTGCGTATAGATATTCCTGTAAAAAAAGTTAGTAGAAAAACTCTAACAAAATGTAATGCACACATTATACACAAAAACAGCTCTCAGTTTTTTTTTTGCTTTTGGCAAAGTAGTGATTGAAGAGTGATGAAAAAGAAGTGATTTCTAACAATAATTAATAGCAAAAATAAGTAAAGAATAACATGCTAGACAAGTTACAAAAAAACTTATAACTCTAAAAATTAAATTGAAATTAATTGACAAGAGTTATAGAAAATTATTATACAATAAACATGTAAATAATTTTAGCAATTAACTTGTAAATTAAACTAAAAATTAGAAATAAACTCATGCAAACACTTCTAGAGCACTAGACAATAATAAGAATGTAATTTAACTTAAATTTAGAAAATTTAGAATATGCAAATTAGGGTACAAATCCAGAATTAATAAACATGTGAAGTAAACTAGAATCTAGAACGTATGAACATGTACATAATTCTAGAACTCTAGAAAATAAAGAACATGCAAATTATTCTAGAAATCTAGAAAAGAATAAACATGTGAATTAAACTAGAATGTAGTAGATATTGAACATGTTGATTATACTAGAAAAATGGGAACTAATTAACATGTCAATGTTAACTAAAAATTTAAACACTCATGAGCATACAAATTATATTATAAAATTATAAAATAACAAAACATTCAAATAATGGTAGAAAATTAGAAATTGTGACCGTGAAATTAAACTATATTAGAAAATAATAGTAAAACCAAATAATGAGTATGCAGAGTGTGTTAAATTAGAAATCACACACATAAACTTATACAATTAGTATCAAAGTCACACAACATGAATAATATATTTATTTGAATGCTAATCATTAACTTTCAAATAACAAACAGTGGTTTTTTTTTTTTTAAACTCACCGAAGCACAAATGTAGTGTAATAACCCAGGAACTAATCTAAAGAGTCTGTTATACATATTAACAGAACCAAATATAATGTAATAAATTAACCTATTATAAATTCCAGTGGTGACAACAGAACCTAAACATATGTAAAATATTTTTTCCTGATTAATCGATGCAAAGCAGGGAATACATAAAGTGGGGAAATCATCTACTACAAATATTATGAATCTATTTGCCCAATTTTATGGGAAAAATAGAATTTGTTTTTCAAAAATATTTTGGAACTCTAAAACATGAGCTCTAAAGGAGCTCCAGAGGTGGATTCCTACTCCACTGATGTGATGTTTTGACTGTTTTTTTTTTTTCAACAATGATCCATCCCTCTAAAATTAGAGCTCTAATTGAGCTCTAGTGAGGTAAAAAGTCCAACCAAAATATATATATATATATATATATATAAAAGGCCAAAACATCATATCAGATGGGCCCCACATACACATTAGAACTATTATAGCTCACAAATTAGAGCTCAAAAATATTTTTGTTTTTATTTTTATTTTTTTTAACCATTGCCACATCACTAGAGCTCTCTTTAGAGCTCAAAATTTAGAGTGCTCTATCATTGTTGTTTGTTTTAAGATTGTTGTCCAAATTATCTAAATTAAATAAAATAAACAGATTCATAATTAATTAAATTTATATTACAGAACAAGAAATCATAAATCTGACACATGCTAGAGATTACATTTTGATGAACAAAAATATTTAACAAAATCAAACACTGAAATAAATAATAAAAGAAGCAAATCAAAACCTATGTGATGTCGCAGTCTCCTTAAAACAGATTCGCTGCCTCACCGTGGATGCTAGAGGTATGTCGGCGTCTGTCTCCCCGGTATAGACCCGCTAACACATATCATCCCTGTAAAAAATCATATTAATCGGATATTGATAGCCACTTGATCAGCTTACATTTGTGTTTGCGATTTATTTTAAAAATCATAATTATCATTGAAACAAATATAAATTAATCAAATAATTATCGATATCCGATCAATATATTTTTTTATAAAATTAATGTACTCAATAAATTCTAAACATTCAACAATTTAAATTATCAAGTTGGGCATAGAACCTAACCCAATACAACTCAACAATACCGTCCCGTTCCATTTTAAACTAAAGAGGTGCGGCCTTAATAATAAAAGAATCAGAAATAATGCATACAGTACAGACACAATTTTGGGCAAATTACGCATACCTCTCTTGAGGTTTGGCTAAATTACAGATACCTTCCTGAGGTTTTAAAAATTACATCCTGCCCCTTAAAATTTGTATTTTCATAACAATTTGCCCCTTGAGGTTTAAATTCCATAACAAATTACCTCCTAATTTGTTATGCAAATATAGCATTCAGGGGGAAATTTGTAATTTTTCAAACCTCAGGAGAGTATTTGTAATTTAGCCAAACCTTGAGGGGTATATGTAATTTGCCCAATACATTATAACAATGCCGACAACAATTTTTTTGATCGATCCAACTAATTATTAATAAAATTAAAATTAAGTTTTATATAAATTAATACCTTAAAAAAAGATCTAATGTAATAATACCAAACATGTTAGACTAATTATAATTTATTTATTATTTATTTTTTTGGGGGAAACGTGAAATGGAACAAGAGACATGTGGGTACCATGGTTGGACAACATTGCTTTGTCTAACTTTCTTACTAGATTTGGCCAATCAGCTTGGGCCTATTTTGACTTGAAAGTTAATTTTTTTTTTAGATTACATTTTTTTTTTTTTTTTTTGTACTTTTTTTAACAAAAATTAAATTACAAAATTGACTTTTAACCAATTTCACAAAACACCTTTGTCAAATTTTTCAAACGATATAAAGGTCTATTTGGGAAATGATTTTTTTAGTTTATTGATTTTTTTTTAAATGTACAAAAAAAATTAAAATTAAAATAGTGACTTAAATAAGTCAATAAATTATTATTATTATTATTTATTTTTATTTTTTTGTCTTCTCAAAAGAGGCCAAAAAAACATAAAAGCCCAACACACCTAACATTTCTAATACAAGTTGGGCTGGGCCATGGGCACACGTGAAGCCCTCTCTGCAGAACCAAACACAATTTAAGAAAAAAAAAACCTGATACAGATGCATTTTCCCATTCGATATGTTTTCACTTTTGGTATATATAATTTTTTACCCTTACAATTTGACTTAAATTTTATTTTTATTATTAGTATTTATTTTATTTTGATTATTATTGTTTTGATTTAAATAATTTGACTATTATATTTTAAGTTTAGTTTTAATTTAATCTTTCCATTAATTTTTTTTTTCCTGTGTGTGTATCTAAGAAGACTAACAAAATTTTCAAAATTCTTAATTTTAATCTTCAATTTGAACGGAATGACCAAATTGAAAGTAAACTTCAAAATATAAAGATTAAATTGTTCAATTTAAATAATTGGGACCAAAGTGAAATTTTGAGACAAATTACACGGGTTAAAAGTCAAACTCAAAAAGTGTTTTTGAATTTTTTGATTTTTTGTGATTGTTGGTATTCATTATTTTTTTTTTCTTTATATTTTAGTAATTTTTAAATTTTTAGATACACCTAAAAAATGAACAAATCTGGAAAAAAAAAATCACTCCAAAGAAAAAAAAAAAACAAAAAACAAAAAATCTAGCACACTTTCGTATTTTATTTTATTGTATTTTTGCTTTTAATGCCCAACAATTTTTGCATGAGATTTTCACATTCATAGTCTCTTTTTTTAATAAAATAAATTTTATTTTATTAAAAAATTCTCAAAAAATTATATTTTATTTGTTGTATTCATGGTCTCTTTTTTTTCAGAAATAAATTTTATGGGTATGGATTTATCACTTTCTTCTTAATAACACGGAGTTTAACCCAGATTAAAATAAAGAGATTGTAGGCACTAAGTACTCCTCAACTAACTAGTGACTTTTGCTAATTAAAAAATAATAATCTATTTTTTAGTGAAAATTTTAATGCTGTGATTAAAAATAAGTTGTTCTTTAAAAATAAAAAAAAAAGCATATATAATATAATAATATGTTTATAATTAATGGATTAATCTATTTTTTTTGTAAATAATTTAAAATAAAAACATACAAAATGAGCCAATCGAATTATAATGTCGTGAACCCCACATGTTCACAAGCAACTCTCACTAGATAATATTAACAAACTAGTACTTAACTATTTATTTTAAAATATTTTTTTAATAAATTTAACTAAATTATTTATATTTTTGAATATATAAAATATTTAAAATAATCATTAAATTGCAGAAAAAAGAAGTAATAATTTAAAATTTAAATAATGATTCTAATTATTTATTTTAATAATTTTAGTTGTATTGTACCATAAAAAATTACTTAAATCAACAAATATATTAATTTTAAATAAATTATTTATGTCTATTTTAATAATTTTAGCTCTATCGTGTTATAAAAATGTAACTTACATAAATATATATAATAAATTTCATAAAAATAAATATTTTCAATTTTTAATTTTTAAAAAAAGTGAAAAAAAATAGAATAAAATTAATTGGTAAAATATAATACTATTAAATTTTGTTTATGGGTAATTTAGATTAAGTACAAATCTTTTAAATATTAAATTTTAGAAAGAATTTTGATAAGGGTATCTTGATTTGGAATTTTTATAAAAGAAAAAGAAAAAAAAAAGAAAGAGAGATGCACTATATAAGAGAGAGAAAAAAATTAAAGTAAACATAATTTTTATTTATTTATTTTGATTATCTTAGTCTTATCGTTTTATAAAAATCTTATTTAATTCAACACATACAATAATTTTAAGTATATTATTTGTGTATATTTTAATAATTTAACTCTATCGTTTAGTGGTGAGAATTTACGATACGAAACGATAACACAACTCGAACCATACACGAAATTAGCAGGTTAGGATTGACCATATCCTAATACGAACATGTATATGACATGACCTGATAACACAAATATTAAACAAATCAGATTAATATCAAATTTGTATAATACGAAATTGACACGAATAACTCGTATAATGAAAAATTAGTTGCACATTTTACTATTGTTTCCACTAAAGAGTATCATGATATTTTTTTCTCTCTAACATAATTATATCCAATTTTTTTAAAAAGTATGTAAAATACAATTTTAAGTTTAATATAGATTTTATTTTGCTTTTAATTGAATTTAATGTATTTTTTGTCTTTTATTTGAGTTAATCTAGTAAAAATATAATAATAAAATATAATTTTTATAAATTAAGAAAATAAAATTAAGTTGAAATCAAATATTTTTTTATAAATAATTTAGTTTCATTGAATTTAACTTGTGAAGAAATATTCAAATTTTTTTCATATGTTTGATATTTTTAATTAATAGTAAAAATTTTTGACATGATACATTGACGCGACCCGAACCAGACACAGATTGAAAATGACACGACACAATAATATAAAATAATAAATGAGTCAAGTTAGTATTGAGGTATTGCTAACATGAACCTAAGATGACACGACACGAACATGACCATGATCCAACACAATACGACACTCATCCCTTCATACTATAAAAATATAAATTAAATAAATATATATAATAATTTTAAATTATATTAAATTATAAAACAAAACAAAAAAATAAACATTCGTTTGATATTTGTAACCTTTCGTGCTACAAAAATGTAACTTAAATAAATATATATAATAAATTTATATGACACTAAATTGTAACTTAATATTAAAAATAATTGTTATAAAATTAAAAGTGATTCTAATTATTTAAGAAATTTAATATAATTAATATTATAAATAAGATAGACATCAAAATAAGAAATAATTTTAATATTTTATTTGAAAAAATTATAATAAAATTAATTGGTGTATTTTTAGAATGTTTAATTCTATTATGTTTTGCTTAGGAGTAATTTAGATTAAGTACAAGTCTTTTAAATATTAAATTTTAAAAAAGATTTTGATAAACGAATATATTATTGATGAGACATTTTAATAAATAAATAAATAAGAGGGGTAGGCCACAAAAGAAAAAAAAAATTAAAAACAAACACTAATTTTAATTTTTTATATGTATATATATATATATATGATGAGCGATTAATCCATCGAGTCATTCACTACCTTGTGGAATTGCTAGTTTTATACTGTGTACAGGAATTTAAAAATGGAAATGAAAGTGGAGTTTTCATCTATATTTTTCATTTCTTTTTTTATTTTTAAATTATTATTTAAATTTATGATTTGAATAAAATCTTAAAGTAGATTGAGAAAATTTTCACAACTTTTTTCCCTTCTTTCTGTGTTTTGTGTTTTAAGTTAAATTTAGGTACAGATTTGAAATGAAAAAACAAAAAAGTAAGTAAAAATTAAATAAAATATAACTAAATTTCCCACATATTTTCTATTTTATTTTTAAAATTTTTGCCTATATCTATTCTACAAATACAACCTAAGTTTTAAATAGAGAATGAAAAATTTATTGGATGCACTAAATCTCTACCCAAATTTAACTCAAAACACTGTTGGATTTTAACAATAAAATTAGACATTCAGTGATAAAATATTATCTTTTTAGACCATTTTTTTTTTCTCACGAAGTTTTTTTTTTTTTTTGCAAAAATTATTTTCTTTTAAAGTGTATTTATTAGTAACCTTTTTAAAATTTTATCACTACAAGTCTTTCTTTTTTTTTAATTTTTGAGACGACCTTTTAGCAATGACTAGAATTGCTCTTCAAATATTTTGTGTAACAAATTTTTACATTTGATGACAAAATATATTTGGCCTTTAAAATTTTTATATGCAGTAGTGAATTTAAATCTATTGCAAACTTAAATTTAGCTAAAATGATTGTAACTCTAGATTTTTAGAGAAGTTTGTGATTAAGTAAGGAATTTTAGTATTTCTGCACTTGTGTAACGTTGTCATAATTTTTATATATTTATAGTTAAAGAAATAACGATTATCTTGTATCTTGCAATCTCTAAGGCCTCGTTTGGCAAGAGGCTATTTTAGCCAATTAGCCAAAAAGTTACTAAATTAGCCAAAAAGCCAACAACCCATACCAAAAAGTCAAAGATTCTCTTTTCTCTCTACTTTTTGCACATCTTTTCGTAATTAGTCAAAAAGTCATCCCAAACATACAAGTTTTTTTTACCTACCTTTTTAGCCAAATAACCAAAAAATTACTAAATTAGCCTGTTCCCAAACGAGGCCTAAGTCTATGGGAAAGTCGCAACAATCATAGATTACTCTTCGATTATTTTGATAAATTGTATAGATTTTTTTGGTATTCTTGATGTGTACTTATATGTGATTTTTTATTTTATTCTTATTTATATTTCACGTTAGAATTGAGGTGCTTGCTGTGCACTGTTATGTGGCATTTATGGACTTATCAAAAAAGACTCCGAAATAAGCCCATGCATGCCACACAACAGTGCTTGCTGTGCTGGGTGCACAGAAAGCACCCCAATTCCTTTCACATACTATCAATCCTAATTATATGTATCGATTCCTAAGGGTGCGTTTGGCAACGTTTACGTTTTCAGTTTATATTTACAAAAAATTATAAATTTGTTTTTTTTTTTGTTTATTTTTAGAAAAACATAAACTACAAACGCGTTTGGTAATTGATCAAATGTTTAAAAAGTTTTAAAAATATAAAAAAGAGTGAGAAATGGCAAGTGGCGGCAGAAGATGGTGGTGAAAAGCAGTGACAGTGGGTGGTGGGTAACTGGTGGTGGCGCGTGAGTGGCGGTGGTGGGTGGGTGGCGGTGGCGGATGGTGGGTGGTAGCGAGTGGGTGGTGGTGGCGGGTAGCGGATGGCGGGTGGTGGTGATGGTGGGTGGGTGGGTGACGGTGACGGGTGGTGGTTGATAACGAGTGAGTGGTGGTGGTGGTGGTGGTGGTGGTGAGTAATGGGTGGCGGATGGCGGGTGGTGGTGGCAGGTGGGTGGTGGTGGGTGGCAGATGGCGGGTAAGTGGTGGTGGTGGTGGTGGGTGGCAGATGGCGGGTAAGTGGTGGTGGTGGTGGTGGTGGATGAGTGGGTGGGTGACGGTGGCGGGTGGTAGGTGGCAGCGAGTGGGTGGTGGTGGCGGTTGTGGGTGGTAGGTGGTAGCGAGTGGGTGGTGGTGGCAGGTGGGTGGCGGGTGGGTAATGGGTGATGGTGGTGGTGATGGTGGTGGTGGTGGTGATGGTAGTGGTGGTGGGTGGTGGGTGGTGGTGGAGAGTGGGTGGTAGGTGGCAAGTGGTGGTGGGTGGCTAGTGATGGTAAGTGGTGGATGGTGGTGGCAGGTGGGTGGTGAGTGGTGATGGCCAGTAGGTGGCGGGTGGTGGGTGGTGGGTGGTGGGTGGTTGTTGGTGGTGGTGGTGGTGGTGGTGGTGTCGAGGGGTGGGTGGTGGTGGCGAGTGGGTAACAGGTGGATGGTGGTGGCGGTGGCGGTGGCGGGTGGCGGGTGATGGTGGTGGCAGGTGGGTGGTGAGTGGTGGTGGCAGGTGGTGGTGGCAGGTGGGTGGTGGTGGCGGAAGACAGTGGTGGAAAATGATGGCAGGTGGTGGCTAGTGTTGGGTGGTAAAAAAAAAAACTAAAAATTCAAAATGAAAATACATTTTTTGTGTTTTTATTTTTTAGCCAAATTTATAAACTGAGACCACTAATTTATAAATTAAAAATTTTACCAAATAAATTTTTATTTAAATTTTTTAAATTTAATGTTACCAAACGACACCTAACCATTTGAAATTCAAGTTTACAAAAGAAATATCTAACATTTTATGTAGTGGGAAAAAAAAATCGTTCACTTAAAAATTGATCCAGTCAAAGAACCTATTGCAGAGAAACAAAAATAATAATAATAATAATTATTAAAAAAAAAAAAAAAAAACCTATAACAGGGAGGCAAGGTATGGAATGGGTTTGGAAATTGGTGTAGAGAGAAAGGAATAGAACATAGTAGAAGCCCGAAGAAAGCAGACAAAATATCAGAGCACCCACCGCCGCGAAACAGAGAGCGTAAATGTATTGTCATAATTTTCATGTATTTATAATTAATTTAGCACTGAATTGACATATTTGAAAAAAAAAAAGGTTATAAATTATTTAATTCATATTATTTTATTTAAGTCATATCACCTCTCTAACACATCAATTCAAACTCAACCCATATTTTATAAAAAGTTAAAAAGTGCACTTATTTAGATCATACCAAACAATCCCCAGACGATTGTCCTATATCTTAATGAAAAACACACCAATTAAATTAGTGATATTACATTTCATAATATATTATTTTTATTTTTACATGGGAATATATTTGAATCTTCAAAAAAATTTCACAATTTTATCTATAATGATATATTAGAATATGAGTCAACTTTTAATTTGTTACACATTCAATCGTCGAGGACTCAATTCTCTTGATACATCATTATCAGTATATTTGTAAGTCAAATGTGTGGATCTCTAATATTATTTTTTCACATAATTCATTCTATATCATTGGAAGTGTTCAATTAAAACTTTCAAGTATTTTTTTTAATTAATAAACTACGTAAATCTTTTTATTTTTTAGATGGTAGTTACGTAAATTTTTGTGTTCATTCATTTATTGTTTTTTTCTTATTTATATTTTGCATATCATCAATTCTAGTTTTATGTATTAATGTCGAATATGTAATTGTACTAATTTAACTCTCTGTTTGTTTTGTCAGAAAATATTTTTTGATATTTGATACAATAAAAAATAAAAATTAATGAAAAATATTTTTCATAATCAATAAAAAATAAGTTTATATATACATAAAATGTATTATTCTTTTACAAAGAAGAAAATATTGTCCGAACTAAAATCTTATCAATGTCACTATATTATCACCGCACTGTAATTGCCACCAATGGAGGATTTAGGGTGGCTGCTGTGCAAAGCCACTGTTGTGTAGTTAAATGAGCATATTTTGGAGTCTATTTCGATAATTCGAACCGTTCACATTTTAGAATACATCAAGTAAAATATACTTGCAAAAATTAAGTTAATCGAATATCGTTTACCCATTCATCCACTCACATTTGTATCTACAAAAATAAATAATAATTGTGATTTAAATATTAAAATAAATACAAATGTGAATGGATGAAAGGGTAAATAATATCTAATTAACTTGTTTTTTTTGCAGGTATGTACTACTTGATATATTATAAAATATGAGCGATTCGAATTATCGAAATGAATCTCAAAATAGACTTATTTAACTGTACAACAGTGACTACTGTGCACCTCTGCACATCAACCACCCCAAATCCCTCCTACCTCTAACGTGGTTTGACGACCACCACTACCACTAAATATAAAAAATTATTTTTAAAAAAAATATTAATTTTTTTTTATAAATAATATTTTTTTGTCCAAACAAACAAAACATAACTTATTAATCCGATAACATTTTACCAAGCAGGGTAAAAAAATTCAATTACTTAAAAGATTGATCCAGTCAAAGAACCTATTGCCGGGAGAGAAAAAAAAAACCCTCACAGGGAGGTAGGGTACGTAATGGGATGGAAATTGGTGTAGAGAGAAAGAGAATAGATAACATAGGAAATGTCCGAAGAAAGCAAAAAAAATATCAAGCACCCACCGCCGCGAGACACAGGGAGCGTACGGTGTGGACCCCGATTAGGTGGGTCCCTTCACCCACGCGACATTAACCACTGAATAGTGACACAGTCCAATCACAATTCGACAGCGTTATTTTATGAAACCACTCCGGTTTTTCTAATACTGCTCGTGCCCACATCTGAATTTCCACCCCGGTTTTCAACCTGCCTAGATAATATATTATTACTTACTTTATTTGTTTGTATAATTCTATTATATTAATGCTACACTCCATTTTGTGTTAAAATTGTCATTTCTTTTATTATTTATTTTAAATAATATAATTTCTTCGTCATTCTTATTTTTTCAATATTCTCATCAAAATACTTTTAAATTTTTGAATAAAAAATTTTAATTTGATATAAACTGCTCCAATCTTTTTATCAAAATATTTTTAATTTTTTTTATCTCAAATTTTACTTTTCATCAAATTTGATGAGAAAAAAAGCATCTACACTCTTTATTTTTGTTTTTTTTATAAATTTCTATCAAATTCAAATTTCATAAAAAAAAAAATGATCCTCCTTCAATTTGATAAACATCTGATGAAAACATCATCTTAAATTTGATAAAAGAGTGAAGATGCTCTTATATACCACAAAAGTTGTGTATGAATAGGATTTGCATTAACCAGATAGGAAGTGAAGAGTTTTTGATGAACTATTTTAGTGATTTTCTTTTAGTAATGTTATTTAAATCTAAAAATTTGACCCACTTTTTAAGTTAAATGATCAATAAACGAATCACTTTTATGTGCTATTTTTCTCACTTATGTATTTTCTAATTATTAATTAATCATCTCACTTATATATCATTGAATATAAAAAAGTAAATTTAAAATATATACTTATATATCATAATTCTTTTTTTTTTCTTTTTTTTTTTTGTAAGAATGCCATTCACGTTCAACTGTCAAATTACTTTTTTATTCATCAAGCTATCTAAAAAATAAAATGTTAAAAATTTTAAATGTATAATTACAAACTCATAACATGTGTAACTCACTATTAAGGTTTCATTTGTTGTGGGAGATAGAGAGAGAATTGGGATTAAAATAGAAGTAAGACTTACTAATATTGTGTTTGTTTTGAGAGATGGAAAAGGGATTCATAATCTTTATCTGGATTAGGATGGGCCTTGAGGAGAGGATTAGGAAGGAGGCTTGAGACTTGATATTAGAAAATAGTCTGTTAAATTATTTATTTATTTATTTTTATTTTTTACATATTGGGCATTTTTTTTGAACATTAATATTTAATTTTTTGTAATTTTTTTATGTAAAAATCATAATTTTATTTTTTTATTTTTTACATGTTGGACATTTTTTTTTAACATTACTATTTAATGTTTTTTTATTTTTTATTTATTTTGTCATTTTATATAAAAATAATTTAACAATCCCTACACTAACAACTATCATCAAAACAAATATAATATTACTTAACTCTTTCACTAACAATCTTCTCACTATAAATCTCCTCTATTCTACTTCCGAAAACAAACTAACCCAAATATATATAATTTTTCCACTTCCATACAATTTAATCATGAAATGAAATACAATTCCCTCTCATAAACACATAAAAAAAAGTGACATAAGAATGTTGGATTGCCATCGATATTGTGTCTGATTCTATAATTATTTTTTATTAATTATTTAATTTATTTATTTATTATACAGCTCACACAAACTATAACGTAGTAAATACATGGTGATGAAACATGGCTCAATTGCCTCCTACCAAATTGTTAGCAAGAAAGATAACCCTATTGATAGATAGATAGAAAGAGAGAAAGAGACATAACCACCGTCACTATCACCACCACCACTACCACCGTCTCGCTCTCTCTCTCTCCTTGCATTTTTGTGATTGACTTGGGGTTAAATAAAGTCCCCATAGTGTTTGGAGACCAAGAAAACAAGAGAGAAAATGGGGAGAGGAAGAGTCCAGCTGAAGAGGATCGAGAACAAGATCAACAGACAAGTTACTTTCTCAAAACGCCGTTCTGGACTTCTCAAAAAAGCTCACGAGATCTCAATCCTCTGCGATGCTGAGATCGCTCTCATCATCTTCTCCACCAAAGGAAAGCTCTTCGAATACTCCACGGATTCCTGGTTAGGAACCCCCCCCCCCCCCCTTTTTTTCTTCTTTTTGATTCCCAAAATAAAATTTCAAGATAATCAAGAATTGTTGTTAGATCTCTCATTTTCTATCTTGATTTTGTTTGTTGAAATCGTTGAAACCAAAGTTTCTAGGGTTTTTTTTTTCATTGGTGAATATTCTTATATTTTAACCTTAAAATTGATATAATCATTGTTTTCTTTCCCCTAATTTGATTTGATTACTACTTGATACCAAATAATTGTTTTGTTTCTTTCCATGTGATGTGAGACCAGTTTTTTTTTGGGTTATGTGATATTTCATTTCATGCAAAAGCTAATATTCATATACAACCATTTACTCCCCAAGAAAAAAAAATATATATAGTACCATTTACACACACACATATATTAGTGTAAAAAAATAAAAATAAAGACATCAATATATATAGTGTATTGTGTTTTGAAATATGCTTTGAGTTCATTTATTTGTGTATAGAAATACCCAAGTGGTCTATAATGAAATCTGGAGTGGGATTGTAAAGAAAATTGAAAATATTGTTTTTTTATAAAAATCCATTAATTAGTTTACTTTTCTCTCTCTACTGCTCTCATCCCCAACCCCCTCCTCCCCCTTCTCTATAAAGTAAAGTAAAATAAAATAAAATTAATTAATTAATTAAAAAAAATTTCCCTTTAGATTTATGGTCATGAATATCTGGGATCATAATAATTTTTTGAATTAATTTAGATTTAATTTTGAATTTTATTTGAGGGAGAGAAGAGAAGAGAAGTAAATACTGTTTTGAGGGTTTGAGCTTTATATATTCATATATATATATATATATATATATTTCTTTTTCATGAATAACCACAAAAGAAATACAAATCATCAAGAATACTCAATTTTTCTTTGAAGGAAAGAAGTGGATACTATCTTGAGGGTTTGTTTTATCTTATATATATATATTTCTATTGATGAATAACCACACAAGTCTTCAAGAATACTCAATTTTCTTTCCAATTTTAGGAAAATCTCACTAGAATAAAGGCACAATTCATTGATTTCAAAGCATGACTCATGATATCTTTTATCCAAGAGATTTGTGGGCTAATTTCAATAGAAGTTAATAAAGAGAGGAGAGAGCAAGAAGCAAGGGTACACTCAAGTGGCTAAGGCCAAGAGTCAGAAAGAAAGTAGAGGGCAGAGAATATAAAAGAGAGACTGAAGAGAGAAGAGATAAAAGGCTGGAAATTTATTATAAAGAAAAACAACAATTTTAACTTCATTTCACCTTGTTGACAAAAAAGCATGAATGCTTGCCCTATTGTAGTTGGCTAGCCAAGTAGATATTTATGTAAAATTGTTATATTATTAATTAATCAGATATTTTGTATAGTGATTTTAGAAAATTAATAGTTAAATTTATTTGAATTCTAATACTCTACCAGTTAAGTTGTGCATTATTTTATAAAGTGAATTGATGATTTGTTTACATAACTGCTTATATGATACTTCAATGTAAGTGTATATAAACTTGTACATCCTTTCTTGTTCTAAATCTTTCAACTTACCGACGTCAACAATTAATGAAATGATATTGATCAATAAAACATTAACTTACTGCTTACTTCAGAAATTAGGCTTCATTTGATTGGGGCTTAAAAGTTAACTTGTTGGTTAAAAAAAAAAACTCATTTTATTTGAAAAGCTTTATGTTATTTGGCAAATTTATTTTTCACCAAAAAATTCATTACACTCACGCTGAAATTACTAGAAAAAATTATAAAAAAAAAAAAAAAAAAAGAGTTAGGAATGTATCAAACAAATTTTGTAGATATGTCTTTATGGGTAAATTTACTTTTTTAGCTTCCTCTCAAAAGAAGCCGTAGGTATTGTTTGATACAACTTATTGTAAATTAAAAGTTAATAATCAAAAAATAGAAGCCAAAAATACTTCTCATCCAATTTTTAGAAATTAACTTCTTCTTTTTTTTTTCAATTTATTTAAATTATTTCTATCTAATGAAGTATGAATAGAAATTACACTAAACAGCCTAGTAAAAACTCTTAAAATAAAATAAAATAAAATAAATTATAAGCAGTTTAGATAAGTTACATCAATCAGTCCCTTAGAGCAAAGGAGTCAGACTCATTTTGATTTGTGGCATTTTATTAATGATGGATATTATCAGAATCCTTTCCTTAAATCCTCTTCTTAATTTCTTACTTGATGGCTTATTGAGTCTATTTTTAGGTTTAATTTCGATGATTCAAATCATTCAAATTTTAGAATTTGTCAGGTACATCATACTTGTAAAAAAATCAAATTGATCGAATATCGGAATAACTAAAAACCGTTTATTAAAAAAAATTTAATAAATAGTTTTATTGTTTAATAAAACTTTTAGTTCACGTGATTTTTGATATCCGATCGACTTGATTTTTTTACAGGTATGATATATATGACAAATCCTAAAATGTGAACGGTTCGGATTATCAAAATTAGATCCAAAAGTGAGCCTAATAACCCATCAAGTAAGAAGTGAAGGAGAGGATTCAAAGAGAGGCAAAGAGAGAATCCTTGCTCGATATTATCATTGCACTTATATTTATTATAAACAAATAATATTATATTAACCACTTCACATGATCAGGTGTTATGAATTTATGTGATAATTCTATTAAGGTGTGTTTGGAGCAAAAATTTGAGTTCGCTCCATAAATCCTTAATACAAATAATAAAGTCTTAAAAGCTTTCATTTATATGTAGAATATAACTTGTCTTGAAATCTTTCCTTTCTTTCTTTTTTTGGCGAAACCACTAACTGATAAAGGAGAAAGATTTTCAAGAACATCGGTGATATTATAAGATGATATTATCATTATACTTGATATTTGATCCGGCAATAATATTACAAATCTAGAAAAAAAAAAAAAAAAAAGACTAATACTATATGTACCAATTAGTGCACACACAAGTATACCAATTGATAATGTGGCATAATTTAAGATATTTTTAATATTTGTAATTTGTATAACGAATGAGATTAATAATAATGTCATAATTAATGTTAGTATATTAGTTAGTGCACTAATTAATGTATGTAACACCACTCCAAAAAAAAGTACTAAAAAATATATCCACAAAAATACATTTATGAATCACAATCATCCCCTATGTGACTCGTATTCCACCAATTTTAAATAAACATAAAATTTATTTCGAAGTAAATTTTGAGACAACTTTTCATAATTTATCATATTTATATTGTTTAGGACTAAAAATATATTATTCACACAATCATGTTTCCAATTTATGTGATAATGCTATTAAGACGGTGTTTGGATCAAATATTTAAACTCCCTCATCCAAATAAAATCTTAAAAGCTTTCATTTATAGGTAGAATATAAACTATCTTAAAATCTGTTTTTTTGACAAAACTGGTAAGTGATAAAGGAGAAGGATTTCCAAGATTGATGATTGAATAAGATACCTGAAACCGGACAGTCCGGGCATGGCATGGAAAGCTTGGCACGTCTCCATTGTAATAAGTTATAGCAATTGCTTGGTGAAGAATAACTTATATTTTATTACCCTCATTTCAAAATCTCCATAACTAATAAAAAAACTTTAAAGTTGATCTTTAATGTGATCTAGTCAAGAAGTCGCTGTGGTTTTAAGATAAAGTATTCTTGATAGTAACAGCTTTGTTTTGGGTTGTGATATTTGTGTTGCTTCCTTTATTTAAGATATTTCCATTCGAAAAACAGAATAGTAGTAGGCATTTTGTCAGTGCCAAGTTGTTGGTTTTGATGATCCCATTGGATCATTTTTAGTTATATTTGTGTAGATTGGGTCTATTTGTTATGACTTATCTTGAGTTGCTTATAGTTTTTATTATTTTGGAGTGTTTATATCAGATTGTTTGGTATAATTTTTATTTATAGCCTATCTTATATAGATAAATCAAATATTCATCAAACATCCGTGTCAAACACCTGATACTTGGACAAGGGTGGAATATGTATCAAATACTTTTTATATATTTGTATTTAATACTATTATTATATGTACATATTATTGTATAATTGCTATAAATATCTTTTTGATATTGTATGTTGCATGTAATACTATTTCATCTCACATAATAGATTAAAATATAAAAATTTGACATTTTTTTGAATCCGTATACTCCTAAATTTAAAGTTTGATTAATCCGATTTTTAGACACATGTACTTGAGTTAGAGGAATAATACTTTTGACTTTTGATTTCTAATTTTTAACTTCTTATTTATGATAAATTACACCAAATAAGTTAATTATTAATGAACAATTTAAATTAATAATCTGATAATTATAATCATATATTTAATCATATTTCATTTTGAAATAACATTCACTCAATCATATTTTGGGGATTCCTTTATTTAAGAGATTTACATTCAATATAGAAAATATCTCAGGTTTTACGAAAAAATCAGTTTTTTACTTTAAAAAAAGACTCAGTCAAATGTGAAAATAGTTGAATTTTTTTTTTATTTAAATTTTTTTATATTTTTTTTACAATTTTTTTAATGGCTGAAACTTGGTAAAATCATATTTTTAAATTTCTTGTCAAATTTTACACTTTAGCTTTTTTGGACATTTTTTACTTAAAAATAACATATAGATAAGATAAGTATTGCTGAAATAAGAATACTAAGGTGGATGAATAGTAAGAAAGACAAAATTAGGAATGAGAATATTCATGAATGGGTAAGAGTAACACTGATAGAAGATAAGTTTAGAGAGAATAGATTGACATGGTTTGGTTATATACAATAGAGGCCAACAGAGGTAGTAGTGAAGAGATGTGATACAGCAACGATAAATGGAAGTGTTAGGGGAAAGAGCAAACCTAAATTGACGTCGGTTAGTGTAATGAATAGAGATATGAATCTCCTTAATTTGACTAGCCAAATGGCCGTTGATAAAGTCAAGTAAAAAAGAAGAATTCATATAGCCGATGCGATTTAAGACTTGGTCTGGTTTGGTTTGGTTTGGTTTGGTTTGGTTTTTTACTAGGAAAGCCGAGAGCATTCTTTGGTATTATCGTTTTTTATTTCTTGTTTTAGTAATTTCTTTGCAATGTAATACTGGATTGATCTCTTTGTTATCCATGAACCGCGTAATTCTGTGTGTTTTTTATTTGGTTTGTGCCTATGCATGTGCTCATGTGTTTTTTTTATCCTTGGTTTTTTTTTTCTTCTTCTTTAACAGCATGGAAAGGATTCTTGAGCGATATGAGAGGTACTCGCATGCAGAAAGGCAGCTTATTGCCACTGATACTGAATCACAGGTATAAATTTCCAAGTTAATAAAATTTCCCTTTTTTGGCCGATGAAAAAGAAATGGATGTTTGTTTTGTTTTGTTTTAAACTATTCCTTGTTAATTGAGCAATTGAGATATTCATCAACTAATGTATCATAAAATTTGTCTAGGGAAGCTGGACTCTGGAAAATGCTAAGCTCAAGGCTAGGTTGGAGGTTCTACAAAAAAATCAAAGGTCTCAGTCTCCCATTATTTCCATATACTTTTTCTATTCTATATTGATTAGTATAGTTTAAAAGTTGCTATTAAGCTGATATAAAGCGTACTTCTTAATGTTTGCAGGCATTTGATGGGAGAAGACATCGATACCTTGAATCTTAAAGAGCTTCAGAATTTGGAGCACCAGCTCGACTCTGCTCTTAAACATATAAGGACAAGAAAGGTGAAATGATTTGATTCTTAAGTCCAAGTGATTTTTAGTTTGTTTTATGGATTTATTTATTAAATTCGAAGAACTCTAATCAGTTTATCTTGTCATCCATTTTGTTTTATGCAAATAAAACTCACAGTTTCACTATGTTTTACTTACAGAACCAACTAATGTACGAATCCATCTCTGAGCTTCAAAAAAAGGTATGGTGTTAAATAATTATGAAGTGTATGCTTCGTTAATCTTTAATCAGTGATTTTCTCATCCGTGAAGTGTCCTTTCATTTGGCAAAACTTGTTTGCAGCTATACTTTTTTTTGACATTTAATGGCTGAAAAATGCTATAGGTTCTAAATTTTCTACTAAATAAATTATTAAATATCTCACATGAGTGTGGGGTCCACAAAATTATAAGATATTTGATTATTTATTTAACATAAAATTTGATATCCCTAGCATTACTCTTAATACTTAAGCAGTTGCACTTGTACTTTGAAAATATGAACTTTGGGAATCAAACCATTATGTTATTTTTATTTCTTTTTTTAATGGAAAAATCTGATATATACATGTGCATCTCTATTTATATCATTTTTTTTACTTTAGTTTTAATCAATTTCTTCTTTAATTATGACATTATTTTAGTTATGACTTTTTTTTTTTTTTTTTCCCAACTTTTAATTATATCTCATGTTATATTTAATTATGACATTTATTTTTAATTATGACTCAAAAAATTAAAATTATATCATTTTCTTTAATTATAAGATACATATATATTGTGCACCCCTTTAAAAATATCCATCATAGTATTTCCGTTTTTAATATGTTATAATGTGACAGGATAAGGCATTGCAGGAGCAAAACAACTTGCTTACAAAGCAGGTGATCTTTATTTTAAAAAATATTATTATAAATTATAAATAAATCTCTTGTGATTTAAATATTATAAATATTTTTTTGTTAAATTTTTTTATTTAACAGAATTAATTGAAAAAATAAAATTTGTAACTGTCTTTTTATACAATAATAAAATTACATGAATTATTAATTGAAATATATTTTTGACATCATTAAAAATTATTAATTATATTGATGATTTATTAATAAAATGGATCATTTGTTATAAAAGCAAAAATCTCAGAGAGTGAAATGTAATTTTCAAAATCACAAGGGTTATATTTATAATTTATCCTATGTTTCATATTATATATATATATATATATATTTAATATTTGAAGAATATGTCAAATGTAGATTAAGGAAAAGGAGAAGAAGGAGAAGGAACAGCAGGCTCAACTGGAGCAGCACCAAAACCATGATCTGAATTCATCCTCTGTTGTTATCTCACAGTCATTGCACTCCTTGAACATTGGGTTAGCTCTCTCTCAATCTCTCCTTTGTGTATATTATTCAATTATGGTTGTGTTTGGATGTTCGATATGTGGAACGAAAAGAAAAAAGAAAAAGAATTAGAAGCTTCTTTTTTCTCTCTCTTTTCCTTTTTTTTTAAAAAATTTTTTTATTCCATAAATATAAGATCATAACATGATATTAGAGACTGAAAAGATAGAAACATTATAAAATTTTCTTTAAAAAAATTGTAACCTAGGGTGTGTTTGATTCGCTGATATAATTTTTGTGGGAATATATATGGGGATTGGTAATAATATAGAATTATGGATAGGTTTAGTAATACTTAAGATATTGAATGAGATGATGTATATGTCATGAGAGCATTTGTACCATGTTGGATTATAATATGATATAGCATTTGTACTATGTTTGATTATTATAATATGATTATAATGTGATATATAGCATACGAGTGATGTTGCTAATCCCATGGCACGGAATTACCAATATCAACATGGTCAAAAAAAGAATTTACCAATATCAACCATTTTGTAGAATTAGCAATACCATCTGACTACCAATCCCCATCGTATGGCTGAAACAAATGATAGCCTAGGAAATATCTAAAAAAATATGTGGGTCCCACCAAATATTTTTGAATAATGAAAATGTTAATCATACAGAATTTTTATACCAAGTTTATTACTAAAATGATGTGACAGTAATATCTTTATAATTAAATGTCATTAAAATGAGTATTTTTATTTTTTTTTTTAAATGACAAAATCCGATGCAACGATATCATTTTGTGTACAAATTCTATATTCTTCTTCTGTTTATATAAAGGCATAGGAATACTAAGGTATGTCAACATTATCCAATGCAGTGGTGCTTACCAGGCAGCTGTTGGAGATGTAGAAGGAGCTCCGCATCAAATTCAAAACAATGCAGTAATGCCACCATGGATGATTAGTCACATCAATGGATAAATTTCAAGCCATGAAAATGATATAATTACTTCCAAGTTTCTATGCAGTTTTGATGTCTATATAAAGATACATGGACGGACATGTATATTTTTCTAGTATGATATAGAATTTAACTGTTATGTGAACAATTACTTATCTTAACTTCAGAATTATGTAAATAAAAAATATGTATTTGAGTGTTGTAACCTAATAGCTCGCTTTTTCTGCATTCTTTGGTTTTTCTATTTGTAGTTTTTAATTTGAGTAAATGCGAAATGTCGTAGTTATAGGGCAAAAACTGTGAAATTTCATAGTTTTTATGCATAAATTGTAATTTATGAAAATTGCAAAGTTTATCACTTTTTAAAATTTTGTCAAAATATCTCAGTTTCTATGTGTAAGAAATTGCAAAATTTCATAATTTTTATAGAGAAAATGAGAAATTTCATAATTTTTTGCACAAATTTTCTCAATTTCAAAATTACTGTTTTTTTTTTTCTTAAAAAAATTATATGGAATATGAATTTTATCTGATAGATCTTCTCAAATAAGTTCCAAAAATATAAATTTTATGAAAAATGAAGCTAGAATTTTATAGATTAAAGAAAATAACTGCTTGATGTGTCATTTATCCTTTTTATGTGCATTTTACGTTTAATAAAATAAGGGTATTTCAGTCAAAGAGTAACACATGGAACTTGTGGGACTTGGGCTACGTTGCTTTTATTCTTACAAAGTCGATTATGGAATTGGGTCCAATTTAAGGAGATGAACTAGTTGGCTGAAATATATATGTTACAATGGATGGAAAATGCTAATAAATACACCTTTTATTATACACAAGTCGTGAATTTTTGTAACCGAAGTTACGCATATTTATAGCCTGTCTTACATTATGTTGCGATAAAAATTATGAATGACGAATTTATGGTGTAAGTCCACAAAATGAAAATTATGAATTATTGTGATTATATTATAAACGATGTAATGAAAAATATTATGAATGATTTGCATTGAGAGATGACACTAACCATTTTGATGACAAAAATTCTCTTTTTAGGGGTTTGTTTGTGAATATATAAATATATATATGCAAGTCGGGTCAGTTGGTGAGTTGGTAGTGTAAAGCCCAGTATTTTCGATCAAATAGTAATCTCTCTATAGAGAATATTGTTGAAGAAAGATCTAGCAATATTGCATGGTTACAACACAAGTGATCCAATTTATCTTTACATAATTAATATTCAGTAATATTGTTGAGATTCATTATATACGTAGATCTCACATTACGCCAATTGATCAATTTCCAAAACATAATAATATTATTATGAGTATTTGATAAATATCACAAAAATGTTATACAAAAAAAACTTCTTTTATAAGTTGATGTGGCCTATAATAATAAAGTTTCTGAAGAAATAGAACCTACACTAGAATTAAATGATACCAATATATTCATAAATAAAATAATTTTGTTTGTGTATTCAATTCAAAATACGGAGTATTGTGGGCTTAAACTCACTTTTTTCTTTTTCTTTTTTCAAACTGATATAAAAATTATTGAATTTCATCCCAAGTGGAGTGCAAACGACAATCAAACTAAAGTAACAGCACCCAACTTATAGATATGGTGTCTGTTAACATAACAAGATATATAAAAAGAATAATATTATATAATTTTTTTTATATATAAATGGATTTATCAATTATTAAATGCATTATTTTTTGATTACGAGAAGATATGTGACATGTTTTTCTTATGCCGTGTCATCAATTTGTAAAAAAAAAATTGGCATAGTGTAAAATTTTCCATATAAAAAAGGCCCTGTGATAAGCCAAACAGGTCCTAACGAAGGTTCTTCAAGCGTGGTATCTGCATGGTGGGTAATAAAGGACCAAGAATAGTAGATATGGACACTTGCATTTCTATTAGATATTTTTTGTTAAGACCAGGTCCAATTTGGAAACCTTAGATTTGCATGTCACAGCCAACATTCGGTTGTAAAACAATATGACATTATAATTTTATTCTAATATAATAGACGGTTCGTTGATTGCGTTTCTTGTATTCTAAGAAAGAGTTAAAATCTTTTCAGTTAGACACTTATCTTGAGGTTATTACTTGATTTTGTGAGTCATTTATCACAAATTATTCATAAAAAATGTTTAAGTTGATTAGACAACTATAATCACATAATCGGTTCACATTTGTATTCCAAAAATGAACAATTTAGTCTAAAAATCATATTTGTCACACGTGTTTTTCAAGACAAATTTGCTACAGATATGTGACTATAGTTATCCAATCAACTTGATATTTTTATCTGTTCAGAGAGTTTTACAAAATGAATAGTTTGAATTATCGGAATAAATCCAGTGATAAAACCTATAAAGACCAATAACACCCTCCCAAGTGAAAGAAAAGCTTAATCATATGAACCCTTTGTTTGGAAATGTATTTTTGCTCACCTATTTCACTGGGGAGTACAAAATTCCCTTATCTAATTAGTAAAAACAATGCAATGGGTCTCATTTAAAACAATAGATGACACTGCCTTAATCAATTAGACAGACAAAAAAAAAAAATTTATTCACCCAGAAGAGCAAAATCGAACAAATGGCAATAATCCAAAATTCCAAGCCACATGTGCAAAACTGAGGTCCTACTTCACAGTGGGATTGTAGTCCACCTACGATTTTTCTCTGCACTTCAGAACTTGTTTGCAGTTGATTTAGGTGGATTGCACAGTTGGGCTCTAAATCGTTTGTCTTATTAATTTGTATGTGTAAATTATTTATTAAAAAAAATTTAAAAATAGATTTATTCAATAATTATAATCATATGATTTTACCGTACTTGTCTTTCAAATAATAGATGGAAAATATGCTTTTGAACATAAACAGTCTATTTTTGTAAGATAAATATAATGAATTATCATGTTATTATGATTATTGATCAATTTTTATTTTGTTTTTATGAATTACATATATATATATATATATATAGAATAAAAAAAATAAACAATTTCAATTATCAAAATAGAATCAATGGTGCGCCCTACATGCCTTTTTACACTTAGCAAATTACTTAAATTGTATTTAGATCTTGAATTTTAAGATAATTTCATAAAATATATATATTAAAAATGATTTTGTGTTCACGAGAGAATGCCCCAACGCTCGCACAATTCACACTAAGGGTCGTTTTGGGCAGAGAATTTTTAATATTTTTTATTTTTTATGAAAAATGTATAAAAAAATAAAAAGAATAATTATTTTTTTTATAATAATTTTTGACATTTAGACTATTTTAATATATTATCAAAATAGACCTAAATTACATGAATTTGTGCTGCTGAGGTTAACCCAAAAGTAAAATAATAATAATAATAATCTGAATTCTATTTATGGAATGAATTTGAAACATATATTAATATCTTTAAATAAAATTATGAGGAAATAATTTCTCGAGTATAAGACAAAAAGACATGGAAGCCGTTTAGAGAATATCATATGCCAAACTTCTAGCTCCAGGACAAAGTGGGTAGTCATGTCTTCCCTACATGTTTATCTAATTTCCATACCATAACGTTGACATTTGGTTAATTATCAACCTTTCATCATACATTATTGATCATTTCTAGGGTTAAGATAGGGTATGACGAAAAATTGAAGATCGTTAATTACATGGAGTGTTTAGAAAGTTGTTATTTTAGTAGCTTATTTTAATTTTTAGTTATTTTAGTAAGCTACAATTTTTGTGTTTGGAAATATGATTAGATTTTTTTTGTAATTGGATGTGATGTTTATGAGAGAAAAAGTGAAATGATTATGAGTTTGATGTGATATTTTGTCTTATTGGTTATTTTAGTCTATTTTGTATTTTAGTACTATTTTAGCCAAAAAAGTCAAAAAGCCTTCTTCCCAAACACCCCAATGAGTCAGGCTTTTCTCCAGTTTGAGATTAGATTGGAGTATATTGTTGGGCCCATGGGAGCCCATCACGGGTCCTGTTTCGATAATCTGAACTGTTTAATGTGTAGAATTTATTGAATACTTTATTTCTATAAAAAATTACGTTGATTGGATATCGATAACTATTTGATCGGATCAGATTTATGTCAACGGTAAACATAATTTTTTAAAATAAATTGTTGACAAATTTGATACGATCAAGTAACTATCGATATCCCATCAACATATTTTTTTACAGAAATAAAGCACTCAATAAGCTATACGCATTGAAAGATTCAAATTATCGAAACAAAATCCGTAATAAACCCCATAAGCTCTACAATACCTTGTAATTTACAAAATAGACTAGAAACAGGTCTGACCTTACCTAATGACAATTTTTTTTTTCTTAGGCCCCAAAGAAAGTTCATATTGGCCATGATATAAGCCATGCTTTCAATAATTAGGTAAATTAAGAGCTGTTTATAATTATTTATTTGTTTATTCCTGATGTCAGAATGTTTAATATTTTTACTTAAAATAACTTAAATAAATTTTAAAAAATTGATTATTGGAAAGTTGTTAGACTTTTTTACATAATTGAATATTTAGACTCGCTAAAATATATAAGAATTTTAAAGATCAAATTTTTCAGTCTTTAAAAGTGAAAATTTTGTTGTAAAATACATTTAAGGACTAACTTCTATCGTTGTGAGGATAATCGCTAAAAGATCGTCCCAAAAAATCAAAAATAAGGCTTTTAGCAACAAAATTTTGAAAATATCACTAATAAATATATTTTTAGGAACAAAATAATTTGGTCTCAAAATGATTTATTTTTTTAGACAAAACATTTGATCTCAAAAAGATAACAATTCATCACTAATGTCCAATTTGCGTTGTTAAAAATATAATAACGACACTTTTCGTAACAAAAATATTTAGTCCCTAAAAAATAATTTTATTCCTAAATTTTAGTTTCTAAAACTTTAATTTTTTTGTAGTGACTAATGAAAATTTTATAGTAAAATTTATAAATTATTGTAAAATTTTGCATGTGAAATCTTTGTAAAGCAGTACTTAAAAATGCATCACTTTTGTTGTTATATCATCTGCAAAAACACATTTGAGGGCAGTTTGTTTCTGGTCCATAAAATGGAGTGGACGGTATTCTTGGGCTTGTGAGGCCCATCACGAGTCTTATTTAGATAATTTGAATCGTTAATATATAAACCTCGTTGATTAATTTATTTATGTAAAAAACTACGTTGATCGAATATCGATAACTGCTTGATGGGATCATATTTTTCCCAACAATTTATTTTAAAAATTATATTTACCGTTAACAGAAATCTGATCCAATCAAGTGACTATCGATATCCAATCAACGTGATTGTTTACAAAAATAAAGTACTGGACAAGTTCTACCCATTAAATAATTCAAATTATCGAAATAGAATCTGTGATAAGCTCTCACAGACCTAGCAACATGTTTCAATCCGATCACGAACCGGAGATAACCCTAATCCTAAGGCCCCGTTTGTTTTCAGAGGTAGAATGGAGGGGATTCATAGTGAGATGATTAATAGTGAGGGGATTGATAGTGAGGGGTTAAGTAAAATTGTGTTTGTTTTGATAACAATTATTAGTGTAGAAATTATTAAATTATTTTTATATAAAATAATAAAACAAATAAAAAAATATAAAAAATTAAACATTAATATTTAAAAAAAATTCCTAATATCTAAAAAATAAAAAATATATATATAAAAATTTCTAATCCCCTCACTATTTTTCTAATACCACATCTACCTCCTCCATCCAAATCCCCCTTTCCAACCTCCATCTATATCCCCTCCTCCATCCTAATCCCTTCTCCAACTTTACAAACAAACATAACAAAATAACCTCACCTCCATCCTAATTCCCTCCCATCCATTACACTCCAAAACAAACGGGGCCTAAAGATTTAATATTCATCGGAAGTTAATTAATATTATGGGACGGTTAGAATATTTTATGGGTCTTACTCATCCCCATTTCAATTCAAGCAAGAAAGATAAATTTCCCTTAAAGAGGTCACGTTAATAAATCTTTATTTTAATTCAAACATGATTAAGGGATGGTTTAAACTCATAATTAATGATGTGGTAGATTATAGATTGTTGATTTTACGCTCTGGTGTAGGAATGGCAACAGGGCGGGACGGGGACGGGGCCGGGGATTGCCCTCCCCGTCCTCGATCCCCGTCGGTGGAAATTTCTCTGGCCCCGACCCCGATTCCCGACGGGGAAACTATCACCGGCCCCGCCCCCGCCCCCTAACGGGGATCGGGTTTCCCCGACCCCGAAAATTCCCCGACCAAAAAAAAAAAAAAAAAAAAAAATCAGTCCCAAATCTGATTCAAATTTCAGTCCCAAAAAAATTTCAACCACAGATTCATATTCAACAACAACAAACAAGATCAGATCATCATCATCAACAGATTTAAATTAAAAAAAAAAATAATCTGAAAACCTAACAGATCTAAATTAAAAAAAATAATCAACAGATTTCAATTAAAAAAAAAAATCTAACAGATCTAACAGATTCATCATCATAATCTGAAAATCTCAAGATCTGAGTACAGGGAGAGGCTGCGGCGAGGTCGACTGTGAGAGGCTGTGGCGAGAATGAGCTGTCGGTGAGTTGCAGCTGTGATGCTGGTGTTAAAGTGAGGATGAGTGTAGACACCCCATTTTTGACCGTCCTCAAGACTTGGACGTCACCGTTTGAACACTCGGTGATCATCCATGTTTGTGTTCGTTTGGAGCTCCCCGAGGTCTCGACTGCGCGCCTTGCCCCAGGATCTCCGAACTCGACTTTTCCGTGTTTGGTTTTGGCACCAAACACTTGTGTTTTTGCCTCGAAGGGCGGGGAATGACTTGTTGGCCATCCCCACATCCCACCGGCCTTCCCCTAGCATCACCGGTTGTTTAGGGGTGCCACCGGCCATGGTTTCTTAAAATAAATGACTGGTCGGCATAATATACTGCCGACCGGCACCTTTTTGTGCCGATGGCATCTTTTGCTGGCCGGTGTGACTCCTTTGCACCCTTGAGGCATGGTGCATGCCAGCTGTGCCAGCTGGAATGCACCATCACTCCTCCCCGTGCGGTTTTGGCTGGTATGAGCCTTTGAACCCCTTGGTTCCTTCTAGAAGGATGAACCCTTGGCTGAGCTTCTTGGAGAAGCTTTGCCAGCTGTTTTAGCTTCTCCAAGAAGCCTAGACTCCTTTGCACCCTTTGCCCCTTTCACTTGGCTTCTTGGAGAAGCCAAGAACCATTTGCTTAATCTATATATAAAGCCCTTCTCCTCCTTTGTTGAGGGTTGGAAGTTTTAAACCTAAAAACTAGAGCTTATATACATATATCTGCTAGATACATCATCTCTCTCCATATTTCCCTCTCTCTCCTCCCTTAGTGTGTGTTTGGTAGCCCAAAAGTGCATTTTTACCTTATTTTTGCACTAATACACACACCATTACACCTTGCTCCGAGGTTGAGAGGCTTGGGGGGTTGATTCTTGAGTCTTTGGACTGATTTTGATCAAAAGAAGAGGGCTGGACCAACTGTTCTTCAAAGGATCTTCAAGGGTAACTACTTTGCTTTAGTTTCCCCAAACTTGCACTAGTTTTTAACCTATCTTGCTTGCTTTTTTAAGTTTTGTACATAACATAAAAAAAGCTTGTATTTTCATGCTTAAGAACTTTCATTAAGGGTATTTTGTGATTTGAGTTCAAACTCACCCTCTTAGGCCTTATTTGGCCATTTTGGTGCTTCCTTTGTGAGGCCTTGTTTGCTTGAGTTTTTTGGTCTTCTCACCACTGAAAACCAGTGGGTTTTCAGTGGTGAGGAAGGTGGTTTGAAGTCTTGTATAGGGGAGGGACACCCCTCTCCCTTCATTGCCTCATTTCCTTGCCTTTTGGTTAAAAGGGCAACATGTATGCTTGATTGTTTTTGGCCCTATTTCAGAACTTTTTGGGTGTCCTTAGGTCGCATATGATCTCTGTTTTTGGTCGGATTTGTACCCCTTTGCATGCTTAACATACTTGCTTTACATCCCTCTATTTGGCCTAGAAATGCATCTTGTGTTTAGGTCATGGTTCTTGCATGTATTGGCTTAATTTCATGAAGATATTGACATTATTTCACCATGTTCAAGGTCTGTTGGCCATTTGTTTCAGTCATGCTTGCCATATTTGGTGTCCTCTCTTTGTGTTTTGGCTTGTAAGCCTCGAGCATATTGACCTCTAGCATGCGTAGCTTAGTCCATCCTCATGATTTGGCATCATGTAGGATCATATTTCAGTCCATAAATCATGCTTGTATGCTTGCATATGTGACCTCTTTCATGCTTTGAGGATATGCCCTTTTATGCCTTGTAATGAGCTTTGGTGCATGCATCTCATTGGAGCCACTTAAATTGCCATATTAGTGGGTTTTGGAGTCCATTTTTGCATGCTAAAGTTCTGTTTTTACTTGTCTAATTCATGCCATGATTGGTCATATTGGTAGAAGTAAAATGCCCCTTTTTGTGCCTTAGCCCTAGGTCCATTGGCTTGCATGTTGGCATGAGAGTTTGTCCATCATTTTGGGCACTTTTAGGTACTGTTTTGAGGTGAATTAAGGTCTGCCCCTTTACCATTTTAAGCCACCATTGCATGCTTGTTTCATGTTTGTTGCATGATTGCTTCATTAGGTGTTGTAACATGATAATCTTATTGCTTAAATTGTCCATGTTTGCATTGTATTTGCATCTTGCATGCCTAGCATTGCATATTTGCCATAGTAGTTGCATGGCATTTGGCATGCCTTGCATAATTAGTATCATGTTGCATTTTGAGCCATGTGAGCATAACATGCATTGCATTACTTGGTTTGGGGTGTCAAACCAAGTGTGAGGGTTAAGGAGCGTTCATACCGTAAGTGATGCAACGTGCCTTAACTCTCGGTCACCGGGGCCTTTGACTTTGACATGATAAGGACTTGGTCCTCATTTGTGTGTTGCATGCATTCTTACATCAAATGGCAAGCTTGATCTCTTGGGCTATCATGCACAATTGATGGCTCGAGGATCGAGGGCCATGCTTCCCTGAGTTCAACACATGATGGGGGACATGACCATGCTTACATGTACCTGAAATCCCATGCCATATGCTGTCTGTCCTCTGTTGCTGTCAAAACTGTCTCCTGCAGGAAGTTTCTGCCGACCGGCATAATTCAGTGCCGACCGGCTATTGGTGAATGGCCGATGACTCAATCAGCAGCCGATGGAAGTTATACACTGCCGGTGGGTACTTCCTCCAGCCGGTGGTATTCTGCAGTGTGCAAGGAACCTGTCCCAAAACTTTGGCATTTTTCAGAGAAGCAAGGCAGTAAAAACAGAGGCAGCAATGGTATGGTGCGGGCTTTCCGGACGAGATGGGTTCGAGCATGCATCACTCGCGCATCCCGAGGCGGGGGGCTGTGGCCACCTTTCTTCCTTTTGCATTCATTCTGTTAAGTAAATTAGAAATTCTGTAATAATTTATTTGTTTATTATTCGGACTGTAATATTCATTTGGACCCTCCGAGTGAGGGCAATTGTATAATAAGTGTGCGTGAGTGTGTGTATGTCTTCCAATCCCCACTTCTTTCTTCCCTTTTATTTACCTGCTTTGATGGTTAGTATTAGGGCACGTTTAAATTAGCATACCTCATGCAATGCATGCATGCATTCATTCATTTGTCTTACATGCACCGGGCTCGGCGCATCATTCTAACTGCATCTGTATTTCAATTTCCAAATTGAATACGTGTTAGTTGTAGCACTTCACATGTCATCGTAGATTAGCCGAGCCTATCCTAATCACATTTTGCTTGTGTTGCATTAGTCATTTTAACATGAACTAGGACATGCATGTTTGCTAACTAGTTTATTGTTTTGGCATGGAGTACGATGTAAGTATTTTCGCTTTAGCATATTGCATGCGTGTGAATGTTGCCATGATAGTATGCTTACCATGTGGCTAAATGCTTATATGAGATAAACTGTTTGAATGCTTGTAGGTGAAGGTTGGATTGTTTAAGTTGGAAAAACTCGTTGAAATCCGTGTTTTAGCCTACTTGCGAGTAGCAAATTCCAAAACATTTTTCCAAAACAAACGGATATGCAATGCTTGTTTCCAAATTAGGCAATCTAGTCTATACTTGTTTGCTGTGCGCATAACGTAGTAATTCTAGGCTAATAAATGGAATAAGAACACATAACGTTTTCAAAATCGAATATCATGGTTAGTAGAGGCCGGTCTTCGGACCGGGCGAAAGGGGGTGCTCATAGCTGACCTTCCCCGATCGTACCCAAGCTCCCGAGCCAAGACAACTTTGGTGATGACGGACATGTGGCCTTCGGCACCGAGTTAGGGTTTCCTAAATTCCCCCATAAAAAATATTTAGGTGGCGACTCTGTATCTGGCGAAGCAGTCCATGTTTGGCACTTCTTTTCAAAAAATCTGTTTCTCAAAACGATTTGCCGGATTTGGACTCTTTGGTTCAAGATTAAGAACTGTGACGATTTGAGAGTCCGAACTGTAGCGGGGTCCCTCGCGGACGTGTTACAGTTTCTGGCGACTCTGCTGGGGACAATTAGAGAGCTTAACTCGAACTCGTGATATCCTGTTTTGATTTCATTTATGTGTCTCTTTGCATTGCATATGCATTGGTGCGCCTAGGACACCGTGTTTGCCATCTGCCATTCCTGAACGGTTTGCCAGAGGCTTGTCTTGTCAAGGCATGACCATAAGGCTGACCGGTTATGGGCTCTGACAGTATGGGAACACAAACCCCGGTTTTTCCGGGGCACCCTTTTTGACCATTCGACCTAGTGCATATCGAAATCCATAGTGACCATTCCAAGTTAGGACGGGTTGCTTACCCGATGTTAGGATGTTTGAAAACTGCTGCGTGCATAGTGAAACCCTAGCTCTTGACAAAATAGGACAGGGAAACCCTACCCCAACATAGGGGTGTTTTGGCTCTCTTTACTTGCTATGTGCTTTTAGAGTGTTGCTCTACAGGAACGTGCATATCAGTTTGCAAGATTGAGTATTAGACCTGAGGGCATCAGTATCAGTTTATGAGAATCAATTATCTGCGGGTATCAGGTTCAGTTTTGAGAACAGTGATTTTGGGGAACAGTGATCAGTGACGAGGAACAGTGTGTTCGGCTTACCAACTGTGTATTATGGATACCCAACTGTGCATTGTGTGTGTTTATTTTATGCCGTTATGCTGTCCGGTTGTTAGTTTATTTACTGCTTTATTTATGTTTTTGCTAGGTAGTTTAGCATCATTGCTTCCAACCCGGTAGATATTCCCCAAGCACTCTGGATTAGAGGTCGTCGGCTCCATCGATCTGAGGATCTGGTAGACGGACAACTAGTGTACCACTCTCTACCCCCGGTTACCAGACGAATGACAACTAGGCAGAGGGCATCAGTTCAACAGTCTGTACAGAGGGCTTTATCTACCCCACCTGTGTACAGTAGGGATCAGGATCCTGTTTCACCCACAGAAAGGGAACATATACCGACAATTCAGTCAGAACAGAACAGCATGGCTAGTTTAGAAGAGATGGTGCGCCAACTCCAAGAAAGCATGAAAGTGATGCAGCAGGATGCTGTCCGACAGGCAGAATTCGCCAAACAACAAGCCACAGTTATGAATGAGCAAGCGGAGTTAATCGTGAGATTGCAGCAGCAAACTGGAGCATCTGCTTCACAGCAAGTCCCTCCCCCACTAAGGGTTCCGATACCCGAAGAGACGCCAAATGCCCGGAATGTCCAAGAAGATACAGACATCCCAACGGGGCCGGCTCCACCCCCGATTCTGCCTCAACAATCCAAGGCACCCACTCCTATCAACCAATCGGATTCTCCCTTCGAGTCCGAGGTGGACCCCGTGGCATTAAAAATGCGCAAGCTTAAAAAGCTGTTCAAGAAATCTCAAGGTGTGAAGTCCATTCCGAACATTGGAGACGGATACACTGGCGCAGCCGTGACGCTGGCAGATCGGTTTAAGATGCCACAAATTGATCGTTTTGACGGATCTGGGGATCCCATGGTGCACCTACGACTATTTTCAGACGTCCTAAGGCCAATGGGCCTCACTAGACTGCAGAAGCTGTCTTTATTTGGCCGGACCCTGTCGGGTGTAGCAGCCACATGGTATTCCAAATTGGAGGATGACGTCAAGAGAAGTTGGGACGAGATGGCTGAGGCCTTCATCCTGCAGTACTCATATAATACACAAATCGAGATCACGACCCGGGATCTCGAGACAACGAGGCAAGAACCCAAGGAGAGCTTCTCAGAATTCGTAACCAGATGGCGGGCTAGGGCTTCGATGATGACCTTAAGACCCACGGACAAAGACCAGATTCGGATGATTGTGTGCAATCTTCAGTCGAAGCTAATGCAAAAGATGATTGTACTCCCCTTCCCTACCTTTTCTGATCTGCATGAAATGGGGGTGCAGATCAAAGATGCCTTAAAACAAGGTTTGATTGATAATGACCGGAAGCAACCCCGCAGAACTTTCAATCGTAATACTAATGCAGGCCCGAGTGGCGCTACAACTACCAGGACCTCTGAAGTGAGTATGGTCACCACCAACCTTTCCCCGAGAACTATGGCAGCCACACCATTCTCCGGTGCGTCCGGAAGCAACCCACAAACAGCCAAATACCCTCCCAAAAATACCAGAACCTTCGCTCCGCTTTATATGCCCCTGTCCAAAGCTTTGGGGGTTTTGATCAGAAAAGGGCATCTGAAGCCCCTAGAGCCGCGGCCCTTACCGGAAAGACTCCCCGCTGCCTACAATCCAGCCAAGTATTGCGCATTTCACCAGCAGCACGCTCACGACACCAACCTGTGCTTTCGATTGTGTCATGAGATTCAAGATCTCATTGATAACGGAGTGATTTTACTTCCTGAGAAACCTAATGTTACTACAAATCCTCTCCCCACACATAACCAAGCTCCACCACCCAAAAGAATCAATTTCATCCACACTGGAGTCGTGTCCTACGATCCTAGTATCTATATCACACCCTCCTACCTGCCTAAGCCGGAGGTTTTCCTTCCTGATTGCACCGATTTGTGCATGATGGACGTCTCCATGACCCAACCCAAGCCAGTGGTGGTGACCATCGAGAGCAGGAGAGAGAAGACTCCAAAGGAGAAGGGGGTTGTCGAGCTAGAGTCTGCGGAGTCTGGGAGTGATGTTGGGAATGCCTATAGTCCGAGTGACTACATTTCACCAATGGGCCAGAATAGACCAGATGTGGAATTTCCAGCAGGAGGAGAGCTGTGTGCAATCCAAGGGGACAGTCCAGGACAGGGAACGAATGATTTGACAGCTGTGGAAAAGGATCTTGCCAAGTTCCAGTTTTACGGTAACCAAGATCCAGAAGACTCAACCGTCAACTGGTTCGATTATGAGGAATCGACAGAGGCCACGGGATGGTTGGACGATCAGCCAGATGTGGTAGGAGAGTTTTAGTCAAAACAAGGCCCGGCAGGGGCAGGAATGTCAATAAGGCCAAGTTTGGGAAGACTAAAAAAGTGTACTTTTTGTCTTTTTGGACTAAAAAATTGAGGTTGAAAATATGGATGTTTGGGTTAACTTTTTGACTTTTTATTGAAAAATGTGTAATAAAAAAATTGTAAAAATTGATTTGTAGAGAAAAATTTGAATTGGGAGTTGTGCAGCCGTAATTGTTGACTTTTGGTGAATAGTGTTAACTTTTTAGCTTTTTGAGTAACTTTTTGGCTTTTTGGCTTATTTGGGACTTCCCAAACTTAGCCTAACAGCCGGGAGGGTCGAAGAACAGAGTACATCGCCGGAGAGCGCCGGTGTCGAGAGTTTCGCTCGGGAATGGAGCATTTTGAGTACAGGGATCATTGAACAATCTACTGCATTGACACAGTCAGAACAGGAAAGATTCGAAGATTCTGAGAGGATTAGGAAGGCAAAAGCCCACGTGGGGGTTGAGACCGCTGCAAGTACAGAAATAGAGAATGCTGCGAGCATAGGAATAGAAGGTACTGCAAGTATTGGAACAGTCATGCCAGAACCGGACAGGTGCCTGTCAGCTGCAGATGGCATGTGGTGGGAAGACGATGATCTATGTCTTGCCCACACGGACGAGGATTGGGGAGGTAACCAACCAGATGATACCTGGTATATCGGCGAAGTCGATCACATGACTAGGAGTGGACGGTACTTCAAGCCTCCACACCTGGATCAACCAGAGGCGTCTGGAAAAGATAAGGAGGCAGAGAAGCAAAAAGAAAAGCAACTCGAAGATGAGGCCGTATTGAGACAATTGAAGAAGATACAAGCAGACATCTCCATCTGGGGGCTGCTTATGGCTTCTCAAGTACATAGACAGGCTGTCCTTTCAGCCATGGATAAAGCCAAGCTTTCTATAGACACCACGCCCGAACAGCTGGTGGGCCTAGTTTTTTCGGGAGGGACTACCCCGATGTTGACCTTTTCTGACAAAGAGCTACCACCTGAGGGTGCGAACCATAACAAGCCACTCTACATCTCTGTGGAGTGCAGAGATAAATGGATACCCGTGGTGCTTGTCGACACGGGGTCCGCCATCAACGTCTGCCCAGCAAGGACAGCCTATGCGATCGGTTTGAAAATCGCGGATTTTGTGCCAACGGCCCAGGTGATTCGGGCGTATGACAACACAAGCCGGGAAGTAATGGGAACAGTTAAGATTCAAACAAAGGTTGGGCCGGGACAGCATGAGATAGATTTCCATGTCTTGGAGGTCCCTGTAACTTTCAACCTGCTTTTAGGGCGGCCGTGGCTGCATCAAGTAAAAGCAGTCTCCTCCACCCTACATCAAGTGGTGAAATACCCCTATGGGAAGGGAGTAGCCATCGTTTTCGGAAATTCATCGATTCATCCGCCGCCGGAAGTATCTACACCTGTTCTCGAAATTGAGCACGGTATGGAAGATGTGTTCATATCGGGTTTTACCTTGGCTGAGGCTCAGGTTGTACAGGACATCATGGCTACTAGTGAAGGGGTATATGTCAATGCTTAGGCAGTCTATCTCATGAACAAGCTCCAACACATCCCCGGGATGGGATTGGGCAAGAGCGGCCGGAAAGGCGTCGCAGCATTGGCCGAAGTGCCACACAACCCTTATACCTTTGGATTGGGTTATCCACCCACCAAAGAGGACTGGATAAGGAAAGGAAAGGAAAGGAAATGGCCAGCAGAGCCAGGGCGAAGAAGGCCGGGAAGCCTTTTGAGTTGATGCATAGGCCCATTCAGGGTATCCTAAACAGATGCTTCGTCCGGGAGGGGGAAGACTTTCCGTTTTGTGGCTTCCCAGAACCATGGCTGAACGTGGAGAAGAAGCGCGTGTCGGGTTTTGAGATCTTCTTTGATTTACAGCTACCTGAGAATGACATCGCCGAAGGGCAAACAAATCTATCGGTTGAGGCTGAACAAAGTAAGGAAGTGCAGTCTGAGGACGCTGAAAACGAAATGGGGGTAGCACTGGCATGTCTACTTTCAGATCCTCCGATCGAACAGAAGTACTTGGGGGATAACTCCTCGGTATGCGTGATTGGGAACGAAACGGCTGCGAGCCTACCAGCAACTATTTTGGATGCATCCATCGCACCCTCTCTCGTCTGGCAATATGAAGAAGGATTTTTGTCCAGCAGCACCGGGTCAGGTAGTGAGCCGGAATCTGATTCCACCAAGTCCTGTGAGTCGGAATCAGGTTCCAGCTCGACTGAGTCTGAGTCCGGTATTCTTGGGGGTGATAACCCGGATGCCACAGTCCTGTCTATGTCGTCATTTTCTTTCTCTTTTGAGTCTGTTGTAACAGAAGAATCAGACGGCTTGGAAGTATTTAATGAGAACGATGTGGATGTGGTTTTTGAGTATTTTTCTGTGCCTTTGATTTATTGCTTAAATCAGGATTTTCAAAATTTTGATGAAAACGACGAGGAAGAAATTCCTCCGGTTTTGCAACGGTTAATTGATCAAGAGCAGGAAAGATTTGTTAAACCCTTAATGGATGAAATCACTACCGTGAATGTTGGTACTGAGGAGGACCCGCGGCTGGTCCAAATCGGGTCCACGTTGTCTTCGGAGGAACGCGAGCGCTTAGTCGCTTTATTAAAAGATTTCAAAGATGTTTTCGCGTGGTCCTACGAAGACATGCCTGGAATCGATCCTGAGATTGTACAGCACCGGATCCCTCTTGATCCCGAGGCCCGACCTGTCAAGCAGAAACTCAGAAGGATCCGCCCTGATTGGGCCATTAAGATCAAGGAAGAGGTCACCAAGCAAATCGATGCAGGCTTCCTGCTGGTATCCGAATACCCGACTTGGTTGGCCAACATTGTTCCGGTGCCGAAGAAGGATGGCAGAATTCGGGTATGTGTAGACTTCAGAGATTTGAACAGGGCCAGTCCGAAGGACGACTTTCCCTTGCCTCACATTGATGAATTGGTAGATTTCACGGCAGGACACGCCTTGCTTTCGTTTATGGATGGCTTCTCAGGCTATAATCAGATAGTAATGGCACCCGAAGACCGGGAGAAGACTGCATTCATTACCCCGTGGGGTACATATTGCTACAGAGTGATGCCATTTGGGTTGAAGAACGCTGGAGCTACTTATCAACGGGCAGCAACCACGATATTGCATGATATGATCCATAAAGAGGTCGAGGTGTACGTGGACGACATGATTGTCAAGTCCAAAGAAAAAGAGGGCCACTACACCGCCTTACAAAAGTTCTTTCAAAGGATTAGAGAGTTTCGGCTGCGGTTGAATCCCCAAAAGTGTACATTCGATGTTACAGCGGGGAAAATGCTAGGGTTTCTGATTACACAAAGGGGCATCGAGGTCGACCCTTCCAAAATCAAGGCCATCTTGGAAATGCCACCACCAATGACTGAAAAGGAGGTGCGAGGCTTTCTAGGTAAAGTGCAATTCATAAGACGGTTTATCTCAAAATTAACCTTGACTTGTGAACCACTTTTTGGTCTCCTGAAGAAAGGAAAGAAATTCCAATGGGACGGCCGATGTCAAGCAGCTTTTGAACAGATCAAAGAATATTTACAGAACCCGCCCGTGTTGTCACCACCGGAGCCAGGGAGACCGTTGATATTGTACCTTTCAGTAACTTAGACTACCATGGGCTGCATGCTCGCACAAGAGTCAGAGGGCAAAGTGGAAAGGGCCATCTACTATCTGAGCAAGAAGATGCTGGATTACGAGACCCGCTACACTCCGCTGGAGAAGGCTTGTTTGGCCTTGGTATGGGCTACCAGGAAGCTGCAGCACTACTTGTTAGCTCACTCTGTAATGTTGGTTTCACGCTTGGATCCCATCAAATATCGTTTCGAGAAACCGGCACTTACGGGCAGGCTAGCTCGTTAGCTGCTGTTGCTTTCTAAATTTGATTTGAAGTATGTAACACGCAAGTCAGTAAAGGGAAGAGCGGTAGCGGAGTTCCTTGCCGACCACCCGGTTGAAAGGGATGAAGCGGTTGAGTACCTGTTCCCAGATGAAGCCATTCTGCACATCGAAGATGAAACTTGGACGATGTACTTTGACGGAGCGTCAAACCAGTACGGGTATGGGATAGGAGTGTTGCTGATAGCGCCGGACGATTCCTGTATCCCTTTAGCATTCAAGCTCCGGTTCAAAGTCTCGAACAATGAAGCAGAATATGAGGCATGTATTGCTGGCCTAGAAGCAGCCCTAGAACTAGGGGCAAGACGGTTGGACGTCATTGGGGACTCGAACCTTGTTGTATCCCAAGCAAAAGGAGACTGGAAAGTCAAAGAGGAAAGGATGATAATTTACCACCAAACCTTGGATTTGTTGATTCCTCGATTTGAGAAGCTAAATTTCACCCACCTAGTAAGAGAGAACAACAGGTTCACAGATTCACTAGCAACTCTATCTTCCATGATAGACATCCCGTCCGGAGTCCGGATGCGTCCAGTCATTATTGATCAGAAGTTTGTGCCGGCGTATGAATCAATCGCTACCATAGATGAGGCTCAGGACGACAACCCCTGGTATTACGACATTTGGAACTTCTTGGAAAAGGAGGCATATCCACCAGGGGCAAATGCCAAGGATAAAAGGGCAATCAGAAGAATGACTGTTCAGTTCATCATCTGCGGGGGTAAGCTGTACAAGAGAGGTCATCCGGGAATGCATAAGCTCTGTGTAGAAGCTGAAGAATCGAAGCGCCTGATGGAGGCCATCCATGGAGGAGAGTGCGGTGCACACATGAATGGAGTAATGTTGGCCAGAAAGATCCTCAGACAGGGTTACTACTGGTCTACCATGGAAGAAGATTGTATCGGTTTTGTTCGGCGATGCCACAAATGCCAGATGCATGCAAACCGTATGAACATCCCGCCGTCAAAGCTGTACAACATGACGTCCCAATGGCCATTTTCCGTTTGGGGAATTGATGTGATCGGAGCTGTTACCCCGAAGGAATCGAATGGGCATGAGTTCATCCTGGTAGCGATAAATTATTTCACGAAGTGGGTCGAGGCCCAATCATACGCGGTGTTGAAGGCGTCGCACGTCGCAAAGTTCATCAGAAACAACATCATCTGTCGCTACGGGGTGCCAAACGAGATTATTTCAAATAACGGTTCCCACTTCAAGAAGGAAGTGATTGACTTGTTGGAGAAATATAACGTGGCTTTTCATAAGTCATCCACATACCGGCCGCAAACCAACGGTGCAGTTGAGGCCGCCAACAAGAACATCAAGCATATACTGCGGAAGATGGTGGAAACCTACCGGGATTGGCCAGATAAGTTTCCGTTTGCTCTGTGGGGCTACAGGACTTCAATTAGAACTTCTACCGGAGCGACTCCGTATTCATTAGTTTATGGGATGGAGGCCGTTCTACCTATCGAAATTGAGGTTCCGTCCTTACGGGTATTGGCTGAGTGTCAAATAACCGAAGCAGATTGGCAGCAGAGCAGGTTTGAGGAGCTCATGCTCTTTGACGAGAGAAGACTGAAAGCACTGTACCACGTTCAAGGTTATCAGCGCAGAATTGCCTGGGCTTTCGACAAGAAAGTTAAGTCCAGGAATCTAAAGGAAGGAGATTTGGTGCTTAAGGACAACCGAGCTCCCATCCACGACCCAAGGGGCAAGTTCAGACCCAATTGGACCGATCCCTACATCATCAAAGCTATCTGGTCAGGTGGAGCTGTGGTTCTGATGGACCTAGATGGCCTGGAATTTTCCCAACCGATCAACATGGACAAGTTGAAGAAATATTACCCTTGAGAGGCTCGCTAGGCCGAAAACCCGAAAGGGCGACCTAGGCAAAAATTAGAGCACAAAAAATTAGAAAATATAAAAACTGAGCTCGCAAGGCTGAAAACCCGCAAAGGGCGGCTTTGGCAAAAGTTAGAGCGCAAAAGGAGAGTGAAAATACCCGAGTGAACCTAAGCCTGAACTACGTAAGGCTTGATTCTCATCTTTGGGATACGTAGGCAGCTTCATCCTGAATTTCAGCCATAACACTTCCCCGATCAACTTTGTCCATTTGATCATCTCAGTCATCTTTGTCTATCAGCATCCATTGGAATCTCCGGTGCAGTGCTACTCAGACTAGGGGCAACTTTCCGTTGCCATGCAGTGCCGTGGTACTCCTCAGACTAGGGGCAACTTTCCAGTTGCAGAGATCCGGGGTTGTGCATCTCAGTGACAGATTTCAGGCGTGTTCAGCTTTGATCCACATTGAAAATGTCTTTGAAAAGTTTTAATAAAAGCTGACTTTGTTCAGAATAATCTTTTTACAACTTTGACCAATTTTGGACCAAAGTGAAAAATTTTCAGTACCACAACTTTCAATTTCATTGATTTCAAAACAAAGTCCTCCTACTCTTGCATACAATCGAAGTTGCTTTTTATTACATTCATGAAGAAAACTTGGAAGTACTAATAAAGCAATAAATCAGGGGCATAGTCAAGTCAGGTGCTCCTGCGCCCCCTCCCAGAGCTGGTCGAAGCCTCTGACGCCAAGATGGGTCCGACCTGTGCCTCCTCATTAAGCCAATCCAAGCACTCATCAGACAAGGTACAGCTGAAAGTAAGAGCGGGGGCCAGGAGTTCTCTCATCCTCCACGCGGTGGCCTACCAAGCAAGTTGTGCGCCTCAGGCTGGGAATGCAGCAGGATACTCTATCCCTTTTGGCGGGCAGGTCTGATCATGGCCAAATTGGCATCGAATCCGGAATGGGAAGTAGAATACACAGTGAGTGAGACCCACCAATTGAATCCCAGTCTACCGGGGCATATTGTAACTCATTGCCGGAAGGCTCAGCCAAGGGCACCGCCAAGCAATACGGTCTGCGGACAAGCGGCACATCCAAGCGAACCACCATCCCTCATCCAGGGCATTGACTAGACGGTGCTGGAAGAAGTAGCCGCGAGCTGAATATGCTGGGCAAGAGTCCACAACCTGCAGTTTTTCCATCAACCATACCTGGGAAGGGATGAAAAATGAGAGAATAAAGAATAGAGAGATGTACGATGAGAGAAAAGCCAGAATAGGGTTTTGTGAGAAAAGACCGAGCTTGAGGGCCGAGTGATGTGAGCAAGGCATAATGTGAGGTTGGGTGGGAAACATTACCTGTAGTAGTAGTGGACTCCCTGCTAATCTCGTCGTCTCATGACGATAAAAGGCGTCTAAGCCCATTAACGTCTCAGCCAGAGTCATGGCAATGCAGCTCTTGCCCTCCTTCAAGCCTTGGGCAACCTCAATCAGCCGGACACTAGACCCTCCAGAGCCTGAGACGAATAGAAAATGGGATAGCATAAACAAACAGAGAGCATGTCGCCGGAAGCCTTGCCAGTGATGGTTGTTACGATCACCAGCATCAGAAAACCAATCGGTCAAACTCGGAATGTCCAGCATCTCGTCACAAATCAGAGACCGAGCGTCACGCATGCTGAGTCCACACATTCGCCCTAAGGATTGGGCATGACCAAAATTAAGTTGGGGCAGGAGCTCCTCGTCACGCTCGGACTCCATTAAGGCTCGGAAATCTTCAAAGGTAGGACATATTTCTTGCCCAGCGAAGCTAAGGACATGCGTCACCGGATTCCAAAACCTTGCCGCGGCATGAAGAAATGGGAGGTGCAACGGGGTACGACCCAGGGTGAATAGTGCATTTATGCCGAAACCCCGGAAATTCAACTTTTCCGAGCCATCCAAGCTAGCAATCCAAGCTGTGAGATTTTGAGCAAGAAACTCTTCCATTAGAGCAAATCAGTGTGGAATTGAGAAAAAATACGAAGCTGGGGTCTTTAGTAGGAGATAAGGTTGGGTGGAGGACAGGTGTCAACATTCTGGTGATTCCCCCATTTAGAGCCGGCCGGCCAAACGTCTTGCCGACCGACCATTATATTTTGCCGACCGAACAAACTTTTGGCCGGTGTCCATTCCTTAAGGCCGATCGCCTCTACCCCTAGCTGGTGGGATTCCTCCTAGTTCCCTGAGATGTTTATGCTAGGCATTGGGGAACTTCACCACCTCCAATCCCTCCCCCGGTGATCGATTCTTGCGGAGTCACACCTGTCCGCTTGTCAAGATATTGTACATTTGCTTATCGAGTTGTATTTTACTCTCTTTGAGCTCTGGATTTGTTTATCGAGTTGTATTCATACTTGTTTGGTTATATCATGCCTTTGTTTTGCTTATCGAGTTGTAAGTCGGTTCACTACCTGATTATTACGATGCGAATACTCGGTGTTCAAAATAAGTTCAATTTCGTTCACATTGTGGTGTGATACCTTGCGATGCGATGCATAGAAAGTTTACAAATGCAACATCTTTTGAACAAAATGGTTGTTTCATTCCCGTCACGTGCTTTGCAAAATGTGTAATTTTGAGAAAGAATAAAACCTGCCCGAGGCAGTGCAATGTGCTTAAACTACCGGTAAAAAGGAAAGTAAAACATAGAATGACAGGGTAGCAAAGTGTCGGAATGGATACCAACAAAACTCCCCTGGCGGTCAACGCACCTTCCATGCCTTTGTTCGGGTCAACGACATGGTTTGGCACCTTCATTACTTGAGACCATGTGGAGAAGCTGTAACAACCCTCATACTGTTTACCGATTAATGACTGATTAATTGCCGATAACCATCGATTACCGTTAAACTGAATTGATTATGACTGATAGTTGAACTGATTAAAGTACTGAACTGACTGACCGAAATTGAAACTGAATTGAATGAATACATCTGTTTGAATTGCATTATATCTGTTGATTGTTTATTTTATCTGTTCATATTTGAGCATTTAATTGAAGGCCTTATCGGCGGCCGAATTAGAAACCGATTGATGTTCCATGACCCTCGTAATTAATGTGATTTTATGGTGTATTTACCTGAAAACTGATTGGGTATGATTAAATTAGATTAAAATAAGCTAATTAAAGAGTTTGACGTAATTACACTTTTGCCATCTAGTGGGGCCTTTGTTTACTCATATTTGAGCCTTGTGTATGCTTTATCAAAACATTTCTTCAGCTCATTTTGAGCACATCACCGACCTTGAGGGAGAGAGGGAGAGAATAGAATTGTTCTTGGGGGTTTGGCTTAGTCAACTTGAAGAATTGCTTGAAATTGAAGTGTATCTGCCTATTTGAGCTCCCTCACTTCTAATTCTACACCTAAGGTAGATCATTCATCATCTTAATGGTGTCCTTGAGTTGTTCTTGCATGATTCATGCTTCATTGTAGAACTAAGTCTTGTTTTGGTTCATTGTTGTTGAATTGAAGCTTGATTGTTGCATGCATGTACATATATTGGAGTTTTGAGGTTGTAGTTCATAATACCTCACATGCATGTCCATCTTTTGGTCATACTGTATGAGTTCATCTTGTTTTTGAAGGTTTGAGCTCTTTTGAAACAGCATTAATTTTCTGGAAATTTAGCCCAAGAGGTCGAGTTTTGATGCTTTTGAACTTGGTTTTGAGCTTGGATGTGCAATCTGGGTTTTCCAGATTTCGCACTTCCGCTCGAGCGGGGGGAAATGCCGCTCGAGCGTGGAATCCGAGCATCCAGCATCTCTCTGCACTGTTTTACAGTCCGCTCGAGCGGAGGATTGGGCGCTCGAGCGGAGTCTTGTCTCAAGCTCGAGCGGGCGTCGAGCGGAGATTTCACCCATCCAGTACTTTTACAGTACGCTCGAGCGGGTAAGTTTACGCTCGAGCGTGTACCTTTGTTGCGTGACCGCTCGAGCGGGGAAACATGCGCTCGAGCGGGACCCTATTTTTTCTGAAAATGCTTTTAAATGTACATCTTTGCATCCTCATCCCATTCTAGGCATTCTTAGGCCTAGTTTAAGGCATCTTGTTGAGGATATAGATGTAGAACACACCGAGGCATTAGGAATTAAGTTATTACCGTTCCCAATTGGATAGCTTAGTGTGTGTTCAATCTGTTAACTGTGTAGGGTTGGTGACTGGGGAGACACGCTCTAGCATACTGTGGCCCAAACTCTGTGAGTAACAATTGTGTAAAGATATGTTCAACTGATATCTTTTGAATACTGAACTGAACTGTTTACTGAACTGGTATTACTGAATGAATGTATGTCCTTTATTTCTGAACTGTACTGTGGCATCCTTAGTACCTACTGTTCACTGTTACTGTTACTGTTACAGAGATCTCTGTCGGTTCCCTCGTGGAACCACTACTGTTTACTGACTGATGGCCATCATTACTGTTTGGTCTTTTAAGACCTACTGTTACTGTTATGCTAATGGATGTACCACATATGACTGTTTGCTGTACTGAACAACTGAAATACTGATTGAATTGAACTGTTTTCATTACTGTAAGGACATTCATTCTAAACCCCTTTACGCTTTATGTTATTCACTGGGCTTTAGCTCACTGCTCATATATATATGTAGGTGTACAGGCACCAGATCGGAGCTAGGAGCGTCAGGGTAACTTCAGTTTTGTCAAGCCAGCCTTTGTGCCTCACTGCGAGGTTCCGAGTTGCCATGCTATGGCTTGGGGGTGTTTTGTTTGTTTCCCCCCACCTGTCTTCATACTGTCTAACTGTTCTGTATAGACTGAATGTTTACCGTACTGTTATCAAGGGATTAGGTCCCGGTACTGTGTGACTGTAAATTCTGTATAGACTGTACTGTTTGTGTATGTATGAATGCATGAAAAATCTTTTTGGCATGCAGACCGTCGCAGCTCATTGGACATTGTTTAATTACTGTTTTGGCTTCCGCCAGGCCCTGTACTCTGTTTTACTGTATTACTGTTAAGCAGGCCTTCGGTAATCTCGGATTACTGGCCGGTTACGGTGCTAAACCCATAGGGCCGGGTTTGGGACGTGACAGAAGCGCACTTTTTTAAACGTGGACCTTCGAGTTGACCTCAGGCCACAACTTCTGCGAATGATGCTCGATACGTACGAAGAACGTCCCTTCCCGTATCCTCTTCATGTCTTGAGGATTTCCACAAATCACTTCAACTACACTGTGTTACAGTATTTTACCCCCCCTTGCATTATGAATGATATGTTCTCACTCACATGTGTTCAAGTTTCTCTTTATACACTTTACTTGCGTAGACCGCATGTTAATTACATTACCTGTGTAGACCGCATGTCTGTAATCAATTTCATTACTTGCGTAGATCGCATGTTAATTACATTACCTGCGTAGACCGCATGTCTATAATCAATTTCATTACCTGCGTAGACCGCGTGTTAATTACATTACCTGCGTAGACCGCATGTTTGTAATCAATTTCTTTACCTGCGTAGACCGCATGTTAATTACACTACCTGCGTAGACCGCATGTTTGTAATCAATTTCATTACTTACGTAGACCGCATGTTAATTACACTACCTGCGTAGACCGCATGTTTTGCTTGCGTAGACCGCATGTTAATTACATTACTTGCGTAGACCGCATGTATTGTTTGCGTAGACCGCATAATTGTTCAATTCCATTACTTGCGTAGACCGCATGTATTACTTGCGTAGACCGCATAATTGTTCAATTCCATTACCTGCGTAGACCGCATGTTTTGCTTGCGTAGACCGCATGTTAATTACATTACTTGCGTAGACCGTATGTATTGCTTGCGTAGACCGCTTGTTTGTTCAATTCCATTACCTGCATAGACCGCATGTTTTTCTTGCGTAGACCACATGTTTGTTCAAATTTCATTACTTGCGTAGACCGCATGTTTTGCTTGTGTAGACCGCATGTTTGTTCAAATTTCATTACTTGCGTAGACCGCATGTTTTGCTTGCGTAGACCGCATGATTATTCAATTTCATTACTTGCGTCGACCGCATGACTTGCCTGCGTAGACCGCATGATTATTCATAATCATTTCATTACTTGCGTAGACCGCATGTTTCGCTTGCGTAGACCGCATATTTGTTCAAAAATTCATTACTTGCGTAGACCGCATATATTGCTTGCGTAGACTGCATGTTGGTTCAAATTTCATTGCTTACGTAGACTGCGTGCTTATGATCAAATTCATTGCCTGCGTAGACCGCATGCTCCACTTACACATCTGTACCTTCATAGCATTGTTATGCTCCCCACTTGCTTTGTGTTGTCACGCATTCCGAGTACACTATTATGCATGTTGCTAACGATATTGTACCGGTTAAGTTTGTTTTCTTTGCAGGCACGATATTGTATGTACGGTTCATTTGAGGCTGGTGCAACCAGACGAGCCGCACAGGTATTGTATCCTCCGAGTGAAACGTATTGAGAATTATATAATTCTCTTACATCCCTTCTCCATTGTAGTGTAGTTCGGTGTATGCTAGCTTAAAATTGTCGCATGTATGCTTCATTACAGCTTTCTTTGCATGATCATAAGTTATGCTCGGCTTCGTACATTGTCTTGCATTTTGCCCCTGTCTTCGGGCGCATACCTTGTTTGTCTTGTATGTTTGTCTGAGTCTTTGGCCTTGTCAAAAATGGGTCGTCTCTGGGCTTTGACATTCACTCCCATCATTGTTATGACTTTCGAGTTCTGTCAAAGAGGGGCAACTGTAGACACCCCATTTTTAACCGTCCTCAAGACTTGGACGTCACCGTTTGAACACTCGGTGATTATCCATGTTTGTGTTCGTTTGGAGCTCCCCGAGGTCTCGGTTGCGCGCCTTGCCCCAGGATCTCCGAACTCGACTCTTCCGTGTTTGGTTTTGGCACCAAACACTTGTGTTTTTGCCTTGAAGGGCGGGGAATGACATGTTGGCCATCCCCACATCCCACCGGCCTTCCCCTAGCATCACAGGCTGTTTAGGGGTGCCACCGGCCATGGTTTCTTAAAATAAATGACCGGTCGGCATAATATACTGCCGACCGGCACCTTTTTGTGTCGATGGCATCTTTTGCTGGCCGGTGTGACTCCTTTGCACCCTTGAGGCATGGTGCATGCCAACTGTGCCAGCTGGAATGCACCATCACTCCTCCCCGTGCGATTTTGGCTGGTATAAGCCTTTGAACCCCTTGGTTCCTTCTAGAAGGATGAACCTTTGGCTAAGCTTCTTGGAGAAGCTTTGCCAACTGTTTTAGCTTCTCCAAGAAGCCTAGACTCCTTTGCACCCTTTGCCCCTTTCACTTGGCTTCTTTGAGAAGCCAAGAACCATTTGCTTAATCTATATATAGAGCCCTCCTCCTCCATTGTTGAGGGTTGGAAGTTTTAAACCTAAAAACCAGAGCTTATATACATATATCTGCTAGATACATCATCTCTCTCCATATTTCCCTATCTCTCCTCCCTTAGCGTGTGTTTGGTAGCCCAAAAGTGTATTTTTACCTTATTTTTGCACTAATACACACACCATTACACCTTGCTCCGAGGTTGAGAGGCTTGGGGGGTTGATTCTTGAGTCTTTGGACTGATTTTGATCAAAAGAAGAGGGCTGGACCAACTGTTCTTCAAAGGATCTTCAAGGGTAACTACTTTGCTTTAGTTTTCCCAAACTTGCACTAGTATTTTACCTATCTTGCTTGCTTTTTTAAGTTTTGTGCATAACATAAAAAAAGCTTTTATTTTCATTCTTAAGAACTTTCATTAAGGGTATTTTGTGATTTGAGTTCAAACTCACCCTCTTAGGCCTTATTTGGCCATTTTGGTGCTTCCTTTGTGAGGCCTTGTTTGCTTGAGTGTTTTGGTCTTCTCACCACTGAAAACCAGTGGGTTTTCAGTGGTGAGGAAGGTGGTTTGAAGTCTTGTATAGGGGAGGGACACCCCTCTCCCTTCATTGCCTCATTTCCTTGCCTTTTGGTTAAAAGGGCAACATGTATGCTTGATTGTTTTTGGCCCTATTTCAGAACTTTTTGGGTGTCCTTAGGTCGCATATGATCTCTGTTTTTGGTCGGATTTGTACCCCTTTGCATGCTTAACATACTTGCTTTACATTCCTCTATTTGGCCTTGAAATGCATCTTGTGTTTAGGTCATGGTTCTTGCATGTATTGGCTTAATTTCATGAAGATATTGACATTATTTCACCATGTTCAAGGTCTGTTGGCCATTTGTTTCAGTCATGCTTGCCATATTTGGTGTCCTCTCTTTGTGTTTTGGCTTGTAAGCCTCGAGCATATTGACCTCTAGCATGCGTAGCTTAGTCCATCCTCATGATTTGGCATCATGTAGGATCATATTTCAGTCCATAAATCATGCTTGTATGCTTGCATATGTGACCTCTTTCATGCTTTGAGGATATGCCCTTTTATGCCTTGTAATGAGCTTTGGTGCATGCATCTCATTGGCGCCACTTAAATTGCCATATTAGTGAGTTTTGGAGTCCATTTTTGCATGCTAAAGTTCTGTTTTTACTTGTCTAATTCATGCCATGATTGGTCATATTGGTAGAAGTAAAATGCCCCTTTTTGTGCCTTAGCCCTAGGTCCATTGGCTTGCATGTTGGCATGAGAGTTTGTCCATCATTTTGGGCACTTTTAGGTACTGTTTTGAGGTGAATTAAGGTCTGCCCTTTTATCATTTTAAGCCACCATTGCATGCTTGTTTCATGTTTGTTGCATGATTGCTTCATTAGGTGTTGTAACATGATGATCTTATTGCTTAAATTGTCCATGTTTGTATTGCATTTGCATCTTGCATGCCTAGCATTGCATATTTGCCATAGTAGTTGCATGGCATTTGGCATGCCTTGCATAATTAGTATCATGTTGCATTTTGAGCCATGTGAGCATAACATGCATTGCATTACTTGGTTTGGGGTGTCAAACCAAGTGTGAGGGTTAAGGAGCGTTCATACCGTAAGTGATGCAACATGCTTTATCTCTCGGTCACCGGGGCCTTTGACTTCGACATGATAAGGCCTTGGTCCTCATTTGTGTGTTGCATACATTCTTACATCAAATGGCAAGCTTGATCTCTTGGGCTATCATGCACAATTGATGGCTCGAGGATCGAGGGCCATGCTTCCCTGAGTTCAACACATGATGGAGGACATGACCATGCTTACATGTACCTGAAATCCCATGCCATATGCTGTCTGTCCTCTGTTGCTGTCAAAACTGTCTCCTGCAGGAAGTTTCTGCCGACCGGCATAATTCAGTGCCGACCGGCCATTGGTGAATGGCCGATGACTCAATCAGCACCCGATGGAAGTTATACACTGCCGGTGGGTACTTCTTCCAGCCGGTGGTATTCTGCAGTGTGCAAGGAACCTGTCCCAAAACTTTGGCATTTTTCAGAGAAGCAAGGCAGTAAAAACAGAGGCAGCAATGGTATGGTGCGGGCTTTCCGGACGAGATGGGTTCGAGCATGCATCACTCGCGCATCCCGAGACGGGGGGCTGTGGCCACCTTTCTTCCTTTTGCATTCATTCTGTTAAGTAAATTAGAAATTCTGTAATAATTTATTTGTTTATTATTCGGATTGTAATATTCATTTGGACCCTCCGAGTGAGGGCAATTGTATAATAAGTGTGCGTGAGTGTGTGTATGTCTTCCAATCCCCACTTCTTTCTTCCCTTTTATTTACCTGTGTTAAAATTTATCAATAAACCTACCACCACTACCACCTCACCTACTCCACTAAACCTAACCCACTACACCACTACCACCTCACCTACTCCACTAAACCTAACCCACTACACCTACACCACCTCATCTACTCCACTAAACCTAACCCACTACACCTACACCTACACCTACATCTATATAAGGAACCATTTGTAATAGACAGCATATATCAATTTCATAAATCAATAATACAATCATTTCTCTTTATACATTAAATTTCTACATGGTATCAGAGCAGGTTTAGAACCTAGTATTTTTGCTTCCCGGCGGGCGGCAAACTCACCTTAGCCGCCCGCCGGACCTCAACTTATTCCGCTATCATTTTTTCTTGTCAGAACATCTCTGTGTACTCTTCTAGGTTCGGTAAATATACTCTTTATTGTTACTTACAATGCTCAGAGATCTGGTTACCTGCAAAGGCCAGAGGACATGCCCACTTCAAGGCAAGTTTACAAGATCTACCCGAACAACCCCGGATCGGACCTCGCCGGCGAGACCACCGCCGCTATGACAGCCGCTTCTGTTGTCTTCCGCCACCACAACCCCTTCCGATTCACGCACCAGCAGGAACTCTTCGTCGCCACCGACGGTCCTCTCCCTTTGGATGCAGTTACAAAAGCAGAGAAGCTTACTTTATCGGGTGGCCAATTCAGTTGTAGTTTGCTAAGTTGAATGGCAACAAGCTTTGTCATTCATCTTTGTGTCTCTACCTGATTTGGTGTTAGTTCAAATGGGGAAAGACATTTGAGGCATCTACAGCTTCGTATACTAGTCCTTCACCCAGCTTTTTAGATTCAATTTGGAGGAGGTAAAGGTCCCTGTTACTGTTCAGAAAGAAGTTCTGCAAAGTTGACTGGACCTCGTTGAATCTGTTTGGCTAAATCATGATTTGTTAAAGCCTCAGGTCAGAGACAATTAATGTTGGAACAGACACTGCTGCTAAAGCAATTGCCCCACATGGGCATGTCCCTCACGCCACCCTCTTTCTCTCTCCTCCAACCTCACACTTTCCATCTCTCCCCCACTTTCTTTATTTTATATATATATATATCTATATCTCTTTTTATTGTTTGATATTACCCAAACACTCCCCGTTTACACCACTCATCATATAATAATCTTCCACCGCCCCACTTTTTATCTTTTATTAAAAAAAAAAAAAAAAAAAAAAAAACCTATCTCTTAAAATAATTTATCATTTTTTCCACCCAAAATCTCATCATCATATATTCTATCTATATTTTAATATGTAAACATATACATATATATACATTGAATTCAATTTCTTTTCTTTTTTTCTCTTTTCTTTTCTTTTCTATCTATACATATATTATTATTATTATTATTATTATTAAACAAAAAAAAAACAAAAAAACAAAAAAAAAAAACCCAATTACCGTTTTGATTTCAACTTTCTTCTTATTATTTCTTTCTTTATTTTGCTTTCACATTATTTTTTCATCTTTTTCAAATTCCATTCATACCATATAGCTTTGCACACCAAACTATATTTTATTCATCTCAAGGATCAACCCCGATCACAATAAAAAAAAAAAAAAAAAACCAACAAACCAAAACACAACACCAACAGATTTGTTTTCTTTTCTGCAGACGGCCACCCACCGACCTACTCTGCCGTCGGTCTCTTCTTCTTGCCTCCGTCTTGGACAGTCCTTGACGGTGTTGCCTCCGTGTTTCCCATGCCACCGAGCACATTCATTCCCCCCTGCTCCTCCACTACAGCATATGGCGGACCTCCAAATCGGAACATCACGGTGGCCTTCCGCTTCAGCTCCTTGTTTTCTACCTTTAGCACACTAATCTCTGCTCGCGCATCCTTATACATGCGTTGGAGCAGAGCCAGTTGGGCGTTTAACTGCTGCACCTCATTTGTCCTACTCTGCAGCCGGTTCGACAAGTTTGTGACCGCCGTCATGGTTTCTACACATGACTTCAAAGTATACTGATTGGCCTCCACATCCGACTGTACTGCCATTCTTTGCTCCACAGACCGCATCGGAAAGTTCAACGGAGCAAACTCCGGGGCGCTTGGTTGAGGTTCCAGTGCCACCGCACCAGTTATCTCTCTTGTTGACTCATTGAGGTCGGGAAATAGAGTGAGTAGACCACGGGATGAAGATGCCGTATTCTGGGTAGCTGAACGGGAAGAAGAGGCCATTGTTCAGATGTTTCAGAGAAGGGTTGGATACAAAGTTTTTACCGAGTGTTTCAGAATGACAATGTTCAGAGAGTTTCAGATTGGTTTCCACAGCCTCCGCAATGGTTTATATCGACACTGACGAAGCGGCCGACACGCGCATTGTCGATCACGTGCATCGCCGCGTGTCTGGTGCGCCTTTTGATGGCTCGTCTTTTGATGAATTGGGCACGCCTTTTGACAAAAATGGGCACACCTTTTGAGGGTGCGACTTTTTAGGGGTCCGACACGACTCTGTAAACTGTCCCGACATTGATTCCGGTTAGCTCCTTTATGGGTCCGACAAGACTCTGTAAACTGTCCCGACATAGATTCCGGTTAGTTTCTACAAGGGTCCGACAAGACTCTGTAAACTGTCTCGACATAGCTTCCGGTTAGTTTCTACAAGGGTCCGACAAGACTCTGTAAACTGTCCCGACATTGATTCCGGTTAGTTTCTACAAGGGTCCAGCAAGACTCCGTAAACTGTCACAACAACTGTCACAACATTGTCTGCTACAACGGTCCGACATGACCCCATAAACTGTCTTCTACAACGGTCCGACATGACCCCATAAACTGTCTTCTACATCGGTCTGACACCCTCATACAGTGTCCTCTACAACGTTATGACACCACCATCCAGTGTCTTCACCAATGGTCTGACACGACCATACAGTGTCTCCTATCCTTTTTTATTTTTATGTATTTTCTTGTTTTGTTCCTCTCTCCAAACTCAAGTTGGTTAGTTTCTATCCTCCTTGAGTTTGCGGGGGGCTGTTAAAATTTATCAATAAACCTACCACCACTACCAACTCACATACTCCACTAAACCTAACCCACTATACCTACACCTACACCTACATCTATATAAGGAACCATTTGTAATAGACAGCATATATCAATTTCATAAATCAATAATACAATCATTTCTCTTTATACATTAAATTTCTACAACCTGCTTTGATGGTTAGTATTAGGGCACGTTTAAATTAGCATACCTCATGCAATGCATGCGTGCATTCATTCATTTGTCTTACATGCACCGGGCTCGGCGCATCATTCTAACTGCATCTATATTTCAATTTCCAAATTGAATACGTGTTAGTTGTAGCACTTCACATGTCATCGTAGATTAGCCGAGCCTATCCTAATCACATTTTGCTTGTGTTGCATTAGTCATTTTAACATGAACTAGGACATGCATGTTTGCTAACTAGTTTATTGTTTTGGCATGGAGTACGATATAAGTATTTTTGCTTTAGCATATTGCATGCGTGTGAATGTTGCCATGATAGTATGCTTACCATGTGGCTAAGTGCTTATATGAGATAAACTGTTTGAATGCCTGTGGGTGAAGATTGGATTGTTTAAGTTGGAAAAACTCGTTGAAATCCGTGTTTTAACCTACTTGCGAGTAGCAAATTCCAAAATATTTTTCCAAAACAAACGGATATGCAATGCTTGTTTCCAAATTAGGCAATCTAGTCTATACTTGTTTGCTGTGCGCATAACGTAGTAATTCTAGGCTAATAAATGGAATAAGAACACATAACGTTTTCAAAATCGGATATCATGGTTAGTAGAGGCCGGTCTTCGGACCGGGCGAAAGGGGGTGCTCATAGCTGACCTTCCCCGATCGTACCCAAGCTCCCGAGCCAAGACAAATTTGGTGATGACGGACATGTGGCCTTCGGCACCGAGTCAGGGTTTCCTAAATTCCCCCATAAAAAATATTTAGGTGGCGACTCTGTATCTGGCGAAGCAGTCCATGTTTGGCACTTCTTTTCAAAAAATCTGTTTCTCAAAACGATTTGCCGGATTTGGACTCTTTGGTTCAAGATTAAGAACCGTGACGATTTGAGAGTCCGAACTATAGCGGGGTCCCTCGCGGACGTGTTACAATGAGCCGTCGCCGTCGTATGTGTGAGAGAGAGTGGGACGATCGGCAGTGAGAGAGCACAGCAGCGGTGAGGGAGGAGTGTCGGTGAGAGTGAGAGTTGAGAGTGAGATCGATAGTAGTTGTGCTGTGAGAGACATAGAAGAACGAGAGGCTACTGCTGTGAGAGGGAGAGAGTTGAGAGAGAGAGAGAGAGAGAGAGAAGGACGAGAGTGAGAGTGAGAGTGAGAGAGTGACGCACGGTTTAGGGTTTGGTTTATTATATATATATATATATATAAGGGGTATAAAAGTAATTTAATTTCGAGAAAATTCGGGGACGGGGCCGGGGACGGGGACGGGGACGAGGACGGAACCGGGGCTTGAACACTGATCACCGTCCCCGGCCCGAAACAGATCGGGGATTGATTTTCAAATACCGTCCCCTCCCCGTCGGGGGTATTTTTCGAGGAAAAACCGCTTAAATCGAGGTCGGGATCAGGGATCCCCGTCGGGTCGGTTTCAAATTGCCATCCCTATCTGGTGATGTAGTTGATATTTCTAGATGTTACATATTATTCTTTTAATCATTTTATTCATATTTGACTTTTTATTCAAAATAATCATTAAAAAAATATAAATAAAAATATTTTATGATGTAACTAATTATATAAAACGATCAAACAAAAATAGTGTGTTTGGTTTTCTGAAAATTAATTTTTTTTTGTTTTTTGTATTTTTTGTTTTTTTTTTGTGAATATTTTTAAAATTTTAAGTAATTTTTTTTTCAGATGCATCTTACTTAGATGTATTTAAATAGTAAAATATTTGTGAAAAAATATTTTAAAAAATTAATAAATACACAAAAATATGAAAAATATACTGAACTTTTTTTTGTGTGTGTTTTTAGTATTTAGGAAATTTTCTAAATATTTTTTTTATAAATATTATACTTTTTAAGTATATTTATGTTAGGTGTGTCTAAAAATTAACAAAAATACTTAAAATATTAAAAAAATCAGTGAAAACAAAAAAAATGAGAAAAACGAAAAAGTATAAATTTTTTAAAAAGTAAATTCTGAAAACTGAAACCAAACAGAGTGAATAATATCTATGCATGTTGTACATATAATTTACACAATATTTAAAAAAAAAAAGATTATAATACTTTTCATTACATATATTTATAGTGGAGATACTTCATTAGTGAGTGTAATAATACTTTTTACTGTAATTTCATAATATATGTAACGAAAATATTTTATCAGAATGGGGAGAATCAAACTATCAAAGAAAGGGTTGTTTGGCAATAATACCAAAAAAATAAAAAATAATAATAATTAAAAAAAAAAGTTAAAGATTTCATTTTTTCTCTACTTTTTGTAAGATTTTTTTTTTTTTGGGTCAAAAAATTAATTCCAAACATATTAATTTTTTTCACATAATATTTTAGTCAAAAAAGTACTAAAATATCCTATTCCCAAACCAACCTAAAATTGTATTTAAGGGTGACTTTCGATATGACTTATTTTTTGACATTTTAAATTTTTTATGTAAAAGCGTATAAAAAAGGAAAAATGTAATGCGACAAAAATAAGTAAATAAATCAATAAACAACTTTTGTTACTCATTCTTGAAGTCAATGAAAAAGCTAAGGTCCTAGAATTTAAGACTCCGAATTTATCCGAAATAGGCATATATGGTAGAGATTGAATTGATAAAATATGAAATTCACATACGAAATAAATTTGAGCCATTAATACAAAATTTTGAATAATTTGTAAATTTTTATCTAGATCTATAGTATTACTATTAATTCAATCCAACTACGGTCATGTTTAGGTTGGATGAAATTGTTAGTGAGAGAATGATTAGTGAAAAGATTGTTAATATAGAGATTGTTAGTGAAAGAATTGTTAAATTATTTTTATATAAAATAAAAAGTATATATTTTTATGTAAAAAAAATCTAAAACAAATATAAAAAAAATTAAGAAATAATAGGCCACACATGGTTTTTTTTAAATAAAATAAATCACTGTTCTGATCAACTGGCCAAAAGTCCGAGTAGGCGACCAAATACACTTTACTCTCTGAACTGTTTTTTCAATTTCATCTTTTATCCAGTCAAACTAATTTGCCTACTGAAGGGGATTTCTAAATCGAATGGAGTATCAATCTTACCTCTCTTATCATTACCAAACACGCTATAAGTAAGACTCATAGCCAAGCTAATCTAATCCGACCTTTAAAATGAGGAAACAAACACGGCCTAAAGATCTTCAATTTCAACCATAAGTACTCTAAAGTAATATAGGGCTAAAAAATAGCTGGTAGCTCGAATAGGGTAAGGCTCGATTGGCCCGAATCGCAAAACGACGTCGTTTTGCGATTTTTTTTTTCTCTCTTTTGTATCTGAAACACAGACGAGGAAGAGAGAGAGTGTGAGAGAAAGTGAGAGAAGAAATACAGACGAGAGAGAGAAGAGAGAAGAGAGAAGCGAGACAAAGAAGGGGAAGAGAGAAGAGGCTCGTCGCCGATCGATCGCCGATGGGTATCGTCGTCGATCGCCACTTTCTCTGTTTTTTGTATTTTTTTTTTCTAGTCTCTTTTCTATGTTGATGATGATGATGCGTTGATCCGGATCTGGATGTTTTTTTTTTTTTTTTTTTGTGTTGGGTGATTTGGGTTTGAACCTTGTGTTGGGTGATTTGGGTCTCTGTGGCACTCTCTAATTTGGGTTTGAACTTTGTGTTGGGTGATTTGGGTCTCTATAGCACTCTCTCTATTGGTTTGGGTTTGGGTTTGATTTTTGGTTGGTCTCTCTCCCTCTGCTCCCCTCTTCTCTTCTTCCTTCTTTCTCCTTCTTCCTTCTTCTTCTCATTCTTCTTCTGTGAGTTACTACGAAGGAAAGAGAGGAAAAAAAACAAAAAAAAAAAAAGGCCAAAACGCTTTTCATGCCATTCAAGCCTTCAGATATTCAAGCTACGAAACGGGACTGTATAGGGCTAAGAGTATCCCCATCTCTTCCTTTATAATACTTTCTTACTCAAAATGAGGAGTTTTTTTGTCAAAACATATCTTCAATGGTTCCCGTGTCCAACCCTCAAGGAGTGATTAATGTTATCCACGGCATAGTGGAGCCGGCGCGTGTATGCAAGCTCCGAGGTATGATCAAGAAGGTTGAACACATGAGGGAAGTTTTGTTGGTTCAGCCCGCGATCAAAAGGGGCAAGACCGAAAAAAAAGACGTGATCAGTTTCTCTACAAGGGACCTAGAGCGCATTCAGACGCCGCACAACGATGCCTTAGTAGTCACACTCCGCGTCAAAGAATTCGATGTCAAACGCATCTTGATCGATCAGGGAAGCTCGGTCGAGATCATGTATTACGACGCATTCAAATAGCTCAAGCTCCAGGGTACAGACTTGGCTCGGGCAACTTCGCCACTGGTCGGTTTCAACTCACAACCTGAGTGGCCTTTGGGAAAAATTATCCTGCCGGTCAAAGCGGTATCCGTGGTCAAGCAAGTGGAATTCTGGGTGTTTCAGGTGCCATCTACTTATAACATGATCCTTGGAAGGGGATGGCTTCACATTATGCAAGCCGTAGCACCGACCTTCCATCAGGTGATGAGATTTCCCTCGGCTACGGGGACAATTGAGGAGATTTAGGGCGATCAAGTCATGTCGAAGCAATGCTTCATGGCAGTCAACGGGAGCCGAGCTGCCCAAGGCTTCGTACAAATGATAGAGGGACCGGAAGACCGAGGAGTCCTTGACGATGTGGGCACTAGGGCCGAGGACAAAGCCGTCGAAGAATTGGTCGAAGTGCGAACTGATACAGAGAGTCCGGACAGGTTCTTCTTGCTCGGCTCAAGCCTTACTGCACAAGAAAGGACCGAGATGGTTGAGTTTTTGATGGCCAACATCGAAGTCTTCGCATGGTCGCCTTATGACATGCCCGGCCTCGATCCGAGTTTTATTTGCCATCACCTAAACGTCTTCCCCGGAGCCAAGCTGATCATTCAGCGAACAAGGAGATCGGCGCTGCATCACGCCGAGGTAGTAGCAGAGGAAATAAAGAACCTGCTTGAGGCATGAGCTATTCAGGAAGTGCACTACCCTCGGTGGATTTCAAACACAGTTGTTGTACCAAAGAAGAATGAGAAGTGGCGAGTTTGTGTCGACTATAAGACCGTCAACCGAGCTTGCCATAAAGACAGCTTTCCACTGCCCAAAATAGACCAGCTCGTGGACTAAACGGCAAAACATAACAGGCTCAGTTTCTTGGATGCCTACTGCGGTTATCATCAGATTGCCATGCATGGCCCCGACCGCGAGATCACCTCATTCACTACACCAAGGGGACTTTTCTGCTATCGAGTCATGCCTTTTGGTTTGAAGAACGTCGGGGCAACTTTTCAAAGGATGGTGACCAAGATGCTCACTCCTCTGTTAGGTCGGACAATGGAGGCTTATATTGATGATATGGTGGTTAAGAGCCGGCATCAAGCAGACCACTTGTCCGACTTGGCCGAGATGTTCGCCATTCTCAAACAATACAAGCTACGCTTGAATGGGTTTAAGTGTGCCTTTGGCATGGGATCCGAAAAATTCTTGGGCTTCCTAGTCACAAACCGAGGCATCGAGGCAAACCCCGCACAAATTCGAGCCGTACAAAGAGTTAAAGCAACCTAGCTCGGCTAAGGACGTACAGTATCTGGCCGGTATGGCCGCCACGCTTAACCGATTCATAAGCCGGTCATCAGATCGCTGCCGCCCTCCGAAGCCCGGCGAAGAGCTCTACCTTTATCTGGCCGTTTCACAGCACGCAGTCAGTACGGTGCTTGTCCAGTCGAAAGGAATCAAGTATCTCCCTATCTTCTACGTCAACAAAACCTTGCTACCGGCAGAGTCGAGATACTTACCGCTGAAAAAACTTGCATTGGCATTGATGATGGCCTCTAGGAAATTGGCGCATTACTTCCATGCCCATACAATCATCGTTTTGACCGAGTTCCCCCTCAAAGCTTTGTTCAAATGGGCAGACTTCTCCAGTCGAATCCTCAAGTGGGCGGTTGAATTGGGATAATTCGACGTCAAATTCCAGCCACGAGCTGCCATAAAAGCTCAGACATTTGTCAACTTCGTTGCTGAATTCTCACCTGGAACTCATCTGGTATGCTCGGTGGATATTGCCGTGGCAAATGAGGAGGTGAATACAGGCCAGACCGCAATAACACAGCTAGGCGATGACAGCGACACGGAACTTGTGCTCCCCGCCGAAGAACCTTCGGTTAGTACAATACCACAACCCAGCGATGCGATGACGGAGTTGGATATCACCGACCAACCTGCCCCGTCCGATACCGCATCACCAAGGGGAGAAGAAGTTGAACCGCTCAGCAAAGAGCCTGTAGCTGGCATAATACTGTAACCCGGCAATTCGCCTACGGACTTAGGCATTACGGATCAACTTGCTAAGTTCGGCGCCGAATCACCGAGGGGGGCTAAAGTGGAACCGCTCAACACAGAACTTGAAGCCGAACAGCCGAACAACCGTGATCCCATCAACCTTCAAGCCTCTTAGGACCCCTCAAACTGTTGGAAGCTCTTTGTTGGCGAAATGTGGAAACTTTTTATTGATGGAGCCTTGAACCGTCACGGCGCTGGGCTAAGTATAGTTCTGATTTCGCCAGACGGGCTGACTATCGAACATTCTATCACCCTCGGATTCCCTACCTCAAACAACGAGGCTGAGTACGAAGCGCTTTTGGCCGGGCTCACGTGCGCGCTTCAGATACACGCATCCGAGCTAATGGTTTACAGTGATTCCCAGCTTGTGGTTAACCAAGTTTCTAGGGTTTACGAAGCAAAGGATGACAAAATGATGAAGTACCATGCTCTGGTCAGAGACCACATCAAGCGATTCCAGGCAATAAGGGTCCAACAAATTAGCCGAGAAGAAAACGGCTGAGCAGATGAATTGGCCGACCTTGTTTCCATGGTCGATAGCACATCTCCCAACCCTCTCCTGATTGAATTCCTTCCGCGGCCCAGCATTGAGGAAACTGGGCAGACAAAAATACTCTGCGCCGAGCTAGGTCCTTCATGGATGAACCCTATTATCATCTTTCTTAGAGACCGCATCCTTTTAGCCGAGAAGAAGGAAGCACATAAAGTCCGGGTGAAGTCAGAGTGGTTTTGGCTCTCTCCGTCAGGCGCTTTATACAAGAAGTCTTTTGCCGGTCCTTATCTAAAGTGTGTGCACCCGAGCAGCGTGGATGCCTTCCTGTACGAAATTCATGAAGGCATCTGTGGCAGTCACATAAGGGGCAAATCTTTGGTCTACCGAGCTATTTGGTGGCCGTGCATGCAAGCCGACACGCAGAAGTATGTACGCAAGTGTGAGAAGTGCCAGAAGTTTGCCCACCAAATTCACCAACCGGCCAGAGAACTTCTTCCCCTCACCAGTCCTTGGCCCTTTGCAATATGGGGGCTTGATATAGTGGGGCCACTCCCAACTGCACCAGGCAACCAGAAGTTCTTCATTGCGGCCACAGACTACTTCACCAAATGGGTTGAAGTAGAGCCTTTGGCAATAATCAAAGAGAAAGACGTCAAGCGATTTGTCTGGCAGAATGTAGTAACGCGGTTTGGCGTCCCAAAAATTCTAATCTCTGATAACGGCACCCAATTTGATGGTCGCCTATTCAGAGGATTTTGTGAAGACTTGAAGATTGAATTCTACAACTCTACCCCGACTTACCCACAGTCTAATGGTCAAGCCGAAGCATCAAACAAGACCATCCTTGATGGCTTGAAGAAGAGGCTTGAGAAAGCCAAAGGAAAATAGGCCGAGGAACTCCCCAACGTCCTTTGGGTATACCAAACAAGCCCGCGGCGATCTACCGATGAAACACCTTTTGCTTTGGCATATGGCATGGAGGCGGTCATACCTTTGGAAGTTGGAATGCCCACCCTCAGAAGTGAAAGTTTTGAGCCCGAGCTGAACGCCGAAGCCATTTCCCTAGAATTGGACCTCGTGGAAGAACGCCGGGAAAAGGCTCTCATCCATGTGGCCGCCTACCAATAAGAGCTCTCAAGGAAATACAACAAAACGGTGCACCCTAGACCGTTCAAAGTAGGTGGCTGGGTCTTGAGGAAGGTCATGGGCAATACCCTGGTGCCAGGTGAAGGCAAACTAGGGACAAACTGGGAAGGACCCTACAAGATCACCGGTCTGGCGGGCAAGGGGGCATACCACTTGAAGGACCTAGAGGGAAGAGGAATACCCCGGCCATGAAATGCGGCCAACCTCAAACTGTACTATTTTTAGCTTTTGTTTTCTTTTTGTGCAAAGGAATTTTTTGCCTTACACTTCGGAATGTAATATTCTTTTTGTCAATATATAGAAGTATCTCATCTTTGCCTTAGCATTCTGATTGTTGCTTTTCAATTTTGAGATTCACAACCGAGATGTTTTATTCTGATTGATTTTGAGATTAAAACCGAGATGATTTACTCCGGTTCATTGAGTTAATGATCTGATTAACTGAGATTCTCAACCGTGATGTCTTACTCCGATTAAATAAGTTGATGTTTTGCTCAACTTTTAGATTCTCAACCGTGATGTCTTACTCCAGTTGAATGTGTTGATGTTTTGCTCAACTGTTAGATTCTCAACCGTGATGTCTTACTCCGATAGAATGAGTTGATGTTTTGCTCAACTTTTAGATTCTCAACCGTGATGTCTTACTCCGATTGAATGAGTTGACGTTTTGCTCAACTTTTAGATTCTCAACCGAGATGTTAACTCCGGTTGAATGAGTTGATGTTTTGCTCAACTTTTAGATTCTCAACTGAGATGTTAACTCCGGTTAAATGAGTTGATGTTTTGCTCAACTCCGAGATTCTCAACCGAAATGTTAACTCCAGTTGAATGAGTTGATGTTTTGCTCAACTCTAAGACTCTCAACCGAGATGTTAACTCCAGTTGAATGAGTTGACGTTTTGCTCAAATTTGCGATTCAAAACCGAGATGTTTTACTCCGGTTAATTTCGTTGATGATTTGTTCAAAAATGTGATTTTAATCGAGATGTTTTACTCCGGTTAATGCGGTTGATGATTTACTCAACTTTATGCTGGAAACCGCGATGTCTTTTCCGGTTAGATAAGTTAGATAAAGTGGTTAGTCTTGCCGAGGTATTTTGACAACCGACGTTAACTAGCATGAAGAACATGCAAACACTTAAAGAAAACGGAGCTTTTTCATTGATGTGAAAAGTAATTACAAGAGGAGGGGCGGATAGCCCGATTACATGTGTAAACCAAAAAGGAAGAAAGAAGATAAAGAAAACTAAGCTAGGAGGGAAAGGTCAGTGAATTCGTCCTCGGCTGCCTCTAGGTTGACCGTTGGTGTTTGGTCTTGGACACCAGCCTCCGTTTGGCCGGGCTGAACTGTGTGATTTTCCCCCTCCGCATTTTTCTCAGTTTTCTCGTCGCCTTCTTCCTCAGCCTCAGCCTGCAACGCGGCGAAGACGTCGTTGGCGTAGGGCACGAGATAGCTCGGTAGGGAGGCAACTGGAGGAGTGACGAACACGTTGGTCCCTGGTCCCTGGCCGAGATGTTCACAAGCAGACTTCTACCCAGCCTTGAAGAACATGTCTTGGGTGGCGCGGACCTGCTTTGTGTAACTCTCCTCGGCCTCAAGGAAATCGACATTGTTTGCACCCTTTAGATCCTCTTCCCGTGATTGTTTCAGGGCATCTAGATCGGCCCGGAGCGCGTCTCTCTCCTTCTCGGCAGAGCCAAGCTGACCGAGCAACCGAGAGTTGTCGGAGTTTGCCATTTGCAATGAAGACTGGGCTTTCTCGAGCTCGGCTTGGAGGCTTTGAACTTGGCTGGCAAAGTTAGTTGCCTTCTGCCAAAGCCGGTGAATGTGCTCCATGACCAAGTGCTGCTTCTGGATGGCTTGCAAGAAGAAAGATTGATCAGAAAGAAAACTGAACAAACACTTGGTGAAATTTTGAGCACAAGTTTGAGATTCTTACCCTAGTCATGGATTTGACCGACGACTTCACCAATCGGGTGTCTGGAACATGGTCGCTGCCGACCACATCGCTCGGTAGGAGAAGGGCCTTGGTGAAGTCAAAGGCGAGAAGATGCTCTTTGTCGCCCTTAACGGAAGCTGTCACCGGGATCTCCTTGCCCCGGTGTTTGAGCTGGGGCCTCCATGCCGGTGTTGGGTCGATGGTGACGGCAGGCTGCTCGGTGTTGAGCTCGATTACTAGCTCGGCAGAAGGGTCTGCACGAGGCCTTTTGCCAGCCCGGCGGGAGTCTCTACTGGCTTCCCCGGCGGCTGGAGAAGCCAACGCAACCACGGTCCCGCTGGATTGACCGGTAGCCGGAGAGCCGGCTAGAATGCTCGGGATCTCGGATGAGGTGGCAGTGAGCAAGTTCTTAATGCGGCTCCTCTTGGCCATTTCTTCTGCTTCGGTTAAACGAATGAAGGGGACGTCTGGCAGTGTGGGATCTGGCGGCGGAGATAGAGCACGGAGAAAGTTAGTGACTTTACTCCGGCGCGGAGCTGAATACCAGTATGTTGGAGTGTAGCCGAGGAGCTCGTTACAATCCCGGTGGCGGTAACGGAGCACGATCCTAATGGCTGCTTCATTGGGGTTGTAGTAGTTGGCTTGCAAGGCTTGGATCGCTGCAAAGGAAAGAAGAAAAGTGTCAAGTACAGAATAGTGAAGAAAGATAAATTGACCGAGCAGTTAGCACGGCTTACATGTCTCGCCGAAGTTCTTTCTAATAAACCAGCCCAGTACGTCGGTCGTTTCATAGTTGCCAGACACCAAAAAAAAGTCGTCGTCGTGTAAGTCCTTGTCTGGGGTGCCGGTCATTATTTTTTCTTTGCCCGGTCGAATTTTTAAGTAATAGGCGAGGCCGTCGCCCGTGTGCCCAAGGGTGTATTGACGGAGTATCTCGGCTAAACCTAAGTTGGTTCCTAGCTGGTTGTTCAACTCGTGGACCCCGTTGATTATTCGGTAAGTGTTGGTTGAGACTTGAGTGGGTGCTAGCCCAGTGCGACGCAAGAATTCGGTCATCAGTGGGTTGACCGAGAAGCGAAGGCCTCCTTCAATGATGGATAGCACGGTGAAGGGGCACTGGTCTAATCTGCCCCAAGGGATTGTCTCAATTTCTCTGAGCTCTAGGTGGACGTCGGCCGGGATACCGTACTCTTTCCGGAACGCGGCCAGGGCAGCCGGAGTATCAACAAGGAAGTGGAAGCGCCCCATGTGTAGCCGGCTGGTTTAGCTCGGCTGAGGTGGTTTGGCACAGACTGGTGTTTAGTGGCTGCTCGGTCTGTGAAAGCCTCGGTAATTGGTCAGTGGTCCCCTTGGACTCTGCAGAAAAATGATGGCAAGTGTAAGTGGAAGTGCGGTCGAGCAAAACGAGCATGACTTTAGCTCGATCATGAAGAGTGCCAGACCACCTTGGTCACGAACGCAAACCAAGGAACTCGGTCGCTCAAGCAGACTAGTTGTTAGCCCGGTCGAGCGACCAAGTGGTCTGACTACCTCGGTTTTTACTAAGGTTTTGGCAAACTTGTAAATTGCTCAGTCTAATTGTTTTTTTTGGATCAAAAGAAGACCTGGAGCCCGGTCCGCTCCAGATCCTCATGTGTTCATGTGTTCATCACTGGGACTGAAGAACATCGAAGAGAATAGGGACAGGAGAGGGTTTTGGGGGGTATATCCTAAAACCTACGGATTTAGTGCCCTAAAATGTGAAATATCAAATGAAATAGCAATAAAGTGCTCGAAGGACTTACCAGGAAGGGGGTTGAATCTGAGTCTTCATGCACGAACGGAGAAGAGGAACAAGAATGGAGGTTGGAGCTCTGGAACGTCGAAGGATGAAGGGGAGTCAATAAGAATGAAATGAAGGGGGATATGGCGTGTTTGTAAGGGTGAAGAACCGCCAAAAATTTGAATGTGAAGGGACGTGATGGTTGGCTGCTCGAGGCCAATGGGCAAGCGACACGTGTCCCTATTGACAGCGGTGTCAGTACTGAAGAGACAGGTTGACAAGTCAAGGCGTCGGCCGGGCAAGTTTGAAGACAGGTATGTCAACTAGCCCAGTCACCGTCTAGCAGACTGTGAACCGAGGAAGAGTTATCTCGGACAGAACAAGTAATCCCAATCACGCTTGCACGGACGAAATTAAGGGGCAATTGAGAGGGAGATTTACGATTTGGATTGGGCCGTGGTAAGGGCCGGATAAATTGTGGGCCGAACATATTTGGGCCGTGGCAGTCTGGGCCCATCCAGAAAGGATTTTCGCTCGGTAATGGCACAGTTGCTATGAAACCAAGCTACTTGCTTAGTAATGAAATAGTTGCATAATTGGATGTCGTACTAGCGGTCAAGTGAGGTTCAGCCGAGATGTCCGCTGCCTCACTGGGTTCCACGGCTCATGTGTTAGCTCGGCAGGAAGGCCGACGGCTAACCAGCATGAATTATCCCGAGCTCGGCTAAGCCGGAATGCAATCGAGCTCGGTCGTCATTGAGCTTGGCGAGTGGAGCGCTCTAGCTAGCTGCGCAGCACGGCCGTTGACAGCCGAGATGCTGCAACCTGGCTGCCGAGCTTCCAGTGGTGTGGGCTGGCAGTTAGGTGATGTTCAGCTAGATTTGTGTTGACAGATGGGATAGCAGCACCACGTGTCGAGAGACTAATGAAAGTAGATTTGGGGCGCAAAAGATATATAAGCGAGTCTGCGCCCCCCACGCTGAGGCAGATGAACATTTGGTGAGATTTACACTAAACACTCAACTCTCTCCTCTCTCTCTCTCTATCCCTGTGTGTGTGTGCTAACTTGATCGTCGGAGGGGTTTTCCAGCTACACACCACCGGGTAGCTCACCGCCGTTGTGCTCGCAGGTCGATCGGACAGACAGGAGCTTGGAAGAAAGGAGTACGGGCTTGCCTGAATATTTGCTCCCCGCACAATAAGTATTACTACAGTGACTCCCTATTTGTAGAGAGTCATTGTAGCTCCCTCATATCTCATAAATTCTTATTTTATTTCGTTGAAGGTGCGAAGGATGTCCTCCTAGACATCCCTCGGATGTCCCGTGAGAACCTGAAACTAAAGAAGAAAAATGTCCAAAATTAGCTTGATCAGTTGACCGGCCGGTCGAACCCCCTGTTTGGTTTCCTATTCCTGCTGTACTGCAACATGTTGTGTTGTTTGTTACATGTGTATTTATTATTTTATTATTAAAAAAATATTTAAATTTAAAAGTAATTAAAAATATAATTTTAATAGAATAGAGAAAGAATAAGAAGTTTGTTAATAGATGAAAAAGTGATTCTTAAAATAAAAAATAATTTTTTTTAATAATATTTTAAAATTTAGATAGTCTAATAAGAATGCTCTACCAGTGTTGATGGCCTGAAGATCTTCAATTTCAATGATTACTACTCTGAGTTGTTGTTAGACAATGTATTTTTTAGTTGATTTTTTAATTTTTTTTGGGGGTCTATTTTAGTTTAGAATTAAAAATTTATTTGGTTTAATTTTTTTAAATTTTTGTGAAAAAAAAATAATTATAATTTAAATATGGCATTTTATTTTATTGACTTATTTAATTTATTTTATCTTTTAATTTATAATTATTTTTTCAAGATGTGATATGCCTCCTAAAAAACAACACAAACAATCAAAATCAAGAAAGTGATTTGCATTGCGTAACCTATGTGTGCTAAAAAAAAAAAAAAAAGAAAAAGAAAAATGCTAGGGATAAAAAATAAAAAAATAACAAAAAATACTAAATCACTCTTATAGATAAGGGACTCACATCGGTGTTTAGTAGATTTTTTAGTAAAAATTAAAAAATCTCTAACAGTATTGAAAAAAAAGAAAAAGAAAAAAAAAGAAGCTATAGTTGGGGATCATATGTCTATGTGAATATTTGATAAAAATTTTAATAATTTTTTTTGAATAAATTATAAATACACCCTGAGATTTGATTAAAATACGAATTGTCTCTTGTGATTCTAAAGTATACATTCCACTTCTTGAGGTTTCTAATTTCATAATAAATCACCTTTTGTATTAATAAATTATCAAGCCAATTAACAGTTTTTAATGATATTAAAAATATTTTTTAATTAATAATTTATGTAATTTTATTATTGTATACAAGAACAATTATAAATTTTATTTTTTTAGTTAATTATGTTAAATAAATTTTTTTACAAAAATATTTATAATTTTTTAAATCACATACTTTAAATAAATATCAAAAAATATATTTGTAATTTTTTTTTATATCCTAACATTGCTGGTATATGCAATACAAGATTTGTATGAAGGCAGCATAGTCAACTACTATGCCAACTATAAAATCACTTACAATTTGACTCTTGAACATCTATATATTAAATGAGGATAGTTTTTAAATTTGTCCTACATATATTTATTTTATTAGAATATTTAGACGGTTTAGATCTATTCAAATTATAAAACAATGACTGAGACATATTTTTTAAAAAATATCATACATGTACATTTTCTATTTTCTCGCTTCTCTCTCTTACTTTTTCTTTTTCTCACCCATCGTTCTATGATCCCTTGATCCCACCTTTCACTCTCTTTCTTTCTTTTTTTTCTTCCATTTTTATTTTTCTCTCTATTTTTTTTTTATTTTCTCATTTTTGTTCACTTTTTTTTTATTCATATTATATGGAAAAGTTTACGATCCCAGAATTAGGAGTTAGATTTTACTTTGTGTAGTGGAGATTAAATTAATGAATTTTATAGTCCACAAATTAAATGAATTTGAACAATTAATTATTATTTTTAAATATATTGAATACCTGATAGACTTCATAAATTTAGATCTTATATGAATCTTCAACATATTTTAATAAAGTATGACGGTTTTTGAATCTTCAACATATTTTTGTCCTGTTAAGACATTTGGATTGCTCAGATCTGTTCAAATTTTAAAACAATGACTGAGATATATTTTCTAAAAAAATATCCTACATATACATTTTATATTTTTCCGCTTCTCTCTCTTACTTTTTTTCTTTTCTCACCCATCTTTCCATGATCATGTGATCCCACCTTTCTCTCTCTTTTCTTTTTATTTTTTTGTTTTCTCCCGTTTTTATTTTTCTCTCTATTTGTTTATTTTTTTATTTTCCCCTTTTTGTTCAATATGTTTTACATATGTATGTATGTCCGTAATACACTAGGACGTTATGAGCATACGTACAATTTTCATATAATTATCTAACCAAAAGCAATAGTATATGTATACCCGTGAAAATTGTATGTATGCCAAGCACATCTATCTATCTAGCTATATATTATATAAGCAAAAGTGAGTTTTCGTGAGAACTCCAAAATTTTATAATAAATTTGTGATTTTATCAAATTAAAAAATAAATTTAAATAGTGTTAGGATTACAATTGTATTCTAATTCTAACATTATTTACACCGTGCCTGAAGGCACGGGCATACGCTAGTATTTTAATAAAGCAGGATGATTTTTGAATCTTTAACATATTTTTGTCCTGTTAGAACATTTGGATAACTTAGGTCTGTTCAAATTATAAAACAATGGCTAAGATATATTTTCCCAAAAAATATCGTACATGTACATTTTCTACTTTCTCATTTCTCCCTCTCTTACTCTTTCCTTTTCTCATTCATCCTTTCATGATCCCATGATCCGACCTTCCTCTCTCTTTTATTTTTATTTTTTTTATTTTCTCCCATTTTTATTTTTCTCTCTATTTGTTTATTTTCTCTTTTTTGTTCAATATATTTTACACATTTCCATATAATGTATGTATGCCCGTAATACACTAAGATATTATGGGCATATATACAATTTACATATAATTATATAAGCAAAAGCAATATTATATGTATGTCCGTGAAAATTGTATGTATGTCAGGCACATCTATCTATCTAGATATATATTATATAAGTAAAGGCGAGTTTTCGTGAGGAGTTTTGTGAGACTCCAAAATTTTATAATAAATTTATGATTTTATCAAATTTAAAAAGAAATTTAAATAGTGGTGGAATTACAATTATATTCTAATCCTAACATTATTTATACCGTATCTTCAGGTACGGGCATACGCTAGTATCCCAATAAAGTATCACTATTCATCTCTCTTTCATCCCTTTAAATATCGGTCAATATATATTTTATTTTTGAATAAATTACAAATGTATCTTATAAAATTTGTTTAAAGTTTATATTACTCCTTATAGTTTAAAAAATTATAAATATCTCATTTTTAAAAAAAATTATTTAATAGAATTAACTGAAAAAAAATTCATAATTATTTTATTATATAATAATAAAATTATCTAAATTATTAATTGAAACATATTTCTAGTATCATTAAAAATTGTTAATTAACTGGTGATTTATTAATAAAAGAGACAATTTGATACAAAATTAGAAACTTCAAAAGTGAAATGTAATTTTCAGAATCACAAGAGACAATTCGTATTTCAATCAAATGTTAAAAGATATATTTATAATTTACTCTTTATTTTAAAATAAAAATACATTAATAACTTACAATCCAGAGATTGTCACTTTTAACTATAAATACATAATATCGGGGCAACAGGGATAAAATATAAAAAACTCTTGCTTCAAAATTTTCCAGATTCACGATTAACTGATTATTGTTCAGTATTTAACAGAATCTATACCAAACCAACAATACAACCAATTGACAACAAATATGGTCCATTTGAGTGCTATAAGAGTATTTTTAATCCTCATATAACCATTACACTCTCTCCCTATAAATATGTAGTTATACATCCTTATCTTTCTTTTTTCTACAAAGCTAGTTTTCCACTAAAAAAAGACTCATGTCTGAAGATGGTTCGACCAAGCATGAGACTGCCTGGTTTATGCATGAACCATGGCACAGTTAGTGTTAGAGTCCATTCTCCACCTCCAAAATCCGGCCAAACCTACAATTCCATCGACACCACACCACCGACAAAGCCGAGTTTTCGAGCAACAGCATTGAAGTGAGCTTCAATGGTGGTAGTGACATGTCCAACCCGGAATCAGAATTTGGAAACAGAAGTGTCATGGTGCACTTCAATGGGCACTCTCTCACACTGTTCAGTGTCATGACACTCTTGTTCTTGTTCTTGTTCTTCTTCATGTAACCAAACAAGGTCTGTGTGTGTCTTCTTCGTGTAACCAAACAAGGTCTGTGTGTGTCTTTGGGTCTCGTGCGCAAATTCATGTTTTCAAATTCAATTAATTTAGTGATATGATTTTACACTTTATTTTAATCCTTATTTTGATCCATCTATCCATATATTCGATCTTATCCTCTCAATGCTTTTCCAAACCTTCTATTTTAAAATTGAGTTGAAATAAATATGGTACGATCGAATAATTTTGTCATGTAAATGTATGAGAATGAATCTTTTTTTATTGCAGGTGGTCCAAGCGCTAGGGCCGATGAGCTTCTTTGCTCCACGAAAGATACTTGCCAAATGAGAAGACCCGGGGTTAAGAACTAAAATTTGTTTTTAAAGTAAAATTTAAGGGTTAATTATGCTTAATGCCCTACATTTTTATGAAAAGTTCATATTAACCCTTTATTTTTAGTTGTAAACAGTCAATTTCTTATGCTTTAATTCATCTTGCTCCAATGTGGTTGATGGAAATTCCCTTAACAAAACTATTGAGCAGATGAGATTCATTTAAAATGTGAGTTTTATACTATATAAAAGTTGAATTTGGATCACACATTACTTTTCACAACAGAATTTTTTTTTTTACTTTCTTACATTTTTTGTTAAATTTTAGTCTCAACTCATGGTGTGAATTATCATATGGGGTCTACAAGAATGTCAACCATAGATCAAAATAAAGCAAATCAAATTAAAAGATGATCATATTAAGATTCATTATTTTAAAATGAGGTGCCTATTAAAATGATATGTATTGTCACATCTCTCTGGTAAAGAATTCTGTATAAAATTTCTGTAAAAACATTTTTTATGGACCCTTCATCAGCTCTGCTATTTGGCTTTTATGTTGCGAATAATTTGATGTTTTGGGTTTGGGTCATTTAGGTACAAGTTGAGATAGCAATGGTGGAGGGAAAAGAAAAAGGTCCAACAAAAGTGGAAGAGGCAAAGAAGCCAAGGGTGTCACAGCTGATTTTAGGGCAAAGAAAGAGATCGCCGCCTAAGGAAGATGTGGATGGGGAAGAGGACCGGCGTCGGTAAGCAGTGGTGGAACACTACATCCAAAATGCTTGTTGCATGATGGTGGTGGTGAGGAGGAGGAAGAGGAGGTATGGTGTTGGGGGCTATTTAATCACCACCAAGCTTTATAAAAATTTCTGTCTTTTGGCTTAATGGAAATGTGGGTAATTCTCGCAATTGTAGGACATGTAGTGGTATGGTGGTGATTGCACTGTGAAAAAGCAAAGGGGATTTTGTGGATTTATTAATGATGATTGTATCCTGTCTTTTTTTGCAAATATTTAGTGATTTGAAATTACCATGTCCTTAATGATTTGAACTAATCACGATTTGAAAGTGACCCCGAGGTCTTACATTTTTTTCTTTTTCGTAAAGAAAGGTCCTGATCAAATATAATTTAAAATTTCTTCAACTACTTGTCCTATATCAATATCACTAGTACTTGATCTTCGACAACAGAACATAGGCTTCGCATGCCTTGGAATGTCATCCATGAAGAATCATCCATCATCTTCTTTATGTTACCTTTAAGACGATTCAAACAGCTTCACAGTGACTCTGTCATACAAGAAAGTCAAATACCATTTATACCACAATTGAAATAATAAAAAAAAGGGGGACAATTTTGGAGAAATGGTGGATCATTTGCACTGTGTTTGTTTAAAAAGAAAAGAAAAAAAGTTTATGAAATTAGGTGAAATGTAAATATATTTCATTCATATTTCATCTGCATTTTCTCTTTTCATTTTCAAATCCCTTCCCACACACAGCGTTGAGGACATCAATCAAGTCTTTTTAAGACATTTTAGCTCTCTGCACAAACACACAGTATGTAAACTCAGTGAGCAGAACATTGCACAACAAACAAATTCTGTGTCCGGATTTGCCTCCTATAAATTTATACAATTGCAAAAAGTCATACAAATTGGAGCATAATGGTTCTATTCTACTTAAAATTTTGTCCAAACTCTAATAAACAAACCAACAAATCCAACCATTGGTGTTGCATATGAGTCAATGTAAATTGATCAACTATACAGACAATAAAGTGGGAGCCTTTGAACCTCTCTCTCCCTCTCTCTCAATATCCACTGGAGGATCCTTCTGGCGACAGTGAGTTGTTCATTCCCTGAAATTTTCTCAATATAGAGAAGACAGTCATGATTGAATTTGAACCATGGCATCTACTCTGCAGTATCCCCAAATTCCCACCAAGCAAAGAAACCAGTATTTTAATCTTCAATTTACAGTACCTTTTGGAGGGTAGAATCAATATCAAGCTATACCTGTATACAATTTGTTGCACTCTGCACACGATCTTCGCTTCAAGCTTACACTAGTATAAACTCAGCAAAATATTTTCATTTCAAGGCTCTCTGAGGCTCAAAACCATGACCACGTTGCCTATATGCAATTCGGTACAGTTGATCATAGCCTGCAAGTACTCCAGCCCCTGCCACACCAACAAGCATGTTTGCAGTAACTCCACGAAACAGTGCACTAAACCCCTCAAGACGAATGATGTCGCGGAGTGCATGCATGCCATTACGGTACTTCAAGGGTTGTCCTGAAGTTAGCATCATTCTTCGTCGGACGGTATCAAAGGGATAGGCACAGACCCCAGAAACTGTAGTCACGCTCCAACCCAACAAGAAGCAAGCAAAGAAATTGTCCTGCAAAATTGAATTTATAGTTAAGGGTATGCCTTGGACTTGTCTTGTAAGAGATCAAAGCAAAGAACATGAAATTGTTTTCTATATAATATGATACATTTCTACCAACAAGCATTAGCTCAATTGATAAAAAGTGCTCCAAATTAGTGGGGTGTGGACTATATACCTACATTCTTCAAAATGAAATCTTTTATTATGAGCATAGAACAAGATTTTTTTTTTTTTTGGTTGGTATATACCATACACTTCTACCAACAAGCATTAGCACAATTGATAAAGAGTGCTCCAAATTAGTAGATTGTGGACTACCTACATCCTTCAAAATGAAATCTTTTATGTACATAAAATGGAAAAAAAATAAGAGAAAAGAAACAGAAAAAGAAAAAGAAACTGAAAGAAATAAAAGAAAGCACACCACAGACATTAACTTCCTCAAATTGTATTAGCCTTTTCACTTTATTGTCCTAAAAACAGGTCATAAATCCTAAAATCGGATGTTCAAAGTAAATTGACCCAGATATTTTCCCATACTGAACACCCCTTGTTGGGCTCTTGCTGCACTACATGCGCTGGGTATCCTTGAAAAGAACATTTCAGGTCAAAGATGGAAATGTCATCCTCTTAATGAGAAAAAACTAATAGAAAATGAGGCAAAGGTGCTTACCTGTAAAGGCCCCACCAAAACAATAGGCTTCATAGTGTCATAGATACCAAAGTACATGCCCCTGTAAAGTGTAATTCCCATAATCGATACACTAAATCCACGATAAAGGCCTTTAAATCCATCACTGGACAATGTTTTCTGGTAAACATCTAGTAACCCTTTAAATCGGCGTTGACCATTAAGCGGGCACTCCTTCGCATCAGTACCTAGACGGGTTCGTACATAATCCAAATGATAAAGAAATAATGAAGTGGTTGCTCCGGCAGCACTCCCTGAAGCAACATTTCCAGCAAACCACTTAATGTAACCATCTTTCTCTTTCGAGCGTCCTAAGAGGCTCTTGAAGTAACCTTTAAATGCAAAGTTGAAAGCCTACGGAAAAAACAACGTCCCTTCAGTTATACCATTTGGCAGCATGCCTGCAGAACAAACATTACATAGTACAAACAATTTACTTATGGTCGGATATTTATTTTTTTCTTTTTTCATTTCTCCACCAAGGGAATGAAAAATTTCTTATTCAACGACACAAAATGATAAAAACCACCAAGTCACAATCATCAATATAAACAACCTATAATATAGATAAGGGTAAATTACACTAAGCTCTACTGAGATTTGAAAGAAATACAACAAACCCCAAAAGGTTGACATAATTACATTGACATCTCTTTTAGTAAGGAAAAAGGTGAAAAAGCGAAGAAATGGAGAGAATCAAACAAAAAACGTGGAGCTCACTGAAGTCCTCATTATGTACTTGTATGGTTGTACCTAGGGCAGCATGGTTCTCTGAATCACTAAAAAAGCACCTCACATTTGGTGTGATAGTTGTTGTGGGCTTGAAGAAAAGCATATATCTTCATTTTCCTCCTCTTCATTTATTGTGGGACGTATTCGAACCATGCAAGTCCAAGTTTTTAGCCTTCATAGAGTCTTATTTTGTAATCATCTAGGGTAGAACTGCTCTGGTCAATTTTTTACTTTTGTAATTTCAAAATTTTATTGGACATGATATGTATGTTCTCCATCCCTAGGAGATGGGGGAAGGGAGGCAAGGGATTAAGGGACCTTCTTGCTCTTTTAATTTGGAAACTGAATACTTTAACCAAATGCTATTATCTGTTAGAAGGCCTCCAAGTTCCCACACATTTCCACAAAATATGCATGGCCTGCCCAAAGAATGTGATAAATTCTAAAGTACAAACTAGAATACACGTGATGTGTATATAATATTTGAAGGTCCTACTATAATATTCCGGGTCACATTCCAATAGAGGAGGAAACCACAAGCATACCATTCAACTTCTTTCACGGTTCTTTCATTCCTTTTTAATTGCTTACATTGGCAGATAAAAGCAAATCATTGAAAAGCACAACCCATGTAAACATGATGAATACAAAACAAGGAAACAAAAAAGCTAAGCCTGTAACTTGTAAGATGAAATTAAAGAAAGTGGGAAATGATGACCGATCACCATCGATAAAGAGGAATCCTTTTTGTTGGTTATTGAGCCACAGAAAGTCTTCACATCTAAAAGCATAGACACCATAAGAGGGATAGAAGCAGAGCACACAATTACCAGCAATCAATCAAGAAGCAACAGATGACAGTCTCTGCAGATCTTTTACTCTTGCGCACCAATTAGGAAGAGAAAGCTCCTCTCCACACCATGTTATCACTAAAATTCCTAATTATTTTGAGTCAAATTTTATCAATCAGATGAAAGAATGGGGGAGGGGGATTTATACCGCAAGACAGACTGAAAATTTGTCACCTCCTATGATAAAGGTTTAAAGTCGTTTTATTTATCACAAAAAAAAAAAAAAAAAAAAAGGTTTAAAGTTGAAGTCTTTTCTAGCACAACTGTACACCCAAAGAAAGCCTGCCTTATTTCACGTATCTTCTTGTAGCACCCCCCCACCTCCTCCACCATATTAATTTCAAGCTAGTTTACAATCACAGAGACCACAACCCAATGTGTCTCTCATACAAATGTACCATATGCCAAGGCAAAGGATGAGCATTGTCCATCTGGAAGGTTAGAGGTTAATAAATTTACTTCAAACACAAAATCAGCTTTTCCCTTTTAAGGCTTTATCTTGATAATGTATGGTTTCATGGCTTGAAAGCTTCATTTTGATTGTTAATTTCAATAATTAATCAAACCTTTCAGGTGTAACCTAGCCTAGAAATGAATCAGCATCTTCAGGTTCTGCAACTCGAACAGCACTATCCCTTTCATCTGTGCATAGAGTGACTTTGTCTTTTTATAGGTTATTTACATTTTCACTGAAGCAGGGCAAAATAGCTACTTATATTGCAATTTTTATTGCTATTCAGATAGGTATCTGGTTAGGAAAATGTTGTCAAAGTAGTGTGGATTAGCTTCAACACTTGTGCCAGATTAAAAAGAAACTCACTGTCCATCAAAATATCTGTACTCAAAATATAACTAAATCAGAATTCCAAGTAGAATTAACAGCAAACCTAAATTTATGGTATATGGAAGCCACAGAACATCAATCACCATCCTGAGCATATAAAGGATCAATACTTTCCGTATATAAATGTATAGAATCAATGATGCAAGACAGGTGACCGAAAAGCATTACCTGAGTTGGGAAATATCGTATGACATTAGCCTGGTTACCTCTCCAAAAGGACAATGCACCCTCCTCCTTCAAGACCCTTCCAAAGCAATCACCAACACCCTTATAAGGTTTCTTTAGCATTCCTCTCTTTAACAACTCTCCTTGATTTTGCAGCAAAAGCTTCACTCTCTCAATCGGCGCTGCTGCACTCTTTGATATTACCGCCGCCACCCCTCCCATCACCAAATCTACTGAAAATTTCTCTTGTCGTGTTGTCATCCTCAATCATTCACTCTCTCTCTCTCTCCCTCTCCGTCTCTTATTCTCTCTCACTCTCTACCCCTGCAGAAGCAACCAGAAGTACATTTACAAAGGTATCCAAAAATGCTATCCATCATGTTCTCGCTCTTACATGTCATTCTTCTCTTTTTTAGCAGCTAACACTAATGTAATCTACCATGCTTGCAGAGGCTAAATTCTAATATAGTTCATTTCCCGGTATAATCCAACAAACCCTAACAACATAACCCTTTCCATCTTCAACACAAATACGAGTAGTGCTGTGTATTCACATTGATTACAATCCAGTCTTTGATCTTATTGTTTAAATTCACAAGAACCCAGATTCATAACAAAACCAAATTGGTAATTTGAGCAGAATATACAAGAACACCATGAAAAAAAAAAAATCTTGAACAATTTCTATTTTATTCATCTCCAACTGACCAAATTCAATGGCATTACATAAAGATAGCAAATAAAATAATAATATAAATAAACCCACATAGTATTTTACATCGTTAACACTTGAATCAATAGAATCATGCATGTAACATGTCAAATCATAGACAACAATCCTAAAACTTGAACAAATCGTATATGTAGAGAAAAATACTTGTGCTGTGAGCATGCTTGCCAATGCAAATTTGTACAAATATATTTCGAATCATATCAATTCTAAGATAGGCCTTCTACGCCATTGATGAATGACAAGATTTGAGCTTTTAACCTTAATTTGATTTCCTGAGAAGAACCAGAGGAAGATTAGATACAGAGAGAGTACTGGGTTTTCTTGTACCTTGTTTCACTGTTCCTTCGTGGTTGCTACTTGTTGGAACTTCGACACAGAATTTTGAGAGAGATAGAGAGAGATGGGAGACGCAGGTACCGGAGAGGAGAGAGAAATAGAGATGCGAGTGGGTGGGAGAGCTCGAGAGGTGGAGAGAGAGAATTTTTGAACAATAAGGAATAACAAAAATATATATATATATTTATATATGTGTGCAGTTTTATTTTTCATTATTTATTTACAAATTGAAAAAAATTATAAATTTTATAATTTTAATTAATAATATTTATTATTTTTTGTATTTTTTTTCTACACCAATAAGGTGTAATTTCCCCTAAGTTAATAACCACCACCAACAATACAATAGTAATAGATTTCCCTAATAAATAAGAAAAATGAGCGGGAGTGTTAATTAGTGCTACCATTAATGATGTGACAGTGGACTCCATAATGAATGATTTGATGTTTTGATCTTGATGTTGCATTTTTTTCTTTTTTTATTAAGTGTCATGTCATTAGTGATCTCCAAAATTAGCGATATCTATCATTATTTAAGCCTCCGTTTGGAAAGTGGGTTGGCTTTTTGGCTTTTTGAATTTTTTGGTTATTTTAGCCTGAGCTAAAAAGTTTGGTTTGGGAAGGACTTTTTGACTTTTTTTGTGAGAGAAGAATGTAATGATTATGGGTTAGATGTGATATTTTGTTTTTTGTGGCTAAAATAGCCTATATTGTCTTTTGTGGCTAAAATAGCCAAAAAAGTCTCGTTTAGCTCTTGCCAAACGGAGCCTAAATAATAGTGGCGGTGAATTGATGATACGTGGATGATGAGTGGGCTAGTTGCTCTTATTTGGTTGATGAATAATAAGGGGTGATGATGAAGAATAATGTTATATTTATCAATTAATATATTAATTAGTGTATTAATATAGTTATGATATTATTATTTTAAAATTTTAATCTTATTCATTATATAAACTATAAAGATCTAAAATTTTTAAAATAGTGTCACTTTATTATTTTAAAAATATAATTTCACTTATTATACAAATTACAAAGACCTAAAACCTCTAAAATTATGTCACATTATCTGTTGATACAATAATTAATATACCAATTGGTACACATAGTGCCACCGAATTTTAAAAAGTAAGAATTACAAATATATATATATATATATATATAAATTGAAAAAAAATAAAAAAAAAGTGAGGAATCATTTTTAAATTACTGGGGTAAGAATTAGAATTAAAAAAAAAATCATAAAAACATAGGAAAATTATTTATAAGTCCTAGTATGGTGACTTATGCTACATATGGTCCTACTAAAAAACTTATGTTCCCATAAGTCCTGTGAGAAGTTTGTTGACACATTTACCCTCAATATTAGTTGTTAATATCATAAATACTAGTAAAATCATATATAGGAAATTGAATGTTACCATAGATCATATCTATATAAACGTAACATAACGTGAAACCTACATAAACGTAACGTGATACCTGTATGTAACGTGACATCTATACAAACGTAACATGACAGGAAATTGAATGTTATCATAAATCATATCTACATAAACGTAATGTAATGTGACAACTACATAAACGTAACGTGACACCTATGATCTATGGCAACATTCAATTTCTTATATAGAAAATTGAATATTGCCATAGATCATATTTATATGAAACTTAACGTGACACCAACATAAACCAGCAACATTTTCACATTCAATTTAAAAAATAAAAACTCATTAAGTTTGCGAAACGTAACGTGACATGTTACGCTATGTTTATGTAGGTGTCACGTTACATTTATGTAGGTGTCACGTTACGTATAGGTGTCGCGTTACGTTACGTTTATGTAGGTGTCACGTTACGTTACGTTTATTTAAGTGTCACGTCACGTTACGTTTATATAGGATCTTGTGGAATACATTCCTATCTAAATAGGGCTTGAGACTCTATAAAAAATTACACCGGACTTAACCTAACATAAGTGTCTGAAAAATGACTTATAAATAAGTCTTCCTAAAAACATTGTAATTTTTAAATTTTTTTTTTTATCTTTCCTTTTTCTCCTATCTTTTCCTTACATCTGCAATCTGGCATTGGCTTTCTCTCAACCACCACCACCACTACCACTCTCCTTCTATGCCATACCAACCCCTTTTCACAATTATAACCACTGCGGTCATGCTCCCCTTTTATTAGTAGCTCTCTCTAACTACCCCATAACAATTGTGATGGCTTTATTATGACCTTCATTACTTGGATTTCTTCCATTGCTATAAGATCGACTATTTATTACTACAATTGTCCGAATATACTCTCTCTTTCTCTCTCTCTCATAGTTGATATAGAATTGGAAAAAAGAAACTAGAAAAAAGGAGCTAAAATTTGGAAGAGGAAATGGAGATAGATATTCTTGTCCAAATATAACCTAATAAGAAGGGTGGTGAATTAGGTTTTTACAAATAAAAATAATAATACCTTAATAAGAAATTATGATTAGCACAATAGATAAATATAGTTAATGAAATAAAAATAATTGAAACAAGTGTTCTACCAATTATGTCAGTTAATGATTTTGGCATAGTGAAAATGTGAAATATAGCTATGGCAATTTAAATAAAATAAAGGGATAAAGGAGAGGCAAATAAATTTATAGTGGTTCGGCTTCAACTCGGCTTACGTCCACTTTTCCACTATACTCTAACTTCACAGGGTGCTAGCAACCTTTTCACAGATGGAGCAATCCTCCACAGATTTTACACAGACTTTCTAAGTCAAGAATACTGAGTGTACTACACTCTTACAAGGTTGAAAAGAATGTGTTTTTACTTTCACATAAAATCATAAGAATTATCTCTCAAAGATAGATATAAAAATGAAACTTTGATTTTTCTGTAACCCTCACACAAGAAAGATGGGCTTAAAACTATACGTCTCAGTGTATAATTTTTGAGAGAGAATGTAAACAAAAATTGAAGAACACTTCTCAGAGAATTTTTCAGAGAATAGATGTGAGTGATTATAGATCAAAGAATATTTTCTGATTTTTTTTGTGTGACTTGTTTACATTAGAGGCTTTGGTATATATAATGAAACTTATAGCCGTTTATAGCCGTTGTACTCCATCATTACTAATTTGAATATCTTCCACTTCATCATTACTAATTTGAATATCTTCCACTTGAATCTTTTGACCTGCTGCTGTGCTGGGCTGTTTGAACCTTTGTTTTGGGCTATTTGAACCTCTAGTTTGGGCATTATTTTTGGGTTGAAATGAACTCCTGATTTAAGCAAATATTAAATACATTCAAACAATATTTAGGATAAAAGTTTAGGTGAGAAATAATAGGACAAAATAAATTTTGATTCTATTTTTCTCTTTCAAATAAATTAAACACATAATTTAAATAAATCATCAAAATAAATTTTGGATTCTCTTAAAACAAAATTAAATAAATCATCAAAAGAAATTTTGGATTCTATTTTTCTTTTTCAAATAAATTAAAATTAAATAAATTATCAAAATAAATTTTGGATTCTATTTTTCTCTTTCAAATAAATTAAAACATAATTAAATAAATTATCAAAATAAATAAGTCTAACAATCTCTCCATTTTTTATGATGGTACACAATGATGGTTTGATTGGATTTGGGAGTAAGAAAAGCTCTCCCTCAAGTCATGCTCCCTGAATTCATTTCTAAATACATAGGTTAGCACATGTGTAATAAATAAGTTTTAATTAGAGATATGATATGAGACTAAGATATCAAACTATAAATACATAACATCATAATAAAATAATACCATAATATAAAATAATACCATAATACATAACATCATATATTTTTCTCCCCCCGTGACATTATCAAAAGGAAATCATGGGTCAGAAACTGGAGGAGGAAGAAGAGGAAAATGATAGTGATAAATGATATCTATACAATTCAAAACATATATATACATATATATATATATATATATATGTATACAATTCGCACGCCTCTCTCTTTTCCGTCAAAAATCGCGTCGGACACGCTTCCTCGCTTTTGCGTCAGCCGACCGACAAAAACGAGACAGGTCAATCAACAGCCTCGGCTCTCTCTCCCTTTTGTCTTCTTCTCCTCCGTCTTTTTCTTAATCACTCTCTTCTCCTTCTGCTCTCTCATTCGCTTTCATCCCTTTCTTCTTCTATGTGAGAGAGATAGAACAGAGAGACTGAACAAAGCAGAAAGACCGCCAAAAATGACCCTCCTTTCGATTACATCTCTCTCTTCTACTTCATGGCCTCGTTCCGTTCCCTTACCCTCTTTCCGGACTTGAATGATCCCGTAAGCGTTGCTGGGCCAAGTGCCCCAACTTCTACTCTTCCCAACCTTCATATGATGTCGATTGAGCAAATAATGGTAGCTCAATCAGACATTGAAGCCAATCATTTCACACTGACGTCCTGTACGGAGACAGTGGCTGCAGTTACAAAATTGGCTCACCGACTGTAGAACAGGACGAGTGAGCTCTACCAGGTCAACGCCCAACTCTTATTGGTCCAGCACATGTACAAGGATGCGCGAGCAGAGATTTGCGCACTGAAGAATGAAAATAAAGAGCTTAAACGGAAGACTACCTCCATGGCCCGATTTGGAGCAACGTCGTTTTTGACCTTTGATAGTTAGCAGGGAGTCGTCGCTCTCAACGAAAGCATGGGGGCAGGGCCTTCAAGGGCCTCCCAAGGTGATAAAAAAAGGAAGAAAACGATGAAAAAGACAAGTAAGTAAAATCGGCGTATGGCCGTAAAAAAAATGAAGGTTTTTTTTTAATGTAAATACGTTTATTATGATCAGCGTATGGCCGTAAAAAAACGAAAGGTGTTTTTTTTTTTTTTATATAAATATTTGTATTTTGATTTGTTTTTGTTTTTATGTTTAAGTACTGAAAAATGAAATTAAAAAGAAGAAAAAAAAAGAAAATTAAGCCCAAACAAAAAATAATAATGAGAAAAAAATAATAAAAATAAAAGAAATTAAGCCTAATAAAAAAATTAAAATAAAATAATAGCAGCAGAAATTAAATTTAATGGGACGTTGGTGTTGCTGGAATGGTAATGGAAAAAAAAGTACCATGAGGGTTTAAAAAAAATCAATGTATGCAAAGTTAATTTTACCTCAAGATGTAGAATCCAAAAAAAATTACAAAGTTAAGAATAACAAACGGTTAAAGAGAATAAATGTATGAATGACTTGAGAGCATACAACTGATATAAATGTTTTCATATCAATGTAGTAATACACATATATCATTTTAACAAAAATTCAAGTTTCACAGTCATAACAAAACTTTTAAAGTAGAAATTGACTTCCAAGCTCGCCACGAATAAAATTGAAGCGATCCTCGCTTAGGGGTTTTGTGAAAATGTCTGCTAATTGCTTGTTGGTGTTTACAAATTCCAGTACAATATCCCATTTTTGAACATGATCTCTTAAAAAATGATGTCAAATTTCAATATGTTTTGTTCGTGAGTGTTGAACCGAATTTTTGCTTAAATTGATGGCACTAGTATTATCACATTTAATAAAGACATGATCATAATGCAAATTAAAGTCCTCCAATTGTTGTTTTATCTAAAGTATTTGGGCACAACAACTTCCGGAAGCTATATATTTAGCTTCGGCCGTTGATAAAGTAACAGAATTTTGCGTTTTGCTAAACCAAGATACTAATGAGTTACCAAGAAAGTGACAAGTGCCACTGGTGCTTTTTTTTTTTTTTATCAAGTTTGCATCCGGCAAAGTCAACATCCGAGTAACTAATTAAATCAAATGCAACACCTCTAGGATAAAACAGTCCCAAATTTTGAGTGCCAACAAGATATCTAAAAATTCTTTTAACAACACTGAGATGTGATTCCTTAGGATTTGATTGATATCTAGCACACATACAAACACTAAACATAATATCGAGTCTACTTGCAGTTAAATAAAGAAGTGAGCCGATCATACCTCGATATTTTGTTTGATCAATTGACTTACCTTTTTCATCGTTGTCTAGCTTAATGGATGTGCTTATAGGTGTTCCAGCTATTTTTGAGTCATATATACCAAACTTTTTGAGTAGTCTTTTGTGTACTTAGCTTGGTTGATAAAAATTCCTTCCTTACATTGTTTGATTTGAAGCCCAAGGAAATAATTTAGCTCCCCCATCATGCTCATCTCAAACTCACCTTGCATACACTTAGCAAATTCTTTACACAAAGTTTCATTAGTAGCACCAAATATAATGTCATCCACATATATTTGCATAATAAGTAAATCATCATTTTTAGTTTTAACAAAAAGTGTTGTGTCAATCGTTCCTCTAGAAAAGTTATTTTCAATCAAAAATTTACTTAATCATTCATACCATGCACGAGGTGCTTGTTTCAAACCATATAAAGCTTTTGATAGTTTAAAGACATGATTTGGAAAAGTATGATCTTCAAAACCTGGGGGTTGTTTAACATAAACTTCCTTATTTATAAAACTATTAAGAAAGACACTTTTTATATCCATTTAATAAAGTTTGAAATCTTCAAAACATGCAAATGCAAGTAACATGCGAATGGCTTCTAATCTAGCAACCGGAGCAAAGGTTTCATCGAAATCAATACCTTCTTCTTGATTGTATCCTTGTGCAACAAGTCTAGCCTTGTTTTTTATAATTGTGCTAGATTTATCAAGCTTGCTTCGAAAGATCCATTTGGTACCAATAATGGTATGATCTTTAGATTTTGGCATAAGTTCTCACACTTTATTTCTCTCAAATTGGTTAAGCTCTTCATGCATAGCTATCATCCAATGTTCATCGAATTCGGCTTCTTGAAAGTTTTTAGGCTCAGGCCTCGTTTGGGAAAAGGCTTTTTTAATAACTTTTTGACTTTTTGGCTAAAATATGATGTAAAATAAATTAGTATGCTTGGGATGACTTTTTAACTTTTTACGAAAAGATGTGCAAAAAGTAAAGAGAAAGTGAAAATTTTGACTTTTTGGTATGGGTTGTTGGCTTTTTGGTTTTTTTAGTAACTTTTTGGCGTTTTGGCTAAAAAAGCCATTTGCCAAACGAGGCCTAATCTGTGAAAGAAAAGCCAAGTTACTACAAATATTTCTAAGTGAAGAGCGAGTTTCAATACCTTTTGCAGGGTCATCTATAGGATTAAATCCTTAGGTTGATTATGAACAAACTTCCATTTTCTTGGCAAATCATCATTATTTCCTCATTCTTCTTGAGGTGGAAGAATAGGTTTTTAATTTCTTTGTTCAACTTACATGTTTGGTTCTCTTCTTTGTGGATACTTGAATCTTCCATATTTGGTTCCAAATCTATATTATCACTAACAATTTGCTTTTGAGTAGAGATGTTAGTTTCATCAAATGCCACATGTATAGATTCTTCCACAACAAAAGTTCTTTTATTAAAAACATGATAAGCTTTGCTAGTTAAGGAATAGCCAAGAAAAATTTGAATCAAATTTACCTAAGTTATCCTTACTATTATTATGCACAAAACATTTACAACCAAAAATATGCATGTGACTAATATTGGGCTTTTTATCATATCAAAGTTTTATAAGGAGTCTTTTTAAAAATAGGTCTAATTAATGCACGATTTAAGATATAGCATGCGGTGTGAACGGCTTCGGTTCAAAAATATTTAGGAAGATTATTTTTCGCAAAGCATTGTTCTTCTCATCTCTTCCAAAGTTCTATTCTTCATTTCTACTACACCATTTTGTTGAGGGATTCTAGGTGCTGAAAAATTATGTCAAATACCATGCTCATCACAAAAATAATTCAAATTTCTCATTTTCAAGTTTTCTACCATGGTCGGTTCGAATATTAGTAATAAGAAAGCCTTTTTCATTTTGAATTCTACGATAGAGTTTTGTAAAAGAAGAAAAGGTTTCATCTTTATGTACTAAAAACATAACCTATGTAAATCTTGAATAATCATCAACAATAACAAGACAATAATGTTTATCACCTAGACTAGATGTCCTTGAGGGACCAAATAAATCCATATGCAGTAGTTGTAAAGGTCTAGTTGTAGAAATGTGAGACTTTGATTTAAACGATGTTTTAGTTTGTTTTCCTTGTTGACAAGCACTACAAAGATGATTTTTTTCAAATTTAATTTTTGAAAGTCCAATGACCAAATCCTTTTTCAAAAGTTTAGCAATTAAATTCATATGAGCATGACCAAGTATTCTATGCCATAACCAACTATTTTCATTATTAACAAATAGACATTTAACATCACTAGCATAGAGATCATTGCAATGAAAAACATAAACATTATTGTGACGATTACCAACGAATAAAGTTTTATGATCATTTGTGCTTTCAATTGTGCAATGTGATTTATCAAAAATAACTCGATTACCTTTATCACATAATTGACTAATACTAAGTAGATTATACTTAAGTCCATCAACAAGTAAAACATTTTCAATAAAAGGGTTAGGAGAAATACTGATGCTACCAATACCGATGATTTTTCCTTTCTTGTTGTCTCCAAAAGTAACAAAGCCTTCATCTTTGGATGACAGTGTAGTAAAGAATGATTTATCTCCGGTCATATGTCTAGAACATCCACTATCAAGGTACCACTTCCCTTCTTTAGCTTTGAACTTAAAGAAAACCTACAAAATGACAATCAAGTATTGGTTTTTGGTACCCATAGTTTCTTGGGTCCTTCTTAGTTAGTTTTGTTAGATCCTTTAACAATCCAAATCTTTTTAATTCCCGTGTTTATATTATTTGTGAATGGACAAGAAGATATATAATGGCCTTTCTTTCTACAATAGTAACAAGTAATATGAGGGTGAGTCATGAGAGTAGGGATGGCCACGGATCGGTTCTGTGCGGTTCGGATGACGGGTTGGACCCGCCCGATAGGGTGCAGGTTGGGAAAAAATGGAACCGCGTCCGCCCACAGTGCGGGTTTCGGATTGAACGGGTGGGTCATGCGGTTGTACGGGCGGTTGCGGGCGGTTTGTGAATTAATTTAATTTAATTTTTTTTTAAAAAAAATTATTTTTAGGCTTTTACGTTGGGGGGCCTTCATCATTTTCTGAAACCATAAAAAAACAAAACAATCAAAACAGTGAGCTTAGCTTTATCACATACCACTGGTATGATACCAGTTACAAGTTTACAAGTTACAACAATGAAAACATAAGCCTGCAAAGCAAACCCACAACACAACAAAAATAAATGAAGTCTGAAGAAACCAGCAAAGCAAAGCAAAGCAAAACACAACAAAAATAAATAAATAAACTAGATCTAAGTACCTTTGTTAAATGAAACCTTTTTTTTTTTGTGCTGTAAATCTTCCAGATCTGGTGGGCGACGGCGATAGAGGAGAAGAGGAGGGGGACAACGGCAACTAGCCAACGACATGGCTAGTGGTGATGGAGCGGCGATAGAGTAGGGAACTGAGGTTGATCTGCGAGAGACAACAACAACAGTAGAGGAGAGGAGAGGAGAGGAGAGAGATGGCGACGAGAGGACATGAATGAGATGGTGAGCAAGAGACAAGAGATGGTGGTGGTGACGGCGACGGGGAGGGGAGAGAGAGAGAGAAAAAGAGAGAAAGAGCTGGGTAGGGTAGAGAGAGAGAGCTGGGTGAGGTAGAGAGAGAGAGGAGGATGCCCAAATGAATTCAACAAATGATGCGAGAGCATATTTTTTTTTTTTATTTTAAACATAATTTGCGGGCGAGTCATGCGGTTTCGCGGGTAGGGTCGGATTTGATCCGAACCCGATTTTGTATGGAAAAATTGACCCGCACCTGCCCTATTTATGTATGCGGGTAGGGTTAGATTTGTGCAGGTAGAGTCGGTTTGGGCGGGTTGTGCGGGTCGGATAAACCATTGCCCACCCCTACATGAGAGGTGCCTTTTCAAAAATTGTATTGAGATTCTTTTGTTTTTTAATAGGGTCATATCCAATGTCCGTTTTATCGAAAACACATTTGATTTTCAAGAAGTATGTTGAGATTATTTCTACCTTTTACAAAATTTTCAAGTGTTTTTGTTAAATCATCAATATTGTTTTTTAAAGCAATTTTCTCATTAGAGATAGTATCAAAATCATTTTTCAAAACAATTTTTTCTTTCTTTAATTCTTCTACATTAATAGATAAAGATGCAATAAATTTCTTCAGCACATTATTTTTGACACAAACTTTTCTAAATTCATCTTGTAGTCATAGAATGAACTTTCAAGTTCTTCATAAAAAGTAGTTACCTCATCTTGAGTAGAGTCTTCATCTTCAAGAGCCATGAGACATAAGTTGGCTACTTCATTTTTAACTTCATCACTTGAGCTTTCATCTTCACTTTCTTCCCAAGATGCTACCATGGCCTTTTTGTTTCTTTTGTAGTATTTTCCATGATTCTTCAATTTTGGACAATCCATCTTCATATGTCCAGGATTTTTGCACTCATAGCAAATAATAAGTTCTTTTTTGTTATATTTGTTGTACTCTTTCTTGAAAGGTCTTTTTCTTCCATAATTGTTTTTCTTGAAGTGCTTTTTGAGATTTCTATTAAACATGTCATAGCTTTCATCCTTACTGGAGTTTTCATGTTCTTCTTCATTTGATGAAGCTTTGAATGTAATTTCACTTTTCTTTTTGTTTTTAACATCCTCATGTCTTTTCATGGTGATCTCATGAGTCATAAGGGAACCCATAAGCTCATCAAATCTAAGTTTGGAGAGATTTTTGGCTTCTATAATGGTCGTGACCTCTACTTCCCAATTCTTTGGTAAACACCTAAGAATTTTTCATACCAACTCACTGTTAGTATAAGTTTTGCAAAGAAATTTTAAAGAGTTTACAATTTCAGTAAATCTAGTAAACATACTTGAAATAGATTCATCAGAGTTCATTTTAAACAATTTATAACTATGGACAAGTATATCAATACGAGATTCCTTCACTTGGTTTGTACCTTCACACGTTACCTCAAGTTTGTCCTAAATTTCTTTTGCCGAATCACAATTTGAAATTCTATTATACTCTTTAGAGTCTAATCCACAAACAAGGGTGAGTTTGGCTTTAGCATTGACTTGCAATAATTTATGATCCATCTCATCACATTCATCTTTAGTTTTAGGTACACTAATATTGTCTACTAATTTGGTAGGAATTTTTGGACATTTGGTGACAATAATCCACATGGCATAATCAGTGGCTTGTAGGTATAGGGTCATCTTATCCTTCCAATAACTATAGTTGTTTCTGTCAAACAATAGTGGTCTATTTGTGGCTTGTCCTTCAGCTAAGGTTGTTATGGATCAAAACTCCCAGATGGTTAAATCTAAAATAAGAGTCTAGGCTCTGATATCAATTCTTACCCAAAAGACAATCAAAGAAGGGGGGTGAATTAGGTTTTTATAAATAAAAATAATAATACCCTAATAAAAGATTATGACTAGCACAATAGATAAATATAGTTAATGAAATAAAAATAATTAAAACAAGTGTTCTAACAACTATGTCAGTTAATAATTTTAGCACAGTGAAAATGTGAAATATAGCTATGACAATTTAAATAAAATAAAGAGATAAGGGAGAGAGAGGCAAACAAATTTATAGTGGTTCGGCTTCAACTCGGCCTACGTCCACTCCTCAAGCTTTATTTGAGATTTTTTACTATACTTTGGCTTCACAGGGTGCTAGCAACCTTTTCACAGATAGAGCAATCCTCCACAAATTTTACATAGATTTTCTAAGTCAAGAACACTGAGTGTACTACACTCTTACAAGGTTGAAAAGAATGTGTTTTTGCTTTCACAGAAAGCTACAAGAATTATCTCTCAAAGATAGATATAAAAATGAAATTCTGATTTATCTGTAAGCCTCACACATGAAAGATGGGTTTAAAACTATACGTCTCAGTGTATAATTTCTGAAAGAGAATGTAAACAAAAATTAAAGAACACTTCTCAGAGAATTTTTCAGAGAATAGATGTAAGTGATTATAGATCAAAAAATATTTTCTAATTTTTTTTTGTGTGACTTGTTTACATTAGAGGTTTTGGTATATATAATGAAATTTACCATCATTACTAATTCGAATATCTTCCACTCCATTATTACTAATTTGAATATCTTCCATTTGAACCTTTTGACCTACTGCTGTGCTGGGCTGTTTGAACCTCTAGTTTGGACATTATTTTTAGGTTGAAATGAACTCTTGACTTAAGCAAATATTAAATACATTTAAACAATATTTAGGATAAAAGTTTAGGTGAGAAATAATGGGACAAAATAAATTTTGATTCTATTTTTCTCTTTCAAATAAATTAAAACATAATTTAAATAAATCCTCAAAATAAATTTTGGATTCTATAAAAACATAATTAAATAAATCATCAAAAGAAATTGTGGATTTTATTTTTCTTTTTTAAATAAATTAAAATTAAATAAATCATCAAAATAAATTTTAAATTCTATTTTTCTCTTTCAAATAAATTAAAACATAATTAAATAAATCATCAAAATAAATTTTAAATTCTATTTTTTTCTTTTAAATAAATTAAAATATAATTAAATAAATTATCAAAATAAATAAGTCTAACCGATATAAATAAAGGGGATTACAGGAAAGAGTATGGCTTCTGTCCAGTCCGACTGGATCGGACTGGATTGTGCTGTTGGGCCTGTGGAGGCCCACCGCGGGTCCCGTTTTGATAATCTGAACCGTTCAATGTGTAGAACTCGTCGAGTACTATATGTCTGTAAAAAATCACGTTGATTGGATATCGATAGTTATATGATCAAATCAATTTCGTATTAAAAAAATTGGACGGTGAACAAATTAATGGTTGACAAAAAAACTGTTTTGATCACATAGCTATCGATATCCGATCAACGTAATTTTTTTACAGGCATATAATACTCGACGATTTCTACACATTGAATGATTTAGATTATCAAAACGGGACCCGTGATAGGTCCCCACGGGTCCAACAATACGGTCTAATCCGATCCCGAACTGGACAGAAGCCATACCCTTACAGGAAAAGTGTAGCTAAGGATAGAGATAGCACGGTTGAGTAGGGAAAAGATAGTTCCAAGTTATAGAGGCCGGAAGAAAGAGATGCAAAATGAAAGAAATCGAAGAATATTGACAAATAAGGGGCACTTTAGTAATTGTAATGGTAAATTTTGTAATATTTTTTTGATATCCCACTCTCTTGTAAATATTTATTTCAAATTTTATTTGTTTGTAATCCTTAAAGGCAAAATAGTAAATGAACTTAAATTGAGAAGTTTGGTGAATTAAAAGAAAAAAAAAATATATATATATATAGAGAAAATCTCTCATCATTCGTTTCGATGTTTAAAATAATAAAAAATTATACAAAATAAATCTTTCATGTTTTGTTCCTTGTGGTGTGGTTTTGTAAGATATGAAAGTTACTATTTAGAAAAGTTTTATAATATCTAGAAACCTTACCAAAATAAATAAAATAAAAGTCATTATATGTTATTTTTTATTTATTATTCATCAAAATAAAAATATTTATTATTCATCAAAATAAAAATAATAAAAATTATACTTATTTATTTTCTTTATCATTTAAAACAAGAAATCATAACCTTATGATTTATTTTTTCACCTATTACAGCTAATTAAATAGTTAAAATTTAATTTTTAAAAATTCAAATTTTCATTTAATTTTTTATTAGAATTGAATTTGATTTTTTTATTTAAAATTTATCCAAATATAATTAACAGTACGAAATACATTTTTCACCCAATGTCCATGCAACCCATGTTATCATTTGAAAAAAAAAGAAAAAAATTTATTGAAGAAACCCTCAAAGTTTGATTCTTTTAATTTAAATTTTAATCTAAAACATGTTTTAATTACTAAAAATGTCTTAAATATTTTTTTTGTTAAGTTCAACGACTAAAATATTATTTTTTTGTTAAATTTACATAACAAAAATAGATGAATAACTTAGATTAAAAATTAATTAAATAATTAGAATTTAAATTGATAAAATTAAAATTTTATATTTATTTTTTTATAAATGTTAAATCTTTTTTTTTTTTTTTTTTAAAAAAAAAAAAGAAGAAGAAGAAGAGGAAGAATCCGACACAAATTTCCCTCACCTATTTGTCTATTTCCCTCCCCCTCCTTTGAGTCGAAGGTGCCATATCCATGCGGAGAGAGCTCTCTTGTTGTGATCGAATAGCTTTTGTCGACAAGCTTCACTCTCATCCCATTCCTAGATTCCAATATCTGCTCTTTCAATCTCTTTACACCTTAAATTACACTGTACTACCCAATTCAAAGGTTTGTACTTTACTCTGAATTTATATCTACACGACAAGTATCTCAGTCACTGCCAAGGGTGCTTCCTTAGATCGCGAGGGAGACTCGTTTAATTGCTTTCTCGATCCAATTCGACCGATGGGTCTGTTTATGATTTCTGGTTATTTCGATTTTTTGATTTATTAGAGAAAAACTAAAACTCCAACTCAATAGTTCCGTGATCCAATCCGAGTGATGGGTGGTTTTGAAGCGAGACTCATTTCATTCCTTGCTTGATCCAATTTGAGTGATGGGTTGGTTTTGATTCTGATTCTGATTCTGATTATTGGGTTTGTTTCGAGAAAAACTCCAGCTAAATCATTCCATGATCGAATCCGAGTGATGGGTGGTTTTGAATTGGTTCTCCAGCGGTGAATTGTGGAAGGAAGCGGCGGAAGATGCGGCGGCGGGCGGCCGATTACCGGCGCCCGGTTCGGAGGAGGTATTCATGTTGGATCTGGGGGCTTCTTGTGATTATCGCAGTTGCTGGATTTCTTTTGTTTGTTGTTCATCACTACCATCGCCATGAAGATCGGGTCGAACAGCCAATACTGGTAAGACACAGATCTTACTTCAATTTTGATTTTTATTTTCATGAAAATAATTTGTTTTCCCCCTTGTTTTTCTTGCAACTCATATAATCTGATGTGTGATATATTGTGGATTGGATGCTCTGTTTATGTGAATTTTGAAAGAAAAAAAGTAATCGCTAGTTTATAGTTTCAGACTAATTTGCTCTGGTGAAGGTCTATGAGGGTTTTCAGTTGATGGTTTGAACATCATAATTTGGCGTGCAGGCTCTAATGAGTGTGGAGATTTAGGCTCTGTGTTTGAGTCTTGGATTTGGTGAGGGATTTGTTTTCAAATTCAAGATCCAAAGGCAGCCGTAGTTTTTTGTTTCCTTAGCTCTCTGAGTGACAGTTGTAATGTGGACCTAGGTTTTTTTACCTTAATTTTTGTTACTCAGCTGTCAACTTATTATGTCATGGCTAGGCAGGAGTTCACTTGCGGATTCAATGTCATTAGATATTTATCTGTAACACAAATTAGGCAGAAATCATTACAATAACGTTGGAAAAACTGGATTTTTAGTTGGTTGACCCACTTAGATGTAAAGCTCTTTAGGGCTGTTGAATTGATTTCTTTCCAAAAGAGACTTGATTGTTTCATTTTTGAAGGCACTGATATGTTTTTAAGGTCACTAAGTTCCCAATGAGGAAAGGGCCTCAAGTAAAGTATTTATTGCCACCAAGATATTTTTTTTTATATGTTGGATCACCAAACTATAGAGCACCCCATGTTTGTATAGATTTTCTTGTTTTCATAGAATCTAAATCGATTCATTTTATTTTTTTTTACTATTCCTGTTATTTGGGATGATAGGATGGAATTCATATCACTATAGGGACCATGTAGCCATCCAGTTTTAGGTGGTCCTATGGTCTATATCAGTTTTAGGTGGTCCTACGGTCTATATCTAAGTGAAGGTGTTTCTTTCTTTCTTCCTTTTTTCTTTTTTCTCTTCTCAATTAGATTCCTTATAAAGTCTCTATGTCTCTTTTTTTTGTCTACAAACCAAAAAGGAGAGGATTCTCTGTCAGAAGGACAATAATCCATAACCCTTGAATTGTCCTTGTAATTATAGATTGTGGGTTAAGATTACCTTAAAGCATGAAAGCATAATAAGTTTTGAAGTCTTATCCTAGCTAAAACAATCTTGAGTGCCCAACTACTAAATGATGAATGGTTGAAATTCTGACTAAATATGAATAACATGATACTTATAAGCCTCCTCTCTCTCTCTCTCTCTCTCTCTCTCTCTCTCATTTAAGGGGGCATAATGTTTTCTTTGACTGGTTGTTTGATATAACCCATAGTTTCAAAAAATTAAAACTGTAATGTTGCATATGGATTTTGTATTTTACGCTTACCTTTTAAGGGAGCATATCTCTGATCTAAATGTGGCTTATATCGAAATTAGCTTTTGGTTAAGCTCATTTGAATTGATCAATCCAAATGCAACCCAATAATTGACATTGCTTCTTAGGATTTAATTTTCTATGTCTGCTACGCTTAAGCTTTTCAAATGATTACATAATAAGAGAAGCCCGTTTTTAAGGAGTAGGCTCTTGAAATAAATATCGAGTGCCCCCTTCTACTGATTCTAATTTTCCTGTAAAGAAATAGATTCAGAAAACTAAATTTATTTATTTACTGTGTAGTGTACTAGAATAGAAGCTCATCAAAATTTCAAATTCTTTTTTTCACCATCATTGCATTTCATGCTGTGAAGTTTTCATGAACATTGAACTATAAGTGATCTGCTTGCCCCAAAAAACCTGGACCAACTATGTAGATTGCATTTCAAATATTATATTGAAACAAATATTATATTGAAAGAACTATGTAGATTGCGTTTCAACTATGTAGATTGCCCCAAAACAAATATTATATCGAAATTAGTTTTCATGCTGTGAAGTTTGCATTTCAAATTCTTTAGTTCCTGGTCCTATTATAGCTCTTTATTATGTAGATAGTCAATTGCTAGAATATTTGTTTTCCCAATATATAAGCGGCACATGCTATTTTTTCCTCCATCTGGTGTGCTTGAGATGTAATAATCTAATTTGTAGAAAGTGTTCACACCCGCTTTGTGAAAATCGTGAAGATTAGTACCTATAGAATTTTGTTTTCCTACAAACATCAGTCACAGATTAGTACTGTAACCCAAATACTACGCAGCTGCTGACATCATAATTATTTTAGCCTCTGCCACGTCTTCTTCAGTGTGATTGTCACCACCATCACTGCTTGTGCCAAAATGAATCTCTTCACTGTTGCTGCCGCCACCACCATCATTATTGATTTCTTACTATATATTTTGAATCACCCTTCACCATTGCTGCTATCAGTGCCAGCATTAGTTATTATTACAGTTTTAGAATCATTTAAAAACTCAATTGTTTAGGCACCAATGGATTGTTTATGAATTATGGGTTTCAACTGTATAGCTTACTATGCGAAATGCAATCATTATATTTCACTCTCAGAGGGGAATTAATTATTTAACAATTTAGTTTGGCACATTCCATTCCACATGATATCTTATTTGATGATTCATAAAATGTAAAGCAGATTTATATCCTTTTCAATTTACAGTGTTGTCAAATTGGTTAAACTCTGATTTTACATTGCTGACTGAATTTAATAATTTTGATGGAATGAAGGCATTTCCTTCTAAAAACGAGGGAAAACTTTTTAGTGGTCTATTTCAACAATGTGAGTTCACAAGACATTTTTTCTCAATTGGCGTAGGTTCTATCCTGAAATTATGGAGATTTGCTAGGTTTAAAGATATGCTGTTTTAGGATAATTTCCTAACTTATATGCATATAATTACGTGGATTTGATGTGGATTTGGAGCTACTTAGATAGAAATAAGATTAAAGGATATAGGGTCCATTAGAATTCGTAACATAAAGAAAAATAGGTGAGATAGATGTATCCAATGCTTAACAATAGAAATAGAGAGCTTAGGAAAAACTATGAGCTTGAAAAAAAAAAAGTAGGTAGAGTTGCAGATCTGGAATGTTGAATTAGATGGAAGACTAAAGCATAAAGTGATTTACTCTTGAACATGGATTGTTGCATGCGGCAAAAAAAACAAGAGAATGAATTTGGTATGCCACTTGGGATTGTGAGAGTATGTGGTTATAATTGTTTAAAAGCTCGGCTTGAAATTGATAGACTAATTCTGAATGTGGAGTAATTTTCTTGTTAGAAGATCAAATAAAGTTTTGTAAAGATGTACTGTTTGAAGCTCTTATTAGGGTAGACTCAACAAGTTTCTCCTCTTGAATCTACCAGATAACAATGTAGGACACCTAGGGCCTTTGCCTTGAATTTCTGCCTCTAGAACATCACTAAGAGTTCTTCATCTCTGACAATCATTTTCCATTACTAACACCACTTCACTAGTGCTACTGTTGCAAGCCAGTTGAGCCTTTGAAGAATTGTCTTTCGGTGAACCACATAACACATCAAATTCTAAAAGATAGCATGCAGGCACTGCAAGAACATGGCAACATTTTAATGTAACTATATATGTTTATGCATAGTACATAAGAAAATTATGTACTTTAATTTATTATTTCTACTTAAAATTGAAAAAAAAAAAGAGTGAAGATGAGGCTCCACAAATATTTCATATATACATAGCTCATACTTCTACTACTTGCTTTCTGACTACCTTTTTTTTAAATTTTTTTATTATTATTATTTTTAAACTTCGTTGCCTACTTTATGTTGGTCATGCATGCCAATGTATTATTTTTAGGAAGTGTTTTAAGATGCATTTGGGGTGGTTGCATCCCCAAGAATGTTGTGTATTGCTCCTATCAAGAGATTCACCACATAAGTCATGTTAGGGAGTGTTCTCTAAGTGCCCAAAATTAAGAAAATTTATTTGTAAATTAGGACACATGAAAGATAAGCCAACACATTTCTATGAGTGTCCAAGAAGTGTTGATACCCGACACAAGCATTGCTCCTCCATAGTGTCTTCTACTTAGAGGTCCTCGCCGATGCATATGTATATGTATATGTTTGCTTGTTGGGTGTGGGTGTGGGTGTAGGTGTAGGTGTTGGTGTGTGATGAACTCTATGGCATGTTTACTCATACAAGTAACTTATTAAATAGGAAAAAAAAAGAAAAAAGAAAAAAGAAAAAGTCTACTGATATAAGTAAAAATAAATTTGAACATGGAAAAAGTATCAGTAACTGTCATATCTATCTTTAGCACATGATCAAAGAAGTAACAAAATACGTCTAGTTTTTGATAACAAGACCTCACTGTGATTTGTAGAAAATCAATTTTAGCAATGTATATTTATATTTATTTGTTCGGCTGTACTGATACAATTAAATGTACGGTTCTTGGGAAATATCTATCTCAGTATTTGTTTGATATGTTCGTGGCAAATGGGGCCTTTTTGTACTCGCTTCCATTATGTTAGGTTGTGCTTGGATCAAAGATTTGAGGAGGAAAGGAAAAAGGAAGGGAAAAGTGAATGAAATAGAAGCTAAATTGTCTTCACTTATCCCATACCTTTTCTGTTCCTTTCTCAAATCCTTGTCCCAAACACAACCTTATGAAGATCTGTCAACTTTATCCTACTGTTTTGTGTACTATTAACATCTTTTTCATATAAACTCTACTTACTGAATATGTTAATTGATTGCCCATGATTTTTCAATCATCTTTGGAGGACTAACCGAGCATTTGATATCCTCTTCTTTCCAGGATAAAGATGCAAGATATGAACAGGTTACCACCCGTGAGCATCTAAATTTTACCGAAGAAATCCAAAGTGCTAATTCATATGCTAGGCAATTAGCCGAACAGATGACACTTGCCAAAGCTTATGTCATTATTGCGAAAGAGCACAATAACCTTCGTCTTGCATGGGAGCTCAGTGAGAAGATCCGAAGTTGCCAATTTTTGCTATCAAAGGCTGCCATGGCAGAGGAGCCCGTCAATCAAGATGAAGCAAAACCCATCATTAAAGGCCTATCGTCACTAATTTTTAAGGCCCAAGATGCCCATTACGACATTGCAACCACGCTGATGACATTGAAGTCCCATATTCAAGCCCTTGAAGAGCGTGCAAGCGCGGCAACAGTTCAAAGTGAGGTGTTTGGACAATTAGCTGCCGAAGCATTACCTAAGAATCTCCTTTGCCTAAATGTCAAACTCATGGCCGATTGGCTTAAGAAGAAGTCCCTTCAAGATCTTGCGGATGAGAAGCGAAACTCTCCCCGTCTTGTTGACAACAATCTCTACCATTTCTGCATATTTTCAGACAATTTGTTGGCTGTTTCGGTTGTTATTAACTCAACTGTCTGCAATGCTGATCATCCAAAGCAGCTGATTTTCCATGTTGTGACAAATGGAGTGAACTATGGGGCAATGCAGGCTTGGTTCCTCAGCAACGACTTTAAAGGGTCGACAATAGAAGTGCAGAACATTGAAGAATTCAATTGGTTGAATGCTTCTTACTCTCCTATTTCAAAACTACTGCTTGAAACAGATTTGCGAGCGTATTATTTTGAAGGGTATGAAGATATGAAAATGGAACCAAAGCTCCGAAATCCAAAGCATGTATCTTTATTGAACCACCTTCGATTCTACATCCCAGAGGTCTATCCCCAGCTTGAGAAAGTAGTTTTTCTTGACGATGATGTTGTTGTACAGAAAGAACTAACCCATCTCTTTTCATTGGATTTGCACGGAAATGTGAACGGAGTGGTTGAAACTTGTCTTGAAGCGTTTCATCGCTACTACAAGTATCTCAACTTCTCGGATCCAATCATTAGCTCGAAGTTCGACCCACAGGCTTGTGCTTGGGCGTTTGGCATGAACGTTTTCGATTTGATTGCGTGGAGGAAAGCAAACGTGACTGCTCGATATCATTACTGGCAGCAGCGAAATGCAGATAGAACACTCTGGAAGCTGGGCACACTTCCACCAGGCCTTTTAGCATTCTATGGACTGACAGAGCCACTTGATCGGAGATGGCATGTGTTAGGATTGGGTTACGATCCCAACATTGATAACCGTCTGATTGAGAGTGCGGCTGTAATTCACTTCAACGGAAACATGAAACCGTGGCTGAAATTGGCTATTAGCAAGTATAAGCCTCTATGGGAACGGTATGTAAATCAGAGCCACCCTTATCTCCAAGATTGTGTCACGAGTTGAAACGTTCACTCTCAATTACGGGTAAATTTTATGCATTTTGAATACGTTCAACTCTCCAAAACTGTAACCACGTTATTGTAGTGTCACATGCAGAAAATTTTGGCCTCGTTAGGAGATTTTTTCTATCTTTTTTTCTATATAAATTTTTTTTTTTCGTTTTCATTTTGATATTTTGAAAAGATTCTCTTAGGGTAGAAAGAAAATTTGTATGAGGTGAAGGGGCTTGCGGTGATTGATTTTTTACACAGCTTTAGAATTGTTTGTTCTGTAGCAATTTTGTAATAATCTCTCAGCTCTTCTAAATTATATAAAGTAGTTGAATTGAACACAAATACTATTTTGTCTTTCTTTTTTTGAGCAATTTCTATGGCTCTCCAAGTAATCATGGATTTGAATCCCCTCCTTAAAACCTTTCTTGAAGGATTTGCTGTGAAGACTTTTGCTGGTTCTCCTAGTAATTTTAATTTTAATTTTTTTTTTAATATTCTAAAACAAGAAACAAAAACTTATTTTGTATATTTTTTTTGCTTTAAAAAAGTGAAAAAGGTATTTTTACTTCATTTTCAATAAGTTTTTAACTGTCAACCGCCACAGGCCATCGGCAGTTGATGGCTGAATGGCAACTGTCGGTGACCCTTTGGCCAGCTCTAAACCACCTTCCGATGATTTTCTGGCTAGCTCCAGTGATTGGACGGTCACCTCTTGTGAACTCCAACGACTCTTCAACCATCCTGTGCCTTCCAACAATATTTCGATCACAACATGCAGCCACCTTCAATCGCTAGCCATCATTTTTGGCAACTTATCAAAGATGTTTCTTTATTTTTGTTTTACTAGTTTACAAAATATGTGTACACCAAACTAGTGTTATTTATTTATTTATTTGTTTATTATTTAAATAAAACAACAAAAAATATTTAACTGACAACTTCAAAATTCAATTGCTAACTACAAGACAGTGGACCAGTGAACCTAAGCCAAATTCCTTTTGCTAGGTTTGAGTTGAACTCAAGTTATCTTACAATAAAAATGAGGGGAGAACTGAGAAGAAAATGATTGCCTACTTATGTAAGGAGCTCACTATAGGTGAGTTTTATTTTTAATTATATATATATATATATATATATATAGACCATTTAGACCATTTATTACTTCGATCAAACCTGATTTTGTATTCAAAATATTTTATTTTTTTCTCTATTTTTATTGAAAGATGATTATATATTATTGTTGATCCATCTTTATGTTATTTTAATTTTGGGCCCCCCTCCCAATAAAACCATATAAGTTTTATATCTTTTATTCAGATTGTGTTTGAATGATGTTTTTTAATAGAAATTTAGAAGATAAACTGCTAATCACTTTCTCTACTTTTTTTACATAGGATAATTTTACACATATTAACAATCTAACTAAAAATACAAAAAGTCAAATATGATTAGTTAATGACATTTAAGGGTTGGTTTGTGATGTCCTAAAAAAGTGTACTTTTTGACTTATTGGTGGGTTTGGGTTGGGTTTGATGTGATGTGTTAGAGAAATGATGTGATTTAAATAAGATGATATGACTTAAATAAGATAGTGACTTTTTGACTTTTTGACTTTTTGACTTATTTAGTACATGCCAAACTAGCCCTAAATATCTAATGATATTTAGACATATATGTTCTTAATAAAATTATTAGTAAACTTTTAAGTAAATATAACATCGCTCTTATTTAAAACATGTCCTATAAATTCAGATGAAAGGGATAGCTATTACAATAGTAATGATTAATAAAGTACCAACAGCAACAATATTCCCAAGAAACAAATCAAAACAAACCACCTAACTTTTCTTTAGTAATTTGATCTTGGTGCTCAATCATTTGGGTTGTTAAATGGTTCGTTAAGTAGAGTTCCATTTTTATTCACTTCCAAATTATTCAAACAACAGTGATGCATACCCTCAGTGGGGGTCGCACCCCCAGTGAGGTGTCGCGCCCCCACTGGCCGAAACCAAAAAAAAAAAAAAAAAAAAAAAAACAGTTTTTTTTTTTGTCCAATTATTGAGTTCCACCTCACTGGGGTCGACCCCAGTGGGTGCATGAGGCATTTTCCTTATTCAAATTCTCAAAACTACACAGTTCTACAATTCGCTGTACAATCCCTTCACTCTTTTCTTCAAAAGAGAAAGGTTGGCCCAAAAACTCAACCAATTTCTTTACATGAATAGGTGTATCCCTTTTCATGTCCTTTTAATTAGTTGAATCAATTTGAATTTAAAATTTAATCTCAGTTGAGATTTGTTTTAAATTATTAAATTATATTTATTTTGAACTTAATTGATTGAATCGTGACCCGTTAGTAACCATGAAATATTGTTATGGTTTTATTATTATTATTTGATTACCATAAAAGAGTTGTGAATATTTATGATCCATACCTTTAAATGAGAGTTAAATTTTGTGATAACAAAAATTATACCATTTTATAATTTTGTGTTACAAAATTTTATAATTTTGCTATATCATAATTTTAATTGTAAATATTTTTATCAATTTAAGGATAGAACCACGTGGGGATTGCTAGCCATGCCTTTTTTGGGTGATTGATTTGCCACTTGCTTAGCTTTTGTTTATATATAATTTTTTAATCAATTTCTCTGCCAGCACAAGGTAGAGAAATAAGGAGACTTGGATTGCTTTTGTTTGTTTCCATCAACCTCTCTCTCTCGGTTATCTCTCTCCTTCTGAAAGTTTTTTCTTTGGTTATTTTTTTTATATATAAAATCCTTAATTCATCAAAACCTGTTAGGTTTTAGACCTTAGTTCCATAGATCAAATTGTAGACGGTTTCGAGGGCTCCGATTTAATCTGAACGAATCGAAATTTTGTCGCTAGAAATTTTTATTTTCTTGGAAGCTCTTGGATCGAGGTAGGAATTTTTCCTATACTTCTTTATGTATTTTTACTTGATTATATAAAACTTAGAGTTGTATATAATTTAATTAGAATTTTTAAAAAATTTGTGATTTATTTACTTAAAAGAGAAATTTTGAGAAAAATAAAGAGTTGATGCCCAAATTGCGAAAGTATAAACTTGGAATATGTTTATAAGGTTATGAAAGAGTTATGTGTTGAATTTGAACAAAAACGAATTTCGACTTGATCGGTTTTGAAATTTTTACGGGTTTGCGACCAAAATAGTATTTTTAAAGAAAATAAAGGAATTATGTTTAACTTTTAGAGCTTTTGATTAAAATAGGATGTCATAGTTGAATAATGCTTGGAGAATGAGTTTGGAAAGAAAATGATGTTTTCTTGGGCATTAACGGTATTATTTTGCTTAATGTATCTGTTTGAATAAAACTGACACGGTTAAAAATGGACCTTGAGAGGTTACTGGATGTGATTGTGATACAAAAACTAATGTAATTGTTCATATTTGATGAGATGTGGAACATATTGTATTTATCAAAAAATTTTAGAATTTAATTGTTTAAATATCTATTTAGAAATATCTGTTTTGGGCTATCGGTGGAGGATAGCCATGATTGTTGTAGAAATGCGTAAGACTTAGGTAAATTGAACCATATTTCTTCATTTTTTGCATTGGACATTGCATTACATTCATTTCATTGGAAATGTATCTGTTTTTGAGAAATGTTTCTGTTTTTGAGAAATGTTTTGGAAATGTATCTGTTTGCGAAAAGATGAATACTTGGTGAATCTGGATAGAGGGTGTAGAACTGCTCGGTTAGGTGTCGAGCCTTCCAGTTTATTGGTAAAACTGACAGTGGTAGTGCATTAGGGCCTACTTGCAGACACTCACCTAGAGATTCACCGAACCTGTATTCATGTAACAGATATGGTTTAAAATAGAAATAACTTTATATCTGTTGTTGCATCTCAGCATTGCATGCTTTATATAACAAGAGAGATAAACTGTTTTATCATGAGCATGGCATGAGCATACTCCTCTTTAGTCTTGTCAAGGTTCATATGTTGTGTAGTATATCTCTACTGGGCTGTAGCTCACCTTATAAGGGAAACCATTTCAGGTTCAGGTGCTATGCCTCCGCCAAGGCATTGGCTTGGGAGGACTCAGAGCTGAGACTTCATTTTTGTTTTATTGTTATTTGTTGAATGTAAGCCCAGGCTGTATTTGCGTTGAGTTTAAACTCCATTTTGTTTAACCAAGAATGTTCTTGGATAAATTTGTAAGCCTGTAGGACACTTATTATTTGTTTGATTTTTATTTCATATTTGTTGTAAAAATGCATGATTGGGATTGGAACTGGGGCATTGAGATGTGAACAGTATACATTTCACATTTGGGATTTAATGGAAATGGATGTATGAAATATTTAGCTATATATATGTGTTTGTCTATCAGGTGGATTTTGTTGCATAAATAGATATATCCTGCCCAATTTTTTTTGGCGTTACATCCTTATAATTCAAGATCAACACTCTCTCAAGACAAGCCAAACTTGCTTTCTAGTATCCCAGCACATGATCCCAAAAAGGTCCATATGAAGAGATCCCTTTGCAAAACATGTCAAATACCTCTTCTAGAGAGAGGGATGAACATGGTAGATTATTGGTTTTCAGCTTAACTGTGAAGTGCTACATAGAGGTGAACACATCTTTTGGGTTTCGACAACGTACACTATTCGACAACCAAAATTTCGAATAGACTTGGGCAATAAAGTACAAGGGATGTAGTTAGAAAAAGGCAAGGCGAGGGCAAGTCCTCAGCATTTGCAATGGGAGGTGTCCTTAAAAAGTATTTCTAAGAATGGAACACAATCATGGGGGTTAGTGGTGAGTAACGAGTGGGCAACAGACATGCTATTGTAACTAGTTCTCTTCACGATTGCAAAAGCAATGGCTTTAAGCTATGTTGTGCCAAATTTAGGTGAGGAGATCAAGAGAACATCAGTAGGCCGAGGCTTAAAATATTGTTGAATAAACATGAGTCCTGCTAGGTTATACATGGGGGCAAACCAAAAACCTTGATATTGACAGAGATGCAGACTTATCCAACCCTTTTCTTTTGAAAAAGATGAGATTACTTCCTCATAGTTTTTGTAGATTCTCTCGATCTTTTCAATTTTCTCATCCTTATGATCTTCTTCATTGTTAGTTTTGCTGATGGAAGAACTTTGGGAGGGAAGAATGGCTGCCATAGCAAGATAAGAACTAGATCTGTGGCAAATACAGAAGTTCTACTATGTTAGAAACTTAAAGAAGCGACATGCTTTTATGTTAAAGAGAAATTTCATAACACTTACCAAAGGAAAAGAAAAGTAGGAAAGCTTACAAGGGTCGAAGAACACGAGCACAAAGGTCTTCATTATAAAGGTAGAAAGTACTCTACATGGCAAGCCTTTATATGTATTTATAATATTGTTTGCAAATATATTTATCAATTTAATTATAACTTTATTCTAAATATATATTTTTAAAATAGGGTGCATGGTACAAGTTATGTGCTTAGTATATATGTATGGTTGTGCAAATCTGGTTTGGTGGCATTAAAATCAACTTTGAACATTAATTTATCAAAACTATCCAAGTCTCCATGAGGATCACATGCAGGGCCTAAGTTTAAAATATTTGATAATTTTTTAAGTCTTTAGCTGATGCATTAATCAACTCGGACAAAAATATAAAGTGTACAATTTTTATTCATCAATACAGAAATTAAATATAAAATTGAATAAACATAAAATATTGTCAAACTTGATTTTAGAAGTAATTTATACAAATAAATTTTTATATAGGACCACATGACTGTTGGTGGTTAGGCTTTTTTTTTTTTTTTTTTTTTAAAATCAAAATACCTATTAATATATCTCATACCATTGTTACATTTTTATAAAGTGCATTTAAATTCCTGTATAAATCACTTTTCTTTTAGGAGGTAACGCACAAAAAATTCCTGCATCATCCCATGCGTTCCCTGTGTTTACTTTGCGGGTAAATTATAAAAACATCATTTGAGATTTGATTAAAGTTCAAATGGTTTCTTATGATTTTGAAAATTATATTTCATCCTCTGAGGTTTTTAATTTCATAACAAATCGCATTTTTTATTAATAAATCATCAAGTCAATTAACAGTTTTTAATGATATTAGAAATATATTTTAATTAATAATTTAAGTAATTTTATTATTGTATAAGAGAGTAATTATGAATTTTATTTTTTTAATTAATTCTGTTAAATAAAAAATACTAATAAAAAAATATTTATAATTTTTTAAACCATAAAAAATAATTTATATTTTGAATAAATCTTAAAAAATATATTTATAATTCACCCTTAATTTTATATTTCTAAAAAGTTGCTGAACAATAATGACATCGTACACTTGGGGAATCTATAGGAATTTTTAAACCACGACCAAGAGTTTTAATATTTTAATCTTAATTTTTTAATTTTTGAATTTTAAAAAAAATACTTTCGCCCACTCTTTAATTTTAAATTTTTTGAATTTTAAAAAATCCTAAACCCCAACTTTCCTAAATCATATATAATGATACTACTGGTTTCTAAGTAACGGGTTGGGCTGATCCAGGCCTCCCACACGGTTATCCGATCGCTGGTCCACTGAGAAACCTGCACAAGAGTCCAACAGGGAACAGGAGTCCCCAAGCGAACCCTTCGATGAGCAAGTTAGAAAAGGGATATCAACAGAGTATAGAGATAGTATGGTAATGAAGAACTTAACATTTTCCTTGTCTTAGAAGCCTGCTTATATCCTTTGCTCATCATTTCCTTGTCCACTCCGACCTATCATGTTTGCCGAAAGTTTATGTTCTAGCTTGCCTTATTCATGGTGAGGCTGTCCTGTTCCGTCGCGAAGGGGTTATCGTAATAAATGCTGCAAGGAAACTCATTAATGGCTGATGTGTGGTGCAATAACTCTGCAGGATCTTTGTCTGCTTATGTGGCTGGTTCTTCTCTTGACAAGTATCTGGATGTCATTGGTTCTTGGTGCAACACTGGGTTCCAAGAACGTTGGGCTTTAGTATTTGGATCATGGATTGGGCCTTAAGTGGTGGGCCAAAGACCCCTATAGGCCCACCTATGTCAGTAGTCCCCCATTTTTAAGTGCAGCTTCAGTCTAACGAAGGGAATAGGGAATAAGGAAGAAGATGGGGGTAGGGGGTGGTTGTGTAAGAGAAAACCGGGTTAGCAGGGCCGACTGTGAAGGGTGACCGAGTGGAAGGACTGACCGGAAGGCGGGCCAACCGCGAAGGGGGACCGAGTGGAAGGACCGACCGCGAAGAAGGCTGACCGCGAAGGGCGATCGAGTGGATGGACCGACCGCGAGGAGGGCTGACCGCGAAGGGTAACCGAGTGGATGAACCGACCACGAAAGGTGATTGAGGGGGGAAGCCGACCGCAAAGAGTGATCGAGGGGGGAGGCTGACTGCGAAAAGTGACCAAGGGAGAAGGGGAAATGGTGGTGCGCGGGGCTCGAGGAGCGGCGTGGCACATGACGACGTGAAGTGGAATAGACGGGGAAGGAGAAGAGAGTAGTGGATCGTGGTTGTACACGTGGCGTAATCCCGTAACAAAGGAGGTGGTGCGTTGGCAGGAAATGAAGGGATAAGCTAATATAGGGTGGCGAAGAGGCGGGGATTGAAATTTTTAAAATTTTCAAACTAGCGAAATTAAATCTTGACCCTTGGAATATAGGCAAGCCGTGGGCATTTGCAGTTATTCGCTTTACCTACCTTATCGCAAAAAATCAATGCATCCCAGAAGTGAATTCATTTGTTTCGTGTGATATGCCTCTGTGACACTTTGTGAACTTTCTTGTGTCGGCGTCAGAAGCTATACGCAGACACATAGGAGGAATGAATCGAGATGAAGCGCCAACCATGAGACTAGACTCTTTGGGGGAAGACGACGCAGTGGAGTTGGCGGAGCAGTACCGAGCGGAGTGGAGGGGGAAGAAGGGAGCTGCATAAGGGGTGCGGGCTCGCCCGACTACGATGATCGCGGCCATTAGGCCGATTAGCCAGGTGGAGCCAGACTATTGGCACACGAAGGCAGACAGATCTACATTTACAGCGGGGGAGTTGGAGAAGGTACGAAGGAAGTACCACATTCCTGAGGAAATAGAGTTGAGGCTGCCCACATCGAAGGAAAGGGTGTCGGACGTACGGTTGGGAGAATTCACCTTATACGAGGAAGCACTGTGGGGGGGGGGGGGTCTAAGGCTACCGCTCTCTGAAATTGTGGTGAAGGTTCTTAACAAGTTGGAGGTGGCACTAGGGCAGTTGATGTCGAACGCCTGGAAAATACTGATGGGCTGTGCGAGCGCCTGGCCACAGGCTACCGGAGGGGCGGCAGACGGTGGAAGAGTTCTTCTCCTACTACAAGGCCTCCGGTCAACAGGAGACGTGGGTGACCCTGCAGGCAGTGGCGGACCGAGGTCTGGTTGCGGGTTTGCCATCTTCGGTGAAGGGGTGGAGGCCGAGATGGTTCTATGTGTCAACGAACGGTGGGGTAGGAGTTCGCACAACATGGAAAGTCCCTACAAGATCGGTGGAGCCAAAGTTAGATATGGTGGCCTAAAATAGGGTGAAGAAGGTGAAAAAGTGAAGGGAAGAGAAGGGGCAGAAGTGAGATGAGCTGATCCTTCCTTCAACCCTGTTTACCTTGAGATTGGGACCGCAGCCGACGGAGGCGGATCCGGCGAAGGAGGAGCTGAAGGCGTAGAGGAAGGCGGATGAGGCAGAAGAAAGGAGAGTGTTCGCCAAAGCGGACAAATATAAGGAGACAAAGTTGGGGCCTGCCCAAAAAATAGTGATGAGGGAGCGGGTTCCGTCCCAAGCTGTTGGGGGACAAAAACCTGATTGACTTTGCCTCGTTACCACCACCCGTAGACCCGTTGAAGGAGAGGGGCAAATAAGAGGTGGAGGCAGCGTTGAAGAAAACAAAGAAAAAAAGAGCTGCAGCTGAGGGGAGTAAGGATGCCCTCCGTTTTGAAGAAGTTGAAAGAGAGGACGACGGAGGAGGCTCCAGAAAAGGAAAAGTTGGAGGAGGGGAAGGTGACAGAGGCCTCAAAGGAAGAGCCCTTGGGCCTTAGTGCCCCTATGGTGCCAACGGTGGCACCTGCATCAGAAGTAACCTCAAGTCCCAGCGAGGGGAAGGCTAGGATCAACAAGCCAGCGACGAGTGTCGCGTTGGCGACTGCTTTGTACCACGCGCGCGCGCTGGCAGGTCGTTTGGCGGAAGGAGGAGAAGCCAAAGTCGTAGTTGACCGCCTTGTTGGAGTAGTAGAGGATGGAGCGGTGTGATTGATGGCTCAGTTGACGGAGGATGACCTCCTGAGAGGGTTTTGCTCAGCCCAGATGGAGGCAGCGACCTTGGCGACTACTTTGATGAAGAAGGCAGCGCGCGCTAAAGTGGAAGTGGAGCCGCTAAGGACCCAATTGGGAAAGGCAAAATTGCACCTGCAGAACCTAAGGGTGGAGACGGCGGGGTGGAGGAAGGCCGCTTGGAGTGTGTGCGCCAAGGGGTTAGAGTATGCCCAAAGGGCGAAGAGCATGGAGGTGTTAGCGTTGGTGCAGAGCTACTCAGCGGACCGAGCTAGTGCCGAGCTCCTCGCAACCAAGTCAGAGCTGGAAGCGGAGCGCTGCAAGGCGATATCGTTAGAGTTCAAGTTGGCGGGCGAGAAGAGGAAACTAGAGGAGGTCTAGAGAGCCTGCGCCACTGCCAACGAAAGGTGGGAGGAGGCCATAGCCAGCAACGAAGATCTGGTTAAGGACAAGGAAGAGGTCGATGGTCGGATTGTGGCTTTGGAGAAGGCCCTGGCAGAGGAAAGGGCGAAGTTGGAATATTAGAGGGTGGCATACCCCGACCTGTGTGTGGCGGTGGTGGAGCAATTCAAGGGGTCCGCCGACTTCCAGATGGCCATAGATGCTGCAGTGGCCAACAGCTTGGCGAAGGAGGGGAATGGGGGGGGGGGTTAGGCCGTCAGGAGCGGCCGCTGGAGGTAGGAGTGAAAAGGAAGTAATCCAGAGCTTCCAGCGGTCTGATTTCTACAAGCATGAAATGAGCGAGTTCTGGGATAGCGGCTGGATGACCTTCAAACATAAGGCGCAGAGCTGTTCTCAGACGTGGATTTCAGCTTGGTGAAGGTAAGTGAAGACCACGTCGCCCAGACCCCCCTGGATGAGGGCATTGAAGAGAAGGATCTTGCCTCTAGTGAGGAAGAGTGATTTGTGTGACTAAGTGTAAAAAAATTTAATTTTATTATTTTGTTTATTGTTTTTTTTTTAATGTAAGTTCAACATTGAATTGTATGAAAGCGTAAGTTTGTGAATAAAACAACGAGTTTTGTTTTGTATTATTGTTGTCGTTATTTCTTTTGAGTTGTAAATTTGTAATATTGAAAATGGCTGAGCAGAATTCAATGAAAAATGGGTGTGAGAGTAAGACTTGTGAGTGAATTGGGATGTAAAATGGTCAAAATGTGCAACCAAAGGATTATGTAAAAAATGGTCAGACGTAAAAATGTAAAGAATGTTAAGAATGAAAATATGGCTTGTACGTCTGCTGAAAATGTTAAGAGTGTAAGGAATGTTAAAAAATGTCGTAATATGGCCTTGGATTATTTTATAAAAAATGTTGTAATATGGACATGGATTGTTTTATAAAAAATGTTTTAAGTATGGCAACTGTGCCGTAATATCAAATTATGAAAATGAATCGGCCAAATTTTTCATTCGATTTCTGACTAAGACTGGCTGAGGCTTCAATTAACTCAGTCTGGCTGAGCTGTTCATGTTCAGTCTGGCTAAGGTTTTAATTAACTCAGTCTGGCTGAGGCTTTAATTAACTCATTTTGGCTGAGCTCTTCGTGCTCAGTCTGGCTGAGGCTTTAATTAACTCAGTTTGACTGAGGCTTTAATGAACTCAGTCTGGCTGAGCTCTTCGTGCTCAGTCTGGCTGAGGCTTTAATGAACTCAGTCTAACAAGTCATTATTGAAACACAACGCAGATAATGTAGATATAAAGTCATTGTCATTTAAGGTGTAGCCCATTGAACACAAATTTACATTAGGTATGGAAAGGACAAAAACAACCAAGTGTATCGATCGGCAAAAAGAACATACAGTAATTGATCAATACAAAAATAAGATGTGGCACGTTACTGGAAATAACGCCTCAAGTGTTCGGCGTTCCATGGGTGGGGGAGATCTCTGCATTCCATATCCTGGAGTTAGTAAGTGCTTGGGCGAGGTCTAGCCTTAACAACGTAAGGTCCTTCCCACTTGGCTGCTAACTTGCCCTCGGTATGATTTTTGGTGGTAAGAGTTGCTTCGCGCAAAACTAGGTCCCCAACTGTGAACTCCCTCGGTTGGACTTTGCGGTTGTAATGTGTTCTTATTTTTTGTTGATATGAGGCCCTTCTAACAACAGTGGTCTCTCGGAGCTCTTCAATTAGGTCTAAGTTAGCCCGACGCAATTCTTCAGTTAGTTCTAGATTCTGATGTAAAACCCTCGGGGTTGGCAGGCCGATCTCCACTGGAATGACTGCCTCAGCGTCGTATGTTAGGCGAAAGAGGGTCTCCCTAGTAGGAGTTCGGGCGGTAGTACGATAGGCCCATAGTACGTTTGGTAATTTCTCAGCCCATAGTCCCTTAACGGCTTCCGGCTTAGTTTTGATGATCTTCAAGAGAGAGCGGTTGGTGACCTCGACTTGCCCATTGGCTTGGGGATGACCTGGGGAAGAGAAACATGATTAAATGTGGAGCTCTGCACAAAATTTCCTGAACTTGGCATTGTCGAACTGCTTGCCGTTGTTTGAGACGATGGCTTGAGGGATTCCAAATCGGCATACGATCGACTGCCAGATAAATCTGGTCGTGTTCCATTTAGTGATTGTGGCAAGGGGTTCCGCTTCCACCCATTTGGTGAAGTAATCAATGGCGACCACAGCGAACTTAGTTTGGCCCCTACCGGTGGGCAACGGACCAACTAAGTCGATGTCCCACTTAGCGAATGAGTAGGGACTGCTGAGTGTAATCAGTTCTGTAGGTGAAGCATGGGGGATGTTGGCGAAGAGCTGGCATTTATCACACTTAAGCACGAAGTCAGTGGCGTCTTGGTTGAGAGTAGGCCAAAAGTAGCCAGTGCGAAGTATTTTATGGGCCAATGACTTGGCACATGAATGATTACCACATACACCCTCGTGAACTTCCCTCATCACATAGGTCGCTTGAGTGGGACTGAGGCACCTGAGGTATGGGTGTGAAAATCCGCATTTGTACAGTAGACCACTGATGAGGATATAATTGGACGACCGGGCTCGGATTTTGACGGCCTGTTGTTTGTCGTCTGGTAACTCCCCATTTGTCAAAAACAGAAGGATGTCTGCCGCCCATGGCATAGGTTCATTTTGTGGACTTCCTGCTGGGTCGGCGAAGTAGTCGGGTGGGCCAGGTATTCAAGACGGACGCCATGGCTGAGGTCTGACTGGTCGGCCGAGGCTAATTGAGCCATTTCATCCGTCTTGGAGTTTTCTGATCGAGGGATACGTGTGATGTGGAAAGTGTTAAAAAGGCGAACAAGGAGGAGTGCAATATCCCTGTAGGCTCGCATTGTGTCTTCCTTGGCGTCGAATTCTCCCGTAATCTGTCCGACGATCAGTTGGGAATCACTGAACACTTGGATATGGCTCACACCAATGTCCCTTGCTAGGCGGAGACTTGCGATCAGGGCCTCATACTCGGCCTCATTATTACTCACGTCAAATAGTAAGCGGAGAGCACACTTGAAATAATCGCCCTCAGGGGCGGTGAGGATGAGACTAGCCCCACTGCTCTCTTTATGGGATGATCCATCGACATTAAGGGTCCAGGAGTGTGGATCTTCTGTCTTAGTGTTGAATTGCCTGGACTGAGGGGGTGCGGTTGAAGTGGGATTGGTGAATTCCAAGATGAAATCGGCGACAACCTGTCCTTTGATTGCCGTTCGAGGTCGATAGGAGATTTCAAATTGGCTGAGCTCAATTGACCATTGCATAAGTCTGCCGGACGACTCTGGTTATTGCATTACCTTCTTCAAAGGTTGGTCAGTGAGAACCACTATAGAGTGAGCTTGGAAATATGGTCGGAGTTGTCGTGAGGCTATGACCAAGGCAAGGGCCATTTTTTTCCAGCAGAGGGTAGTTCTGTTCTGCCCCCTTGAGAGCTCGGCTAATGTAATAAATCGGACGCTGTACTGAACTGTCCTCCCTGATGAGGGCCACACTGACTGCGATGTTTGATATGGCTAAGTAGAGAAAGAGGGTCTCGCCTGAGAGTGCCTGAGAGAGTAGGGGGGTTGGTCATGCACTACTTCAATTGTTGAAAAGCCTCTTCGGATTCGGTGGTCCACTCAAAGGCCTGCCGGAGAACTTTGAAAAAAGGAAGGCACTTGTCCTTTGCGTGGGAGATAAAATGGTTGAGGGCGGCAACTCTGCCAGTAAGCCGTTAAACCTCTTTAACCGTCCTGGGTGACTGCATTTCTATCAGGGCCTTAATCTTTTCGGGATTGGCCTCTATACCCTGCTGACTAACCATAAAAACCAAGAACTTCCCAGAGCCTACACCGAAGGAGCATTTCTCCGGATTCAGCTTCATTTGATACTTACGTAAGGTTTCGAAAGTCTCTCGCAAGTCCGCAAGATGATCAAAGGAGAGTTTGCTTTTGACAAGCATATCATCGACGTAAACTTCCATGTTCCGACCTATCTGATGGTGAAAGACGGCATTGACCAACCGTTGGTAAGTGGCTCCAGCATTTTTCAATCCGAAAGGCATGACACGATAGTGGTAAGTTCATCTGTCTGTGATGAATGAGGTGTGTTCCTGATCAGCCGGGTGCATTAGAATTTGATTGTAGACAGAGAAGGCATCCATGAAACTGAGCATCTGATGTTCGGCCATGGCGTCGATAAGCAGATCTATGCGGGGGAGGGGATAACTATCTTTGGGGCAAGCCTGGTTGAGGTCGGAGTATTCGATGTAGAGTCGCCATTTGCCATTGTTCGTACGAACTAGGACCACATTTGACAGCACGTTCTTGACAAACCGTGCCTCTAGCAGTTTGTCTACCTCGGAAGCAATAAGAACATTGTGTTCCGGGTGAAAGATATGCTGTTTCTGGCGGAAAGGTTGGAAATGGGGCTCGATGCTGAGGTGATGAGTGATGAAGGAAGGATCAATACCCGACATGTCGGAATGGGTCCAGGCAAACACATCATTGTGCTCGATTAGGAGGGTTGTAAGGTCGGCCTTAGCTTGAGAGGATAGTTGGCTGCCGATCGTGGCTGTTTTTGTTAGGTTGGTAGGGTCGATGGGGATCTCAACAAGTTCTTCCACCGGTTCCTCTCTAACTAACTCGTTTTCGTCTCTGACGTCGAGGCCTTCAATGATCATAGCCTCCTTCAGCTTGACCTCTTTGAGAGAAGCAACGTAGCATTCTCTGGCCACAGTTTGCTCTTCTCTCACAGTGCCGACCCCGAGGTCGGTAGGGAATTTCATACCCAGATGGTATGTGGATGTGACAGCTTGAAAAGCGTTAAGGGCGATGGGGCCGAGGATGATGTTATAAGCAGAGGGATAGTCGACGACGAGGAAGGTGAGCAACTTGGTGGTCTGCCGCGGATACTCTCCGATGGTAATGGGAAGATCGATGGAGACTATGGAGGTCATTCGATCCCCGGTGAAGCTGACCAGTGGGGTTTGGAAAGGGGACAAACTTTCTTTCCCGACCTTGAACTGGCGATAGGCATTGAGGAAGATGATGTCTGAAGAACTATCATTGTCAAAAAGCACCCGTCTGACTTTGTAATTGGACAGGAGAGCAGAGATGACGAGTGGGTCGTCGTGAGGGTAACAGATGCCTGTGCAATCGGCCTCCGTAAAGGTGATGGACTCCATCCATTGTTTGGGGTGTTTGAGAGGGTGCTCCAAAGTTGCGACCTCTTTGTCGGAGCTCTGTCTGATTTTTCTGAGTTCGGCTCGCTTGGCCGAACGGGATGGTCCTCTGCACGTAAGTCCGCTAGCAATGACTCTGATCTTTCCAACCTGGGGAGCAGGGTTGCCTTGTGCTCGGGCTTGCGGCGGGGACCGATCGTTGCCTTAGTTAGGTTGTGCGGGTTGTTGAGGGAGAGTGTGTCAGCAGTTGCCCCTAGTAGGTTCGGTCCTTGGCCTTTGCTGGGGACGGGCTGCCGTGAACCGACTGAAGCGCCCTTGGCATATCAAGCTTTCTACTTGGTCTTTAAGGTTAACACATTCCTCGGTGTTGTGGTTGTGGTCCTGATGAAAACGACAGTATTTGGATTGGTCTCGCCGGGTGGAAGGAGATCGTGAGGGTTGTGGCCATTTCAATTTGTAATCTCGTTGGATCTGGTTTAAGACTTGTTCAATGGAGGAGTTGAGGGGTGTGTACTGTTCGAACCGACCGAGCGGTTGGGTAGGTGCTGATCGGTCGGTATATTGGGGTGTTTGCTGTGTGTATTGGGTGGTTCTAGTTTCAGATTTCTTTCTCTTTTCTCTGAGGGTTGTGTTTTTGGTTGTGGAATCTTGTCGGGCGGCTAGAGAATCTTCGGCGTTTATGTACTTTTGGGCTTTGGAAATGAGGGTTGCCATGGAGGTTGGAGGGTTTTTGGAGAGGGAAAAAAGGAAATTAGATGATCGTAAACCGGCCATGAAAGCCGTGAGAATGACCTTGTCATCGTTTTCTACCACCTACAAGGCTTCGGTGTTGAAACGGGTGACGAAGCTGCGTAGCGACTCCCCCTCTGTTTGACGAATGTTGAGGAGTTGGGTTGCCGGACGCCGCTGGCTTTGGGCACCAACGAAGTGGTTAAGAAAGGAGTCACTCAGATGCTGGAAAGTAGAGACAGAGTCGGTCGGTAGCTGACTAAACCACAGTCGGGCTGACCCCTTAAGTGTTACAGGGAAAGCTCGACACATGATCTCATCAGGAAATGCATTGAGGACCATTAGGGTCTTGTAAGTCTCCAAGTGGTCGACTGGGTCCGTTGTACCGTCGAAAGTGTCGATTGAGGGCATTTTGAACTTAGGAGGTAGGGGCTTATCTCCGATGGAGGCGACAAACGGTGAGTTGGCTGTGGTGAAGGGTTTATTTTGCATGTTCTGCATGACTCCTTGAAGTTGGAGTTTCATGGCTCGGAGTTCGGCATCCCAAATAGGAACGTTGTCAACATTAGAATGGAATGGAGGCTGGACATAACTGGCCTCTCCCTCGGGAGCAGGTGCTTGGACTGGTGGATGTGGAGCCTGGGGTGATGGGTTCATATCTTGGGGCGGGGGTCGCATACCCTCCAAGTTGGAGGGGTGGGAGTGTTGGAAGGGATGGCTCGGGGTTTGTTCTCGGTTGGGTGGGATGTCTTGAGGTGGTGGAGGAGGCACATGGAGGTCTCGTTGAAGCAAAGTATTAATCAGGGTTTGGTTTTGTTCGGCTAGGCGATTAATGCTATTGGTGAGTTTTGTGAAATAACGAGATGGGTTGTTTGGGTTAGGAGGGTCGGCTTGGGGGTCGGCAACGTTGCGCTGAGAAGCCATGGATCTAGTTGTGACCATCCACCTTGGTGGGTGGTAGGTAGGGATTATTGGAAATGGGTCTCCGACGACAATGAGTACAGTTGCCACACGGAGTGAAAGCTTCTCACAGATGATGCCAACTGATGATATTACTGGTTTCTAAGTAACGGGTTGGGCTGATTCAGGCCTCCCACACGGTTGTCCGATCGCTAGTCCACTGAGAAACCTGCACAAGAGTCCAACGGGGAACGGGAGTCCCCAAGCAAACCCTCCGACGAGCAAGTTAGAGAAGGGATATCAACAGAGTATAGAGATAGGATGGTAATGAAGAACTTAACATTTTCCTTGTCTTAGAAGCCTGCTTATATCTTTTGCTTATCATTTCCTTATCCACTCTGTCCTGTCATGTTTGCCGAATGTCTATGTTCTAGCTTGTCTTGTTCATGGTGAGGCTGTTCTGTTCCGTCGTGAAGGGGTTATCGTAATAAATGCTACAGGAAAACTCATTAATGACTAATGTGTGGTACAATAACTCTGTAAGATCTTTGTCTGCTTATGTGGCTGGTTTTTCTCTTGACAAGTGTTTGGATGTCATTAGTCCTTGGTGCAACGTTGAATTCCAAGAACGTTGGACTTTAGTATTTGGATCATGGATTAAGTCTTAAATGGCGGGCCAAAGACTCCTATGGGCCCACCTATGTCAATATATATTTTTTATTTTTCTTCAATTTGTGCTTACTATTACTTTAGTTGAAACAGTCGACCTCCACAATGGACATCCACACCCGCAAATTTCAATAATTACAGTCAGCTCTTATTACTTGGGAGTAATTATCAATTCACTTTATTATTATTATTATTATTATTATTATTTTTTTTTTCATGATCAATGAATGAATTATACTATTGATTTTTTTCTCATCTATTCTTTTATTGTGAGTGTTGAAGATTTATTAAACAGTGTAAAAAAAATTATGTATTTTTTAATTGACTATGTTTTCTCATCTATTTTCGTAATTATACTATTAGTTTTCTTCTCATCTATTTTGTTATTGGGAGTGTTGAAGATTTATCAGACAGAGTGATAAAAAAACGTTCTTGTGTTTTTTAACTGACTGTATTTTCTCATCTATTTTCTTATTTTGGGTGTTGAAGATTTATCACAAGATGAGAAAAAATATTATTGTATTTTTTTAATTGATTGTATTTTTTTTTACACTCCCCTTTGATCACATGGTGAGAAAAAGAATTTGTGATTGAGTTTTTTAACTGATTGCATTTTCTTATCTATTTTTTTTTAATTGATTGTGTTTTTTTATACTCCATTTTAATAATACAGTGATTGTGTTTTTTTAACTTTTGTGTTCTTTTACACTCTGTTTTGGTCACATGGTGAGAAGAAAAAAAAATTGTGATTGAATTTTTTAACTCACTCTATTTTTTGAAAAAAAATGAAAATGATTGTGTTTTTTAATTAACACATTTAGATGAATGACTGAAGATCATTGAAGTAGAAAAAAATTTTATAATTAAGATCCATTACCAATCTCTTAGCAAGGAATTTAACAAAGAAATTTATATATTATAACTAAAATCTATAAAATCTCAATTTCAATTGTTAGTCTACCATATAAATTTCACCCTTCTAAAACAAATCTACTATACAGGTTACTCTCAACCTTTCTAACACAGATTACTATCCTTTGTCCATTTCCTTAACTCTGATCCCAGGTATTAGACAAACAAACAACGTGTTTGGTTGGTGGATTTGGAAAGAAAAAAGAAAAAAGTAGGTGAAATGTGAATAAAATATACTTACATTTCACATAGTTTCGCATATCTTTTCTCAAATCTTTTCCCAAATCCACCAAACAAACACAACATTAAAATGCTAGATGCTAGATTGTACAGCATCTGTTATATATATATATATATATATATATATATATATATATATATATATATATATTAGAGAATACCCTTAGATATCTTTTGCATAATATATTCTAGAGCATCTGTTTGACATAATAAAGAGAAACACGGTGATTGTGTTTTTTTTAATTGATTGTATTTTTTTACACTCTGTTTTGATCACACGGTGAGAGAAAAAAAAATTGTATTTGTGTTTTTTTAACTCACTATGTTTTATGAAAAATGAGCATATGATTGTGTTTGTTTAACTCACATTTTAAATGACATTCTTAATATAAAGGATTATTTTACAATATTGTTTGTGCTTTTATACATTCAGTTTTGATTAGACGATGAGAAAAAATATATGCTTGTGTTTTTTAATTGATTGTGTCTTTTTACATTATGTTTTAATTTGACAGTGAGAAAAAAAAATGTTCTTGTGTTTTTTAACTGATTGTGTTTTTTTACACTCCGTTTTGATAACACAATGACAAAAAAATTGTAATTGTGATTTTTAACTGATTGTGTTTTTTTTTTTTTTGAAAAAGAAAAATAACTGATTGTATTTTTTTACCTAACTTGTTTGGATGGATGACAAAGTAAAATATGTGCGAGACATTTTTAAATAAAAGTAACTGGTTGTGTTTTTTGAAAAAGAAAAATAATTGAGTGTGTTTTTTTTTTAAACTAACATGTTTGGATGGATGACAAAGTAAAACATGTGCGAGACATTTTTAAAATAAAAATAACTGATTGTGTTTTTTGAAAAAGAAAAATAATTGAGTGTGGCTTCCCTCCCTCCCTGTGTATTTTAAATGACATTCTTAATATTATAAATATTTTATAATACTGGTGTGGCATAAATTTCACTAATTGTGTCAATAATTGCCAATGCACCCAATTTATGTTATGAAGCTACAATATAGATATAAATTATTTATATTCTGATATGAGTTTGATTTATAATGCTTGTTGATTAATCAAACATGTTTCTTTATTTTTGTTTCACTAGTTTACAAAACATGTGTACACCCAATTAGTGTTTTTTTTTTCCCTCTTAAATAAAGCAACAAAAATTACTTAACTGACAAATTCAAAATTCAATTGCTAGCTACTACAAGACAGTGGACCAGTGAAACTAAGCCAAATTCTTTTTGCTAGGTTTGAGTTGAACTCAAGTTATCTTACAATAAAAATGAGGGAGAGAATTAAGAAGAAAATTGCCTACTTATGTAAGGAGCTCACTATAGGTGAGTTTTATTTTTAATTATATATATATATATATATATATTGACCGTTTATTACTTCGATCAAACCTGATTTTTTCTCTACTTTTATTGAAAGATGATTAAATATTATTATTGATCCATCTTTATGTTATTTTAATTTTGCCCCACCAATGAAATCATCCTAGTTTTGTATCTTTTACATAGATTGTATTTGAATCATGCTTTTTAATAGAAATTTAGAGGATAAATTGTTTATTGGCTTATTTGTTATAACTTGTTACATCATCTCTTTATTTTTTTGCATAGAATAATTCTATACATACTAACAATCTTACTAAATACACAAAAGGCCAAATATGATTGTTGTCAAAAAGATATGATATTTAAATATCCAATGATGTTTGGATATGAATATTTTTAATAAGATTGTTAATAAATTTTTAAGTACATGTAACATCACTCTTATTTAAAACATGTCCTATAAATTTAGATGAAAATGATAGCTATTACAATAGTGATGATGAAGAAAGTACCAATGCAACTAAACTTCAAGTTTAATAATAAGTAGGCAACAACAACAATAATCCCCAAGAAACAAATCAAAAAAACAAACCACCTAACTTTTCTTTAGTAATTTGATCTAGACACTCAATCATTTGAGCTGTTAAATGGTTCTTCCAATCTCAAACCTGACCTTTTCTAAAGAACACATTACCCTTGATACTGTTGCGTAGAGTTCCATTTTTGTTCACCTCCAAATTACTCAAATTCTCAAAACTACACATTTCTACAATTCCCTGTACTATCCCTTCACTCTTTTCCTCTAAAGAGAAAGGTTGGCCCAAAAACTCAGCCAATTTCTTTACATGAATAAATGTATCCCTTTTCATGTCCTCATAATTCAAGAACAACACTCTCAGGACAAGCCAAATATGTTTTCCAGCATCCCAGCACATGATCCCAAAAAGCTCCATATGAAGAGATCCTTTTGCAAAACATGTCAAATGCCTCTTCAAGAGAGAGGGATGAACATGGTAGATTATTGGTTTTCAACTAAGCTGTGAAGTGCTACATAGAGGTGAACACATCTTTTGGTTTTCGACAAACGTACACTACTCGACAACCAGAATTTAGAATAGATTCAAGCAATAAAGTATAAGGGATGTGGCTAGAACATAGGCGAGGTGAGGGCAGGTCCTCAACATTTGGAATGGGAGGTGTCCTTAAACCTAACTCAACAACAAATCACCAGAAGCTTGCAGATTGATCAAGAAGATTGAAGAAACTCCATGGAAGCTTCATGGAAGCTCCATGGTCAAAACCTTCACCATGAAGGAAATGAGAAAAACATAGGAATTGAGCTAATTACAGCTCACAACCATAAGGTATTCACACCTGAATAGAAATCTATCAATAGATGATTTAGGTTGTTATATTTAATCAATTCAATTTGTAAAAGAGATACTGCATGTATCCAAATTCAATTCAATAAATAAAATAGTTTGTTCTTTCATTTTTGAAGGGATCTCGTTCTCATATCTCATCAAGTGGAATTTAATTTTCCCATCAGTGGTATCAGAGCCAAAGTAGCTTGAAATTGTAGAAAATCTGCAAAATAGAGGAAGAATAGAGCAAATTTGAATTTTCCCCAGAAATCAAAGTTATCAAAATTCATTTTTTGAGTATAAAAAATTAAAGTACTCGTCGAGAGGATTCCAACGACGCAAAAATCAAACAAATTGGAGCTAAAATGAAGCCACACAGGCCAATCAAAGTTTGCCAGAAAAGTCAACTTTGCCAGAGAAGACGACCCACGCTAACGTCATCACTACTGATTACTGATGTCATCACCGCCAATTGTTGACATCATTACAAGCTGCCAAGCAAAGCCAAGCCAAGTCGACATTTGAGAGTCGAGCTACCGAGCCGTCAGTTGAGTTGTCAAGTTGTTGACATCATGCTAACGTCATCCTAACGCAAGAAGAAATTATCCAGTGCTTCACAGAGCATAAATCTCAACAGATCTGAACAATCAGATTGTTTTTGGCTAAAACTAAGCCATCCAAACTGCAATCACAATGATGCAATAGTCATTTCCAACTATTTGGATCATTCTGGACACATCTGTGTGGGTCAAAATTTGCAAATTGAATTAAGAAAAATTGCAGATCTTATTTGAAGACCAGCAATAAAGATAAAGTACAAAATGGACTACGAAACGAGAGAAAAATAAATGTTTCTCCAATTACAAGAGAAGGAAGATCGAGCTTTACATCTATTTTGGAATATGTGATCTCCAAGACGTGCTCTCAGAAGATTTCTTGTATAAAAATTTGCCTATAAGAATTCAAGACAAGAAAAAGGCAAGATTACTTCAACTATTGACAAGATCAATACATTCAGAGATTTGAAAGTATATTCAAGATTCCAAATGCCCACAACAAGTTTAGAAATCAATTGACGACATTGTCATCAAATATGCAGGAAAAGTCCTATCCACAGAATATTAGGTTAGATGCATTGAAGAAGATGAATTCAAGTGGGAAGAATATGAAGGTGTGTATTCCATCGAAGTTGCATAGGAGAAAGAAAATGCAGATGACATTGAAGAAAAATCTCAAGAAGCCAATATCACAAAAGAATTGGCAGAAGAAGAGCAAGATAAAGAAAATGTTAACAAAATTACATCGATTGCCGAAGAAGCAAGAAGATCTGAAGAAAATATAACAAGTCCAATCAAAATTAATGATGGACAAATGCAAATCCAAAGGGTTAATGAAGCAAGAATGGAAGCAACGAAACTTCCTAAAGATATCCAAATAGATACTGAGTTTGACACAGAATCCAATTGCTCAGATGAAGAGCATACCTTTAGATGGTAGCCAAGAAAAGGAGTCACCAGACATAGAGACCACAATGACCCCACACTCATCGCAAGAGGGGATAAGCAACATTTCAAGTGAAGAATCATCACTAAGGAATGTCAAGACAAAAGACATCAATGATGTAACTAGACGCATCGATGAAGATTTTGATTTATTTTACCTTTTCACAGTCGATGATCCGACAGGATTTGAAGAATCTCAACAAAAGGCAAAGTGGAAAAATCATCAAGATAAAACACTCACGGAATGTCTAAGAATGAAGAAAAACCAGCGCAATGCTCATATTGGAAAACAATTTGTAATAACCCTCACCACTGATTACTGATTAAGCTACTGATTACTGCTAAACTGTGACTGATCATGATAAGTAATTGAACTGACTGAAAAACTGAACTGATTGATTGAATGTGCTAGTTGAAATGCATATCTATCTGTTGACTGTTAAACTATTTGTTCATGTTTTATGCTTTAAACTGCAAATTAAAGGCCTTATCAGCGGCCGAATCTGAAATTGATTAGTGATATGTGTTAATCATAATTTACGCGATTTTATGGTGTATTTAATTGAAATGTGTTTCGGTACAATTAAATTAGGATAAATAATGTTAAATTACAAAGTTGGCCTTATTCATAATTTTGCCACTCAAAGTGGCCGCTATCTAAACATTTTGAGCTTCATTATACATTAGACAACACATTTCTTCAGCCTTCTTGAGCTCCTAACCGACCAAGAGAGAGGGAGAGTGAAAGAATTGAGTTCAACTTGTGGATTTGCTTGGAAATTGAAGGAATTGTAGAGTTTGTTGCAAAAATTGAGCCTCTAGACTTGTGATTGGAGACTTAAGGTAGAGATTCTATCCTTTGGTTTATGTATTTAAGTTGTATCTTCATGAATCATGGAAATTTAGTGAGTTAAAGCCTAGAATTGATTCTATATGTTGAATTGAAGCTTATTTCATGCATGCATGCCTATATTGATGAGTTTAAAGTTGTTTTCATGGAAAATTGTCACATGCATGTTCATGTTAATGTTAAAGACCACGAGTTCAGCATGTTTTGGAAAAAATTGGCTCATTTGAGCAAGTATTTGAAGCTTTGAATTGGGTTAAATTCATGCATGTACATGCTTATCATGTTCTTGAAAGTTTGGTTTGAAATTGAGTTTAATTGAACTACCTTTGGGCTTTGATTTCTCAAATTGACCTTTGAAACATGTTATACTATGGGTTTTGAAGTGTTTTCCAGAAAATTAGCCCAAAATGATCGAATTTGGCACATTAAAACTTGGTTTTGAACTTGAGGTTCGAATCTGGAATTTCCAGAATTTGGACTTCCGATCGAGCGGGGTTATTGGCGCTTGAGCGGGAAAATTGTGTTCCCAGTACCTTCATCTGTTTTACAGTCCGCTTGAGCGAGGACTTGTGTCACACGCTTGAGCGGGTATTGAGCGCCCAATTGAGCGTGATTTTCACACATCCAGTAGTTTTTGCATGTTTTACAGTCCGTTCAAGCAGGTAACTCGCACTCCAGCGGAGTATTTTGTTTGCCTGTGCGCTCGAGCGTGGTAAGTGACGCTCGAGCGGGACCTCTGTTTTCTGAAAATCCTGAAAATGTTTTTAAAGTGCATCTTTGCATCCTCATTCCATTCTAGGCATTCCTAGGGCTAGTTTAAGGCATCTTAATGAGGATATTGTTGTAGAACCACATCGAGTCAAGATAGGGATTAAGTTACTATTTTCCCAACTGTGTAGCTTAGTGTGTGTTCACTCTGTAACTGTGTAGGGTTGGCATCCGGAGACGTGCTCTAACTTATCTGTAGCCCAGAACTCTGTGAGTAACAATGTTGTAAAGATATATTCGAAAATGAATATTTTCTTAATGATTAACTGAACTGTTTTCTGAACTATTTACTGTTAACTGAATGAATGTTTGTCCTCTATTCTGAACTGTATTGTGGCATCCTTAGCAACTACTGTTACTGTTACTGCTACTATTATAGAGATCTCTGTCGGTTTCCATGTTTGGAACCATTACTGATGGCCATTATTGACTGTTCGGTCTCTCAAGACCTACTGTTTACTGTACTGTTCTGCTAATGGATGTACCACATACGACTATTATGACTGAACGACTGATACACTGAATCAATTGACTATTTTCAATACTGAAAGGACATTCATTCTTAACCTCTTTACGCATTATGTTATTCACTGGGCTTTAGCTCACTGCTCATATATATATGTAGGTGTACAGGCACCGGACCGTTGCTAGAAGCGTCAGGGTAAACTCCAGTTTTGTCAAGCTAACCTTTGTGCCTCACTTCGAGGTTCCTGATCTGTTCAAGCTGAGGCTGCTTGGGGAGTTTTAGATTTTCTCTTTTTGTTTATGATCTGTATAGACTGAATGTTACTGTACTGTACTGTTCTAATAGGGATTAAGTCCTTGTCTTGAATGATTGTATATATCGTACATACTGTTTTGTTTCAGAATGTGAATCTATATGAAAAATCTTTTTGCATACAGACTGTCACAACTCATTGGACATTATCTATTTACTGTTTTGGCTTCCGCTATGCCCCTGTACTCTGTATCATTGTTTGACTGTTAAGCAGGCCTTCGGTAATCACGGATTACTGTTCGGTTACGATACTAAACCCATAGGGGCGGGTTTGGGTCGTGACAGAGTGGTATCAGATCGATACTTAACCACGAGTTATACCGCGCACACGTGTCCAAATGAGCTATAGGATGTCCTAGAAAAGTGATTAGGGCATTACATGAGCATGATAAGTGTGTGTGGCTAAGACATGAATATAACTGTTAATGTGATAATCTGTCTAAGTATGCAACTGTCTATGTTTATAATTGTTATAACTGCCTATAGTGAGATGGACAACGCAAGAAATATTGATGAAACTGAATCCTCTGAAGCAAGAATGGCAAGGTTGGAGAGAATGATGGAACTACTAACTCAGAGACTAGAGCAACAACAGAACCAGCAGCCCCCACCTCCTCCAGTACAACCAGAGCCACCTATGAATGATGATATCATAGCTTTGACACATAAATTTAGTAAGATGAAACCGCCATCCTTTCAGGGAGGCCTTGAACCGCTAAAAGCTGAAGCTTGGGTTCTTGAAATAGAAAAAATGTTTGAAGTTTTTCCATGTTCTGAAGCACACAAGGTGTTGCTAGCTACCTTCACCTTACAAGAAGAAGCTAGAAGGTGGTGGATGTTGATCCGTGATACAAATACTATCATGACCTGGGCTCAATTTAAGGAGTCCTTCTTCGAAAAGTACTTCCCTCAGTGTGTCAGGGACAGAAAGGTGACTGAATTTGAACAACTGAAACAACGCGCCATGTCCGTAGGAGAGTATGAAACAAAGTTCACCGAACTTGCTAGATATGCACCACACATGGTGGACACCGACTACAAGAAGGCCAGAAAGTTTGAAGGTGGCCTCAATGTAGAAACACTGGACATGATCAATGTACTGAAATTACTGAAATATGTAGATGTTCTTGACCGAGCCATTATGGCCGAAGCAAATATCGAAGCTGTGAAACAGGCTGAAACACTCGCAACTGAGTGACGCGGGAAAAAACGGGGTTTTAAATTCAAGAAAGGCAGAAACAACCCACTAAACAAAAAGCAAAACTTAGGGTCAACAACCAGTTCCAGTCAGGGAAGTGGTTCCATACCGCCCTGTTCTGAATGTGGTAAGAAACACAAAGGGGTTTGTTACAAATTATCTGGTGCTTGTTACAGGTGTGGCAAGGTGGGCCACATGGTCAAAGACTGCCCTTCCACTCCTCAGGGCAGTAGTAAAGCTGCACCTAGCACAGCAGCATCAACAGCTGCACCAAAACCCAACCCTAAAGTGACTGGAAAAGAGCCTATGAGGCAAGGCCGAGTGTTCGCACTCGTACCGGGAGACGTACAAAATACCGAGACCGTCGTGTCAGGTATACTCTCAATTTGTGCTCAAAATGCTTATGTACTGATTGATTCGGGGTCTACGCATTCATATGTATCGTATGCTTTTTCGTGAAAATTGAATAGACCATTGAAACCCATGAATTACTTGTTAGCTGTATCTTCACCTGTTGGGGGATCTATGACTTGTGCCTATATGTACCCTGCATGTGAAATCATTGTTGGAGAGGCACATTTGTATATTGATTTACTGCCATTGAATACAGATCATTTTGATGTGATATTGGGAATGGACTGGTTAACAAAATACCATGCTACCATAGATTGTGTAACAAAACAAGTTATTTTTTGTCCACCCGGATTGCCTGAATTTATGTTTAACGGAGTAGGAGTAATACCTCCCCCATATCTAATTTCATATATGAAAGCTTGTAAACTGATTAGTAAGGGGTGTAAAGGGTACCTATGTTCTGTATTGACTGTACCTACTGATGATAATACTGATGTAAACAATATTCCTATAGTCAGAGAATTTCCAGATGTATTCCCAGATGATCTGCCAGGGGATTTGATTGACAGGGAGATTGAGTTCACCGTTGATGTGATTCCGGGTACACAGCCAGTATCTAAAGCTCCTTACCGAATGGCTCCGACTGAACTGAAAGAATTGAAAGTGTAACTGCAAGAACTGTTAGATAAGAAGTTCATCAGGCCCAGTACTTCGCCATGGGGCACACTTGTCTTATATGTGAAAAAGAAAGACGGCTCACTGAGACTTTGTATTGACTACCGTGAACTGAACAAGGTAACTGTGAAAAATAAATATCCATTGCCGCGTATTGATGAATTATTTGATCAGTTATAGGGTGCTCAAGTGTTCTCTAAGATTGATCTCAGATCCGGATATCACCAGCTGAAAGTTAAACCAGAGGACATTGACAAAACTGCTTTTCGAACGAGGTATGGACATTACGAATTCCTAGTTATGCCTTTCGGAGTTACCAATGCACCTGCTGCATTTATGGACCTTATGAACAGAATTTTTAAACCATTCCTCGATGACTATATTGTTGTATTTATATACGACATTCTTATTTATTCTAAAAGTAGAGAAGAACATGAACATCATCTGAGACTTGCCTTCCAGACCCTAAGAGAACAGAAACTGTATGCTAAACTGTCTAAATGTGAATTTTGGCTTGATCATGTTATGTTTTTGGGACATGTTATTAGTAGAGATGGTATTTCAGTTGACCCACAGAAAGTTGAAGTCGTGGTAAATTGGCTTAGACCAACAAATGTTACAGAAGTCAGAAGCTTTTTGGGATTAGCTAGGTATTACAGAAGATTTGTCAAAGACTTCTCCAAAATTGCCTTACCACTGACATAGTTGACTCAGAAGGGGATATCATTTGACTGGACTGACCAAAGCGAATCAGCATTCCAAGAGTTGAAAACTCGACTTGTGACTGCACCGGTTCTTACCCTACCTTCAGGTGCAGATGGTTTTATCATTTTTAGTGATGCTTTTCATAAGGGTTTGGGATGTGTTTTAATGCAGAATAGGAGAGTTATTGCCTATGCTTCTCAACAACTGAGACCGCATGAAAAAAACTACCCGACCCATGATTTAGAACTTGCTGCAGTAGTGTTTGCACTGAAAATCTGGCATCACTACCTTTATAGGACGACATGTGAGGTGTATACAGACCACAAGAGTTTGAAATACTTCTTCACACAGAAAGAACTAAATATGAGGCAGCGGAGGTGGTTAGAACTGATAAAAGATTATGATCTACAGATTTTGTATCATCCGGGGAAAGCTAACACCGTTGCCGATGCACTGAGTCAGAAATTGATTGGAAACTTAGCCTGTTTACTTACTGGACAGAAAGAGTTGCTTTGTGACCTTGAGAAATCTAAAATTGAGATTGTTTTGCGAGAACAAGGTGGAACAATAGCTGCTATTTCTGCTCAACCGGCACTGATTGAAGAAATTAAAGAGAAACAGCAACAGGATGACTTCTTGAAGAAGATCATCAAAGAATAAGAATCCAAACCGAGATCGGATTTCAAATTTGAAAGCAATGTACTGAAATTCCAGGGAAGACTGTGTGTACCGAATGATTCTGAACTGAAAAGGAGAGTTCTGCAAGAAGACCATAATTCAAAACTGTCTATCCATTTAGGAAATACGAAAATGTACCAAGACTTGAAATTGAATTTTTGGTGGCCGGGAATGAAGAAAGAAATTGTTGATTTTGTATCAAAATGTCTTCATTGCCAACAAGTCAAAGCCGAACATCAACGACCCGCAAGCTTACTGTAACCCTTACTGATACCGGAGTGGAAATGTGAACATATTACCATGGATTTTATTGTTGGTTTACCTCGCTCCAGTAAAGGTATGGATTCAATTTGGGTTATTGTTGATAGACTGACTAAATCTGCTCACTTTTTACCTGTCAAAACAATTTATAATGCGGACAAATTGGCTATACTTTATATTGATGAGATTGTTAGATTGCATGGAGTGTTTGTGTCCATTGTTTCTGATAGGGACTCGAAGTTTACATCGAGATTCTGGCAAAGTCTGCAAACTGCATTGGGTACTGAACTGAGACTGAGTAGTGCCTACCATCCTCAGACAGATGGTCAGTCAGAAAGGACCATCCAGACTCTGAAGGATTTGTTGAGAATGTGTGTCCTTGACTTTCAGGGAAATTGGGAGAGCCATTTACCGTTGGCTGAATTTGCCTACAATAACAGTTTTCACTCAAGTATTGGTATAGCGCCTTTCGAGGCTTTGTATGGCAGAAAATGTCAATCTCCGATTTGCTGGGCAGAAGTTGGAGATGGGCCTTTGCTTGGGCTTGAGATTGTATATGAAACGATTGAAAAAGTGAAACTGATACAACAGAGACTGAATACTGCACAGAGCTGACAGAATAGTTATGCAGATGTCAGAAGGTGGGACAGAGAATACGAAGTAGGTGATCATGTTTTTGTAAAAGTGACACCGATGAAGGGCCAGACTCGTTTTGGAGTCAAAGGCAAGTTAGCGCCGCGATATGTCGGACCGTATGAGATTACTGAGAAAATTAATCCGGTGGCGTATCAAGTAGCGCTTCCTCCTGAAATGGAGCATATGCATAACGTCTTCCACATTTCTATGTTGAGAGAATACCTTTGGGATCCCTTCCATGTGATTGAGCCTACTCGTGTAGTGCTGAGTGATGACTACACTTATGAAGAACGGCCTATACAGATTGTGAACAGACGGATCAAGAAATTGAGAAACAAAGAGATCCCACTAGTGAAAGTTGACTGGCAAAACCATGGTGGCGTGTATGCCGCTTAGGAAAGAGAAGATGACATGGCCAAGAGATATCCTGACTTGTTTCCACTGAATCCTGTTTTCTTCCAGAATGAAGGTAATTCGAGTTTGGAGGACCAAACTCTTTTTAAGGAGGGGAGACTGTAATAACCCTCACCACTGATTACTGATTAAGCTACTGATTACTGCTAAACTGAGACTGATCATGATAAGTAATTGAACTGACTGAAAAACTGAACTGATTGATTGAATGTGCTAGTTGAAATGCATATCTATCTGTTGACTGTTAAACTATCTGTTCATGTTTTATGCTTTAAATTGCAAATTGAAGGCCTTATCGGCGGCCGAATCTGAAATTGATTAGTGATATGTGTTAATAATAATTTATGCGATTTTATGGTATATTTAATTGAAATGTGTTTCGGTACGATTAAATTAGGATAAATAATGTTAAATTGCAAAGTTGACCTTATTCACAATTTTGCCACTCAAAGTGGCCACTATCTAAACATTTTGAGCTTCATTATACATTAGACAACACATTTCTTCAGCCTTCTTGAGCTCCTAACCGACCAAGAGAGAGGGAGAGTGAGAAAATTGAGTTCAACTTGTGGATTTGCTTGGAAATTGAAGGAATTGTAGAGTTTGTTGCAAAAATTGAGCCTCTAGACTTGTGATTGGAGACCTAAGGTAGAGATTCTATCCCTTGGTTTATGTCTTTAAGTTGTATCGTCATGCATCATGGAAATTTAGTGAGTTAAAGCCTAGAATTGATTCTATATGTTGAATTGAAGCTCATTTCATGCATGCATGCCTATATTGATGAGTTTAAAGTTGTTTTCATGGAAAATTGTCACATGCATGTTCATGTTAATGTTAAGGACCACGAGTTCAGCATGTTTTGGAAAAAATTGGCTCATTTGAGCAAGTATTTGAAGCTTTGAATTGGGTTAAATTCATGCATGTACATGCTTATCATGTTCTTGAAAGTTTGGTTTGAAATTGAGTTTAATTGAACTACCTTTGGGCTTTGATTTCTCAAATTGACCTTTGAAACATGTTATACTATGGGTTTTGAAGTGTTTTCCAGAAAATTAGCCCAAAATGATCGAATTTGGCACATTAAAACTTGGTTTTGAACTTGAGGTTCGAATCTGGAATTTCCAGAATTTGGACTTCCGCTCGAGCGGGGTTACTGGCACCTGAGCGGGAAAATCGTGTTCCCAGTACTTTCATCTGTTTTATAGTCCGCTCGAGTGGGGTATTGGATGCTCGAGCGAGGACTTGTGTCACACGCTCGAGCGGGTATTGAGCGCTCAATCGAGCGCGATTTTCACACATCCAGTACTTTTTGCATGTTTTACAGTCCGCTGGAGCAGGTAACTCGCGCTCGAGCAGAGTATTTTGTTTGCCTGTTCGCTCGAGCGTGGTAAGTGACGCTCGAGCGGGACCTCTGTTTTTTGAAAATCCTGGAAATGTTTTTAAAGTGCATTTTTGCATCCTCATTCCATTCTAGGCATTCCTAGGGCTAGTTTAAGGCATCTTAATGAGGATATTGTTGTAGAACCACACCGAGTCAAGATAGGGATTAAGTTACTATTTTCCCAACTGTGTAGCTTAGTGTGTGTTCACTTTGTAACTGTGTAGGGTTGGCATCCGGAGACGCGCTCTTGCTTATCTGTAGCCCAGAACTCTGTGAGTAACAATGTTGTAAAGATATGTTCGAAAATGAATATTTTCTAAATGATTAACTGAACTGTTTTCTGAACTGTTTACTGTTAACTGAATGAATGTTTGTCCTCTATTCTGAACTGTATGGTGGCATCCTTAGCAACTACTATTACTGTTACTGCTACTGTTACAGAGATCTCTGTCGGTTCCCATGTTTGGAACCATTACTGATGGCCATCATTGACTGTTCGGTCTCTCAAGACCTACTGTTTACTGTACTGTTTTGCTAATGGATGTACCACATACGACTGTTATGACTGAACGACTGATACACTGAATCAATTGACTATTTTCAATACTAAAAGGACATTCATTCTTAACCTCTTTACGCATTATGTTATTCACTGGGCTTTAGCTCACTGCTCATATATATATGTAGGTGTACAGGCACCGGACCGTTGCTAGAAGCGTCAGGGTAAACTCCAGTTTTGTCAAGCCAACCTTTGTGCCTCACTTCGAGGTTCCTGATCTGTTCAAGCTGAGGTTGCTTGGGGAGTTTTAGATTTTCCCTTTTTGTTTATGATCTGTATAGACTGAATGTTACTGTACTGTACTGTTCTAATAGGGATTAAGTCCCTGTCTTGAATGATTGTATATATCGTACATACTGTTTTTGTTTCAGAATGTGAATCTATATGAAAAGTGTTTTTGCATACAGACTGTCACGGCTTATTGGACATTGTCTATTTACTGTTTTGGCTTCCGCTATGCCCCTGTACTCTGTATCATTGTTTGACTGTTAAGCAGGCCTTCGGTAATCACGGATTACTGGCTGGTTACGGTACTAAACCCATAGGGGCGGGTTTGGGTCGTGACACAATTAAAGAATGCAACACCGAAGGTCTACCACCACTACAAGAGAAGAATAAAATATATGGCATACAAACACTTGAGGACAAGAGTAAAGATCCTCACAACAAAAGAGAAAGCTATAATGCTTGCAGCTTTTAAAAGAATGAAGAAACCCACCGAATTGGGTTTGAGGGGGGATACTAAAAAATCCAAACCCAACTCAACAACAAATTACCAGAAGATTGAAGAAGAAAGAAGAAGAGTTGAGAAATTGGAAGAAGATTGAAGAAACTCCATGGAAACTTCATGGAAGCTCCATGGTCAAAACCTTCACCATGAAGGAAATGAGAAAAATATGGGAATTGAGCTGGTTACAGTTCATAGCCGTCAGGAATTCACACTTGAATGAAAATCTATAAATAGATTATTTAAGTTGTTGTATTTAATTAATTCAATTTGTAAAAGAGATATTATATGTATCCAAATTCAATTCAAGAAATAAAATAGTTTGTTCTTCCATTTTCAAAGAGATCCTATTCTCATATCTCATCAAGTGGAATTTAATTTTCCCATCACTTATAAGAATGGAACACAATCATGAGGATGAGTGGTGAGTAGCGGGTGACCAACAGACATGTTATAACTAGTTCTTTTTATGATTGCAAAAGCAATGGCTTTAAGCCATGTTATGCCACATTTAGGTGATGAGATCAAGAGAATGTCAGTAGGTTGAGGTTTAAAATGTTGTTGAATAAACATGAGACCTGCTAGGACATACATGGGGTCAAACCAAAACCTTGATACTATAGAGATGCAGACTTATCTAACCCTTTTCTTTTGGAAGAGTTGAGATTACTTCCTTATAGCTTTTATAAGTTCTCTTGATCTTTTCGATTTTCTCATCCTTATGATCTTCTTCGTTGTTAGTTTTGCTGATGGAAGAACTTTGGGAGGGAAGAACGGTTGCCATAGCAAGACAAAAACTAGATCTGTGATAAATACAAAAGTTCTAAAATGTTAGAAACTGAAAGAAATGACATGCTTTTATGTTAAAAGAAATTTCATAACACTTACCAAAGGAAAAAAAGAGTAGGAAAGGCTTACAATGGTAGGAGAGCACATGAGCACAAGGGTCTTGATTAGGGGTGCTCAGTGGATATTTCAATCTGCCCAAACTAACCGAACTGAACCTATCCGTCGCATTTTAAACAGATGCGTGATGACGAACAGACGGTTGCAGATTGATTTTTTTCTAATCCGCCTAGTTTTGGACAGATGGGAAATTTGAGGTTCCTTTGGCTGCAACCGAACCACCAAATCGTGAGCACCCCTAGTAATTTGTAAAACTTTGTGTTTTCAATTTGTTTACATATTCTGTTTATGTTTTCAATTAAAAAAGAGTTTAGATATTCTGTTGTGTTTTCAATTTGTTTTCAATTTGGAAATCCTTTTATCAAATGGCAAGTGTTAATATTTGGTATTTTTGTGTGAAAAATATAAGGCTTAATTATGTCATTTTTAAAAAAAATCAAATTAAATAGTTTTTGAATAAAAAAAAGTAATGAAATAGTTTTGATAATGCATGGTTTTCTTATATGTATTTATTATTGGTATTTGACAATTTACTTGATAATCTTTTAGTTATGGCGAGTTGGATTGTTATCCAAAAAAAAAAATATTGATAAGTTATTGTATTATATTCAAAATTTATAAAAGTTTAAACCGCCAAACTGATTTGTATCCATTCGCCAATCCGATGGACGGATGACGGATTGGAAGTTCCCCAACTGCAACTGAATCACGAGCACCCCTAGTCTTGATTATAAAGATAGAAAGTACTATACATGCCAATCCTTTGTATTTATAACATTGTTTGCAAATATATTTATCAATTTAATTATAACTTTATTCTAAATTTAAAATGGTGCATGGTACAAGTTATGTGCTGTGTATACATATATGTATATATGGTTGTGCAAATCTCGTTTGGTGACATTAAAATCAAATTTAAACATTAATTAGTCAAAATTGTCATAGTCCGACGAGGATCACATGTAGGGCCTAGGTTTAAAATATATGATAATTTTTTTAGTCAATAGGTGCTTGCCAAATCTGGTACTCTTCATTCTCCTACTCTTGTAGTCACATCAGGTAATCGTTCATGGTATTTTGATTCCACCTCTTGTAATCATATGACCTCTGATTCTACTATATTTTCTTCTATCTCATCATCCTCTTATGTTCCCCTTATACATAGTGCTAATGGTTCTCATATGTCTGTTAGTTACATTGGTCAAATTTCTACTTCCACTGTATCTCTTTCTAATGTTTATTACATTCCTACTCTTAAATTAAATCTTATCTCTATTGGTCAATTGTGTGAACTTGGTCTCATCGTCACTTTTTCTGCTAATGGTTATTTGGTGCAAGACCCTCAGATGGAATAGATCCTTGGGATAGGCCATGGGCATGGATGTTTGTTCAAGCTTCTTTATTTTTGCATTCCATCTACATTATCCACTGCTGCTTCTGCTACTTTTACTTCTATGTCTTCTTTTCACCTTTGGCATTGTCGTTTAGGACATGTCCTTTTTAGTCATTTAAAAACTTTGGTTTCTAGTGGTCCGTTCGGTCATGTTAGTTTTGAAAATGTTCATTGTTTACCTTGTCAACTTGCTAAACAGCCTACATTACCTTTTAATAAAAGTAATTCTATTTTTACTGCCCCTTGCTCTTGTGCATTCAGATATATGGGGACCCTCCCCCACCCCGACCATGTAGGGGTCTAGATATTTTGTGATTTTTGTTGATGATTTTTCTCGTTATACTTGGATATTTCTTCTAAAAAATCAGTCTGAACTTAAACAGGTTTATTATGATTTCTATGCCATGGTCTATACTTAGTTTTCTCAAACTATTAAAATATTTCGTTATGATAACACTATGGAATACTTGGATTCTGATTTTCTTTCCTTTCTTCGGGCATATGGTACCAAATTTCATCGTTCTTATGCACAAAATGGTCGCGCTGAAAGAAAGCATCGTCATATTCTAGACACTACTCGGGCCCTTCTCATTTTATCTTCATGTCTTGAAAAGTTTTGGAGGGAAGCTACTCTCACTGCTGTCTACACCACAAATTGTGTGCCTACTCCTCTCATAGCCAATCTCTCTTCTTATGAAAGTTTGTATGGTTCTCCTCCTACATACACCACTCTTAAAGTTTTTGGCTCTGCTTGTTTTGTCCTCCTTCAACCTCATGAACACATTAAACTAGAACCTTGTTCTCGTCTTTGTTGTTTTCTGGGGTGTGGTATAGAACATAAAGGGTATCGCTGTATGGGATCCAGTCTTCAAGCGTCTTCGTATTTCTCATCATGTGGTTTTCTAGGAACACAAAATGTTCTCTACCTTGTCTAAGTTTTACCTACCACAATCCACCCATTCCCTGTTTTTTTACTGATCTTTCTGTAGACTTGCTGTCTCCTGAATTTGATGTAGATTCTGGTTCAACGCCTTTGCCTATGCCTACTATCAATCATGAGGTTTCTGTATCTGACGATGGTCCTATGCCTCCTTTATTACCTCATGTGGAGCCTCCTCCATTATCTCATATGGAGCTTTCTCCATCCTCACTGCCATCTCCTTCTGCAGATCGTCATTCGACTCAGGTAAAACAACCTTCTGTTCTTCTCCGTGATTATATTGTTGGTTCCACTGTTTTTTCCTCTCATGAACCTACTTCCTATCATGAGGCTTATTCTAACCCTCTTTGGTAGCAAGCTATAACTAATGAACTGTAGGCTTTGGACAAAACTCATATTTGGGATGTGGTTGATCTTCCTCCTGGCAAGACTGCTGTTAGTTGTAAATGGGTTTACAAGATCAAAACTCATTCTGATGGTTCCATTGAGCGTTACAAATCCCGTCTTGTTGCCCGGGGATTTACTCAAGAGTATGAGATTGAATATGAGGAAATATTTGCTCCTGTTGCTCGTCATACTTCAATTCGCAGCTTATTAGCAGTTGCTACTGCTCGCCACTGGAGTCTTTATCAGATGGATGTCAAAAAAGCCTTGCTCAATGATGATCTCACTGAGAAAGTTTATAAGCAATCTCTGCGTGGTTTCTTTGTTCCATTCATCAATGTTTGCAAACTTCGTTGTGCTTTGTATGATTTGAAACAAGCTCCTCGTGCCTGGTTTGCTAAGTTTAGTTCTACCATTCATGACTTTGGCTTCTCCTCTAGTGCCTATGATTCTACCTTGTTTATATGTCAGACAGAGCGTGGTATTATTATTCTTCTTCTCTACGTTGATGATATGATTATCACTAGTGATGACACAGTGGGTATCTCTAGTCTCAAATAGTTCCTTAGTCACCAGTTTGAGATGACAGATTTGGGTTTGCTTAGCTATTTCCTCGGCTTAGAAATTTCTTATGATCCTTCTAGTTACTTTCTAACACAGGCCAAGTTTATCTCTGATCTCTTGACTCGTGTTGGTCTTATCGATTGCAAGACTGCTACTACTCCAGTTGATCCTCAGACTGGTCTCACACCTCTTGATGGTCACCTATTATCTGATGCTACTTTATATTGTCAGCTAGTTGACAGTCTTGTCTATCTTACGATTACTCGTCCAGACATTGCCTATGCTATTCACATTGTCAGTCAGTTCATGGCTGCTCCTCACTCTCAGCAATTTGATGCTTTAGTTCGCATTTTGCGCTATCTAAATGGCATTATGTTTCATGATCTTCACTACTTAGCACACTCTTCCCTACAATTACATGTTTTTTTTGATACAGATTGGGCCGGAGATCCTACTGACCGCTGCTCTACTACAGGGTTCTGCTTCTTCTTGGGTGATTATCTCATTGCTTGGCGTAGCAAGAAGCAAACTCTTGTTGCTCGTTCTAGTATTGAGGTTGAGTATCGTGCTCTTGTGGATACTACTCAAGAACTTATGTGGCTTCGTTGGCTTCTTACTGATATGAGAATTCCCATCCTACTGCCATTATCCTCTATTATGACAATCAGAGTGCTATTCAGATTGTATATAATGATGTCTTCCATAATCGCACCAAACATATTGAAATTGATTGTCACTTCATCCAGCAACATGTTAATAGTGGCACTGTTCGTCTTATCTTTGTTACCTCTACCGGTCAGACATCTGACATCTTTACCAAGGCTCATCCTCTAGGACGATTTTCTGATTTACTTTCCAAGATCAACGTGATATCTACATTACCACCTTGAGCTTGAGGGGGGTGTTAATATAGTATATTAGTATATTAGTATATTCCTTAGTATATTAGTATATTTCTTGTATATATCTGTTATATAGTATATTCTTTGTATATACTTATCTTCTCTCATGTATAAAGAAGTGTGTACCTATTCATTAATATATTGAATATAAGAGTTCTCTTTTCTCTTCCCTTTCTACTCTCATAACAAACTAATGCATTAATCAACTCAGACAAAAATATAAAATATAAAATATTCATCAGTACAAAAATTAAATATAAATTGAATAAACATGAAGTATTGTCAAACTTGATTTTAGGAGTAATTTATAGGGTAAATTACTAATAGGTCTTACTTTTGAAACTTATTACCCATTAAGTCATATTAATAAATTTATCAAGTGATAAATTTATCAGTCTCTTGTTTTTATGAATAAATTTATAGTGATAAATTTATCAGTGTCTTGTTTTTGTAGTGATAAATTTATCAGTTAGGGCCTGTAAGTAAATAAGTCTAGTTAATAGGACTGATTGATACGTATCCCTAATTTATACAAATAATATTTTTTTATATAGGACGACATGAATACTTGTGGTTAGTTATTTTATTTCAAATCAAAATACCAATTAATATATCCTATAATTACAAATATATCATTATTAGTGCATTATTATAAAGTGCATTTAAATTCCTGAGAGGGAAATTTATATGAAAATTGGGCCGAGCTAGGTAATGGGCCGTTATGGGCCACTATACGAAGGGCTGAGTAAAAAGGCCGTAAAGTTACTCCGGTCTAAAGGAGGCTTAAAAGTTATTTCGGTCCAAGAGAGGCCTGAAGTTATTCCGGTCCCAAAGAGCTTACGGTAAGCTCGGTCGGGACCACGTTATTGGTTATCCCGGTCGAGACATACCATGGTTAGCACTGGGAGAAACTGGGGTAAGAGCAGTGAATGGAAGAGCCGAGCTAAAGTTATCTCGGTCTAGTCTGCGGCTCAACACAACTATGCTTACCTCGGTCATATTGGAATCCGACTACGGTAAAACCATCTCACTTGGTTTAAGCAGTGAGGAGGGTGTAGAAGGATAAGCATTATCTTTCAGGAGTATGACTTCTAGGAGGACTCTACATGGTGGAGTAAGAGTCCTACTAGGATTGTGTCACGCGGAACCTATAAAAGCTCACAACATCACCCATGGAGAGGTAACACAACTTTGATTCCCGAATACACAGAGGCCCTGTTTGGTATAGCTTTTTTTCAGCTTATTTCAGCTTTCAGCTTAATTTAAGCTATTTTGATGTGTTTGGTTTAGCTTAACAATGCAGCTTATAGCTTTTTATAAGTCAGAAATCAGCTTATTCTTTGAGTGGGGCAGGAGAAGCTTAATTTATAAGTCAGAAATCAGCTTATGTTCATAGTTATAAGCTATAAGTTGTTAAGGCATAAGCTATAAGCACTTTCCCACAGCTCTACCAAACAGGGCCAGAGCTTTTTGTCTATTTGTCCATTTTGCTGACTTAGGTATCGGAGAGGTATCCGGCACACACCCGCCGGCTAGCTCACGTTTGTGTTTTCAGGAAGTAAAGTGAAGTCGTACGGAGGAGCGCAATCTTGATCAACAAGATTATACGAGAAGGTTTATTTCTTTCCCATACAATTCCCGTATAAATCAACTTTCTTTTAGGAGGTACCCCATCATTCCATGCGTTTCTTGTAAAAGGTTACTGAAGAATAATGACACAGTACACTTGGGGAATTATTATAAATTAAAAACACAATTATTACAAAAATTTTCTTTTACGAAATTATTTATCACTCGGACAAAAGAAAAGAAATTACACAAACATGGAGGGATGCAAGTAAGACTTGCACCCTCACAACTTCACTTGCATCCTACTACAAAATCACTTGCATATTTCATATTTTTGTGTTTTTTTTTCTTTGCATTTTTCTTTTAGCAACCCATTATTGCTCAATCAATAGTTATTATTGAAATATTTTAATTTAAATTCTAATATATACATGCTTGACTGTATTTGAATTATGGATTTGAATAAAATTTTAAATAGAAAAATGAGATGAAAATATGAATAAAATATAAAGGGTCAATTATGACAGTAGCCCCTATATTTGGTCTTTGTGTTATTTTAGTCTCTATAATTTCAATTGGTTCAATTTTAATGTTGAATTTATGATTTTTTTTTTCTCTATTTGGTCAAATTGATTACAACTCTTAATAATTTTTTTATGAAAAATGCGCACATAAGTGGCATGTGTCATATTTTTAAGGGCAAAATTATAAATTACTCAATTCAATGAGTTAACCTCAACCAATTTAGTGATATTCTTCTTTGCCGATCAAAAAATAATAATTACACTGACCTTACTTTTGGTATATGTTTTCATTTTTTTATATTTTATTGTGTGTTTTTTAAAAATAAAAATAAAAGAACATTTATTGTTTTCATTTTGTGATAAATAGTTTTTTAAAATAATAATAATAAAATAATTCTTAAAAAATAGTTTGTCAAAAATTTTAGTTTTACTTTTTATTTTTTTTATTCTTTGAAACTAATGGTGGTGGAGATTTGGCATGAAAATGGTACACTAACCCAATACAGTATTAATAACATTACTCTAAACTATTTCAATTGAACTGAACCCCATGTATGAGCACAACTCAAAACATGTTTTTGAAAGTTTGCGGAAAAATAATTTATTTTGAAAAGCACTTTTTCAAAGAAATACCACCTGATTACACAATCTAAGATACCTTCTACAAGTGTGTTGTTGATAATACCTCACCAAGCGATCTAAGTGTCTCACCTCCAAAGTAATTCACCTTGCACCCTCTTTGCTTTATTTTTGTGTATATATTTTCTACAGACCTTAAAAATTATGATGGCCAATTTTTGTATCAAATACATCTGATATATATACACAACATATGATAGGGTTTGCATGTAGGTGAGATCCTTAGGGATCTCTATCTTTTAGTTGTGGGGATAAAATAAAAGATGTATCTTTTATCTTAAATATATAGGATACAACTTATCCAATTTTTCTTTAACTATCTTTTAAACAGATAATATAAAACTTTCACTAATTGCAATAATGTCCATCAACACATTACTATTAAACTCCCAAAAGTAGAGAATTACAAGTGAGGCCTTTTCTTACAATTAATCACAAATTTCCTTCCACCAAACTATATTCCACATGAGCTATTAGGTATGGACAAATTTATCACTATCAAAAGCCCTAACTCATGTAACTGAACTCTAAATTTTTCCTTCTTCTAATTGGACTCCAAAAGCATTTTTCAAAAATAGTACTTTTGTAATTATATATGTATAAAATATTTTTATGAAAAAGTTACCGGCCTGTTTTCTTTTGGTCCAACATTAATAGGAAAAATTGTTTGAATATACTTTCTCACTTTAAGAATGGTGGATTCCATGTTAAGCACCTATATAAATCAATTACCACTCACATAACCCAACATGTCCGTGTATAGCCTTTGGTTCAGCGTCACCGATTGACAATAAGTTAAATAAATAGTTATTTAATTTATACAAGCCTCTCAGGTCAAAGGAAAATAAGTGCATTGTAATAGAACTACCTTTTAAACTGACAGTGATCATTCCATAGGTGTTCTCAAAACTGATCCTGTTCAGCGCATGTACTTATTGCATAACACCCACCTATTTGCCTGAGGTCACTATCTCAATGATAGAGTTAATCATTCTATCATACAGCAGCAAAACAGGTGTAGACCATAGTAGTGTGATGCCCAATCAACACCCATAGCCTAGAACATTAATTAGGTCTACAAGGTACCGAAAAATCGTAACTCTCAGCTTTTGGTTCATTAACCATTAGCATGTTTTTCTATAATGTTACCCAAGGGACCTTATGTTCACATCATATGTAACATTACCCAAAATAATAATATACAAAGTGAAAAATAAAATACCAAACAATTTATTTAATCAATCAATAAAGTCAACAAATTGGTTTTTGAGGGCACAAATGCTAACATTCTCCCACTTGCACTCAAAACCAATTACACATGTATTTAATACCCATTATCTCCAAGCGCTTTTCAAAAACCTTCTGAGTTAAGGCTTTTGTGAAAGGATCTGCAACATTTTCAGCTGATGCAATCTTTGCTATTGACATATCTCCTCTATGAATGATATCACGCATCAAGTGAAATCTACGCTTAATGTGCTTTGTCCTTCGATGAGCCCTAGGCTCAATAGCAGGTATTGTCACAATAAACAATTATAGGAGATTCAATTGTTAGGACAACACCTAGTTCTTGAATGAACTTGCGAATCCAAACAGCTTCCTTTGCAGCTTCACTTGCAGCCACATACTCTACTTCAGTTGTAGAATCTGTAGTAGTATCTTGCTTGCAACTTCTCCAACTTATTGCTCCCTTTCCAAGAGTGAACACAAAACCAGAAGTTGATTTTCTATCATTGATATCAGATTGAAAATCTGAATCGGTGTAACCTTCAACAACCAAATTTTCACTACCAAACACTAGAAAATAGTGTTTAGTCCTTTTCAAATATTTCAAAATGTGTTTCATTGCTGTCCAATGCTCTGGACCTGGATTGGATTGGTATCTACCCACAACGCTCACTGCGTAACAAATGTCAGGCCTAGTACAAAGCATTGCATACATGAGACTTCCCACTACCGAAGCATAAGGAATATTTCTCATTTTTTTCTCTCTCTTCTTGTGTTTTTGGAGCCATTCCCTTAGAGAGATGAATTCCATGCCTAAAGGGTAGGAACCCTTTCTTGGAATCTTGTATGCTAAATCTTGCCAGGACTTTGTAAATATAATTGACTTGTGAGAGCCCAAGTAATTTTTCTTCTGGTCTTTAAACAATTTGATCCCGAGTATATAACTAGCTTCACCAAGGTCTTTCATTGCGAAGTGATTAGATAAACATACTTTGACTGATGACATTACTCCTACATCATTCCCAATGAGTAGTATGTCATCAACATAGAGAACCAAAAATACTTTGGCACTCCCACTGACCTTCTTGTAAACACAAGGTTCATCCATATTTTGCGAGAAACCAAACAATTTGATTGCCTCGTCAAAACGAATATTCCAACTTCGAGATGCTTGCTTGAGACCATAAATGGACCTTTGCACACTTTATTTTCTGCACCATGAGATATAAAACCTTCTGGTTGGTGCATATAAATTTCTCCTTGAATATAGCCATTCAAAAATGCGGTTTTAACATCCATTTGCCAAATTTCAAAATCATAGTGTGCAGCAATTGACCAAAAAATCCTTATGGACTTTAGCATGGCTACTGGCGAAAAAGCTTCTTCATAATCAATACTAGCCTTTTGGTTATACCCTTTTGCCACTAGTCTTGCTTTGTAGGTCTCTACCTTTCCATTGGGTCCTAATTTTCTTTTATATACCCATTTGCAACCTATGGGTTTAATACCCTCAGGTTTATCTACTAAGGTCCAAACCTTATTAGAATACATTGAGTCCATTTCAGATTCCATGGCTTTTTGCCAATGCCCAGCATCTTTGTCATTAATTGCCTCTTCGTATGTAAATGGATCATCATCAGACAATTCTGATTCCATCTGATAAATCTCATTTAACAGCGATAACTTAACTAGAGGTCTAATGATCCTTTTACCACGCCGAGGTTCTTGTGCAACAATTGGTTCAGTGGGCTTACTTATTTGTCCTTCACTTTGACTACTTGCCCCATCCATTGAAATGTCAGTTACTTCTTCAAGAACAATTCTTGTTCTATTTTCATTGAAAATATAATCCTCTTCTAAAAAAATAGCATTTCTGCTAACAATAATTTTTTGTTCTTTAGGATTATAAAAATAGTAACCAAATGCTGTCTTAGGATATCCAAGGAAAATGCATCTATCAGTTCTCAATTCCAGTTTATCAACATTTTTCTTTTTCACATGTGTTGGACAACCCCATATCCTAATATGTTTTAGACTAGGCTTTTTTCTAGTCCATAATTCATATGGAGTTTTAGGAACTGAATTAGTAGGAACTCTATTCAACAAATAAATAGCCGTTTCTAATGCAAATCCCCAAAAGGAAATTGGCAATTCTGACATGCTCATCATTGAACGAACCATATCTAATAAGGTTCTATTTTTTTTTTCTGCCACCCCATTATTTTGTGGTGTGCCCATGGGGATTAATTGAGATATGATACCATTCTCTTTTAAATAATTTCGAAAATCATCTAAAAGGTATTCTCCCCCACGATCTGATCGGAGAGCTTTGATGCTTTTTCCAAGTTGCCTTTCTACTTCATCACGAAATTCCTTGAACTTTTCAAAGGATTTAGACTTATGTTTCATTAGGTACAAATAACCATACCTAGAATAATTATTGGTGAATGTAATGAAATAGTAAAAACCACCTCTTGCCATGTGGTTTATTGGACCACAAGCGTCTGTGTGTATTAATCCCAAAACTTCTGTGGCTCTAATTCCTTTTCCCAAAAATGGAATTTTAGACATTTTTCCTTGCAAGCAAGGCTCACAAATTGGATAGGGCTCAATTTTCAAAAAATCTAAAGGCCCATCCTTGACCAATCTATTTAGACGTTCTAAATTGATATGACCAAGTTTCAAGTGCCACATGTAAGTATGATTAACATCCCTTTTTCTTTTAAGGGGTAACATACCAATGGATATATGATTCTCAATACAATTAATGGAATTATCAATAGGACTAATAAAGTAAAGACCATCTATTAAAATGCCAGAAATCACAAATTTATTATTGTGCTTAATAACAACTTTTGAAGAAAAGGAAAAATAATATCCCAACGAAATTAACTTTGAAACAGAAATTAAATTTCTACGAATGTCTGGCACAAATAGACAATCTTCTAAAACCAGAGTCTTATTAAATGATAATTCCAAATAAAAAATTCCTATGGAAACTGCTGCAACTGTTGCACTGGTTCCTAACTTTATTAGCATCTCCCCTTCATTAAGCCTTCTGGTCTCCTTGAACCCCTGCAACATATTGCAAATATGTGAGGTCGCACCAGAGTCTACACACCAAGCATTAGGAGGACCAATCAATAAATTGGTTTCAATAACAAACAGATTTAACATACCTTCCGAAGGTTTGTCCTTTTTTAGTGTTGTCAAATAATGACGGCAGTTTCTCTTCCAATGGCCAGGCTTTCTACAATGGAAACAATTTCCTTTGTTTTTCTTCTTATCTATTCCCTTTTTAAAAACACCTACTTGGAGCCCATAGGTTTCTTATTAAAATTATTTTTTCCTTTAGGCTTGAATTTTCTAGGGCCTTCCTTCTCACCCATCATCACAGTGGGTTGGCTCTTTTTAATAAGATCCTCTGCCGCTTGCAACATATTAAGCAGCTCTGATGGTGCAACAATCATCTTATTCATATTGTAATTCAAAATAAACTGATTATAAGAATCTGGTAAAGATGAAAGTATCGCATCAATTTTAGTTTCACCATCAATATCTGCACCCAAAGTTTCCAATATGTTAATGAAGGATATCATTTTTAGAACATGTTCCCGTACTGGAGTACCTTCCATCATTTTGGTGGACATCAAACCTTTCATGGCTGTTTGGCGTGCACTTCTGCTTTGTTCTCCAAACATTTCTTTCAAGTTAATCATCATGTCTTTTGCAGTAGGAACACCCTTATGCTGCTTTTGCAACACATTGGTCATTGAGACCAATATGTAGCATTTTGCAACATCATCCGCCTCATGCCACTTCCTAACAGCCTCACGTTGTTCATCAGTGGCATCCACCTCAGGAAGCACAGGTGGATTAGTGGCTAGGACATAGTTCAGTTTTTTAGCAGTGAGGACAATTGTTAAATTTCTCTTCCAATCCACATAGTTTGATCCAGTCAAACGATTATCATCAATAATTTTGGACAAAGGATTAAAGTTGGTCCTTTTGAACTGCATATGTTAAAAATTAAAAGTAAAATAAAAACATGTGTTAGAAGAATATAAGTATTGCATTGTATATAAATCCATAGGATGCGGGATTTTGAATATATTATGGTAATGCTCACTAGAATTATTATTCAAACAACCATAAACAATTTATAACCCCACCAATATAACACTTATATTTAAAATATTCATAGTGAGCATTGGGAAACCAATCTTGCATGTACAAAAATTTATTTTGAAATAAATGAACGTGCCTTGAATGGGTGGGTAGCTACTACTCATCATAATATCATCTCATGTTATCATTTTTCTTTTAAATTTATTTATGACTCCCAATTTTCTTTTGGCCTCCAAAACAACTCATATGACACCTTTTGGTTACCATATAGTATTTGTCTAAATGCAAACCATTGATTAGTTACATAGCTGAACATGTAAGATTATGCCTTCATTTTAGCTGACACTCCCACTAGTCACACTTATATTTTTCACAAAATAAATAAAACAAACTAATTAATTATAACCTAACCGACCCTTTTGGTATCATTTGAATATCAATTAATTAGAATTTTTATTTACCAACAATGGAGGGCCACAGGCATTATTTTCTTAAAATAATCTTATTTAACACTTAATCATTAAAATGGAGTACCAATAACATTACAACTAATTTATCTCCATAAATTAACAAACTAGTTTATATGCTACCTTACAGCAACATGAAACCAAAAACAAGTAATAGCGGGGTGCAAATTAATCAGCGATTAATCAAGTCCAGTAAAACAGTTTTTTTTTTTTTTTTCGAAATTGTAATCATGGATATGAACATGCATCAACAGTAAGCAAAAATAAATAATAAAAATAAAATAATGATTGCATGTGAATGTTTTCCTTTTAGGCCAATCCCCAATAAAAACCAAACCGGAAGTGCACCGTTATCACCGATTGAACAATATGTTTTATTTATTTATTTATTTATTTATTTAAACGGTGACATGTGCCTAATATACATATAGGGCATTGATTCAGACCACCTTAAAACTCCCACCCCCACCACCCCACACACACGTGGAGGTTGGGGATTGAGAGAGAAGAAAAGGAAAAAAAGAAAAAAAAAAATTGACCAATCAAAAGTAAAGGGGTCCCAATCTTTATTCATATATACATATATATTATTTATTTCGCTTCCTCATTTGAAATTGCGAAACCATTCTTTCCTTTCCTTTTCTTTTTTTTTTTTTAAAACTGTTTCGGTCCCTTTTCTTTTGTGATTAATACAAGAAAATATAGATTCACTACAACAAAAAGCACTTTTGGCAACTAAAATTGCAGTTTTTGTTGCTGAAAGTAGTACAATTGGCGACTAAAATGGAATTATTTGCCAAAATTGATCACTTTTGCCGACTAAAAGAGTTTAGTCGCCAAATATAAGGGTATTAGCGACTAAAAGGCAGTTTAGTCATCGAATGTAGGGGTTTTAGCGACTAAAGGTTGTTTAGTAGCCAAAAGTTACGGTTTTTGGCGACTAAGAATGATTTAGTAGCCAAAAGTGAGGGTTTTGGCGACTAAAAACAATTTAGTCGCTGAAAGTGAAGCTTTTTGGCTACAAAAAAAAAATAGTAGCTAAAAACAGTCCATTGCCGACTAAAATTCAGTTTAGTAGCCAAAAGGGGACGTTTTTGGTGACTAAAAACAGGTTTAGCTGCCAAAACTGCTTATTTCTAGGCGGAACTTCATTTTTTAGCGACTAAATAATAATTAGTAGCCGAAAATGATAGAATTGGCGACTAAAAATTTAATTTAGTCGCCAAAAGTGGCATAATTTTTTTTTAAGTAAATAATTTATTTTTTACATAAATTATATTGAATTAAAAAAAATTATATTTATATATATTATGTTGTATTAATACCAGTTAATATACTATATAAATAATATATATTGCATATATATTCATGTGATGTTGTAGTGGTATAGTGGAGGGAGTGTGTTGCAAAAAGGTTCGGAATGTGGGATGGTTGGGGTTTGAAACTTAGAAAAAGCAAAAACAAGTGAGTTTTTTTTTTTTTTCGACGGAAACACCTTTGGCGACTAAAATTATTAGTCGCCAAAAGTTTTTATTTTGGTGACTAAACGGTTTAGTCGGCGATTGAGTGAGTATTGGCGACTAAATTATTAGTCGGTAAATGTATGATTTTCAAAAGTGTAAAACAATATTGGCGACTAAAATTTTGGTCACTAAAGACTTGTATTTTGGCGACTAAAAAAGTTTTAGTCGCCAATACCTCCGCCGACCACATATACGCGACAACTGTGGCGACTAAAAAATTTTGTCGGGAAAAGTAAAATTTCGACTTTCGGCGACTAAATTATATATTCACAAATTATATAATCAACTATTATGCAAGACAACATTGAATATCCAAATATAAAAACAAAAATAGATTCATGTAATCAAAATGGCGTGGCTCTGATACCAATGAAAGTTTGCAGAAAAATAATTTATTTTGAAAAACACTTTTTCAAAGAAACACCACCCAATTACATAATCTAAAATACCTTCTCCAAGTGTGTTGTTGATAATACCTCTCCATGCGATCCAAGTGTCTCGCCTCCAAGGTAATTCACCGTGCACCCTCTTTGCTTTATTTTTGTGTATATATTTTCTACAGACCTTAAAAATTCTGATGGCTAATTTTTGTATCAAATACATATGATATATATACACAACACATGAGTTTGCATGTAGGTGAGATCATTAGGGATCTCTATCTTTTAGTTATAGGGAAAAAATAAAAGATGTATCTTTTATCTTAAATATACCGGATACAACTTATCCAATTTTTCATTAATTATCTTTTAAACAGATAATATAGAACTTCCACTAATTGCAATAATGTCCATCAACACATTACAATTAAACCCCCAAAAGTAGAGAATTACAAGTGAGGTCCTTTCTTACAATTAATCACAAATTTCCTTCCATCAAACTATATTCCACATGAGCTATTAGGTATGGACAAATTTATCACTAATAAAAGCCCTAACTCATGTAACTGAATTCTAAATTTTTCCTTCTTCTAATTGGACCCCAAAAGCAATTTTCAAAAATAGTACTTTTGTAATTATATATGTATAAAATATTTTTATGAAAAAGTTACCGGCCTGTTTTTTTTTGGTCCAACATTAATATGAAAAATTGTTTGAATATACTTTCTCACTTTAAGAATGGTGGATTCCATGTTAAGCACCTACATAAATCAATTACCACTCTTATAACCCAACATGTCCGTGTATAGCCTTTGGTTCGGCATCACCAATTGACAATATCAAAGTTAAATAAATAGTTACTTAATTTATACAAGCCTCTCAGGTTAAAAGAAAATAAGTGCATTGTAATAGAACTACATTTTAAATTGACAGTGATCATTCCATAGATGTTTTCAAATTGATCCCGTTCAGTGCATATACTTATTGCATAACACCTACTTATTTGCCTAAGGTCACTATCTGAATGATAGAATTAATCATTTTATCATATAGCAGCAAAACAGGTGTAGACCATAGTAGTGTGATGCCCAATCAACACCCATAGCCTAGAACATTAATTGGGTTTACAAGGCACCAGCTTTTGGTTCATTAACCATTAGCATGTTTTTCTATAATATTACCCAAGGGACCTTATGTTCACATCATATGTAACATTACCCAAAATAATAATATACAAAGTGAAAAATAAAATACCAAACAATTTATTTAATCAATCAATAAAGTCAACAAATTGATTTTTGAGGACACAAATGCTAACAGTTTTTACAATAGATATTAAAAAGACAAAAAATATATAAAAGATGGCACAACGAAGGGTTCATTTCAATCTTGAGTAAATAATGATACATATATTTATCAACAAAAAGCCTATCATACCTCTCAACGGGCACACATCCTTGGCTTAGATTTACACCATCGGTTCTGAAAACAAATGATTGATGTGTAAGATTATAGCATCTATATACTAGAAATCAAAATATTATGAATATTATTAATTACTAAAATATAAATTTAGATACATACCATTTGATTCCATCATTATCTTGAATTTTATTTTTTTAAAAGAAGATGGTATTCACAATCGAAAAACCTTAGCAACAACTCTTCCCCTCCTTCTCCTACATATCTTTCACGTTGTTTTTCAATAAGACTAACAACTCTTTGATTTACATATATATATAAATATAGGTAAACCCTAATAGGATAGGAGAAGAGACAGAGCTTAAATAAAACAATTATTAGGACCTCCCATTGAGGAACCTAAATAACTTAAAACAGACTTTATATCTCCATACCAGATATCCACATATAAAATAATAAAAACACCATGCCCAAAACTTTACGGATCACATTAATAATTTTGGATTCATATCAGTCAATCTGTCTCAATCACTTATGGTCAGGTTTTCACAAACCAAACAAAATATAGTCAATGAAAGGCTAATTAAGGAAATTTCTTATATGAAGATGCAATTTTGCACTTCCAGCAGCAGCAATGGCAGCGCTGTAGGCTTCACCAGCTGCCTCCATCTCCTGCATCTCTGTCTCATCCCAACTTCCTATTTGAACCAAATTTGATTTTTCAGCTAAAGAACGGAATAGCAATCAACAAAAAGATACTGACTAATTACTTCTGACGATTTTTATCAATTCATTCAAATTTGTTCTGATTTTTACTTGATTGAAGTTAACCATGAACCGAAAAGTGCATATCTACTCTCTTTCTTTTTTTGAAAGAAAATACTTGTTTTCTTTTTTTCTTTTGTCTTTTTTCATTTTTATTCGTATTTTTTTGTAGTCACTTAACCAAAGAAATATAGTCATGAATTTTGGAATGCACATTTCTGTGTCTTATAACTTTGGATCCTTATTTGGTGAATTCAACTTCACTTGCTAATAACTTTGTTGAGAAGAAAATAATTGCCTAATTATGTAAAGAGCTCACAATGGGAGAGTTTTATTTATTTTTAAGAGAAATTTAGCCAAAACCCCTCCCTTAGACCTTTATTTGGTGAAAGTGACAATCCAATTTATTTTGCTTCATAAACTCCTTAAGAAGGAGACGCATAATTGAATAAAAATAGAGTAAAATTTCTTTTTTTTTTTTGGACAATAATTGAATATATATATATATATATATATATATCACATGATTCTTTTGATGAGGAACATTTTTATTTTATTTTATACAAATTTAAAAATATTGTGTATGTATATTTTTGGTTGGTTCATTTAGCATATACTCTATTTTTTATAACAGTAAAATGTTACTGTGAACCAGAGTAACATGTTACTGTTTATGTCAATTTCAACGGTAATTTTTTTTTTTTTTTAGGCAATAGGGAACTTGTTTGATAGATATTGATGAAATGATTTTAAAAATAGTAATTTTATTAAAAATCGATATCTAGATTAAAAGTTATATTATTTTAAAGTTTAAAATATTAAATTACTCACTAAATATATTTTGGTAATAGTATTATTTATTGGACTTTTATTTATTTATTTATTTTTTTGTGCTTACCCTTAATGCATTAAAATTTTATTATGAGAGTTTTGACCAAATCTCCAAATTTTTGAATATTCGATCATTCATGTTACTTGATCAAACTTAATTTTCTATTCAAAATTTTATTTTCTGCCTCTTTTTTTTTTTTTTGAGGGGGGTAGGTAAGTCATAAATAAAATAATGAAATATACAAATTTAGAAGGGACATACCCAGGTTCTTCCTACAAACAAAACAATAATCTACTGCACCCCTCTAAAATGGAGGGAAATGTACTAAACCAAATACAATCAAAATGTGTTGCTTATATATTTTGCCCCTAGTTACTTATGCCATCAGTAAAGAAATCAAAGAAACAAAGAGTAATACATAAGCAACACCAACAAAATAGAACTTACCAAAACAGTCAGATAAACCAACCCATTTGCCCATATATCTTTTATAATATATGGGAAAATATACACATAATGAAACCATATAAACTAAAAACACCTACACATACAACAATAAGCAAGCTAAAATCCCACCAAGGCCAATCAAAATATGAATAACCATCCCCACAAGCTTCCAGTCTCAAACAACAGATAAAATATGGAGTCTAATAAATATCTCGTACCTCATAGCCGTGATTGCCATAGCCACTCCACCAAAGCCATGACGGAGAGAAACATTTACCTCATGAAAGATCCGGATATATAGCATAATCAACAGTCTTAGGAAGTAAAGTGAAAACTACTAACCTCTGCAACAACAGTAACCACTGAAGTCGATCCTACTATGAAAGCAATTACCACATCTCCGAGGGCCCATTTGTTTTGGGTTATGTAGATGGAAGGGGATTAGGATGGTGGTGGTGTTATTTAGTGTTGTGTTTGTTTGTAGAGTTGAGGAGGGGATTGGGATGGTGGAGGAGATATAGATGGAGGTCGGGGAGGGGATTGCGATGGAGGTCGGGGAGATGGTATTAGAAAAATAGTGAGGGGATTAGAAATTTTTTTATTTTTTGTATATTGGGAATTTTTTTATAAATATTAATGTTTAATTTTTTATATTTTTTTATTTGTTTTATTATTTTATGTAAAAATAATTTAACAATTCCTACATTAACAACTATCATCAAAACAAACATAATTTTACTTAATCCCCTCACTATCAATCCCCTCCATTCTACCTCTGAAAACAAACGGGCCCCTAGTCTCTTCCTTGACAGATACAAAGCCTTAATCCTCACAGCAATGTCTTTCTCACTCCATGTCAGGAATGACTTAAAACCAACTAGGATGGGTCACGTGAAGACAGAAGGCAACCAGAAAAATTCAGTAGGCCTACCATCTCCTAATCTCTAACTCGACTGGTCAATGAACCACCATCCCCATAGCAATGACCCCTTAATCACCCTTGGCAGAAATGGTTGAAGAACAACTTCATATGGAGTCACATAAGGATAACATGATCAGTCATTATGAATAAATCGATAGAAAACAGTACACCGCCGCGTAGTAGCTCAAAATGCGAGCGCCAAAAAAAAAAAAATAATCAACTCGTTTGGTTTCACTTTTCAGAAAATTAAAGTTTTTTTGTTTCCATATTTTTTTTGTTTTCATTGAATTTTTTTTAATATTTTAAGCAATCTTTTAAAATTTTTTTATATACACCTAACATAAATACACTTAAAAAATATAATATTTTTGAAAAAAATATTAAAAAAATTCATTAAATACCAAAAATAATAATAATAAAAAATTCCTCACATTTTCCTATTCTTGTGTATTTATTGATTTTAATTTTTTTTTTTACAAATTTTTTACTTTTTAGATACATCTAAGTAAAGTATATCTAAAAAAATAAACAAATTACTTAAAATTTAAAAAATATTCATTAAAACCAAAAATATAAAAATAAAAAATTTAATTTCTAAAAAATTAAAACCAAATACAGTGAATGATGGCCAACTAAAAACTTGATGACCGCATCAACAAATAAACCCACGGTTTAGCAATTCATAGACCAAATGGCCCTCTTTCAAAAAATAGCCCAAAAAATAGGCCCAAAATTTCAAGCCAATATGAGCCCAGAATATGCCAACCCACTGCACAAAACAAACGGGTTCACAAACAGGTGACCCATCAACACTTTCAGCCAACATTTGAATTTCCCTTTAAAAAAATAAAAAAAGGGGACAAATTACCTACGCCTACCTTGAGATTTAGCTAAATTACAGATTTCTCTTGAGATTTTCGAAATTACATTCTATCCTCCGAGGTTTATATTCGCTCCCTACCGTTACATCACCAAAATATAAATTGATAGACGATATTACCTTTACTAAAATTCTTTTGATAAATCAACAAAATTTACAAAAGAATTACATTAGATGAAAAGAAAAAAAGAAAAGAAAATTTAGTTTTTGGAATCATGTTTGATTTGTTGTTTAGAAAAAAAAATTCAAAATTAAAAACTAATTTAATAAAAATAAATATGAAAAAATATATTTAATTTGTAAAAATTATTTCTTAATAATTATTTTTTATTTTTATTTCTTAACCAAATTAATTTTTTATTTTTTTAAAAAAAATTTAAAATAAATTTCTAAAAATCAAACCTTACATATTTTAAGAATTTTTTGACAAACTATTTCTTGTGTTTTTAACTTATTTAATTATTTGTTAATTTTATAATATTTTCACCATCTGACACTACAACATATAAGAGTTTTAGAGACCAATTTTTTTGATCTCTAAAAGTAAAAATTTTGTTACAAAAGACATTCAGGAACTAATTTCTATTGTCGTAAGATAGTCGCAAAAAGGTCTCCCTTAAAAGTAAAAAATAAGGCTTTTAGCGATAAAATTTTGAAAATATTAATAATAAATAAACTTTTAGAAACAAAATAATTTGGTCTCAAACAGGTTTATTTTTTTAGACAAAAAATTTGATATCAAAAAGATAATAATTAATCACTAATATTCAATTTTCGTTGTTAAAAAAATAATGACACGTTTCATAACAAAAATATTTGGTCTCTAAAAATAATTTTGTCTCAAAATTTTAATCTCTAAAACTTTAATTTTTGTATTGTGATAAGTGTTTTTTCATTTTAATTTTATATTTCATAACTTATTTAAAAATAATAATTTAGCTATATCTCATAGGAGAATCTGTAATTTAGCTAAATCTCAAAAAAAAATTTGTAATTTAATTAAATTTTAAGGAGGTATAAATAATTTGTCTTTATTTATTAAAAAGATATTTTAATCTATTTATAATATCCACTAACGACGTTAATTGTAATAAAATGAGATATAACTTTTAAAACTTCATAAAAGAATATCTAATTTGGGTAGGTAATCTGTCAAAAAAAGAAAATTAAAAAAAAATACAAGGCCAGACTGCATATTCGCAGCAGCACGTGAAGCGGCCTCCACACACAATGAGTCAACAACCTATTTATCTTCCGCATGAACCCACGTGCCACTCCCCTTGATCATACAAGGCCATACTACATATTCACAGCAGCACGTGAAGCGCGCTCCACACATGGTATCAACCGCATCTTCCATAAAATACTTGGACCCCACAATTTTCGATCCTTGCACCTCTAAATTAAGAAAAATACTTGAGAGCACTAATTAGTGCTTCTACTAATTGGGTGGTAGTGGGTCCTGCTATTAATGATGTGATATTTTAGTCTTGGAATTATATATATATATTTTTTTTTTACTTTTTTAATGCATTAGTGCTATTAGTGGTGATGTTTTTAGTGGAATGAATCATTGCTGCTAAATTAATGTGTGATCACATATTATTATTACTAGTGGTGGCATATGTGTGTAATTTAAATAAGTAGGAATAAAAAAAAATAATAATGAAATTAATATTATAATGTGTACTTAGCTTAAGTGGTATGAGTCCTCGTACTTAAACCCATAGTCATGGGTTCAAGCCGGAGAGTAAAGTTTCAGAATTTTTTTAAAAATAAAAAATACTGCCACATGGCATGAGGAGAGTAAAGTTTCAAAACACCATAAGAGGTGTTCACTTTATAATAGTATAGATTATTATTATTATTATTATTTTCCCTACTTTATAATAGTATAGATTATTATTATTATTATTATTTTCCCTCCCTCCTTCCTTTCTCTCACAAATGTGTGAGTGTTACTAATGAACAGTGAATATTTTGATTCGTTTAAATTGATTGGATCGAATTAATCTGTCATATTTTAGATAGATAAGTAATGACGGGCGGACAATTATAAATTAATTTTTTACAATTTTTTAAATTTTAAACAGATGACGAATTTGAAATTCTTTTGGCCACAATCGAATCGCCAAACTGCGAGTACTCTTAATAATTTGTGAGATTTTACATTTTCAATTTGTTTAGATATTTTATTTATATTCTCAATTGAAAAATAGTTTAGATATTCTATTATGTTTTCAATTTATTTTCAATTTGAAAATTCTTTATCAAATGACAAGGATTGATATTTGGTATTTTAATATAAAAAATATAAGGTTTAATTTTGTTATTTAAAAAAAAAATCAAATTATATATTTTTTGAATAAAAACAAGTAATGAAATATTATAGTTTTGATAATGCATAGTTTTGTTATATATATTTATTATTTGTATTTAATAATTCATTTGATAATCTTTTGGTTATATTTAGTTGGACTGTTATCCAAAAAAATATTGACAAGTTATTTTACGTTCAAAATTTATAAAAGTTTAAACCGCTAAAGTGATTTGCATCCATCCGTCAATTCACTCAATTCATATTTGTCAATATGACGAACGGATGTGGATTGATTTTTTTCAATCTACCCATCCAACAGATGGATGACAAATTAAAAGTTTTCTGGATACAACCAAACTGCGAACGCCCTAATGAAAGTGAGGGGGTGCTGAGGTCTGTAGCAGGGCTCTTATATTTCCCATGAACCCACATGCTATTCATCTTGAGCAGAACAATCAGTAAACAAAAAACAACCCACGTTCTGATCAAGGAAGCATGGGCCAAAATAACCCATACCAGTTAGGGTTGAGTTTAGGATTATTCAAAACGCTTAACCTGCTCAACTCGAATCGATATGCATACAAATTGACAGTTTTACAGACATAATACAAGTGAATACAGTTTGAAATATAGCATGATTGCGGGTTGCAGGTTTAAGCCGCACCCGCAAAAATCCGCTTACACTTTTTTTTTTTTTTTTTTTTTTTTTTTAACCTGGACCGTTGTTATTTTTATTATTGCATTTTAGATGAATGTAAAAATTAATGAAGAGTTACTTTTAAGCAAGTTTAGGATTTTATATTGTTAGGTAGCCGATAGTGAATGAGATTGATGATCTAATTTAAGACTTTGAAAGATGTATTTGTGTTTGTGTTTGTGTTAATTTATGAATTGATTTAAAAGTTTATGATTTTGAATGATTTGTTTGTGTTAAGAATTGATTTTGTTGTGTTTGGAATTGATTTTATTGTGTTTTTAATTTTATCAGTTTTAATTTATTAATTATTAATGTTAGAACATTTTAGAAAATGCAAGAAAAAAGACCCAAAATAAATATTTACAAAGTAGGAAAAAAAAGGCTCAAAAATAGATTTTTAAAGAAAAAAGTCTAATTTGCAAATTGCCCGCAACCATCCGCACATCCGCGAATCCTATCCGTGCCAACCTTATCCGCACAAACCAAAACCCGCATTGCGGGCAGTTACAGATTAAATTTTCCCCAAATCGCATACATACGGATAGATTAAACCGATTTATAAACCATCCAAAATCGAAAACTCCAGTAAAGTGGGGAAACCTATCTCTCTCTCTCTCCACAAATTCGTAGAAGCAACCAGCCTGAGATGAGATGATGAAAGAAGCACCAACTCACCAGCTCACTCTCACTCTCACAACCTGAGATGATAGCAAATACACCATTGTTACACCCGGGGGGACTCTTCTCTCTCTAGATTCTAGAGAGAGAACTCGTATTTTATTTTCTGCTTATATTGAGAGATAATTATATGTTATTGTTGACCCATCTATGGTTTTTTAATTTCGGTACATCCAATGAAATCATCCTAGCTTTGAATCATTTACCATGCCTCGTTTAGAAATTACATATTTTAAGAAAAAAAATTATATATTTTAATTAAAAAATCAGTATAAGTTATTCCATCATTTTTTTCTATTTTTTATAAAAAAATCAAAAAATTATTAAAATAATATACTTTCAAACGAGGCCAATCCAGTGTTAGGAGGAATAAAACAACAGATTAGCACAAAACCAACTGTTCTCAAACTCAAATCCACATTCTCACTACTCAAAAACTAAAATTTTTGCTGTCACCAAGGAAGCCCTTTATAAATTGTCCATATCAAAAAAAAAAAAAAAAAAAAAACTAGAAAAAAAAATAAAAATAAAAATAAAATATAATTTAGGACAAATTACCTGCACCTCCCTTGAGGTCTAGCTAAATTACAGATTCTCTCTGAGGGTTTCAGAAATTACATCCCGCCCTCCGAAGTTTATATTTGCATAACTATTTAACCCCTACCGTTAACTAAACGTTAAGAATGGTTAGCTGACATTATCAAAATATAAATTGATAGACGATATTGCCGTTGTTGAAATCCCTTTGATAAATCAACAAAATTTACAAAAGAATTACGTTAGTTGGGAAACAAAAATTAAGTTTTTGGAATCATGTTTAATTTGTTGTTTAGAAAAAAAATTTAGAATTTAAAAAAAATAAATATAAAAAAACATATTTAATTTGTAAAATTATTTCTAACCACTCAAAAGATAAAATTATATACAAAAAAAAAAAAATTTATTTTTTATTTCTTAACCAAATTAATTTTTAATTTTTTTTTAAAAAAATTAAAAATAAATTTCTAAAAATCAAACCAAACATATTCTAAGAATTTTTTGACAAACCATTCCTTGTTAATTATTTCTTGTGCTTTTAACTTATTTAATTATTTGTTAATTTTATAATATTTTCACCATCTGACACTACAACATAAAAGAGTTTTAGAGACCAATTTTGTTGATCTCTAAAAGTCAAAATTTTGCCGCAAAAAATATTTAGGGACTAATTTCTATTATCGTGAGGAGAATCGCTAAAATGTCGCCCTAAAAAGTCAAAAATAATGCTTTTAGTGATAAAATTTTGAAAACATCAATAATAAATAAACTTTTAGGGACAAAACAATTTGGTCTCAAAATAGTTTATTTTTTGAGACAAAGAATTTGATACCAAAACGATAATAATTAATCAATAATGTTCAATTTTCATTGCTAAAAATATAAAACTGACACTTTTCGCAACAAAAATATTTGGTCTCCTAAAAAAAATTTTGTCCCTAAATTTTGGTCTTTAAAACCTTAATTTTTTGTAGTGTGATAAGTGTTTTTCCATTTTAATTTTACGTGTCATAACTTATTTAAAAATGATAATTTAGCTAAATCTTAAGAAAGAATTTGTGATTTAGCTAAATCTCAGGGGAGATCTGTAATTTAGCTAAACCTCAAAGGGGTGTAGGTAATTTGTCCTTATTTGTCAAAAGGGCATTTTAGTTAATTTATGATATCCGTTAACGACGTTAATTGCAACGAGACGGGATGTAATTTTTGAAACCTCAAGAGAAGATTTGTAATTTTATTAAATCTCAAGGGAGGTGTAAGTAATTTGCCCTAATGTTTAAAGTTGATTTTAATGTCTCCAAATGAGATTTGCACGACGATATTTATATATACACTAAGCACGTAACTTGTACCATGCACCATTTTAAATTTATATATATATATATATATATATTTAGAATAAAGTTATAATTAAATCGATAAATATATTTGCAATCAATGTTATAAATACACACAAAGGCTTGGCATATATTGTACTTTCTATCTTTATAATCAAGACCTTTCTGTTCTTGTGCTCTCCTACCATTGTAAGCCTTTCCTACTCTTTTTTTTTCCTTTGGCAAGTGTTATGAAATTTCGTTTAACATAAAAGCATGTCATTTCTTTCCGTTTCTAACATTCTAGAACTTTTGTATTTACCACAGATCTAGTTCTTATCTTGCTATGGCAACCATTCTTCCCTCCCAAAGTTCATCCTTGAGCAAAACTAGCAACGAAGAAGATCACAAGGATGAGGAAATCGAAAAGATTGAGAGAATCTACAAAAGCTATAAGGAAGTAATCTCAACTCTTTCAAAAGAAAAGGGTTGGATAAGTCCGCATCTCTGTCAGTACCAAGGTTTTTGGTTTGACCCCACGTATAATCTAGCAGGTGTCATGTTTATTCAACAACATTTTAAGCCTCGACCTACTGATGTTCTCTTGATCTCCTCACCTAAATCTGGCACAACATGGCTTAAAGCCATTGCTTTTGCAATCATGAAGAGAACTAGTTACAATAGCATGTCTGTTGTTCATCCGCTACTCACCACTAACCCCCATGATTGTGTTCCATTCTTAGAAATACTTTTGAGGACACCTCCCATTGCAGATGTTGAGGACTTGCCCTCGCCTCGCCTCTTTTCTAGTCACATCCCTTATACTTTGTTGTCTGAGTCTATTCAAAATTCTGGTTGTCGAATAGTGTACGTTTGTCGAAACCCAAAAGATGTGTTCACCTCTATGTGGCACTTCACAACTAAGTTGAAAACCAATAATCTACCATGTTCATCTCTTTCTCTAGAAGAGGCCTTTGACATGTTTTGCGAAGGGATCTCTTCATATGGACCTTTTTGGGATCATGTGTTGGGATATTGGAAAGCAAGTTTGGCTTGTCCTGAGAGCGTGTTGTTCTTGAATTATGAGGACATGAGAAGGGATACACCTATTCATGTAAAGAAATTGGCTGAGTTTTTGGGCCAACCTTTCTCTTTGGAGGAAGAGAGTAAAGGGATTGTGCAGGGAATTGTTGAACTGTGTAGTTTTGAGAATTTGAGTAATTTGGAGGTGAACAAAAATGGAACTCTGCACTACGGTATCAAGGGTGATGTGTTCTTTAGGAAAGGTCAAATTGGAGATTGGAAGAACCATTTAACAGCCCAAATGACTGAGCGCCTAGATCAAATTACTAAAGAAAAGTTAGGTGGTTTGTTTTGATTTAGCATATTGTTGTTGGTGGCTAGTACTATTAATGTTGTTAAACTTGAAGTTGACTTGTATTGGCACTCTCTTAATCATCTCTATTGTAATAACTATCCCTTTCATTTGAATTTAGGGGCATGTTTTAAATAAAATGAGTTTTTCCATACACACGATCATTTGTTATAGAGATTCACATATCGTTTGCTTTAAAAAAAAAAAAAAAAAAGGAAGCAAATTATCTACACTTTTCTTGAGATTTAGCTAAATTATAGATTCACTCCCGAGGTTTCAGAAATTATATCCTGCCTTCCGAGGTTTATATTCGCATAACAATTTAACTCCTACCATTAACTAAACGTTAAGAATGGTTAGCTGACATCACCAAAATATAAATTAATAGACGATATTGCCCCTGCTGAAATCCCTTTGATAAATCAACAAAATTTACAAAAGAATTACGTTAGATGGAAAAAAAAATTTAAGTTTTTGGAACCAAGTTTGATTTGTTGTTTAGAAAAATTTTAGAATTTAAAAAAAAAAACTAATTTAATAAAAATAAATATGAAAAAAATATATTCAACTTGTAAAAATTATTTCTAACCACTCAAAAGATAAAATTATATAAAACTAATAATAATTTTTTATTTTTTATTTCTTAACCAAATTAATTTTTAATTTTTTTTATAAAAAATTTCCAAAAATCAAACCAAACATATTTTAAGAATTTTTTGACTAGCTATTTCTTGTGTTTTTAACTTATTTAATTATTTGCTAATTTTATGGTATTTTCACCATCTGACACTACAACATATAAGTGTTTTAGAAACTGATTCTTTGATCCATAAAAGTGAAAATTTTGTTGCAAAAGGCATTTAGAGACTAATTTCTATAGTCGTGAGGATAGTCACTAAAAGATTGCCTTGAAAAGTCAAAAATAAAATTTTTAGTGATAAAATTTTGAAAATGTCAATGATAAATAGACTTGGTTTATTATTTGAGATAAAAAATTTGATACCAAAAAGATAATAATTAATCACTAATGTTCAATTTTCGTTGCTAAAAATATAATAACGACACTTTTTACAATAAAAATATTTGGTCCCCTAAAAATAATTGTCCCTAAATTTTGGTCTTTAAAATCTTAATTTTTTGTAGTGTGATAAGTGTTTTTCCATTTTAATTTTGCATTTCATAACTTCTTTAAAAGGGTAAATTATAAATACACCCCTTGAGGTTTGCTTAAAATACGAATTGCCCCCTGTGGTTTGGGAAATTATAAATACCTCACTGTCAGAATTTTTTATTTAACATAATTAATTGAAAAAGTGAAATTTTTAACTGTTTACCTATAAAATAATAAAATTATCTGAATTATTAATTGAAATAAAATTTTAACAACATTAAAAACTGTTAATTACTTGATGATTTATTAATAAAAGACTTATTTATTATGAAATTAGAAACTTTAGAGGGCATAATGTAATTTCTAGAATCATAAGGGGTAATTTATAATTTAAATAAATCTCAAGAAGTGTGTTTGTAATTTATCCTATTTAAAAATGATAATTTAGCTAAACCTTAGGAGAGAATCTGTAATTTAGCTAAACATGATTTGAATAAAACATTTATTGTACAAAAATATTTGAAAGTTATATAATTTATCCAAATCAAATCAAAAATAAAAATATTAAATATAATAAATCTTAATTATTTGATCAAGATTTTATCTCTGCTCTAAGAAATAAAATTAGTTCCACAATATACTATCAATATAAAATATACATACTTTAAACCTTCCCACTCTGTCTTTCTTTTTCTATTTCTCTTTCTTCCATTAACTTCCTTGGCCGAAGCCTCTGCCGCCTCCCTCCTCTCTTCTTGAATGCCCTGTATAGGCAAATTCCACGCCATCACCTCCCGCAAAACAAACAAAACATAATAATATAAATAATATAATATTATAATAAAATAATATATATATTGTTTAAAATTATAAATAATATAATATATAAAATAATATAATAATATAATGTTTTGTTATAGATATCTAAGGAAAATGCGGGCGTACGGGGTGACCCCCAGCCCATGTGGCTGTGGGTGCATTACTAGAAAAATAACTTTTTGTGTCTGTTTTTTGCGACCGATTATTTGACCGTCGCAAAAAATATTATTTACAACGGCAAACCAGGCGAAGCAACTATTGGGACTTATATTTTTAAACAAAAACTTGCGAGCCCACCATTGGGACTCAGCCCAATTTATATTTTCCAAATTGCTCGATCTTTGATTTCTATCTTGCCCTAGGCTCTCATTTTCCCCAAATCGCTCGATCTTTGATTTATATCCTGCCCTAGACTCTCATTTTCCCCAAATCACTCGACCGTGTCTGAGTAACCAGGTTCATTGTTAGATCAAGATTCCTCTCTCGATTTCGCAGTGTGGATCACCATGGTCGTCTAAAGAAGAGATCTCCAACGGTATCTCTCTCTCTCTCTCTCTCTCTCTCTCTCTCTCTCTCTCTCGTCTCAGTGAGTCTCTTCGAATCATTCATTCCTATTTCAACTTATTCATCTCTCTACTTCGATCACTTGAACTTACTGAACTCACTGTAATTCGTATTCAACTTCTTCATCTGAACTCACTGTAATTCGAATCATTCATTCGTATTGATTTTTTCACCAGGTAGGCTTATTCTGAAAACAAGCTTTGGTTTGAATAAATCCTTCCTCATCTGCTATTAATTTGAGAGAAATGAATCAACAAATGAATATCAGAGAGCATTCAGATTATCTTTGGTTTGTTATATCTCAGAGAGGATGATGCTATTAATCCAGAAATTATTCAGCTGAAGAAGCGAATTCATCAACAGGTTAGCGTGTAGCACTTGCATCAAAGAATATCTCGCTTTTCTCAACTATATTTTACAGTATTTTTCAAGCAAAGTTCGTTAGTCCAAGTAAAATTGTTGTAACCTTGTTTGAACATTTTTCTCTTTACATATCTATCTGTCTCACTTGTATAACATGCTCTGTTCTTAATATATTTTACAGTATGCTCCTATAGTCTATAAGATCTATGGAGGACTTCTGGTGCCACATAATATGCACTTCCACATATTTCATTTCTAAAAAAGAAACATATTCTAACATTTTTTTTTCATTTCACTTGAAGTAATTTTTTTTTCATCTCTTTGAACATGTTATTGTGTTAATATGTGCATGTTTGTTGGAACATCCGAATTCAAGCAAGGGATTGATTGCTAGTGTTACTTAGATTGGTTGATTATCCTAGCATTCACATATTCTCCATGTCATGGTTCTGTGGGTTACTTTTCAGGATATTGTTATTGTGAAAGTCAGTAATATGCAAGTAATTGCAGTAGGAGTCTTTGGATAGAAATAGATATGGCAAGATCTGAACAAAGTGATATGTATAAAGGGTATGCATGATTATATATTGATTTATCTAGTAAATGAGTAAGACATGTGTCCTATCGGAACTTGAACCCTGTCCATCTTGCTTTGGAGGTGACAGGAGATACCACTCAAGCTAAGATAGGATTCATCATTTACCTAGAAAGCAAGTAACATGCATATGCATAAAGGGTATGCATGGTGCTTTTAGAGCATTCCCAGTTAGGGGTGCCTCAATACCAATGTGATTATGTGTCTAATATTTTTGGCTGCATTTTGGTAGATCCTTCCAGGTGGATACTTACATTATATATCTTAAGTTAGCCTTAGGTGTGTGTTTAAAGCAGTAATATAGACAATGGGCTGAAATATGTCTCCTTCTGTGGTTTGATTTGAAGGAGCCTCTTGTTCATCGACTGATTATTTAACCGTCGCAAAAAATCATTTCTAGACATCAAAATCTTATTTTATCATCTCATTTTCTTGACCCAATCGTGTTCTTCAAAAAATAAAAAACAAATAAAAAAAAACGTGTATTCTGTCCAAAGTGATTATCCGGACTATTGAAAAAAAACGTGTATTCTGTCCAAAGTGATTATCCGGACTATTGAAAAAAAACGTGTATTCTTTCCTATGTTTGATGCTCTGTTTTGAAAGGAGTGGGTATATGCAACAAACGTGTGTTCTGTTTTGTAGGCAATTATAACTGCATTGTTTTCAATCCATAATTTGAAAGGGAGTTATTATTTGATCTTGCGATATTTAGAGTGAGTAATGGAGGGCCTAGTTTTAGATTCTTCATCTCTCTCTCCTTGTTTTTTTTAAAAAAAATTTAAATTTAGTAGATTGATGAAAAGTCAAATAAGATTTGTCATACATTTTGCCTATATTTGAACTGCAAAAGCTACACCTGAGAAATTATGTGTGGGAGGATCAACCATTATGGCCACATCACTCAATTTTTTGATATATAAGCGTATTGCAGAAAATATTGGAAGATTTGCTTTAATACTTGTATAATTTTCAAGAAACCTACTTAACTATATATATATATATATATATATATTCAAGTTCTTTGGGGTTCTTTTAAATGCCATTTCAACTATATTCAACCATTTCACAATTTATTCATTCAACTGTATTCAGTTTGATGCATTTCCCAGTGTCTGGCTCTTGTTTAAGTTTCCCAGAAGTGGGGAAAAAAAATAATAAAAAAATGCACATAAACAAACTCTTGAGAATCATAATATGCTTCTTGCCACTGGTTAATTGGTAGAGCATCATTGGTTTCGATATTCTTTAAGCTTGCAGTGAGTTTTTAATCATTCCATTTTTCACCTATTATTTCCCCCCCTTCTTTGTGCCTTTTTGTTTGATTCTATTTTTCCGTTTTTCATATCCACCTGTTATGTGGTTTCCATAGACTTAGAAATGTGAATTTGATGTTGCAGCAACTTAAAGTATCAACAGACTTTTCGACAACCAACAGCTCAAGCAAGTCTCACCGAAGAAACTCAGAATTCAAGCAGAGTTGATGAGTTGATCTTTTGCTGAAAGTATTCTGCTGCAAGTTGCTATGTCGAATATGAGCACAAAAGCAGTTCTCATCGACAAATCGGCATATCCATACATATCACAAAAATTTCAGTGATGAAGTGGCAGTAATATGAAATTGGCATATTCTCTTAAGCTAATTTGAAAGAAGACAATGGTGAGCAATATGAACCCGCAGATGGCAAAGTGGGCTTGCTTATGTTTCTGGTAGTAGCTTATGCTTGTATAGACTTGGGGAGTAGCACTTCTTTTTTTTCATTTTTCTTTTTTTGTTGCAATATTATCAGCAATTTTGTGATCAATTAATAAAATCCTTTTTTCATTGATCGAGTTCTTCAATGTTTCTATTTCTCAAGGAGCAAACTTCATTGTGAGAACAGACAATCCTTCTTTGCATATCAATAGGGAAATTAATTGCAAACCAGTGCAAGTGAGACTTATGGGGTGACGCAGCGTAGAGCGTGAACAACAACAAAATTGCACAGCAAAGGTAGTTGCAACTCCTCTACAACCTGTTGATATTTAATCCCTGGTTTTGTATGTAGCATTCCTGTTTTCCTTGTCTTTGAAAAGTTTGATTTCTCTCAGCAAGAATGTTAGTTACTTTGCGGAAGGCTAACAGTCAAACATTTTCACCACAGTTCTGCAATATTTAAATTGTTTCAAACATATATATTTTGTTTTGCTTCTTGTGAGGTAGATAAATAGCGATTGGCTCAGTGAATTAACCTGCATAAGTCTCTCTCTCTCTCTCTCTCTCTCTCACACACACACACACACACACACACACGTAGAAACATAAGTACTGTAATCATGTTTTGAGTGTATTTATATGGGAGTATATACCATATATTCTCCTTTGTCCTCATTCTAGCCATGCCTTATGTTAGAACTCAACAGTTCAGTTTTATGACTTTTCTTAAAGATAAAGATCATACCTACCCTATGGTCAGTATTAGCCAGTCTTATTACCGATACATGTGACCTCGCGTGTATAATTTTTAGTTCATGATTGTACAATTCTGCTCATGTATTACCCATATATATATATATATATATTGCACATGGTAATTGGATTCTAGGAGATTTCTGGGAAAGAAGTTCTGGGACCATAGAATTACTGTTTAAAGTCTCAATCTAATTTTCATGGCCTAACATGATGTGGTGATGTTGGAAAGAATGTTTGATTCTAAAACTAAGAAGGCATGCTGGATCTATAAATCTGTCTTTCCTCAGTTTCATTGGAAACATCTTACATAATGAAAAATGTTGCAGATGAGTGTGTGTCAGTGATTTTCTGAAGGTCATGAATTTGAGAAACCAAACGATGGCCAAGCTTTAAACCTTATGAATTCATGTGCAGTGGCAGTGTTTGAAGAGTTTCAGGATATAGTCTTTTCATATGGTGTTAGTGACGAGTACAAGTTCCAAATTCATTTTACTATGCTTTTCAGCTAAACCTTATAATTCTGCCCGTACATGTCTTTTATGTTAAAATTTTGACTTTCAGCTTTGTTTTGAAGAAGGATTCTCAACTCTGTCAGAGGCATGCCAGGTTCTCTTCTGTCATTTTCTTTTATTCACATGATACTGTGCACTTAGAGGAAATTTTTGAATGACTTGCATGAAGTTTTCTAGGATTGAGATCTCTTAGATGTTATGGTTATGAAATTGTGAACAGTCCTGTTAAATTCAAACACCTTTTGTATCTGTCTAAAGAGTAGCCTTGATATGTGAAAGTTATGCTGATTTGGTTGATGTGAGACATGTAGATCTTTTGTATCTGTCTAAATGCCTGGTCTGATTTAAACCCTCCCATCAAATCGCCTTCCCTGGTGTGCTTCTCTACTTCATTTGGACTACCTGTCTTATTTACCTCTGTTTGACCCCCTTCTTTAGCATCAGGAATGGAAAATGAGGACTGCTCTTCAGCCATTTCTTGTTCAGTTTTTGTAGTGATGTCTTCTTCCTCTTGAACTGTGTTCCCTTTGCTTGAACTTGGAACTGCAATTGTCAACATGTGGTCACTTGATGAGGATTTAGATAATGGCAATTTCTGATGGTTTTCGCATGGGGGTTCTCCACTTTCATCGCCACCTTGTTCCATGCCTATTTTATCTAAATCTTGCTGTATTTTTATATGTCAAATGTGTTACAGAGTAATCTCAAGTAGAGTTCTATTTTATAATTTTTTTCATATATGGTCATTTATAGGCTTTATGGAAATAACAGTTCAAGGTTGATGAGTTTTAAGTTAAATTCTTTTGTGAGAAAGGAATGGCCCCATTCAATTTCAGTTGGAAATTCAAACAGGAGCTTAGTTCTTCACCATATTTAGAGACTATAATGTTGCCTTAAGTTTATTTCTGCTGTTAAAAGATTAATGACCTTTTAAAGCTAATTTTTGTGGTATCTTTAGAAGTGCATACTTTTTTCTCCATGAGTTGAGTTTGTAGATTTAAATTCTGATGCTTTATCTAATGGCATGCTTTAACATCTTGCCTTACTTTCAGGTTGAGACTGGAGGCAATCCAGGTGTCCTCTTCAAGACGCACCCTAACATCAACAAAGAGCTGTTTTCCAATGGATTGTATTTTTTTCATAAAAGAACTTTTCCCAAGTTTTTAGTTGTAATAACTCACATATGACTCCAATTTTGAGATTCAAATGGAATGCTTGATTAAACTACAATGCTATACCCGTCTAAATTCTTGTCATTACTACTCTTAGACTGCTTAACTTTTTCTTTCTTTTTTTTTTTTTTTTGGCGACGGTAACAAGATGGTCGCCAAAAATCATGTTAGTGCTTTTCTTTGTTTTTTGCGACGGAAAAATAGTGGTCGCCATAAGTAGTTTAGGCGGTCGCGAATAATTTGCGACCGTTGCTTTGTCGTCGCAAAAAGTATTTGCCACCCCCACATTCGCGACCCCCATTTGCCGTCGCATAGGCTGTCGCAAAAGGTCTTTTGCGACTGTTTTTTATTATTTGCGACGGTTTATAGCGGTCGCAAAAAGTGATTTTTTTAGTAGTGGTGATTGGCAGGAAAGAAAGAAAAAAAAAAAATTGATGAATGGCGTTGCGCCACGTCACTGGGGGTCGACCCCCAGTGGGGGTCTGTAGCAGTGTTGGATATCTAATTGAGAAAGAGGGGCATGGGAGGTGTGCTCTCTCTTCTCTTTTTTTAATTTTTAATTTTTTTATCTTATAATATATATAATATAATATATAAAATGTTAAAAAGTATTATTTATACTAATTTATATACAAACAATTAATATATATATATATAAATATACAAAAATATACAAAATTATAAATTAATACAAATTAATAAATTAATAAAGTGTATATTAGGAGATTAAATGTGTATATTTAGGCACTGATCAGGAGGTGAAGTGCTCCAACCTCAAATCATAAGGAGGTAAAATGAATTTAACCCTAAATATAAAGTCCAAAATAGAATCTTAACTATATTTAAAGGGTTTAGTTAACAAGTGCCATAAAGACATTGATTATCAATGTTTAAATTGATTTTACATTGCATATTACACGCATTTCATGTATTATTGTTGGCTATATATTTTGTACGGGCCAATCACAGTTTGACGCGTGGCAAACTAAGGGCAATACGGGAAGACAATTCAAACCTTCGATCGTGATCATACACGTGGCAGTTAGTATTGGTTCTTACAAGATCTGCGTAGTACTGGATCAACAAAGAGATGTAAAGTGACGTGGCCTTAACGGTTACTCATATATTTAAATTTAAAATTAGGAGGGAAGCCTAACTGCATATGACATAGTGGAGCTAACTGCAAGGAAGCATGATCAGTGATCATGGAGGGATGGTTCGACGGTTAGAAGTCCATTTCGACGGTTGTCATTAAGAAGTATAAAGAGCAGAGAAGGCCTCAGGGAGACCCCCAGACTCAAATCCAAAGAAACCAGTTTTATCTACTTTATTTTCTTTCTAGTTTTACATTTCCTGTTCTTTGTATTTCTGTACTTTAAAATTCCTGCACTGCACTTCGTTCATAGGAGTAGTTTCAAGTAGATTGTTGCTGTAAACCTCTACGAGGCTGACTTGGATCTTTGTAAGTCTTTCATTTTTACTTAATGAAATATTACAATTGTCCTTCCTTTAATTGTTGTTTATTTAATTTTTCCTAAACAAAGCCGCCAGTAAAAATCCTTTTCACTAAGGCTGAAAGAACTAAAACACAATTGTCTGATAATTGGTTGGCAATTAACATTCTGTAAGGACTGATTGATCCTTGCTGGCACGCTCATAATTACAAATATAACCTTCGAAATCCAAAAAGCCAACATATATTTTTGGCATTCCCAGTGGGACTAATTAAAATGGCTAGACATAGGAGACAAGGAGAAAATGAACGCTTGGAAGAAGGCGTGGAAGGAGAGGTAGAAATGCCTAATCCAGAGGAAAATGTGATGACATATCCTATGGAGGCATCTGTCGTATCAGAACCCATGGTTGAACAGACCAGCACTTCGGAACAAGTACCACACGTTCAAAGTTTTGTACGAGACCAAGGAATTGGACCGTCCACTGTTCCATCACCTCAGCTAATGAATCCATTTGGAGGCCTAGTAGATGCCATGGGACAGTAGTTAATGAACACAATGGAGAGATGGACAACATCCTTTTTGGATCGAGTGAATGCTCATCAACCAACTAATGCAAGGCATATAGAGGAAAATTCAAATGTCCCTCAGCAAAGATTGACTAGAGACAAACAACCTATGTAGAGTAATGGGCATACTAATGGTCAAACTAGTAACCAAAATTATGAAAGACCACCACCTCAGTCTTGGTATGAGCCTCTTTCGAGGCCTATGGCAAATCAAAATGCCTTATTACTTAACAGTGAAGCCATGCAAATTGATGGATCTGGCCCAACACAAGATAATGGTGTAAGGATGGTTCCAAATCCCATGTTCGAAGCCATACCTGGCACGAGGGGGTTTACTAATCCTTTGTTCGAATTTATACCGGGGGGGTTGGAAGGTTTTCCTACAACTGGAAGAGACAGAACACCTGTTCCAGCACCTTTCGCAGATCCTTTTGTAGGACAGGCTCAAAGAGGTCATCCATACCCTCAACAGCAGCCAGCACCACAGGGACAACTAGTCCCAAACATGCCACCCTATGGACCAAGAGGACCCCAGGCACAAGGTTGTCTACCAAATCCTGTGTTTGTTCCTCCGGTAATGGTTCAACAAGCACAAAACATGGTCCCTAGGGACCAAATTGTTGATATTGTTAGAGAGATGTGTGGACCAATGGCTCGGGGGATTCAAACTCTTGTGTACAGGAAGCCATATCCAGAATGGATAAATAGGGTACATGAATACCCAAGGGGGTTTAGGGTACCCGAATTCGTTCTTTTTTATGGAAATGGAAACCAGTCAACGATTGAACATATTGCTAGGTTTGCTGCCCAGTGTGGTGAATTTTCCAACAATGAGTATATGAAGTTAAGATTGTTCCCAAATTCTCCAACTGGGGCAGCCTTTGTATGGTATATTAACCTTACACCTGGCTCTATCCAAACTTGGCAACAAATGGAAGAGGCATTTTATGCTCAATTCTTCCAAACAGAGCCAGAGGTTTCCATGGCAGATTTGGAAAGATTGAGTCAAAGGCCTGATGAGAAGGCTACTCAGTTTATTGACAGATTTAAAAGAGCATGAAATAAATGTAGGATCATCTTACCAAAACCTGAATTTGTGAGATTGGCTCAAAATGGTCTAGAGTTTAGGCTTCGAAAGAAGTTTGACTCAGCTGAGTTTATAGACTTAGTGGAATTAACCTATAAGGTGTCTAGGTATGAAGAATTACTAGAAGAAGAACAAGATCGAAGTAATGCATCATACAAGACGTATTATAGAGATCTTAATTATGAAATTGATGCAGCAGAGATTGTAGGGAAAGAACCTGTGATCTGTGAAGCATTAATTCATAAAGACACAACAATTGACCAGCAGTTTAAAAAGAAAGACTTTCATAGAAAATACTCTTTCGACTTAACAAAGGTAGATGATATTTTTGATCGTCTACTTGCCGCAAACTTCCTCAAGTTACCAAAAGGAGTCAAAATTCCGTCTCCAGAGGAACTTAAAGGAAAAGTGTATTGTAAATGGCATAATTCTTGGTCTCACTCAACTAAAAACTGCATTATTTTTCGAGACAGGATCCAAGAGCAGATTCGAAAGGGGAGTCTAAAATTCCCAGCTAAAACAAAAATGGGAATTGACACTAATCCGTTCCCAGAAATTGGAGAAGTGGCAGCCAATGTTATTGTGCTAGACTTCCAGAACTTGTCCTTGAAAGAATTGGAAGAAGTCAATGTACAAATGCATGTTGCCAGTCAAACAATTGTCAAGGAAGACACTGGAAATCTACCAGCAATTGGACAAGGTTTCTCAGACCAGAGGGAAGATTTTGATGAAGAAGCACTGGATGGCGATTCTTTAGAAACAGCTGTCATGCAAAGAATGTGTCCCAGATGCAGGCTGAGCTACAAGTGGTTGAAAGGACTTCCAATTGATGGGAAGCAATATTACAAGGATGTGCAGAGGTGTCCTAAACCAATCAGTGCTTATAACAAAAGGCCATATCCAATTAGTACTAGGCAGCAACCATTAATGGCTGAGCCAACAGTCACTAGGGTGCACTCCAAAGGCAAGAGACCTATACATGAATCTAGGCCACCTAACTATTACAGAATGTGGGGCAATTATCTTGAAAGAAGATCTAAAAGGGGTTCACGTTACGGGATCAAAGCCAGGGGTTGATATCCTAGACCAGTCTCACATAGGATAGAAAGTGGCCATCTTCATCGAAGGCCTGAATTGGGCCTGAAACAGGAAGTCAGGGCCAAACAGTGGCCTTCACAGCCAGTTTCGAAGATGGATTCGAAGGACGAAAGAGATAGTTCAACAACTGGACCAGTGGATTCATGGGTCCTTGGAGTTCCAGATTGGTTTGTCATGCAGAACAAACCCAGAGAGATGTTTACCCAAAGGAATATCGTTGGAAACCAAGGTAGGATAGTTAAACCTCCTTTGGTGGTTCCAAACAATTGGGTGTTACTTAAGCACCCAAAAACAAAGGAACCAAATATGGTCCCGATAATTTCTAGGTCCCAAAAAAGGAAGATCCAACAAAGGTACACACAGTACCAGAAAGACCTGAAAGAAAGTGGAGAAAGCTCTTCATTGGTCCAGCCAAAGAGCCAAGCAGAAAGGGAAGAAAATTCAAAGTCAAATCATGATCCAAAATCAACTCTTCAAGACGAAAGGGGTTGCAGCAGAGAACAATGGGCCAAAGTTCACTCTGAACTAAAAGCCAAAGAAAGGACCAGTTTGGTAGGATTGGAAAAGGCTCTGATGGAAAGTGATAGTGAGATAGAGGAAGAAGTCGGCCTAGGCCAAATGAAAGAAGTGGTTGAAGAAGAGATGTTTGAAGCCTTCATGGCTGAACAGACATTTTTTGGTTGAAAAACCAGCAGAAATAGACCATTCGAAGAAAGCTATTGGTACTGAAGTACCAGAGTGCAGCATGGAAGATACTTCTGAAGTAGTTGAACAAGTCGACCAGGAAAGAAAGCAGGTACAGCCAGTCATCCAATTTGGCTCGTTTCCTCCGGTGTCAGTGAATATGGTGCTCATACTACCACAAGAGTTTCAAGCTGAAGATGACAACCAAGGTCAGGAAATTGACCCAATCCCAGTTTCCAGTGAAGACTCACAAGTGAGTATGGTACAAGACGAATCCGGAGTGGCCACACCAATGGAGACTGAAGATGGGAGTGAGGAAGAGGTAAGTATTAACCTCTCATATCCTTTTGAATATCTTATGACGTCCATGACACACCATGTCAAGCCCTTGTATATCAAGGCCTTCTTTGATGGAGTATAGATGAATTGGGTATTGGTGGATAATGGGGTAGCAGCAAACTTACTTCCAAGATCGTCTTTGAAGAAATTAGGAAAGAAGAACCCCAGACTGATCCCAACCAGTATAGCCATTGCTGGTTTTGCTGGAGACAAACAGATGGCTCAAGGTATTTTGCCCATCAACCTGAGTGTGGGAACTAGGGACTGTATGACTGCATTTTTGGTTATCGACAGCAATGCCAAGTACAATGCGTTACTTGATAGGGATTGGATTTACACCAACAAGTGTGTGCCTTCCTCTCTATATCAGAAAATAATGATGGCTTTGGGCAGAGGAGAGACAGAGGAGATCAATGCAGATCCTCAACCCTTCATAGCTTAGGCAGAGTTTGTAGAGGCCAAATTGTATACTGAAGGAGTAGCACCACTCAGTATACTGAGAAAGCTTGATGGATCAGCCGAAGTGATAGCTGATGAGGAATTAGCACACCTGAAGCACTTAGTCCAGAAAAGTGCTGATGAAGAGTTTGTCGTTAAAGATAACAATGATGCCTGGTTGTAGGCGAAGATATGGAACCGAGGAGGCCAAATCTTTGGCTTTAATTAAGTTTTCAGCATTGGACATACAATCAATAGTCCAAAAAATGAAAGAACAAGAGAAAGAAGCCATGATAATTGGTTGGAAGCAGGAACAACAACAGGTCAGATATTTGGCTTTGGATAAATACTGTGCTTTGGATATTGAAACAAAAGTCCAAGAGATATAGGAGGGAGATGCCTTGTGGACATACTTTGTCTATGAGGAGGAGGGTATGGATGTCGAACCAAAGAAACTGGGAGCAGGACAGAGCAAAGAGATTGCTTCGAAGTTAGAAGGGATCAAAGAAGAAGCATCAGTGAGTTCTCAGGTACAAGACCCCTTGGAAGAAGTGGAATTGGGGGAAGGTTCCATACAGCAGCCCACCTATATAAGTGCTTGTTTGAATGCTCTTGACAGAGACCAGTTGTTGTTGGTCTTGAAGAGATACAAAGATTGCTTTGCATGGTCTTATAATGAACTACCAGGATTGGACAGGTCATTAGTGGAACATAGGCTTCCTATGAGGCCTAATTTCAAGCCATTCAAGCAAAAACCAAGAAGGATGAGCCCTGAGGTGATTCAGAAGGTCAAGAAGGAAATTCTTAAGCTCCTCAAGACAGGCTTTATTACGACAGCTAGGTACGTTGAATAACTATCCAATATTGTACCTGTAGTAAAGAAAAATGGGAACCCCAAAAGATGAGTATCATATGCCTATAGTAGATCTGTTGGTAGACAGCTCAGCAGGGCATCGAATTTTATCAATGATGGATGGGCACTCTGGTTATAACCAAATCTGTATTGCAGAGGAGGATGCCCACAAGACAACATTCAGATATCCTGGGAATATTGGCACCTTCGAATGGGTTAAAATGCCATTTGGTCTGAAGAATGCTGGGGCTACATATCAAAGAGCTATGAACACTATCTTTCATGATCTTATTGGAGGATATTTAGAGTGCTATATTGATGATATTGTAGTAAAGTCCCAATCCATGGAGGAACATTTGTTTTACTTGGAAGCAGCTTTTGAAAGAATGAGAAAGTTCAAGTTGAAGCTTAATCCTCTCAAATGTGCTTTTGCCGTATCAGCTGAAAACTTCTTGGGCTATGTAGTACACAAGAAGGGAATACAGATTGATCAGAATAAATCCAAAGCTATCATTGAAGTCAGACCTCCATCAAGTAAGAAAGAATTACAAAAATTTCTTGGGCAGGTTAATTTTCTTCGAAGACTCATTTCTAATACTGTAGGGAAAACTAAAGTTTTTTCTTCCTTATTAAGGCTAAAAGAAGAAGATGAGTTTGTGTGGACAACAGAGCATCAAACTGCTTTCAAAGGAATCAAAGCCTACTTGGCCAACCCTCCAGTGTTGATGCCACCAAGGAGTGATAAGCCCTTGAAGTTGTACATAGCTGTAGCAGAGGATTCATTGGGAGTTTTCTTAGCCCAAGACAATGAAGAAGGCAAGGAGCAAACTGTTTATTACCTTAGTAGGTTTCTAAATTCCTGTGAATGTAAATACTCAGCTGTAGAAAAGCTGTGCCTTGCATTGTATTTTGCTGTAATGAAATTAAGATACTATATTTTACCTACAACTGTCTTGGTAATTGCAACCACAGATTTGGTTAAATATATGTTATCCAGACCCATGTTGAGGGGAAGAATTGGCAAATGGATACTAACTTTATCAGAATTTCATTTAGAATACGTCCCCCAGAAGGTAGTAAAAGGACAAGTTTTAGTTAATTTTTTGGCAGACCATCCATGTCAAACAGAAAGCCAAGAGATGATGGAACTTGGTATGGCTAGTGTTGAACCATGGCAAATGTGGTTTGATGGATCAAAAGCCAATGGTTTAACTGGAATTGGTGTAGTAATTAAGTGACCACAAGGAGTAGAGACCACACATGATTTCAGAGTGGATGAAATTACTTGTTCCAACAATCAAATTGAATATGAAGCCTTAATAATGGGACTGGAAATACTTATTGGATTACAAGCTCATGCAGTTGACATATTTGGAGATTCTCAATTGGTAGTTAACTAGGTGAAAGGGATTTTCAAATGTCAAAGTGTAAGCATGTTGCCATACTATGTTGTTGCATTACATCTGCTTTCTCAATTTTAGATAGTAAATGTAACTTATATCCCAAGATTCTTGATTAATAAAGCTAATGATGTGGCTCAGGAAGCTTCGAATTTCAAGAGAATGAATGATACTCAAAGGGACATAAGCCAAACAACATATCAGAAAGTAATACCACCCTTAAATAAAAGGAATGTGGTCCTGGAAGTCAATCATAATGATTTACAAGAACAAGATTGGCGGCATCCAATAATGCAGTATCTGGCTGGCCCATCTTCGAAAGCTAGCAGAAAAATTAAATTGCAAGCTATGCAATACATAATGTATGGTAATGCTCTTTATAAAAGGGGGGCAGATAGTTTATTATTAGAATGTTTAGGTCCAAGGGAAGCATTGACAACAATGGCTGAAGTTCATGAAGGCATCTGTGGTGCTCATCAGCTTGGTGTGAAAATGAGATGGCTACTTCGAAGACATTCCTACTATTAGCCAACCATCCTTAAGGACTGCATGGAGTATGCTAGAGGTTCCAGGCATGCCAAAGGTACGACACAATAAGGCATGTACCCATAATTGATTTGCATGCGGTTGTGAAGCCTTGGCCATTTAGAGGATGGGTTATGGATATGATAAGAAAAATACACACACCCTCTTTGAAGCATCATTGTTTTATCTTAGTGGCCACAAATTACTTCACTAAGTGGGTCGAGGCTAAGCCATATAAGACTGTAGACCAGACTGAAGTCATTGGATTCATTAAAGATTTGATCCACAGATTTGGTATCCCACAGACTATAACTGTTGATAATGAGACTGTATTTGATGGGAAAATGGTAAAGTCTTTTGTGGCAGAGTTTGGAATTAGCCTTGTTAATTCTACTCCCTATTATGCACAAGTCAATGGTCAAGCTGAATCATCCAATAAGTCTTTGAAAAAAAGAATTCAGAAAGTTATGAAAAATAATTCCAGGGATTGGCATAACTTGCTGTTGGATGTATTGTGGGCTTATAGGACTTGACCAAGATCAAGTACGGGAATCACTCCTTATGCCTTAGTATATGGGCATGATGCAGTGTTACCTGTGGAAATTAATGTTAAGTCCTTAAGGGTGAGATGTCAGGATCAGTTAGATCTTGAACAATACCATCAGAGTATGTGCTTGGAATTAGAAAGTATAGATGAAGCTACAATTCTAGTATTAAATAGCATTCTTTTCCAAAAGAAGAAAACAACCAAAAATTATAATAAAAAAGTCAAGCACATTAGTTTTGATAAAGGTGATTTGGTATGGACGACAATACTCCAAATAGGGATTAAAAGCCACAAGTTTGGCAAATGGTCACCTAATTGGGAAGGACTGTATCAAGTTCATAGAGTCTTGCCTATGTGAGCATATCATTTAAAAAATTTGAATGGATATGTACATCCCAAGAAAATTAATGGCAGCTATTTGAAGCCTTATTATCCAACCGTATAGGAAACACAAGGAATAGAATAAGTGCTAAATAAAAGAACATGAGAAACACTCATACGATAAATAAGAATTTTTATTTCATAGAGAGTTGAGTACATGTAGCCATAGATTGGCCTAGAAGTCAGTACAATGCCTCAGTTGTTCTTTTACAATAGATGCTCTATTCTGAAGTGATGGGAACAACTGGATGGCTGAAGCCATCTCCTATTTTCGATCAGCCAGTCCTTGATTGACAATCTGTAATTTGGTAGCAGTTCGATTTAAGGCTTGGTTGACTGTTGATAGCTCCTTTTCAAGTTGAGTTTTCTTCTCCAATAGTTGAGCTTGAAATTGGGAGACGGAGGAATGCTGTTCCTTTAATTCTAACACTTCAGTATGTACCTTGGAAACGAAGCTCCGATCTCTCACCAATTTCTCTTCCGCAACCTTGGCAGCATGGCAAATGTTGATGTAAAAATCAATGGTAGTTGTTGCCTGAGATAAATAACTTGAGACAACCATGCCAGATTGCTCAACAACCTTGCAACACTAGACGAAGCCATCTTTGATTATAGGCCTTTGTAAGGCTTCGAAAGGAATCCTCGAAAAAGATGCCAGTAGCTCCAGACAGCTGTCCAAGTCTATCGAAGGCAGGGAAGTCTTACCACTGGAGGAAGAGCTCTCAAAAATTTCTAGCAGAGAATCAGCTAGAACTAATGGCTCAGTCTCATTGCTAGTTATTGGAGAGGTGGAAGGTATGTCAAAAAGACTGGCTAGTCTAGCCTCAAAAATATCCACCTCATCCATTGACATGCATGGTGCAGAAAAAGCTTTGGTAGAAGGAAGAAATGACTGTATAGGAATCGGAGAAGAAGGTGGAGTATCCTTAGCAGTCTCTATAGTTTTTGCTACCAGTTGGTCAAGAGAAGAAAGACTGGAGCTAGGCAAAGATAATGGATGATGGATTGGAGAGCTACCGATACCCTCTATATAGGAATCAGCTACCATCAAAGATGAAGTAACAGCTGGAATTTCCTTAGGAGGAGAAGGAGAAGCAGGGCTTGAGAGAGAATCAAATTGAGTAAAATCGAAAGACAAATGAGGGAGGTATGGAGTTAAGCCAAAGGAAAGAGATGTAGGAATACTTGACCTCAAGAAAGGTATGAAGAACATGGGACCAAGAGGTGGAAGGATTGCTTGAATTGGCTTTGTAATTTGAGGACTTTCAACTTCAAGAGAGATTGAGGGAGTCCTTGTAGAGGAAGGAGGCAGAGTAGTCGTTCCTGCAAAAGAAGAAATACAAAGTAATGTCAAGTCTCAATACTAAGAATTTGACAAGAGAATAAAAGAATAGAGGCATGAAAGAAGTTACTTGTTTCAGAAGTGGTAGCAATGATGGGAGAGCTACGAAGGGAATAATGTTCAGTAATGTGCTGCCTTCTCGCAGTTTCCCTTTGGATTGCATCAGCAGCAGCAACTTTATCTCTTAATAGTTGCTGCTGCCGCCTTTTTTCAGCTCTTTGGAAAACAATTATTGCCTTAGAATGTTCCTGCTCCACTGTTCTGGTAGTTGCCTCATGAACAGGGTCTTCGATTCATCTTCTTTCTCTTTTTTCTTTGCAGTGGTATTTCTTGCTCTTTTTCAGTTTCTCTCTCTTCAATCTGAGACTCAGATTCCTTGGAAGAAAGTATTAGTTTTCTTTCTTTTTTTGCTGATGTTTGTCTTTGAGAATGACCAGAGCTTCAGCTCTCGTGGGAGATTTTTCTTATGGAGATCCTACACTAGGAAGTATGAATATAAAGAAAACAAGCAGAAAAGTCTAAAAGAAAAGAAACCTCAAGATACATACCCTTTTTCGAAGCAGCTCTGGTAACTCTAAAAGAAGAGGGTGAGACTGCAGAAACAGTCTTGGCAGCTGTAGAAAGAGAGGGGACGTTCCTAGCTTCTTTTGGTTTAGCCTTAGAAGGCACTCCTAGCCCTATCAGTAAATCATGAGGGTGTATTACTAGACGCACTTCCATATTGGCTGTCCACCAGTTTTGAAATCTTTTCAAAGCCAAGCCAGAGGGAAGGAAGGGGACAAATTTGAACTCACTCAAATCTTTCAACAGTTTAAATGTTGCCTCTTCTAGTTTTGATTTGGGTACTCTTAGGTCTCTAGCTGTAAGATGGACATTCGAGAAGGTGCAAAGTGGAATGGGAATCCCTTGAGTAAACCCAAATTGCCTGGCAAATTGAGAAGGGCAGCATACCTCATATATACACTTATAAGCTCGAGGGTTTAAAGTACTAATGAACAGTTCCCTCGGTAACAAAATGGAAGCCCACATATCTTTGTGTGATAGGATGGAACACTCTTTATCAGCCAAGAATGTTTGCAGCCAAGCTGGTCTTTTGTTGGCATCAAAGGGGCAAAAGAAGGCGGCATCTGAAGAAATAGGAAGTTGATAAAAAAAGGTGAGGTAATATGCAAAGGAAGCAGGATAAAGAACAATTCTAGCATATTTTTTCCCACAAGTGCTAGGATCTTGAACTAGGAATTTTAAGCATTTGGGATGTAAGTCAGTAAAGTAAGCGAAGAGCCAGAGTTGGAGCACCCAAAGGGGACCTCCTTGGTTGATATCAAGAGGTTTCTCACAGAATTGGGAGCATGCTCTATAAACATGGCCTAAGAGATAAGGGGCTAAGGCTATGCGTTTCTTCAAAACAAGGGCCTTTGCAAGTGGAGCAAATTCAGGCATAATTCATTGGGATGATGTACAAAAAGAAAATTTACACAACCAATATAAAATAAAGGAGAAGAGTTCTCGATCGCCCACAGGACCCACTTTCTTTTTTTCAACCTTTACGAAATCACTAAAAGAAGAATTCAAAGGCGGAAGAGAAAATTTAACCGAAAGGTCTGGGTAACTGGGTGTGAAAGGGGTTCTAAGGGGCGAAAGCCCTAAGAGATGGCAGATATCAAGAACGATGGGAGCCATCATACCACAACGAAACTGGAAAAATTTAAAAGCCATGTTCCAGAAACAAAGAGCGGCAGGAATTAAAAAAGGGTCTTCAGGGATAATAAACCTAGAAAGACGAAGGGCTTCGAGGATGCAGAGTTCTTGTAAGTCCCATTATCTTGCAGGCACAACCCTGCCGTACCACTCCTCTCATTTAGCCCTCAATGTCGGCCAGCAACGGTGAGGTCAGTTCATTTTCCAATTTCCCCAGTCGAGCACCCCTTCATAGAGAAGAAAGTGGTCCTCCAAACGAGGGTATAAAGCTGAAAGTTGAGTGGGAGCTTCTCGAAAGATGGGACCTAGGACATATTGTTGTTTGTCGCTATGGCGAGGAACAAAGAGGCATCCGTCTATGGCACTTGACCCATCAGCTGTAAATTTGGCGATCTCTTCCTCAATACATCTTTTCAACGCCATGGTTGGGCTTATACGTTCGCCAGACGGTACTTTCAGTGAAGAAGAATCCATTGGTAACGAGCAGCAAGGAACAGAGGATTAGTAGAAGGGAAGGGTTTGTGTATTCAATAAAGAAGTGAATTCAGAGCACGAAATAAAAAGGGTTTTAAAATATTTGTGTTTGGAAAATATATCGTGGAATTCGTAAAGAAGTACTAAAAGTACAGATACGAAAAGTTTCCCTCAATATTGATAACTTTGGAGGAAAACACATCTCAAATACTGATGTGAGCTTCAAAATAACATATTTGGTTTCGAAACCAGATTTTGGCGCAAAAGTCAAATAACAAACGGCTTCGAAACCAAGAAGCCGGCTTCAAAGCACATTCCACGCCTAAGGATGCAAGAATGCTCAAGTATTTGTTTACTTCAAAAGGATTGAGAACCTGTTTTAGGGTTTCCTAGTGAGAATAAATCATTCGAAGCAGAACTTGGAATCCCTCAAGGTTAGGAATGGTTTGTTCTAAGTTCCAAACCAATAATTGGTTTGATAATATCTAAGATAGATTTCTTTTTTAGAATAAAACAATGCAGCCACTAAAAGAGGCCTCCATGTTTTTTAAAGTATGAACTAGTGTTCGAAGCAAAAATGGTCAATTTAAAAATGATTGATCGCACTAACCATATGGTAAATATGGTTAAAATGAGCTTTAAGGAGCAAGGTTGTTAAATTCGTGGCTCTAATTCTGAAAAGGGACCTCCATATATTAGAAGAAGTCAAATTGGTTTCCAAATATTTCTTTGATTGTCAAGTTTTGAAGAGAAAATTGGTGAATTCGAAGCCATAATTCTAATTGGTCCCGGATAAGTGGAGTAAAATTAGACAATACCAAGTAAAAGAAATCTTTCCACTTTATTAAGATAAGTATGATTACATCAGAAGCCTTGCCTAGGCACATATTCAAGTTCATAAAAGTAAGGAATAGAATAAATAACAAGATCATGGAACTTGTTCCAACTATGGTCAATTAGCTTCTGTTCTTTCTTTATTCTGTCTTCTATCTTCTCCAGGCTAGGATGCTGAAGTTGATATGCTCTTACTTGGTAAAAAAGTTTTTCAGCTTTTATTTCAAACTCTGTCTCTTTTAGCCCTTGTTCTGTCTCGTCCATATCAAAGTCATCCCAGTATGCAGAATCTTTATTCTTGAAATCATCGTATTCACCAATGAGGTTCTCCGCTTCATACCGGGTATGAACTCGATTGGCTGAGATTTGGTCCAAGGACTGAATAGTGGCGACTAAATTGTGATGCCAATGAAGGAGTAGGGAGAGTTGGTCCAAGAACATTTGAAGTTCTGCTTGGGCGATAGGGTTGAGAATATGACCCTGGGTCATAATGTCACAAGCCCATCGAAAGTTCTTGAGAGGAACATTGTCCTCAAGAACATTGAAGGGCAAATGGGAAAAGGCCGCAAGCAGAAGTTAGGCTTGCTTTCGTTGATCTTTAGTAGGAGGAGATGGAAGGTGATAGGAAGGGAGAAATTGGTCCTCAGAGAGAGTATGCCTCAATTCCTCCATCCAGTGAGGGTCTTGTGGAAGAGGAGGTGCAGGAGTTTCCATCTCGAAAGTAGGAGGAAATCGGGGGCTATTGACGATGTCAAGCCAGTCAGAAGAGCAAAGTTTAGCCTTCTAAGCCAAGAATGAAGGGTTATACCCTTGTGCCTCTTCCGGGCGAGGAGTGGTATGTACTATTTTCGTAGACGTGGAAGATGTGTACCATGCTATGAGTAGGTTGTCTTCTAAACAACGTCGGCGGTCGATGGGCACGTAGGGATAAACCACCGAACTCCGAGCATCGGAAGGGAATTCTAGAGGGTTAATGAACTCGACAAAATGATGGTTGACTCACTCTCTTAATTCCAGCCAGCTTCCCCAACCAGATGCCCCAGAAGAGGAAGAAGTTGCAGCTTCATCCCGCCCATAAGGCTTTGGATCAGAGGAAGAACTTCCCATGTCCATATTTGCAAATTTCTGAATCAAAGGATTGTGGACAGTGTGTTCGTAATCCAAAGGTTGATAATTTGCAAAACCTTCCATGACTTGAATATAAGAAGGTGGGTAAAGGTGGCTAATCAATGCATGAAGATTCTTTCGAGGACGAATGGTATTATCAAACAACTCTTCATATGCTTGATCGAGATAAGAAAAGGTCTGTTCATCCATGAGAACTGAATTGGACTTTTCGAATACTGAGATAGTGAGCTTGTTTAAGGGATCGAAGAGGAGTTAATGCAAATGTTCATCAATGAATGACGGTTGTGTTTCTTAAAATGCAAAGCCCATGCACGTTCTAAGACGTGGGAAAATACCTTGATCCACTAATATCACCAAGTATTGGTTATATTAGTGCGGGGGGTAATGTTGGCTATATATTTTGTACGAGCCAATCACAGCTTGACGCGTGGCAAACTAAGGGCAATACGGGAAGACAATTCAAACCTTCGATCGTGATCGTACACGTGGCAGTTAGTATTGGTTCTTACAAGATCTGCGTAGCACTGGATCAGCAAAGAGATGTAAAGTGACGTAGAGCTAACTGCATATGACATAGTGGAGCTAACTGCAAGGAAGCATGATCAGTGATCATGGAGGGATGGTTCGACGGTTAGAAGTCCATTTCGACGGTTGTCATTAAGAAGTATAAAGAGCAGAGAAGGCCTCAGGGAGACCCCCAGACTCAAATCCAAAGAAACCAGTTTTATCTCCTTTATTTTCTTTCCAGTTTTACATTTCTTGTTCTTTGTATTTCTGTACTTTAAAATTCCTGCACTGCACTTCGTTCATAGGAGTAGTTTCAAGTAGATTGTTGCTGTAAACCTCTACGAGGCTGACTTGGATCTTTGTAAGTCTTTTATTTTTACTTAATGAAATATTACAATTGTCCTTCCTTTAATTGTTGTTTATTTAATTCTTCCTAAACAAAGTCGCCAGTAAAAGTCTTCTTCATTGAGACTGAAAGAACTAAAACATAATCGTCTGATAATTGGTTGGCAATTAACATTCTGTAAGGACTGATTGATCCTTGCTAGCACGCTCATAATTACAAATATAACCTTCAAAAGCCAAAAAGCCAACTATGTACAAGTATTTCAAAATTTTTATCAAGTGTTCTAAGGGCACTCATTAACAAAAACTCATATTTAAATTACATGTCATTTAAATTTTTATTTTGAAAGTTAAAAAATATACATGAAACTATTTGTCCATCTAGCCATATATCTAAATTGAAAATTTAAAAACCTAAAAAGAATTTTATTCATATTTTAGCCGCATCTCAGACGGAAACAACTAAAATAAAATTTTAAATATCTAATTTGAAATTTTAAAATCAAGAAAAACATCGAAAATAAAATTTTAGTAATGTCATGATGACCCGTTGAGTACTATATGGTGGCACCTTAAACAATAACTGCAATGCCATGTAGTTAATTGTTGGAAAATTTGGTTTATAAGGCTTATTTTCTGCTAACTTTGAGCCCAAAATTGAGTGGGCCCCAAACGTTTTTTTGGGTGGGTCCGAAGAGGCGACGTGTTCCTTGCCGCGTGGCAAGTTACACAGTAAAGACGATTCGTCAAAACCATTTATGAGTGAATGAGAAGTTGACGTCGTTTTCGGGTTTGTGGAATAAGAAATTTAAATAAGTAAATGTGGGTTTCTATGGAACGAGGTGTCCCACATTGAAATTTTAAGAGAGCTTTTTTGTATATATAAGCTCTAGACTACAACACTTGGGTTGGGCCCCAAGGGGCACCCCAAGTTTGTAGAAGGAATGGGCTATGGACAAAGTGAATCTTGGCCCAAACCACCACACACGCGCGCGCATCGTGAGGCGCGGGTGTGGGCTAGGTCAGTTCTAATATTAATTTTTTAGACAAAATTTATTTGAATCTTTTTCAAAATTTCTCGCGAGAAAAATTAATTTAAATTTTGTTATTCGAATTTGAATTTGAATTCAAATTCTTGTCCAAATGTTGTGCCTTCTTCAGTCTGAATTTCCTACTGTAACTGCCGAACAGATTTAATCAGTTTCAGATCTGTTATATAGTCCAAACAGGTCTTAATCTGTTGTACCTGGACAGATTGAATTTCGGACAGATCATACAGTCCAAACAGGTCTTAATCTGTTGCACCTGGACAGATTATTTTTCGGACAAATTCACTATCAAAACTGCCCTGGCAGTTACAGATTCAATACAACAGTTTTAAATCGAATCTGTTTGCTTGAGGAGTGCACCTGTTCAGTTTGAATTCATACCTTTTCAGGTTTGAATTCATACCTGTTTGGACCTATAAATACATACCATATTCCAGCACTTTACCAATCCGAAAAGCAGTAGGAAATGTTCATCTTGCAGTCATCTTTAGCTCCTTTGCATTTATAATCTTCATTTTAGTTTTAGAGAATATTAAGGAGAGTATAGAATACATGTTTGGTTCGCTGTACAAATTTGTTTTGAGTGTTACTACAAATTTGTGAAGATCATTGTATCTTGGGAGATAGACGCCACTCAACCGTAAGCACTGTAGCGGGGCGAATCTGTCTTAAGGATAGAGTGTCACACACTCGACTTGGTCTTTTATTTTTCCATTTGGTTTGACAAAATAAATTCTGTAAGTTTTTATTTTATTTACACAGAAAATTATTCCAATATTAATATCCTATGTGTCGCATCTAATGATAGTCAAATATAGTATCAAAATATAGTGGTTCTAACATTACTCGTTTTAAAATAAAAATGTATTTAAAATTTTGGATAAATTAAAACTATTCTTAATGTAAATAAACACGTCATCTTTTAATGATACTGTGACCGAATATTTTGATCCAAAAAATAAAATATCAGGCCTAGACTAGAGTTTTTATCCATGAGTTGAGTCTTAACCAACAAAATGATTTGACATATTTTTAAATTAGAAATTGAGCCAAAAACTTAAATCTGTGTGCTAACTCGATTAAATCTATATTTGCTCTTACATATAGTAAACATTGTTTTGTCATGAATTTTAAAATATCGGCATGCACATGGCTCTTTATTGTTGGCTATTTAATTAAGGGTAATGATACATCCCACTAAAAGTGGTGCTCTAAAGCACCACTAATGAGTTGACAAGCACTTTAACCAAAAAAAAAAAAAAACACAAGACACAAGCAGTGGGTCCCGTCCACTGCCACATCACTAGTGGTGCTTTTAGAGCACCACTTTTAGTGGTCTCAAGCATTATTGTTTAATTAATATCACAATATTTTCAAAATCACTTGAGTCGTGATTTTCAAGTACACATTACATATACATCTATACTTATAAAGTAAAATGTTGTTGAGTTGTTATACTCGGAATCTCAATGCAAATTTATTAAATTATTAAATTTATAAATTATAAAAATACACGTCAAGAAGGTGTTGATTTTTGTTCAATATGATAATATTTTTTACACATTTAAGTTAAATCTAAGTAAGAACCATAAAATTTGAGAATAGCTTGAATATTAAGTACCGTAAAAATTTAACATGAAATTTAAATGAAAATAATAATGAAAATTTTAATTCTTGAAAATGTAGAATTGAAATATCTAAATAGTAACGAAATTTATAACTAAACACCATACTTAAATATTATTTTAATTCAGATTTTTTTTAAAAAAGAGAGTAAGCTTTGATATGTATATCAAATAACTTGAACCCAAAAGAAAAAAGAAAAAATAAAAATTGAAAAATGTTCATTCATTTAATTATCTAATGTAATAGTATTAAAAAAAAAATGGCAACAATTTTCACACTCCCCTTTTGAGAGATTATAAAATTAAAATAAGTGATTTTGAATGAAGTCTCAATATCATTGTTTAAAAAAAAAAAATTAAGAGGAATATATTTTAAGCTATAAATTATGTCTATTTCTTTCTCTAAAAAGAATTTTTGTGCATAACACAGTACCCTGAATTGTTTCTCACCACTCTTTTTTTTAAAAACAAAATTACACTTTGTGACCAAGTGCCGAAGTTGGGAACCAATGAGTTCGTTCACCTTTTTATTTGGAAGAGGCATTTCAGATTTATTATTATCATTTTTTTTTCTTTCTTTATATTTCTACACATGGAATATCTATGTAAAATCGGTCTAGCCCGGTCCAGGCATGCTTGGGCTCTCAAAAATCTAGACCCAAGTCTAGAGATAATTGGGCTTCCTTGGGACGGCCTAGGTCAGGGTTGACTTTTTTTTTGTTTTTATATTTTTTCACTAAAATAGCCTAAAGGTGATGCTGGGTGTCAGGCAATACGGCCCTCAAGTCGAGTCTGGGTTGGGATTGTCAGGTTGGATCTAGAAATGCTTGGCCCAAGATCGAGTCTTGGCTCTCAAGCAGGGCCTCAGGCTCGAGTGGGGCTCGAGCTTGCAGGCCAATTTTACATTCCTACATTCTAACATCATGTGGTAGAGTACGAGAAAATAAGTTTGGCATGTCTCCAAATTTGTTCTTGAAATCCGAAAGTATGAAAGGCATGAAAAGATAATGTGCAATTTTAAGAACTTGAGCAAACCAGAGGTAAACATAAAATGAAGCACGAGTCAGGGTCAAGAATAATGTTTTCTTTTTTTGGAGACAAAAAGATACTGACTAATTACTTCTGGTGACTTTTGATAGTACTACATGCATTAATTAGTATACTAACTAGTGTACTAATACTAGTTATGACATTATTATTGGCCCTACTCATTCTACAAATTACAAATATAAAAAACTTTTTAAATTATGTTACATAATCAATTGATATACTAACTAGTATACTAATTAGTACATATAGCATTGTTTGGTGGTTTTATCAATCTATTCAAATTTGTTCTGATTTTCACTTGATTGAAGTTAACCGTGAACCGAAAAGTGCACATATAAGTCTTTCTGTTTTTTGAAAAAAATACTATTCACATTGTTTGGTTTTCATTTTTAGATTTTATTTTTCAAAAAAATTAATTTTTTTATTTTTCGTATTTTTTTATTTTCATTGAATTTTTTTAATATTTTAAGAAATTTTTTAATTTTTAGACACACCTAATATAAATAGATTTTAAAAGTATAATATTTGCCAAAAGAATCTTTAAAAAATTTACTAAAGACCAAAAATACAAAAAAAAAAAAAAAATGAAAATTCAATTCATTTTTTATATTTTTGTGTATTTATTAATTTTTTAAAATATTTTTCACAAATATTTTACTATTTAGATACATCTAAGCAAGATGCATCTAAAAAAGTAAAAAAAATTACATAATTTTTTTAAAATATTCACTAAAAATAAAAAATATGAAAAATAAAAAAACTAAATTTTTAAAAAATTGAAACCAAACACACTAATTGTTTTCTTTTTTTACCTTTTGTCTTTCTTCATTTTTATTCCCATTTTTTATAAGTCAATTAACCAAAGAAATATAGTCATTGTAACATGAATTTTGGGATGAACATTTCTGTGTCTTATATTCGTGAAATTCTTCAGCATTCATAGCATAATTACATATAGGTGTATCATCTAGAGACTAGACAACAAGATAGACCTATTTTTTTTTTTTTATCAGCAAAATAAAAGTTCTATTGATGAAAAAAGCACTATACATGCAAATTCAAATCAACAAAGTAGAGAAATGCACAAGACATCATAGCTAACCTCAATAATCCCAACTAGGTTGGCATCGCAAAGGAAGCACAATAATTTCCTAGCACTTGACCCAAGATTGATGATAATACAATCAAAAGCACACAAAGAAAGAAAAAAAAGAACAACAATAATAAAGCAGCAGCAACAAATAGTGAGCTACCAAACCAAACCAGCAACAGCAATAACAGCACCTCTTCAGTAGCACCAAACCAGTGAGCTACCAACAGTAGCACACACTAGCAAATCTCCTCCACCTTATAAACAACATCTCACCTACAGCCACACATCAAGGACATCCTCATGGCAGGAACAATAAACCAGCACACTCCTCCAACAACTTACAAACAACTTTTGACCTGCTTCAAATTTGCAATAACATCATGCACTGAGTAGTTAACACCCTTTATATTAGACTTAACCCATAGAGCAATTTTGACTTTTGTAACGCTCTCAAAATAATACCACAAATCCAACTCATAAGAGAGATAATAACAGAACGATATGCTTTTACTCATCAGAGTTCGTAGCACAAAAGATAATACATGCAATATACATTCATAAATATACATCCTGAATCTATAGAATGTAATACTAATAAATGATCAACAAAATAAATGTCCTACGGGCTTATATCTTTCCAAGTCCTTTCTTAGTGACAACAAAAGAAAGTCATAAACTCTATACATATAAAGCCCTCGGCTTGAATAAACATTTAAATATAAAACAACAAAATTGAGCATCTGGCTCCTAGGTTCTCCTAAGCTACGTCCTTGGAGGAAGCATGTCACCGGTACCTGAAAATGGTTTCCCAAGTAGGGTGAGCCAAAGCCTAGTAGAAACGATCTAACACAGTATATGAGAATTAACAAGATATAAGTATGATGCACATTTTATTGTCCTATAACACAATCTTTATAATTTTCTCCAAACTACGGTATGCCAAATTTGCATTCCATTCCATTCCATTCATTTTGGTTTAATAGATACATCCACTGCATTTAATCTATCCAATAGAGGATACACCTCATAGGTTTCCAACAAATTAAAATAATCACACAATACATTCACTTCTATTTACCATTTTACATAAATTTGTCCATGGGAATTGACACCCATGTATATAAATGGTTTTCAGGACTTTCACCCTGGACACACAGGACAACTTAGTTCAACGGAGTCCATCCCCTTTCTTCTCCTCAAAACATGGAGTACATCCCCTTTCTCTTCCCAATTATCATACATATACAATGTATATCATTCATAATCATATTCAATGATAATGGTTAAAGGATTAGTTTCAATTCGCCTATTCCACATGCAAGGTCTATAACAATCATGGTTATTCTCTACCGATAGCCCAAAGCAGTTATCTCTAGACAAATATACAATCTCTATAATAGATAAATTCTTAAATTTCCATAGGTGAGTGATTGAGCAAATTCAACAACACCTTTCACATACACAACCTCCCAATTTCACATTTTTCACACCAATTTCATAATTTATACAAAACAATTACTCAAGATATTTTAGGGCAAACTCCTCATTTTCCTAATTTTAACCCAAGGGCCAAAATCATCTATTTTGACAAAAAATAATCTTATATCTAAACCCCATAGTTATATATACAACACTCACATAGAAACCCTTCTTTCAAACTTGAACCCAAACTCTAGGTTTGCTTTAAACACCCCCAAATCTCACCATTTTCATATAACAACCCATAACCAAGTTAAAACCCATATAAAGGTGTAGAGAGTTCATTCCTCAAGTTTAGAAGACCAATGAAGCAAGCACGAAACTCCAATGACACCGAAAGCAAATTCCAATCGGATCAAAATGAAGCTCTCAAGATGCTCTACTCTTTTTCCAAAGACACTAGGGCGGAGAGATCAATGGATCTAGTAGAAAATGTAGAAAAAATGTGTATTTTAGAGAGAGAGTCTCACTTTAGGATTTTTGGGAGAAAAGATCTGAAAAAGTGATGTAAAAAGTCATTTTCGCGATCTGAAATACGTATAGTTCGCTCGAGCGGAGGAGTTGACGCTCGAGCGCCAGACACAATAAGTTATTCCGCTTGGGCACAGAATACACACCTCTAGTACTTTTGCAGACAACAAAAAAACCACTTGAGCACAAGAAAGCGTTGGAAACGCCACTCGAGCGTGAAAAACATCCCTCCAGTACTTTTGCAGACATGCAAAGTACTACGAGTTTGCAAATCCCGCTCGAGCGCAAAAAGGGCCACTCGAGCGGAGGACCAAAATTCTAGGCAACACAAGGTTTGAAAACCAAGCAACCAACCTGTTCCAAACACATTCAACACATCCAAATAATCAAATTTAAGAAGGAATAAAGAGGAAAGACAATGAACAACTTTCAGAAACCATAAACCCGAGTTCGGACTACTACAAGTGTCGGGTTAAAACCAGAATCGCTATAACCTTCCCCACTTAAAGAATTTCGTCCCCGAAATTTCAAATCAAGTCCAAAATCATTATTAAACCATTCGCAACAACACTAGCATATCCAATTCTACATTATGACCCACTCACCGGTCATCCATTCTTACTAACTCGATGCACAAGTTTTAGGATCAAGAATGCCAATTACAATTCTCAATCATTTACAATGTTTAAATCAAATCCAAGTTCTTTTTCCAAACTTTACTCAATATATATACAATACTCCCAAAAGCGATACAACATAACAATATTCCATATTCTTAAAACATATACAATGTTTATATCGAATTCATATTTCCAAACCCCCATAACATATATAATGTTCTCATAGTTCAAATCATATACAATGTTATTACATTTTATTAACATAATCAAAATCTCAATACATGCTCATGATTCAACAAGCAAGTCCAGATATTTCTCACGAACTTCCAATTCATGCTCCCAAGTCACTTCCTCGATCCCGTGATATTCCACAATACTTTTACTAAAGGAATTGTCTTGCCTCGCACGACTTGGTCCCGGGTATCCAAGACTCTCACTGGTCTCTCCTCGTACGAGACATCCTCGTTTACCTCTAAGTCGGTCTAATCTAACACATGCGATGAATCCGGCTCATACTTCCGAAGCATACTAATATGAAACACATCATGGACTGTGGAAAGTTATGGCGGCAACGCCAAATGGTAAGCTATCTCTCCAATTCGTTCAAGGATCTTAAATGGCCTAATAAATCGAGGGGACAACTTCCAACTCTTTCCGAACCTCATCAAACCCCTCCTAGGTGATATTTTCAAAAAGACATGATCTCCCACCTCAAAAGACAAAGGTCTCCTCCTACGATTGGCATAACTTTTCTGATGACTCTGAGTTGTAACTAATTGCTTACAGATAAATGCCACTTTCTCCGTCGTTTCCTGAACCAACTCTGGACCCAACAAAGATGCATCACCCATCTTAGCCCAACACATAAGGGACCTACACAGTTAGCCATACAAGGCCTCAAATGGTGCCATGCCAATACTCGATTGGAGGCTATTGTTATAGGAAAACTCCACTAAGGGTAGGTGCCTTTTCCACAACCCCTTGAAGTCAAGGACACAACCTCGAAGCATATCCTCAAGGATCTGAATAGTACACTTAGACTGGCCGTCAGTCTGAGGATGACACGCGGTGCTAAAGGTCAATCTAGTGCCCAAGGCACTCTGCAAGCTCTGCCACAATCAAGCTGTGAATCGCGGATCTCTATCCGAAACAATTGTCACAGGGATCCTATGCAACCTCACTATGTCCCTGATATACAAGTCGGCAAGATGGTCTACCGAATCACTCACGTGCATAGGTATGAAGTGCGCAGATTTAGTTAACCGGTCAACTACCACCCAAATGGCATCACTACCTCGTTGAGTCCTCGGAAGGCCCACAACAAAATCCATTGTGACATGCTCCCACTTTCACTCAGCTATAGGCAAGGATTGCAACAAACCCGCTGGCCTCTGATGCTCGGCCTTCACTTGCTGACAAGTAAGGCATTTTGACACAAACACGGCTACATCCCTGTTCATACCCCTCCACTAAAACTGGCAACTAAGGTCGTGATACATCTTTGTGCCTCCTAGATACAACGCAAGGCGTGAATGGTGAAACTCTCGGAGTCCTTCCTCTCGGCAAGACTTCGGTACAAACAAACGGTCACGGTATCTCACACTTTGGTCGAAATACACATTCAGGTCTTTCTCTACCTTTCCATTAGAGATCTTGTCCCGAAGAGATTCTGTCTCAAGATCACCCTTCTGTGCTTCTAACACTTGATTCACAAGTGTAGGTTGTGCAACCACTGAAAACATGGCTACAGACTCAACAAACTCGCCCAGATACAAGTCAAACTCACCAAGAGTACCCAACATCTCCCATTCTTGAACTACGATACAATCCACACTGCTAATTGACTTCTTACTTAAGGCGTTGGCCACAACATTGGCCTTTTTTGGATGATAATGTAACTCAAAATTATAGTCCTCTATGAACTCCATCCATCTCATTTGTCTCAAATTCAAGTCTTTCTGTGTAAACAGATACTTCAGACTCTTGTGATCGGAAAACACCTCGAACTTCTCACCATAAAGGTAATGCCTCCAAATCTTTAAGGCAAAGATTACTGCTGCTAACTCTAAGTCGTGAGTAGGGTAATTCCTCTCATGTGTTTTCAACTGTCACGAGCCATAGGCCACTACCTTTCCCTCTTACATCAAAACACAATCCAAACCTTCCTGTGAGGCATCACAATATACCGAATAGCCCAAATCCCTCTCCATAATAATCAAGACTGGAGTAGTGGTAAGTCTAACCTTAAGCTCTTAGAATGATTTTTCACAGGTCTCACTTCACACAAATTTAACTCCTTTCCTCATTAACGTAGTCAAAGGTGAGGCTAGTCTAGAAAAACCCTTCATAAATCGGTGGTAATACCTGCAACCCCAAGAAACTATGGATCTCGAAAGCATTCTTAGGTTGTTCCTAATCCTGAACTGCCTCTATCTTGGATGAATCTACATCACTCCTTTCCCAAATACCACATGGCCTAAGAACTTCACCTCTTTCAGCCAAAACTCAAATTTCCCAAACTTAGTATATAGTTTGTGGGCTCTAAGTAACTCAAGTACTACCCGCAAGTGTTACTCGTGTTCCTCCTCAGATGGTGAATCAATCAGGATGTCGTCCACAAATACGACTACAAAACGTCTAGGAATTCACAGAAGATCAGATTAATCAAATCCATAAACATAGCCGGTGCATTGGTTAGCCTAAAAGGCATTACTAGAAACTCGTAATGGCCATGTTGCGTATGGAAGGCTGTCTTCGGGATATCTTCCTCCTTTACCTTCAACTAATGATAACCTGATCTCAGGTCTATCTTAGAGAAGCAACAAGACCCCTTCAACTGAGCAAACAGATCGTCTATATGAGGCATTAGGTACTTGTTCTTAATAGTTACTCGGTTCAATTTTTGATAATCAATACAAAGTCGCAACGCTCTATTTTTATTTTTAGCAAAGAGAGCCGGTGCTCCCTAAGGTGAAGTACTAGGGAAGATGAAACCCTTATCTAACAATTCCTGGAGTTGAACCTTCAACTCACTTAACTCAGCAGGTACAAACCGATATGGTGCCATTGAAATCGGTGCCGTGCCAGACACTAAATCAATAGAAAACTCGATCTCTCAGTGAGGTGGTAAACTAGTAAGGTCCTTGGGAAAGACATCGGGATATTCATAAACCGCACTTGGCAACTCAACCTGGACTTCATCACATTCACTATTCAAGAAACTAGCAAGGAGGCAACTAAGCTCACTCCGCCCACACGAATCATATACCGACGATCAAACTCTATCCACGCGGTCCCCCAAGAAATAGAAACAATCACCGCTTAGAGTACATACAGTAACCCTCCGACGGTAACAATCTATAATAGCCCGGTACAACGATAACCAGTCCATACCCAAAATAACATCAAAACTAGACATGTCAATCAATATAAATGCAAATGGAAGTCGATAACCGGCAACTTCTATGTCATAATCCCGACATCCCTATTTCAAAATAACCTCACCACTAATAGGTGACTCTACACAGATAGGAGATGCTAATCGAGCGAACTCTAACCCCAAAATCGATGCAAATGTAGACGAGATAAATGAATGGGATGCACCTGTATCGATTAACACATTAGTAATTGAATTGTAAAATAAGAAAGTACCTCTCACAACAGAAGGCGCCGGTACTGGATCTGGCACGGTAACAGCATACACATGTCCCGTAGGCTTCTAATATACCTGTTCACCCCTCGGAGCATAAGACTGATGCACTGACTAAGCCGAAGAGGCTCCTTGATTGGCCCTCGAGGCCTATACTGATTGTATAGGCTGGTGGCTCTGTGTCTGCCTCGAACCAGATGTACCAGGTGTGCCACCCAATTGTGGGCAAAACCTCTTCATATGCCCCGCCTACCTACACTGATAACAAGTGAGCGGCTGACCCCTCCCTTGACTTTGGCTCTGAGAATGAGCCAAAGACTATGCAGATCACTGCCCTGTCCCTCTCTGCGGGCAAGTTGGAGACTTATGGTCCAACTGACCACACTTGAAACAAGTGAAATCCCCTTGACCACCTCTCCCAGAATTCGAACTCGGTACTGGAAAGGTAGACCTTGACTGCGCTCACTGGGATTGTTAGGGATTAGAATCTCTCTGCCTCTTACTATCCCATTGGGCATCCTGGCTTTCTCCTAAAGCCCCTCATCCTCTTCTCCTCCAACTGTATCACGATCTCCAGATGAGCCACCGCCCCCACAAGGTGTTCGTAACCCTAATCATCGAACCGGCCACCTTAAACATAAGCTCGGTCCTCAACCGTTTCTCAAACTCCAGACAATGGTGCTCCTTAATCACCACGAGTTCCGGTGCAAACCTTGACAAACTAGTGAACGTGGCCTCAAACGAGCCACTGGTGTATTCAACTGCACCAACTTAGAGAATTGATCTCTTAAGTTCTCGCTAACCGTGAAAAGCAAAAACTTGTCCTGGAAGGCGTCAACAAAAGCCTCCCAAGTCCCTCCAATGCGCCCTCGTGCATACTTCCACCATTGACCTGCGTCTCCCTTCAGCTGGAAAGATGCCAAGGTCATTCTCAAACCCCCGTCTTCGATGCCGAGCATCTTAAACATCTTCACTATTTATTCTAGCCACTCATCAGCTTTCAGTGGCTCATTGGGATCACCCAAAAACTCGTCCAGATTCGACCAAAAGAACTACCCAAAAACTCGTCCAGATTCGACCGAAAGAACTCTCGCTTCAAGAAAGATGGCTTTGCCTCAGCTACTTGGGCTTGGACTTGATTCTCAGCCTGGAGAATGTCCATGGATTCTCGCAAAGCTCTAACCATTTTACAGGCTAAGGTGCCCATGGCCTACTGATCAACTGGTTCGGCCAGGTTGGCCTGACCAATACCCTCCTCCTGTGCCGGAATATCATCTGGTACCGGTATCTCCTACCGTTTAGGCCTACCACGCCTAAAACCACGTTCACGTTTGGACATCCTAATAAAGGTAACAAAAGGAGTTAGCACATTTGTAAATGTGCCGAAGCTAACTCACTCGCGTCCTAATATGATCGACAACAATAATTCACTCCACGTAAGCACACATTTACATAAACACATATGAATTTCATTTCCGGATAATGGCCGTCCCGCGGCGTTACCAGAATTCCAATTAGAAACAACAATGATCGAGTGCTTTTCTAACAGGACTTCTAGGAACCTGTGGACTCAATCAACATCGTAGAAATTTAATCCTATACCCTTGTAATCACATAAGCATGTTATTACATAGGTACATATTGTCCATACCTAAGTCTCTAATAAGCAAGACAAACCCATTGTGGTACTAACCACTTCCCATGTACTCAAAGTATTCAAACCCGGTACACTCTGATACCAAGTTGTAATGCCCTCAAAATAATACCATAAATCCAACTCATAAGAGAGATAATAACAGAATGATATGTTTTCACTCATCAGAGTTCATAGCACAAAAGATAATACATGCAATATACATTCATAAATATACATCCTGAATCTATAGCATGTAATACCAATAAATGATCAACAAAATAAATGCCCTACGGGCTTAGATCTTTCCAAGTCATTTCTTGGTTACAACAAAAAAGAGTGATAAGCTCTGTACATATAAAGCCCACAGCTTGAATAAACATTTAAATACAAAACAACAAAATAGAGCATCTGGCTCCTAGGTTCTCCCAAGCTACATCCTTGGAAGAAGCATGTCACCAGTACCCAAAAATGGTTTCCCAAGTAGGGTGAGCCAAAGCCCAGTAGAAATGATCTAACACAGTAAATAAGAATTAACAAGATATAAGTATGATGCACATTTCATTGTCCCATAACACAATCTTTAAAACTTTCTTCAAACTATGGTATGCCAAACTTACATTCCATTCCATTCATTTTAGTTCAATAGATACATCCACTGCATTTAATCCATCCAATAGAGGATACACCTCATAGATTTCCAAAAAATTAAAATCATCACACAATACATTCACTTCTATTTACCATTTTACGAAAATTTCGACCGCGAGAATCGGTACCCACGTATACAAATGGTTTTCAGGACTTTCACCCTGGACACACAAGCCAACTTAGTTCAACGGAGTCCATCTCATTTCTTCTCTTCAAAACATAGAGTACAACCCCTTACTCCTCCCAAATATCATACATATACAATGTATATCATTCATAATCATATTCAATGATAATGGTTAAAGGATTAGTTTCAATTCGCCTATTCCACATGCAAGGTCTACAACAATCATAACTATTCTCCACCGATAGCTCAAAGCAGTTATCTCTAGACAGATGTACAATCTCTATAATAGATAAATTCTTAAATTTCCATAGGTGAGTGATTGAGCGAATTCAACAACACCTTTCATGTACACAACCTCCCAATTTCACATTTTTCACACTAATTTCATAATTTATACAAAACAATTACTCAAGATATTTTAGGACAAACTCTTTATTTTCCCAATATTAACCCAAGGTTCATCTATTTTGACACAAAATAATCTTATATCTAAACGCCATAGTTATTTTTTTCACATAGAAACCCCTCTTTCAAACTTGAACCCAAACTCTAGGTTTGCTTCAAACACTCCCAAATCTCACTATTTTCATATAACAACTCATAACCAAGTTAAAACACATATTAAGGTATAGAGAGCTCCTACCTCAAGTTTAGAAGACCAATGGTGCAAGAACGAAACTCCAACGACGCCGAAAGCAAATTCCAATCGAATTAAATTGAAGCTCTCAAGATGCTCTACTCTTTTTCCAAAGACACTAGGGCGGAGAGATCAATGGATCTAGTAGAAAATGTGGAGAGTGTGCGTATTTTAGATAGAGAGAGAGTCTCACTTTAGGGTTTTTAGGAGAAAAGATCTAAAAAAGTGATGTGAAAAGTCATTTTCGTGATCTGATATACGCACAGTCCGCTTGAGCGAAGGAGTTGATGCTCGAGCGTCAGACACAATAAGTTGTTTCGCTCGAGTGCAGAATACACACGTCCAGTACTTTTACAAACAACAGACAAATCACTTGAGCGCAAGAAAGGCCGCTCGAGCGTTGGAAATGCCACTCAAGCGTGGAAAATATCCTTTTAGTACTTTTACAGAGGTGCAAAGACTGAGAGTTTGCAAATCCCGTTCGAGCGGAAAAAGAGCCGCTCGAGCGGAGGACCAAAATTTTGGGCAACACAAGGTTTGACAACCAAGCAACCAACTTGTTCCAAACACGCTCAACACATCCAAATAATCAAATTTAAGGAGAAGTAAAGAGGAAAGACAATGAACAACATTCAGAAACCATAAACCCAAGTCCTGACTACTACAAGTGTCGGGTCAAAATTGGAATCGCTATAACTTTCACCGACTCCTCCAACCCTGCAAGATCAGCATGACCTTCCGTAAATAGACAATCATTCTTTAGCTTCTAAACAGACCACAACATTGCCAAATGGACAACCTTCCAAATCTCCAACTCCTCATTCCTCTATTTCATTCTAGACCACTAGTGTAACAAAACCTCCATAGAACCTAGTGTTACCCATTTTACATCCCACCAGTTCACCAAGGTAGACCATACAATCTAGATCAAAGGGCATAACAGTAACACATGATCAGCTGTTTCCATCTCTGCCTTACAAAACACACACAGAGAACTAACATTATTATTCAACACTCCAATCTGATGCATAAACTTTGCATAATTTATTCTCCCTCTCCAAGCTAACCAATTGAAGAACTGAAACTTTGGAGGTGCTGAATTTTTCCACAGATCCTTTGAAATGCCAAGCATTGGCCCTTTAGCTGCCTCTACCCTTTGCCACACCGAAGCCACAGAGAACACTCCTGACCTTTTTGCCAGCCATGAACAAGAATCCTCTGCTGTATGATTTAGAATAGGTGGCTCTGATAACAATACAGTAAATCTTTGAACCTTCTCTTCCTCCCAAGCTAAGAGTGATCTTCTAAACTTTAGCTTCTAATCTATGTCTTGCCTTTTCCTGTGATAGAAAACTTTAATATGCCTTCCTTATCCATTGATAGACTGAACAATCTAGGAAAATCATTCCTTAGACTTCTTGTCACGACCCAAGCTGTGAAGCCCCTGAAAAATGTATTCTCTTTAAAAACCCTAATGTTTGAATTATTTCCTTAAAGCCCCTCAGTTCCTTGAATTATTTCGAATCTTATTGGTTAGCATTTTTTTTATCGAAACAGGAATATCTTGGCCGAATTAGGTCCCTTAGTCTAATTTAATTTAATCCTACATAAATAAGGTTCCAAAACATAAGTTTTATTCCAAGCCATCACTTCTTTTATTAATTTCAAGATTTGCCCTACAAACTAGTACATGCACTTTATACTATAGGCACCATCAATCAAATTGAGATATATATATATATATATATATATATACATACATTGGGAGATGTGTCCCTAGTACCTAAATTGAATAAAAAATAAGCTCCATCACCCTTCCCAATGGCCGGCCACCCTAGGGAGATGTGAGGAACCTATTTTCAAGAATTGTAATCATGGTATTCTAGGAACCCTAACACCTAGTACCCCTAGACCTAGGGTTTTGTTTCCAATACTAGTTTCATTTCAACTAGGGACCAACTAGATATTGCCTAATCCCATGATTAAGCTCCCTAATCACTCCTATTCCATTAGACTCCAAGTAAATCCCAACTTTTCCATCCAATTCCAACTAGTGGGTTTTTATGTCATTTTATAACAAAATTTGCCTATAAATACCACCACTCCCTAGCATGGCAAACAGAAACAACACACTCACACACACATTCAGCCTAGAGGAGAGAGAGGAGAGCAAGAGATAAGTCTTGAGAGGAAGAGGAAGGAAGAGGAGAGCCATCTTGTTCAAAGCTTAGCAAGTAAGCCACAACACAACCTTCTCTTTCATTTTCCTTTTTCAAATACATGTTCTTAAGGGTTCTAGACATTTTTTTCAGATGTGTTGTTGATGAGTTACTTGTGTTAAAAATGATAAGAGTTGACCCATGATTCTATCTCTCTTGTAGTTTCCCTCATTTCGGTACAAAACTATCATTTTCATACCAATCTCTCAAACTTTCCAAAGGCACACCTTCAAAAAAATTTTCTGAGTTTAATATATGTTAGTTAGCATGTTTTCATCACAAAAGAAATGAAAATTTTCCCGTAATGGATCCCTTTTCTCACAAATCTTCTTGTTTTGGGTATTGTGCCATAGAATCTATTTTTGCATCCAACTTTTAAAATTTCTAGAAAAATGTATAAAATTATTCTGGACCTCTATTTTATGTCAAAATCTTCCTTAAGGAGTTAGCTTTAAAATAAAATTGGTTTCATTGAAAAACAGTGAGCGGTTTGTAAGAAAATCAAATTTTTGTAACGATCGACGAATTTGGACAGCGCTGGAGTGTTTTCTAAATAACTTAAAATCTAGAAAAGCTATCCCATTTCCGAAATATGTTCTGGAAACTAGATTAAATTCTCTTTTAGCCATAGGAAGGCCAAGTCCGGTAAAGATCTAAAATATCCCCTTTCACTCTAATCCTTATGTGATATTGAATCTGAAAATTCTGTTGTGCATGGGTGTTTTATGCTCTTATGTTCATGAAAATGCTTATTAGCTTATGATCATATCTTGGCATGATATTGTATGTGTTATGGTTATGTTCCTTATCTTCTTCATCTTAATGATGCGTGCTTATATGGATATTATTAACTTGTTAAGTTGGTCTAACCTTGATTTAAAACATTTAACTCCACGGAAAACGTAATTGGGATGGTATTGGGTTTTCGAACACTTGAGTAATGAAAGGATGATAATATGTGATGTATGGATTGTTGGGATGCGTTCCCTATTTGGAAGTTAAAGTCTTGCCCAAGTGATTTTCGGAACCCTTGAACGGAGCGGTTGTATTCGGACCCTAGGTGGTTTGGTGTGAGGAGGGATTCGGGCAAGGCCCATTATTACCGTCTCTTTTGAGGCCCTGCGGTTGGCGCTACGCGGTATATAACCGTTAGTAGGCATCTGTGGTTAGTTCTGCAACAAAGTAGCAAAAGAGGGGTATACCGAATAATCCGCGTCCGATTCTTGTGGTTGGGAGGATGAAATCTCTTTGGGGGATTTCTAGTTTCCTAACATCTAACTTGTAACCCTTTGTTTATTTAGTTGAATATCATGCTTTACTACTTGATGTTATATTTGTGATTGTGAATGGGACTAGGAAAAAGGGACGGGGTGTGTGTGTGTTTACTGGGCATTCAAAGCTTACGGCATATCATGCCAGGTGCCGAAGAGGAGCTTATAGCTGAAGACGACGAACCTGAAACCTTCGAAGACTTTTGGCTATCTTAGGAAAGTTAGAAATTCCTTTGATATTTTGTAAGACTCATATGAAGTTTTAAACTTTCTTTTTAGGATGTAATGTAATGGAACAAGCTTTTGAAATTAAGGATATTTGTGGTTGTTATGTACTTTTATTCTATATTTATATGTATACACCTTATCGTTGCTTATGAGACCTTGTGTCAATACCTTTTAAGATCTGTGAAAAGGGTAGTGTGTTGCCTAAGAAAGCCAGACTTAGAAGGGAGGCTAATTTGACTCCTCCTGTGATCTGGGATCGTACTTGGTTATTGACCATAGGACTCGTTAGTACTCTCCCTTGACTGCAATCAATAGTGTAGATTTGGGGCGTCACACAAGCCACCCCTATAGGTTTAGTGTCGTAACCGGCCAACAATCATTGGATTACCAAAGGCCTCTGAATAGATTATGACATAATAAGGGGTTGCGGAGACAAATATATAAAAACATTCACAGTCCATTGAGCTGTGCTGACTTACATGGGATAAAATTTCAAAACTTTTATATACATGCACATGACGTCATAATACAACAATCTTATGTTACTCGCTGATACAGATAAAAAAAAAAGTGGGACTTAATCCAAAGTACAGATAAACAGAAACTTGTTCATATACCAAAAGAAACCAAGTCTTATACAACCACAAGACATGACCACACGACTCTATTCGGAACCTCCTCGGGAGGCACAAAGGGTGGCTGAAAAAACAGCAGTCCAGGCGATCAACTCTGAGCCTGGTCACGTGCCTGGTTACCTATATACATAAATAAATAATAGAGTAAGCAAGAGCTCAGTGAATAATAATAGAGTACAGGGTTTTAATTGAATGATGTCCCATGTTAGATTCAGAAATCAGAGTTCATGTCAGAAATAGATTCATATTCTTACTCTTATTCAACTCATTTGCAGAATCAGAGTTCATGCTTAATCATAAGTAGTACACCTATTAGCGCTAACAGAACAGATATAGAGCAGATACATAACAGATGGTGGTTATGAGTAACCAGTTCCATAAAGGAACCTCCGAATCCGGGTAATAGAGAACATATACATGCTGAGCCCCATGATAGAGCCTCCAATATGGGTAACAAATAACAGATGTAATAAGTTCCATAATGGAACCTCCGATACCAAGTAACATGCAACAAATATGCTAAGGATGCCATAAATACTTGTCAAAAATTAGACAATCATTCATTGTACAGAACATAACATTTCAGAAAACATATCTTATTTCATTATTCAGAAAATAAATAAAGTTGAACATAGATTTACTAAGTTATTACTTACAGATGGCTCTAGAGGCAGATAGATAGAGCAGACAAATCAAAGAGCTTATGGCACGTGACCTACACAAATAGAATATATATATACTTAAAACACACACTCGGATAAAACTTAGCTTGTTTTATTTCATTCTTAGTGTGTTTCTAGGTCTTTAACCTCATTATTATGTCTTAACCATGACTTAGGAATGCCTAGGATGCAATGAGGATGCCAAAACATGTTGTCCAACACTTAGGAAAATTTACTAAAAATAGGGTCCTTGCTCGAGCGCAACTTTCTTCACTCGAGCAGGTGTTCAAAAATGTGAGTGGTTGCTCGAGCGCATATTCCTTTGCCCAAGCGGTCTGCAAACTAAGCAAAAGTACTGGTTGCTTGATTTTTTCACTCGACGCATGCTCGACGATCGCTCAAACATGAAATTGAGGTCTTCGCTCGAGCGCAACTTTTATCGTTTAAGCGGTCTGCAAAACATGGAAACTTCTGGGAGCATGCAATTACGCTCGAGTCAACTTTTGGTCGCTCAAGCGGAGGTGTAAAAACAAAGGTGGTCACTTGAGCACAGGATCTATCGCTCGAGCGGAGAGGCAGAACTCTAGGATTTCCAAATTGCACTTCCAAGCTCAAAACTCGAATCAAACATTACAAAGCTCATCCTTTTGGTCCAAAACTCAAGAAAACATTTAAAAACTTGTAGAATATCAAGGATTGAAGATCATTTCACAAAAATCAAGGCCCAATAGCATGCCAATTGTGCAAATTCAAGCTTGAAAAATGGAAAACATCATATGCATGAAATTGTTTGTCTTCAAAGCTTTCAAAACATGATCAATGAAGGTAAAATGGGATGAAACTTGATGACTTACCAAACCTAAGGTGAACTAAGAACATGCATGAGTAAGGTATTGAAATTCAACTAAAAAATGTGATGAAAGTGCATGCATGTATGGTAGAACTCCATTTCACCAATTCGAGCTCAATTCTTGCCTTACACAACTTAATTCTCTTGAATTCATGGCTTATGCTACAAAGTTGTACAATCTAAGGGTTAAATTCTTAGCTAGACTTTCCAAGGTGAGTGCTAAAGGCTTAATTCTTGAATCTCTAAATCCAATTCTTCTTCTCCCTAGCAAATCCCTTAGCTTGAGCTTAAGTCTCCCCCTTTCTCTCCCTCTCTCACGTTTGTTGTGTGCGTGTGGGCTAAAGGTGTGATTAAGGAAAAGATATGGGTGGTACATATAGGAGACTTATATAGGCTTAATTAGTGGTGATTAATTAAAGCTAATCAATTGGACATTGATTATCCTAATTTAATCGTTCTGAATCAAATTTTAAGAAAACCTACCATAAAATTCTAAAAATCCCAAATAACATAGAAATCAAATCAATGTCGTGATCAGATGCTTATAAGGCCTTCAATTTGTAGAAAAAAATAGAAACACAAACATATATTTCCTACAACAGACAGATATAAACACAAATAATGCAATGCACATGTAATTACCCTAGAATTTCTCCTTAATTACGTATTAAGCATACTTAATCATGGATTATCAGCTTATCACAGGTCAGGGTTGTTACAATTTTCTCTTCTTAAAGAGTTTGGTCCTTCAAACTCGGATTACGTTCATTTTGGCAAAATACTGGGTCCAAGGGAAGCAACTCAGGGTATCTTTTCATCATATCTTCTTCCGTCTCCCAAGTTGCATAGGTCCTTCCGTGGTTCTGCCAATAAACTTTTACTAATGGAATTTCTTTGTTTCTTAATCTTTTGATGTAGCAGTTCACAATTTGAATTGGCCTCTCTTCATATGTGTAGTCCTCCTTCAAAAGCACATGTGTCGGCTCAATAACATGATGAGGATCCCCGTAAATACTCCCATAACATTGTGACATGAAAGACTTTATGCATATGTTCCATGACTGGCGGTAAGGCTACCTAACACGTCACTGGGTTGATTTTCTCAAGAATCTCATATGACCTTATATATCTCAGTGCCTTTCACTCCAAATCGTGTTTTTTTTTTCATTGGAGTTACTTTTATGAACATGCGATCCCCGACTTCATATTCTCGCTCTTTTCTTCGGACATCTGTATAACTCTTTTGACGACTTTGTGCATTTTTCAATCTTTGTTGAATTAATTTCACATTTTCTGTCATTTCTTGCTCAAATTTCGGTCCCAACAAAGGTCTGTTACCTACCTCGGCCCAACAGATTAGAGAATGACATTTTCTCCCATACAAAGCTTCATAAGAAGCCATACCGATACTCGGATGGTAGCTATTGTTATACACAAATTCGGCTAGTGATAATTAGGTCTCCCAGCTACCTGGGAAATCTAGAGCACACATTCTGAGTATATCTTCCAAAGTCTGTATCGTTCTTTCTGATTGGCCGTCAGTCTGTGGGTGATATGCACTGCTCAATCTTAACTCAGTTCCCAAAGCTTGTTGTAAGCTCTGCCAGAATCTTGAAGTAAACTTAGGATCTCTGTTAGACATAATAGATATTGGCACACCATGCAATCTTACAATCTCACTCACATACATGTTAGCCAACTTATCCGCATTATAGAAAGTTTTGACAAGTAAGAAATGTGTAGATTTAGTCAAATGGTCAACAATTACCCAGATAGAGTCCATGCCTTGAGAAGAGTGAGGCAATCCCACAATGAAATTCATGGTAATATGTTCCCATTTCCATTCCGATATAGGAAGCGGCTGAAGCAATCCAGCGGGCTGTTGGTGTTCGGCTTTAACTTGTTGGAAATGCAAGCATCTAGCCACATAGTCAGCAATACTTTTCTTCATTCTTGGCCACCAAATTTTTTAGATCCTTGTACATTTTTGTATTACCCGGATGCATAGAAAATCTCGAACTGTGAGCCTTAGTCATAACACGCTTCCTCAAGTTAGCGTAATTTGGTACACAATGTCTATTCTGAAATTTCAACACATTATCATCATACACAAATCTCGGCCTCGGTTTTATGTCAAGGTCATCAACAATCTTCTTCAAACACTTATCGTCAAGCTGTTTCTCTTTAATTTCTTCAATGATTGCAGGTTGAGTGAAAATGACGGCTAAGATCCTGCCCTATTCATGCAACACAATTTCAATCTCATTCTTCTCCAAGTCACGTAACAACTCTCTCCAAGTCATGAATTCCCAATCGATTTTCAACTTAATGCATTTGCAACGGTATATGCCTTCCCTGGATGATACAAAATTTGCAGGTCATAGACTTTTATCAATTTTAGCCATCTTCTCTGTCTCATGTTCAGTTCTTTTTGGATGAAGAAATATTTCAAGTTCTTGTGATCAGTTTACACCTCACAAGTCACTCTATATGGACAATGGCGCCAAATCTTTAATGCAAAACCCACAGTTGCCAATTCAAGGTCATGAGTTGGGTAATTCTTTTCATGGGGTCAAAGTTGCCGAGAAGCATATGTAATTACCTTCCCATTCTGCATTAACATACACCCCAAACCCTTATATGAGGCATCGCTATAAATCTGAAATCCATCGATTTCGTTGGGCAATGTCAGAATTAGTGCAGTTACTAGTCTAGTTTTCAGTTCTTGGAAGGTTGATTCCCGTTAATCCATCCAATCATATTGTACATTTTTCTAGGTCAACTGTGTCAATGGCATGGCAAGCTTAGAGAAATCTCTCACAAATCTGCGGTAGTAGGCAGCAAACCCCAAAAAACTTCTAATTTCTGACACATTCGTTGGTCTTGGCCATTCCACAATGGCTTCAATCTTCTGTCGGTCTACTGATATACCATCTTGGTTGATTACATGCCACAAAAATACTACACTGTCAAGCCAAAATTCACATTTGGAAAGTTTTGCATACAACTTCTTTTCTCTCAAAATCTGTAAGGCAGTTCTTAGATGACTTTTATATTCTTCCTTGCTTTTGGAGTAAATCAGTATGTCATCAATAAATAGAACAATAAATTCATCAATAAATTGTTTGAAAGCCCGATTCATTAGGTCCATAAACACTGCAGGTGCAATCGTTACCCCAAATGGCATTACCAAAAATTCATAGTGCCCATATCTAGTTCTAATTACAGTTTTCTCTACATCTTCTGCCTTAACTTTCAATTGGTGATATCCAAATCGAAGGTCAATTTTTGAAAAGACTTGGGCTCTCTAAAGTTGGTCAAATAAATAATTTATTCGGGGCAATGGATATTTGTTCTTCACGGTTATTTTATTCAACTACCGATAGTCTATACATAGCCTCAAAGATCTATCTTTCTTTTTGAAAAATAAAACTGGAGCACCTCATGGTGAAGTGCTCGGGCATATAAACCTCTTGTCTAATAGTTTCTGAAGTTGATTTTTCAATTATTTCAATTCAGAAGTTGACATTCTATATGGGGTTTTGGAAATTGGTTGTGTTCCAAATACTACATCAATGGTGAATTCAATCTCCCTATCAATCAAGTCCCCTGACAATTCATTCGGAAACACATTGGGAAATTCACAAACAATAGGAATGGTTTCCACATTAGGACTACCAAAATTCTCAGTCAAAACATAACACATATAACCCCTACATTCCTTTCTAAGCAATTTAACAACTTTCATGGCAGAAATCAATTACGGGGGAAGAACTACCCCATTCTCAGCAAACACAAACTCTAGTAACGCGGATGGATGAAATACAACAGATTTATTCACATAGTCAATAGATGCACAGTACTTCATTAACCAATACATACTCAATATGCAGTCAAAATGATCAATTCTTAAGGGCAATAAATCAACATATAATGTCACGCTACCAATCACAATGTCACATGCCGGATAAACATACTGTGGCTCGACTTTTCATGCTCCTTTCGGATACGACTAGCCCTATGGTTCGGACTCTTGCGGTCCTGCATCTGATCTCACAAGTGCAATGTGAGATAACTAAACACAAAAAAGTCAAAATCTGGTAAATCTTTTAGAAAATCAATTTTGAATAAAAATGTTAAAAATGGACTGCTTTGCTAGATACAGAGTCACCACCTAAATATTTTTGGAAAATTTAGAAAACCCATGACTCGTGCCAAAGTCCACGTGTCCGTCATCACCAAGATTGTCTCGACTCGAGAACTTAGGTATGAAAAGGAAAGGTCATGAATTGAGCACCCCACTCGCCCGATCAAATATTGGACTCTACTAATCAAGATGTGATTTCTATTTACATTATATGCTCTTGTTCCGATTATTAGGCTAATTGACTATGTGATGCGCACACAAGTATAGACTAATTTGCAAAAATTGAAACATTTCGATTCATGTTTGTTTTGAAAAGTGTTTGAATACATACCACTTGAAAAAGTGATCTCATATATACATTACTCAAATTATTCCAATTCAAGCAATTAGCCTTCATCCACAGGCATTCAAGCAATTTATCACATAAGCAATTAGCCTCATGGCAAGCATGCTAAACATGACAACAATCGCACTCATGTAATATGCTAAAACAAAAATGCTCACCTAGTACTCTGAGGCAAGCCAAAAGAAACAAAAGAGTTAGAAAACATGCACGCTCCTAACTAATGTAACATGACTAATACAACACATGCAATAATACAACTAATAGGCTCGGCTACTAATTATGACATGTGAATCAATTTGATGGCATGTGGTTTAAGCACCTTTTCAAAGAAGTATTTAAACGACAATGCATTGTTAGAATGATGAACCGGGCCTCGGTGCATGCAAGACAAATGGATGCAAATCATGAAAAATGCTAAATACAACATGATGTTCTATTCTAACCATCATAAGAAAGTAAATAAAAGGGAGAAATATGTGGGGTTGCAGGACATACACAAATATTACATGTTTGGCCCTCGCACAAGAGGGTCTGAATAAATGGACTAGCTAAGCTAATTACCTAATTAACTAACTATTACAAACCAAATGAATAAATTAGCTAAGATACTTAACTAATTATTACAACAACAAATTTAACTAACTATTCTAGCTAATTAAATAATTACAACACAAAACTAACTAGCTAATTCCAATAAATTAATTACAAATTTGTTACTTTTACAACATCACTAATATTACAACAACACTTCACGGATACTGAGGATTGAGGGATGACTTATGAATGAACGTTAATTTCCACCCGATAATGCTCTCCATTTTGCTACTAGAATGCCTCTGTTGCACAATTAGAAAATTGCATATGTTTTCTACCTCAGTCTCTGCTCTGCTTTGCTCTGCTAAAAAAAGGACACTGCTAGGCCAGAAAAAGTGGCCCGCAACCTAGAAGTAGTGGCCGGCCATCCACTAAAAGTGGGCTATCAGCCACTAATGTTGTTTCTTCCCTGCAACAACAGAGGACAAACAAAGCACAAACCAGAGTATTCTCAGGGGATGTTTGTCCACTCTGCCTCTCCTTATCAACAAACAGGTCAAAGGAGAGGTAGGTTTGATTCGTAAATCATCAATCAATGCAATTGCATTGCATGATGACTTATGAATCAAGGGACATAATTTCAATAAATGCATAATAAAAGACCAACAAAACCTCCTCCCTATCGTGGGTTGATCAAGAGAAGTGGTTGACCTTGGAAACTTAAATCATTTTATCACTAACAAATATGAAATGACCCCCAAGCCTCCATCTGTTCAATTAACGTCCGGTTGAACACAAAATTAGCTTATTATCTTGCATCACTTTTAGTCTCAATTTTATTACTTCATTTTAATTGCCATCCATTCATTAGTTCATTGAGTCCAATAATGAGTAAGTCCTCTAATGGAAAGGAGCATCAAACATAGAGTTGTTTTAGGCATGAGAGAGATGTCGTGCCATTGGTAATGAACCCCCAAAAGGATTAAACCATTAAGCACAACAACCTCAATCTCAAGCTTAAACAAGCAATTAGTTTGAAACAACTTTCAAAACAAAGAAAAAGCCAAGAAAGAAGGGAGATTGCAGAGGTGATTAGAGATGAAAACAAGTATGAAAAATAAGAAATAAACACTATCAACTCAAATAGGTTAGTGGCTAAGGCCTAAACCATCAAGTCTATGAGGACCATTACATTACAAGCATGTTATACAAAACTCAAATGCAATGAACAATTAAAAATAGTCCTAAAAAAAAAAATCCTAAAATAGTCCAAAAAAGTACTAGAATGAAGACAAAAAAAAGCTAAAACAATAAGCTAAAATATTGAAGAATTAATACTAGCACACAAGCACAAGGAGAGAAGGCTAACCCCTCAACTTTTGGGACTTCAGAACATGATTTTTGCCTCTGAAAAACCTCTAAAAATCAGTGGTAAAAAGCTAAAAAAAGGATGATGAGAAGGTGGGAAACACAAAGGCAAAGGCGTTAGAAGTAAGGTTCAAAGAAGGGTTATCAATCCCTCTACCTTTAACGGCCTTAAACCACAAGTTTCAACCAAAAAATACAAGTAATAAACAAATTAAAAATAGCTAGAAAATATGGAAAACAAGTGGTGTAGAGATGGTACAAAAAGCACTAGAAGGTATACCTCTTGAAGTGGAATGAACCATTGAGTCACAAACCACCAATTTCACACTCTCGAGTGCCTCAAGAGCTAAAATTCAAGCCCAAATCACCTCAACAATGAACTCTCTAGGTTTGGTTTAGAGTGTTTGAGCAAAGGCTACGAAGTTGCAAGAGAGAGAGAAAGAATTGTAGAGAGAGAATTTTGTTCTTCCAAAAATATTTTTTCACTCCTAAATTTTTCCAACCTTGAAAGCAAGAGAGGAGGTCCTCTATATATAGAAAACCTGGTGTCTAACTCGAAAATATCTGTATACATGCAGTTGGAATGGTGCATGCACATAGAGGGACAGCTGGCAGAAAATATCTGTGTTTTTGCACTAGTGGCAGGCAGGCCACACTAGTGGACGGCAGGTCACTAGAGGCATAGACCTGAAAAATCACTGTTTTGGTCCAAAACAAGGCACAAGGGTTGAAGATTCAAAACTGAGGTTTCCTACTGAGGAAGTCAAGCATTCGACAAGCGTACACATTCATCATGAAGTGATCAATTAGTGGCGCCTAAGTCTTAAGGGCCGTCAAAATTGGAGTGTTTACAGTTGCCCCTCTTTGACATAGCTCAAAGTCATAACATGACGTGAGTGAATGTCAAAGCCCGAAGATGACGCATTTTGACAAGGCCGTAAGACTTGGACAAACAATCAAGACATAAATAAAATTAGTTGAGCTCGCAAGCTGCCTACGTATCCATTTGCAGGGAATCAAACCAGCATAGTTCTGGGGCAGGATGCAAATGATATGTATGAAAAAAACTTTGAAAGCTGGACTCACACGTTTTGCGAAGCCGACTACTTTGAAAACTTATAATCATCTAAGATGATGCACTAAACAATAATAGATGTGATAAGCAATAAGCAAGATAACAACATATGAATGAACCTCAAGCTTAAACCAAAATAAGTTTCATGCGGAAAAGCAAAACGCGCACTCTAATCATGCCAAAGGCATAAGAAGAGGAGAGAGAAAAACCGCTCAAGGTCGCGTTTCACGCGTCCTGAGATACTCTAATCATGCTAAAACCGTGAGAAGATGAGAGAAAAAACTCGGGGTCACGTTTCATGCATCCCGAGATAAAATCGTTCAGGGCCACGTTTTATGCGTCCTGAGATAAAAACCGCTAATGGTCGCGTTTCACGCGTCCTAAGATAAAACCTGACCAGGGCTGCGTTTTACGCGTCCTGAGATACTCTAATCACGCTAAAATTGTGAAAAGAGAAAAGAAACTGCTTGGGGTTGCATTTTACGTGTCCCGAGATACAACCGCTTAGGGTCACATTTCACGCGTCCTGAAATAAAAACTGCTCAGGGTCGCGTTTCACTATCCTAAGATAAAGGTAAAAGGTACGAGACCGTACCACAAATACACAATGTAATAAAAGAGTGCGATAGATGCACGAGGTGAACAAGTGCGATAGATGCACAAAGTGAACAAGTGCGATAGATGCACAAAGTGAACAAGATTACAAATCAATACAGTGACAACGCATGTTCCATGCCAAATAGACAACAGACGTATGATGTTAGTTGAAAGCATGTTCTATGCAAGAAACAAGAGCACGTTCTATGGAAAATTGAAAGCATATTCTATGCCTGAATCATGAACGATGCAGGGCACGCATGCAACATAAGTATATGTGAAAACGCATATTCTATGCAACAGAAGAGAACAAATATGTAAGTTGACAGAGCGAATAAAAGTGATATTCAGTGACAACCTCCGATTTACCCCTCGGAGACTTTGGAACATGCTTAAAAAGGATACATCCTGTTCATATTGGCAAGTGGAGAACGTTTACGCACCAGAATACAACAAGTATTGGAAATGACATAATCGAAACACAGTTTCGAGTCCCTCAAGAGCCAATCTGAACCCAAAAGGGAACCTCCCGTACACTGCTAGGGCAAAGGAGGAACCAAACAACATTGGGCCACAAATGAGGACTGTTGGCCACCTGCTGGCCATCAATGAGGCCTACCGGCCACCATTAGTCGGTTGCCGGCCACTAATGAAAAGAACGGGGGCAAAAATGACATTTCGGCATGGGTCTTTATATACACACCACCACACTTCATTTCTTCACTCACCCAAGTCTGAAAACACTCCCTCTCTCTCTCTAGGTGCTTTCTCTCTCTAGATTTGTGCTTGACACGCATTTTCCAACGCCCCACACAAACTTTTTTCGTAAACCCTCTTTGATTCTCTACACTTTGAATCGATCAGATTTTGTTTTCGTTGATCTTTTTGCATTTTCACCACTTCGGGCTTGTTTTTCTCGAGTTTCTCTTGGGTTTTGCAAAATTTCCCAGGTTTTGACTTTTTCTCCCATTTTCTCTCTCCTAGGGTTGACTTTTTCCAAGTTTTTCCTATTTTCTCCACTTCTCTCCATTTTTTACCCACTTTTCAGATAACGGATGATGTTCCACATGATGGTGCTCCTCTTGAGGTTTCACCTCCATCATCACCCCATATCAAGGTCGAGGAGCCGGTGGTTGCCGAGGTCGGTGAGGTAGTGGAGGGCATTACAGCTGACTTTGAGGCAAAGTTCTTACTAGGACTCGAGCCTGAGCCACTACCACTGAGGGTATGGCCCTTTGATCCGGTCACTTATTATCCTCAGACGCACATGTTGGCGACTAGAGGCCTGACGCATTTTGATGATTTTGCTGGTGGCGTACCAGAGCTGAGAGAGCCTTACTCCTACCTTTTCTACGGCGCTTCCGAGGTACAAACTTTATTTTCATGCTTTCTTGCCTTTTATTTGACTATATTTCTTACACTGCCTTTCATCTGACTGTATTTCTTACATTGCCTTTTATCTGAATGCCCTTTTATCACTGTCTTTTATCTGATACACCTTTTCTTTGCCACAGGAGGACTCCCGTTCTTACAGGGGGTATGGGGCAGTGACAGCGAGAGACTGGTATTATGAGCTCCCATCAGAGGTCTGTGATCTTGTTGATGAGGCTGGCTTCGGCCTATTCCGCACTGGACTATCACGACACATAGCGAGCTGGGCTCTACTCAGAGCGTTGGTGGGGAGGTGGTGGGACACCACCAACTCTTTCCACCTCTCTTCTGCTAGGGAGATGACGATAACTCCTTACGACTTCTCCATGATCACGGGCGTAGGAGTAGGAGGTGATCCGATCCCCTTTGATATGGACATAGGCGAGTGAGAGGCAGCATGGATCCACCTGCTTGGAGCACGCCCACCTCTATACAAGCCGGCGGTGGTAAGGTACAGTTGGTTCGCCAAGCACTTCTGTAGGAGTGAGCCGAAGACACTGGAGGAGGTTGAGCAGTACACCCGAGGCTTCTTGATGTTCCTACTCGGTACCACCTTGTTTGTGAACATGTGGAACACTATGGGTTTATACTTATTGAGCACCCTTGTGACCTTGCCTCGAGTCCGGTTCTACGACTGGAGTGGAGTTGGCCTCGCCACATTCTACGGCTACATGAGCTCCACTTCCCGCATGATGGGAGAGCGGGTCGGAGGCTACTGGATAGCCTGGGGAGATATGCACCACACCTTCCTGCTTTTGTACTTTCTATTCAAAATCTGCTCATGAATTGTGTTTTCTGCTTTACACTTTCTGTTTTATATCTGTTGACACCTTGTGCTTTCTGCTTTGCACTTTTTGTTTTATATCTATTCATGCATTGTTGATAACACTACTGCCCTTTTCTTGCAGTTATGGGTTTATGCCTATTTCCCGACTCTAGCTCCAAAGCCAGTACATGAGATCTCTCTCGTTATACCTTACTCACGGCAATATGACGGCCGGTGTCAATGTCAGAGCCGCGATGATATGACTTTCGCCTTCTACCGTCGATATTTCGATACGATGGTTACCTACAAGGTAATCTAAAATTCACGATCAATTTTGCTTTACTAAAGTTCTAATTCATACTTCGACAACTGACGGCAACTAACAATCTGTACATTCTCTGTTTGCAGATCATGTGGCAGCCTTGGGCGACGATGTCGGCTAGAGTTAGGGACCAGTACGCCAAAGCTTGGGCTACATCACAATTTCAGATCTTGCTAGAGGGCCCAATTTGCCGGGCCTATGCCAGACTCTAGGCCCACCCGTCCCAGTCGTTCCTATGCCACCTCCAGCATCCATGCGGATAGCCGATAGCCTCTCGGCCAAGGCTATTATTCAGTTTATGGTGGGGCTGGATGCCGATTATTTTAGAGCAGAGGGCGATTATACGACGTTCATCCAGACTCATCTCATGCCCCCTCTGACGAGCGTTCGTGTGGGCGATGCAATAGGTGCTCCCTTGGTAGGTGAGGTTGCCTAGGAGACTGAGGCCGATATTAAGGGACCCCCTCCCATTGCGCAGGTTGCTGGTTTACCAGTGATCCCCACTACGCTTATATGTTGGCGGCCAATTGGGTCAGCCTATCAGATCCTGATAGAACCACCCGAGGCAAGGCATGGGTATGTCAGAGCCCGTGGCGCACCTTAGGTATGAACCACACTTTACAGCTTGTAACTGAATTCTCCCATTCCAAATATTGATCATTTAAATGCACTTGTAGGCACTAACTGAGTACAACGATGGCCTGCTCCAATTGGTTGCTTCTTTGATTAGCATGGTACGGAGGAGAGAGACATTGCTTGATCTCCACGGTATCTAGGTATCTTCTCATTTTCCACATACATTTCACTACTACCTCACACTGTTGTGCACCACACTATCACATTCCCACTAGTACATTGATACGCATACTGTAGCATTCATACTACCCCACACTGCACTGATTCACTGCATTGACACACTGTACTCATACTGTACCTTCTGCACTCATTCCGCATACATATACTGTATCTGATATGTTTACACTTGTTTTCCAGATCCTATCTGCACCAAGGACACCAGCAGTAGCGACACCAGTGACACTTCCTCTGGCGGTAGGGAAGAGAGGTAGACAGGCCTCAGCACGCGGCCATATATGAGTGGAGATGACACAGAGACCAGCAACTCTGAGGAAGTAGTGAGCTGACATTCTGAGTCTGAGGGCGGAGGTGATGATGCTGGCTCGGGGCCAGGGAACGGAGATGACGCCAAGGCTGGCTCTGAGACAGGGAGTGGAGATGATGAGACCGGCTCTGGCTCAGAGTCTAATTCTGATAGTGGTACTGACAGAGATAGTGCCCTTGAGTCCCCTCTGAGGAAGAGGATGGAGAGAGCCTCTCGAGATTGAGATGAGTAGCACCGATTTTGTACTTTTTTGCTAGTTTCTTTTATTTTGGTAGTTCAGCACATGTATAGCTTCAAATAAGCTTTTACTTTCGTTTTTGAAAACTTGTACTCTCTTTTGTAAAAACTATGATTGGGGGAAAACCCTACAGTTTTATGAAAAGAGTTATTGATTTTGCATCATGAGCACCACATTTGTAGAATGAAAATGGAGTTGACTTTGAAACCAAAAATAAAAGTTTGTATTGGCACGATGTTCTTTAATCGGGTAATGAGTCAACCAACGACAAAAATACAAAATACAACTCGATAAACAGAGCCAAAACAACTCAAACACAGATATGCACACTTACTAAAACCAAAAGACTCAAAACAATACATCAAAACACAAAGACCAAAACAAAACCAGACTACCAAAACTACTAGACCCACAAGTGGATGGCAGGCCAGAAAAGGTGGGTGGCCGACCACTAAAGGTGGGTTGCCAGCCACTAAAGGTGGGTTGCCAACCACTTGTGATGAATCCACTAGATAGCTGATAGGTATCCTCTACTCATAACCTTATCTTCTACAAAAGGTCTTTCTTTATGATTTATTCACCAAAACCTTATTTTTACTGATGTTTCTTCCACAAATAGAGATATTTCTTGCCAAGAAGCTAACGGGTTGTATAACCACTTTAGACGACACGAAAAAGATAAATTTCTAAGGTTTCGGCCTAAACGCATTTTTTTCGTTAAGCCATACTTCACTTTGCTTTCTGTTCCTCCATGCCACGGCCCGATGATGGGACCTAATTACGTATATATTTCGCTTCGGAACACAAGAATGTGCCGACTCTTGAAGAATTTCGAGTATTGATGGAAACTCGGCGCGATGAGAAAGTCATACCTTAGTCCCGTTTTGGCCACGCCCAAGCTTTGGGATAGATGTGTGGGCTCATCTTGCACAAAGCTCAATCTTTGGCCCATGATGAAGAGCTAAACATGCCCAACTTGATTTATCGATTTTCTGACATCGGTGACAGAGGAGACCTTATCTGGCGAGGTTTTCGGCAACATGCCCTCTGTTTATGTATGCTTGCGCATTTCCTTCTTGCCCCTAATTACGGCGAAACCAACATTCGGTTGATCGAAATGGCCCAATATCTGAAAGAATGTAAAAGTTGTATTGGTTTGGCATTGGCCAAGACCCTGATAGGCTTAGATGCTTTTCATGGGCGAGAGACCACCAGATTTGCAAGGAGTCCACTACTCCTTCAGGTATTGTTTCCCACCCTTTCTGATATATGCCTCGCACATCACTCGACACTCATGCTCTATTTTCTCTCAAAGCCTTGTCCTTACTTTTCTCTCCACGCGCATCTCTCTATTCTTTAATCTCTCTTATTTTTCATCCCTTCCCAGGTATGGCTCATGGATAAGCTGAAGGTGGTGGACCCTTGCTCCGAGTATTCAGCTCAAGCTTATTTCTTTCGCCAATGACTAGTGGACTTTCCCAATGAGGGATGGTGGTGCAACTGGATATGCAGTAGGTCTGCAGCTCACATAGCTTGGCGTTGCTCCTAACTCAATCTGACTGAGATGAGTTACTGCATGACTTGGCAGCCAGGCATATAGTTGATTAGACTCAAGCACTGTATGTTCTACTTTCCCTTCCGATTCAGATGCCAGTTTGGGCATGATCAGACCTGCCCAGAGGATGAGGTAGAATATCCGGCTTCATTCCCGATTCGTGCTCCACAACTGGCTAGGTACCTTGCTGCCTGGAGGACGAGAGAGCTTCTGACCCTTGCCCCTAGTTTCGGTTATGCCCTTTCTGGCGAGTGCTTGACTTGGCTCGAGAATGAGGCACAAGCCGGGCCCACTTTGGCTACAGAAGCTTCCGCAAGCATAAGTAGAGGACGTAGGAGCACCTGACTCGCCGATGCCCCTAGTTTATTGCTTTGACCTTTCTTTTCAAGTTTTATGATGTAAAAGCAACTTTGATTTGTATCAGAGAGTTAGAGAACTTTATGTTGAAATCAATGGAATTAAAGTTGTGAGCACTAAAAATCTTCCTATTGGTCTAAAAATAGTCTAAGTTGAAAAAGGTAAAATTTTGAGAAAAATCAACTTTTATTAAAACTTTCCAAAACCATTTTCAAAAATGATCACTACCTGACACGCACAGAATCAAACCCTCAAGGTGTATAACCTCGAATCAAATAATCATAATTGCCCTGATTATATACCACTACCGCACTGCATTGTAACCAGCTTTTCTTTCCAAAATGAAGATCACAATTGAACTAACAGATGATGAACAGAGATGACCTGATCAGAAAAATAGACAGGACAGTTGAGTTAGAGATGGTTATGGCCGAACTTCAGAATGAAGTTGCCTACATATGCCAAAGATGGGAATCAGGCCATACATAGTTTGGTTCAGGTTCACTCGAGTATTAACTCTCTCATTTTATGCTCTAACTTTTGCCAAAGTCGTCCTTTAGGATTTTCAACCTTGCGAGCTCAGTTTTTCTTTGTTTCTAATTTTTCATGCTCTAATTTTTTCCTTGGTCGCCCTTCTAGGTTTTTGGCCTAGCGAGCCTCTCAGGGGTAGTATTTCTTCAATTTGTCCATATTGATTGGTTACGAAAATTCCAGGCCATCTAAGTCCATGAGAATAACCGCCCCTCCTGACTAGATAGATTTGATGATGTAAGGACCGGTTCAATTGGGTCTAAACTTGCCCCTAGGGTCATGGATGGGGGCTCGATTGTCTTTTAGTACCATATCTCCCTCTTTAAGATTCTGGGACTTAACTTTCTCGTTAAAAGCCCTGGCAATTCTGCGCTGGTAGCCCTGAACAAGATACAATTCTTTTAGCCTCCTCTCATCAAACATCATTAACTCCTTAAATCTGCTCTGTTGCCGGTCCGCCTCTACTATCTGACACTCAGCCATAACTCACAGCGACGACACTTCAATTTCAATTGGCAGAACAGCCTCCATCCCGTAGATGAGAGAATAAGGGGTTACCCCTGTAGATGTCTAGATCGAGGTTCTGTAGCCCCAGAGTGCGAATGGCAATTTATTTGGCCAGTCCCTGTAGGTCTCAACCATCTTCAGCAAGATGTTCTTGATATTCTTATTGGTGGCTTTAATAGCTCCATTGTGGATGACTTATAAAATGCCACATTGTATTTGTCCAACAAGTCTGTCACCTCTTTCTTGAAGTGTGAGCCGTTATCTGATATGATCTCATTCGAGACTCTGTACCGGCAAATTATATTATTTCTGATAAATTTGGCCACATGTGATGCCTTCAATACTACATAGAATTGAGCTTCCACCGGCTTTGTAAAGTAATCAATCGCCACCAAAATATATTCATGTCCATTCGACCCTTTTGGCGTGACTGCACCGATAGCATCATTTCCCCAGACTGAGAAAGACCATAGCGAAGTCATGTTGTAGAGCTTTGACGACAGAATATTCATGCGATTGGCATGAATTTGACATTTGTGGTATCGCCGCACAAAACCAATACAATCATCTTCTATGGTTGACCAGTGGTAACCTTGTCTAAGGATCTTCCGAGCTAGCATCACACCATTCATATGCGCCCTGTATTCTCCACCATGGATAGCCTTTATAGGGCATTTTGATTTCTCTTCTTCCATACACAACTTGTGCATTCCTAAATGACCTTTTTTATACAACTTATCCCCGCAGATGATAAATTGGACAGCTATTCACCGTATTCCTTGTTTGTCCTTGGCATTTGCCCCTGGTGAATACATCTTATTTTCCATAAAGTTCCAAATATCGTAATACTAGGGGTTTTTGTCTCGCATTTCATCTATCGTGATAATAATTTCATTAGGTGGCATGTATTTCTGTTCGATGATAATCGGACGCATTCAGACTTCAAGTGGGATGTCTGTAAGTTTTTGGAGAATTTCTATATATTAAATTGTGTGATTTGTTTACAAAGAGTGCATCAATTATATAGCCTAATCTATGACAGAAAAAGGAAATACAAAGAAAAGGAAATTGCCTAATTTCTAATATACAATAAATACAATATATATTCTCACATCTCCGCTCAAACTCAAGGTGTTTTAGTAGAAAACACTGAGAGTTTGCTAAGAAGAAACTGAAACCGAGCGGTAGTGTGAGTTTTGGTGAAGAAGTCCGCAAGTTGCAAAGCCGAGGAGACAAAATGAAGTGACATAGAGCCAGACTACAGATGTTGTCGGACAAAGTGACAATCAATCTCAATGTGTTTCATCCGTTCATGGAAGACAGTATTGTGGGAAATCTGAATAGCACTGCGGCTGTCACAATAGAGGGAGGTCGGAGAAGACTGAGGTACACCCAAATCAGAGAGAAAACTATGAAGCCAAACAAGCTCAACGTAGCATGAGCCATAGCACGGTACTCAGCTTCGGTAGTAAAGCGAGCAACAATAGTTTGTTTCTTGCTTTTCCAAGAGATTAAGGAATCACCAAGAAACATACAGAAACCAGAGGTGGACTTGCGATCAGTAACATCACCAGCCTAATCAGAATCAGCATAGGCCACCAAGTCTAAAGAGGAAGTAGATGACAACAACAAGCCCTGAAAGATGGTATCCAGGAGATAGCAAAGAATACGAACCAAAGCAGCCCAATGAGTAGAGCGAGGAGCAGCAACGAACTGACTAACCACATGAACAGCATAAGCAAGATCAGGGCGAGTGACAGTCAAATAAACTAAACAACCCACCAGCTCCCGATAGACCGTGGGATCATCCAGAGGGACACCATCAATAGATTTGAGCTTCACATTAAGCTCAATAGGTGTATCAAAAACCTTAGTATCAGTAAGACCGGCACGGTGAATAACCTCATTAGCATATTTGGCCTGAGACAGAAAATAGCCTTTTGGAGAAGAGGCAACCTTAATACCAAGAAAATACTGTAATGGACCTAGATCCTTCATTTCGAAGGTGCGGAAGAGATGCTGCTTGACCTCAGAGATAGTAGAAGAGTCAGAACCAATGATGATCATATCATCCACATAAAGTAGGAGAGAAACAAAACCAGCCGAGGTATATCTGAGAAACAAAGTAGAGTCGAAAGCAGAAGGATGAAGCCCAAGCTCGGTAACGGAAGTTTGAAAGCGATCATACCAAGCACGAGGAGACTGCTTCAAACCATACAGAGCACGCCGAAGATGACAAACCTTTCCAGAATAGTGGAGAAGACCAGGGGGAGGACGCATGTATACCTCTTTAGTGAGATATCCGTTAAGAAAAGCATTCTTAACATCTATCTGATAGAGAGGCCAATGTCGAACAGCAGTAACAGAAATCAAGGTACGGACAGTAGTCATCTTGGCAACAGGGGCAAATGTCTCCTCATAATCAATACCATACTCCTGTGAGAAACCCTTGGCAACCAAGCGAGCTTTGTAGCGCTCGAGAGAACCATCAGAATGAGTCTTGACTTTATAGACCCATTTGTAACCAACCAGATTCTTTCCAGCAAGCAAAGGAACCAACTCCCAAGTGTTAGTCTTCTGTAAGGCAAACAACTCATCCTCCATAGCTTGAACCCAATTAGGATCCTGACAGGCCTCCTTGTAAGACTGAGGTTCTGAAAAAGAGTGAATAGCAGACAAAAAAGTACGATATGAAGCAGAAAAATATGTATTAGACCAACCCAACCTGTTTGGAGGATGACGTTCACGAAGAGGATAGCAGTGTGTAGCAGGATTAGAGTCGTCAGAAGCAGAAGGAGCAACAACAGAAGTAGAGACAACTGGTGGTGGGGGAGCCTTACGAGGAGAATAGACCAACAACGGAGAGGAAGAAGCAGCCGAAGGAGAAGAAGGAGCCATAGGTGACATAGACGGAGAAGTAGGAATGTCCTCAGGAGGAACAGTGGCGATGTACTCATCAAACGGGACCTCAAAAGAAAATGGGTCAATGTGAACCAAATCTTCTTTGGAAATGGGAGCAGTGAGAGGGGGAAGCTGAAAGTAAGATAGATGTTCGAGAAAGGCAACATGACGATAGACATAAAGGCGACGAGAGACAGGGTCATAACAACGATAGCCTTTCTGAATAGGACTATAACCTAAAAAGACACAGAGGACAGACCGGACACTAAGTTTGGTCCTATCTTTACGGGGAAAAAGGACAAAATAGGCAGACCCAAACACACGAAAGAGGGAATAGTTAGAAATTTAGGACAACAAAGCCTCATAAGGAGACCGACCAGAAAGAATGGGAATAGGCATGCGGTTGAGAAGAAAAGCAGCAGTAAGAACTGCCTCCCCCAAAAATGGAGCCGAAACTGAGGCATAGAGAAGAAGAGACCTAGCTGTCTTAAGGAGATGACAGTGTTTACGCTCGGCTCGACCATTTTGGGCATGTGTATCTGTATAGGAAGTTTGGTGGATGGTACCCAAAGTGGCCAAATACTCACAGAACTCATTTTTAAAATATTCCCCACCCAAGTCAGACCGTAAGACTTTAATTGTAGACCGAAACTGAGTAGTGATCATGGACTGAAAGGTACAGTAGATCTGATAGAAATCAGACTTATGAGTCATCAGATAAACCCAAGTGTAACGGGTGCAGTCATCTACAAATGACACATAGTATGCAGAACCCCCTTTGGTGAGAATAGGAGAAGGGCCCCAAACATCAGTATGAACTAAAGAAAACGGTGTATCAGATATAGAAGTACTTTTACGAAAAGGTAAGGCCGTCATTTTGGCAAGTTTACACCCCCGACATTCAGTAAGTTCACTAAGAGAAACTTTATCTAAGATACCTGACTGAGCTAAAGACCGTACGCGGTCAGCAGATAAATGCCCTAATCTAGAATGCCACAAGTAGAAAGGATTGGACAGAGAATCTAACTGAAAAGAGAAAAATGCAGTTGGAGAAGTTGTCATAGGTAGATGCAAGTTCTCCACCACATAGAGGTCTCTAACTCTGCGGCCAGTCCCAATCTGCTGCTTGGACATCCGATCCTGCACAGAACAGGTAGAAGAAGAAAAGATAACATCAAAACCAGAGGCATCAAGCTGACTGATAGATAATAAACTGATAGATAACTGAGGAACATAAAGGACAGATGGAATAGAGACAGCAGACATATCAGACGGTAAGACAGACCCAACAGATATAACTGACATACCAGACCTATTAGCAGCATTAACAGTAATAGGAACGGGAGGGGGAGTACAATTTTGAAGTAAAGAGAGATGATGAGTCATATGAGGAGAGGCACCAGAGTCAAAAAGCCAAACAGACGAAGAGATACCTGAAGAAGACCCAAGCAAACCTGAATGAAGAGAGGAAACAATGGAAGCTGATGGAGTTGGCTGGGAGGTAGACAGCCTACACTGAAGCTGGCTAATCTGAGCACTCAAGGAAGCCAAGTCAAGATTAGGTGCCGGAGTAGAGACAATGTATGCGATCAGAGACTGAGAAGACCTTGGAGGTGGAGCTCGGAACAGTGTTGGAGACTGCGGAGAAGACGGAGCAGGCATACGTCTCTTCTTAGGACATTGATACTTCTAATGTCCTATCTGATGGTAGAAAGCACACTCATCTGTGGCTAGAAGCCCCTTCTTGGGCAGGACAAAAGACTAGAGCTGATGAGAAGATGCGATCGACATGACAAACATAGAGAAGGGACCAAAATGTAGTAATCTAACCTCGGGGCAAAAAATACAATAACCAGAAAATATAAGGGTCACAATGCAATAACTAGAAAATACCAGGGTCAGAGTATAATTATCAAAAAATCTCAGGGTCAGAATGAAATAACCAGCAAACCAAGAATACGTAGCAAGCACACCACCAAAGCTGAGAACCAGATCCAAAGCCGAACCAGAGAGCAAACCCGAAGACGAGGGCCAGAGGTGGTTTGCGACTTGTCTAAGACAGAGTACAACAGCAATCGCGAACTAGAAACAAAAAATCGCGAGTCTGATGATGGTCAGAATTACATCGCAACAGTCGCGATGGAGAAGACAGAGATGTGAAATCTCAGGTCGCACAACGATTGTGACTTTTGTTAGGGTTTTCAGAGCTAGAAACCAGATGGGTCGACCACGAAGGAGAGCCAGAGAGAGAAGACGAGCTGTGAGGAGCCGATGACTAGATGGGTCGAACCGTTGGATGGGTGCGACTACCAAATAGCACAAACAGAGAGGAAATCCGGATGGGTTGACTGAGATGAGGCACAATCACGAACAAGAGAGCAATGGAGACAGCTCTAGGGTTTTGGATCAGAGAACGGCTCTGATACCATGTAAGTTTCTGAAGAATTTCTGTATATTAAATTGTGTGATTTGTTTACAAAGAGTGCATCAATTATATAGCCCTAATCTATGACAGAAAAAGGAAATACAAAGAAAAGAAAATTTCCTAATTCCTAATATACAATATATACAATATGTATTCTCACAATGTCTACCATAGAAGATAGGGTTGCTAAAGCATCAGTGAACCTGTTGTTCTCTCTTAATAGTGAGTGAATGTCAACTTTTCAAATTAGAATCAGAATATCCAGGGTTTGATGGTAAACCTTCATATTCTCTTCTTTGACTTTCCAGTCTCCGTTTGCTTGAGAAACAACCAAGTTCGAGTCCCTGATGACATCCAATCTTATTGTCCCTAGTTCTAGGGTGGCTTCTAAACCAGCAATACACGTTTCATATTCTACTTCATTGTTGGACACCTTGAACCGGAGTTTGAAGGCTAAAGGTATATTGGAGTCGTCGGGTGCTATCAGCAACACACCTATCCCATAGCCGTACTGATTGGATTCTCTATCAAAGTACATCGTCCAAGTTTTTTCTTCGACTTGCAGAATGTCTTTATCTAGGAACAAGTATTCCACTGCCTTATCTCCTCCTACCAGGTGGTCTGCCAGGAACTCCGCTACAGCTCTTCCTTTAACCGACTTGCGAGTGACATACTTGAGGTCAAATTCAGAGAGAAAAAGCACCCAACGAGCCAGCCTGCCCATAAGCGCCGGTTTCTCAAAGAGATATTTGATTGGATCCAATCTCGAAACCAGGATTACAGAATGAACTAACAAGTAGTGCCTCAACTTCCTGGTAGCCCATACCAAGGCTAGGCAAGCTTTCTCCAAAGGAGTGTACCAGGTCTCGTAGTCTAACATTTTCTTACTCAAGTAGTAGATGACTTTCTCCACCCTATCTTCAGATTCCTGAGCGAGCATGCATCCCATGGTCGCATCTGTTATTGAAAAGTATAGAATCAAAGGCTTTCCCGGCTTTGGTGGCAACAACACATGCAGATTCTGGAGATACTGCTTAACCTGTTCAAAGGCAAACTAACATCGATAATCCTATCGGAATTTCTTCCCTTTTTTGAGGAGACCAAATAGTGGTTCACAAGTCAAGGTTAATTTAGAAATAAACCGCTTATGAATTGCACTTGACCCAGAAAGCCACGCATCTCCTTTTCGGTCCTTGGTGGTGGCATTTCTAAGATGGTCTTGATTTTGGAAGGATCTACTTCAATTCCCCTCTGTGTGATCAGAAAGCCCAATATTTCCCCTGCCGTTATGCCGAAGGTGCATTTCTGTGGGTTTAACCTAAATCTGTATTCCTTGATCCATTGAAAGAATTTCTCATACGCAGTGCAGTGGCCCTCTCATTCTTTGGATTTGATAATCATGTCGTCTACGTACACCTCAACCTCTTTGTGGATCATGTAATACAGAATAGTGGCCGCAGCCCTCTGATAGGTAGCTCTAGCATTTTTCAACACAAACGGCATAACCCAATAGCAGTAGGTAGCCTACGGCATAGTGAATAAAGTCTTCTCTCTATCCTAGGGTGCCATCAGAATCTAGTTATACCCGGAAAATCCATCCATAAATGATAGCAATGCATGGCCCACAGTGAAATCCATTAATTCATCAATATGTGGCAGAGGAAAGTCACCCTTCGGACTGGCTTTGTTCAAGTCCCGGAAGTCTACACACACCCGAATTCTACCATCCTTCTTCGGCATTGGGACGATATTGGCCAACCAGGTCAGATACTCGGATACTAACAAGAATCCTGCATCAATTTACTTGGTGACCTCTTATTTGATTTTCAGCACCCAATTCGGATGAATTCTACGTAGCTTCTGTTTGACTTGTCAGGCCTTGGGGTCAAAAGGGATCCGGTGCTGTACAATCTCAAGATCGATTCCAAGCATATCTTCGTAGGACCACGCGAAAACATCTTTGAAATCTTTTAATAAAGTAATTAAACGCTCGCGCTCCTCCGAAGACAACATGGACCCGATCTGGACCAGGCGCGGATCCTTATCAGTACCTACATTAATGGCAATGATTCATCAGTACAAGGTTTAACAAACCTCTCATCTCGATTAATCAAGTTTTTCAAAGTCAGAGGAATTTCTTCCCCTTCATTTTCATTAAAATCTTGAAAATCTTGGTTAATACAATAAACCAATGGCACAGAAAAGTACACAAAATCTATAGAGTTCTCATTCAAAAGGTCTAGATCTTCGGTTTCAGACTCAAAAGAAAAGTTGAATGAAGACCTAGACAGGACTTTGGTATCCAAGTTACCACCACCCAGAAATACCAGACTCAGACTTAGAAGAACTTGAACTTGATCCCGACCCCACAGACTCAGTAGAATCAGATTCTAGCTCATCACCCGATTCAGAACTAGACAGATAGCCTTCCTCTAGCTGCCAAGTAAGAGATGGTGCCCCTGATGCATCCAGAATGTCATTGGTTGGGTTCACACCCGGTTCTTCCCCGATCATAGAGATAGTAAAGTTATCCCCCAAGCTCTTTAGGTCGGCCACAGGATCTGTCAGGAGACTAGCCAGTGCTACCCCTACTCCTAGTTCGCTGTCATCTGAGTCACTTTCCATGCCATGTTCAGTTTTGATGATTGGTTCAGCCTTTTCCTTATCATCACTGTCCTGCAACTATAGATTGAAGAAGATCTCGAACCCAAGAACATGTTGCTTTGAGAAATTCACCCAAGGCTTGGGAAAGCCACAAAAAGGGAAGTCTTCTTCCTCTTGAATGAAATGGCCATTCATTGTCCCCTGGATTGGCCTGTGGATGAGTTCATAACGTTTCCCAGCTTGTGTAGCTCGGCTTTTTCGCACCCTTCTTTCGAAAGAACGAGAGAAGCCCTACTGTTCGAACTCTCATAGTTCTGAATCTAATATCACAAGTGCAATGTAAAATTGATAAACACCAAAGAGGCCAAATCTAGCAAATCTTTCAGAAAATCGATTCTGAATCAAATTGCCAAAAAATGGACTACTTACCAAATACAGAGTTGCCACCTAAATATTTTTGAAAAATTTAGGAAACCCATGACTCGTGCCAAAGGCCACGTGTCCGTCATCACCAAGATTGTCTCGGCTCAGAAACTTAGCTACGAGAGGGAAAAGTCATGAATACATTTGAGCACCCCCGTTCGCCCGATCAGAGATCGACCTCTACTAATCATGATATGATTTTTATCAACATTATATGCTCTTGTTTCGGTTTATTAGGCTAGCATTTACTATGTGATGTGCGCACACAAGGTATAGACTAGTTTGCTCGAATTGGAATGATTCAATTTCATGTTTGTTTTTCGAAAATGGTTTGATTTTGCCACTTAACAAAGTAGGTTTAAAGTTTGTGAATTTGCCACTTGACAAAGTAGGCTTAAAGTTTGTGAAATTGCCACTTGACAAAGTAGGCTTAAAGTTGGTGAATTTGCCACTTGACAAAGTGGGCTTAAACGTACATTCATTGAATCATTCCAATTCAAACAACAAGCTTTCATCCACAGGCACTTAAACAGTTTAACAAGTAAGCACTTAGCCTCATGGCAAGCATGCTAGTCATGGCAGTCACTCACACTCATGCGAGTATGCTAAAGCACTAAAAACTCACCTAGTACTCCAAGCTAAGATAAAACAAAAGAGTTAGAAAAATATGCATAATACCTAACTATACAAGATGGCTAATGCAACGCATAGAACAATGCAACTAAAATAGGCTCGGCTACTTAACATGTTATTTGCAACAATTTCATAGCATTCATTTAAACACGTATTCAATCCAGGTAATAAATGACAATGCAAGTTTCAATGATGAACCGAGCCTCAATGTATGCAAGACAAATAAATGGATGAAAACATTCGATATGCTAATTGAAACGTAATGCCCCTAATCTAACCATCAAAAGCTGATAAATAAAAAGGAGAAAGATGTGGGGTTGGAAGACATACACATTATTTACAACATTGATGCCCTCGAGCATGAGAGTCCGAATGAATAAACTAGCTAAGCTAGACTACTTAACTAATTATTACAAAACCGAATGAAATAAATTTACTAACTATTTTAAGCTAATTAAATATTACTACAAATAACTAACTAATTAATTACGTACAAGAAATTAACTAATTACAACAATGAAATACTATGCTAAACTAGCTATTCCACCTCGGAAAATGAGGAACGCACAAGGATGCAAGGTTTTCCACCTAAGAACAGCCACTGTCTTGCTGTTGTATGCCTCTGTTGCACAACACTTACACTGTTTTCCTTCTCCAGATCAACTCTGCTCTGTTGCCGAAGCACACTACTAATTTTTCACTAGTGGCCGGTAAGCCAGAAGTGGTGGCCAGCTAACCTCCAATAAGGGGTTGTCGTCTAACACTGATGGCCTGCTGGCCAGAAACAGTGGCCGGCCGACCACTGATGATGCACTATTTCTTGCTGTAACAGAGAGCAAATAGAGCAAAGATAGGGTATTCTCACAGGTTGTTTATACTATATATCCCTCCGTATCATCAAAACAAGCTCAAATGAGTGATACACTTGGTTTAAAGACCATCAATCAAGCAATTTCATTGCATGATGGCTAAAGAACCAAGGTGTACAAGTTTAATCAATGCATAAACAAGACTCGCAACCTTCACCCCATCATGCATGATCAAGGGCAATGGTGACCTAGGAAACTTGTCACATTTCATCACTTTGAGTATGAAATGTCCCAATTTCCCTTGTGTTCAATTAACGTCCGATTGAACACACCAAAACACAGCCAATTTCTTATCTTTGCACAATTTTAGTTTCAACTTTTATGTACTCATTTTAATTACCCTTCCATTCTTTATCCAATTAAGTCCATTGGTGAGTTAAGTCTTCTAAAAGGGAAGGAAGTGTCAAATAAGGGGTAGTTTAAGGTAAGAGAGAGGTATTATGCGTTGATAATGAACCCCCAAAAGAGGATTAAACCATTAAGCACGAACCTCAATCTCAAGCTTAAACAATCCTAAGGTTGAAACAACCCTCAAAGCAAACAAAGAGTCAAGAAATGAGGGAGGTTGCAGAGATTATGCTTGCTAAAATTAAGTGAGAAAAGCATTAAAACAATGCAATCAACTCAAACAAGTGGTGTCTAAAGGCCTAAAACACCAAGCTTGTGAGGACACTTACACTAGAAGGATGTAAAACAAGACTCAAATGCAACAACCAGCCAAAAACAGAGGCAAAATAGTCTAAAATACAGCCTAAAATATGTTGGAATTAAGCTACAAAAGGCTAGAAAAATTAGCTAACACATAGGGTTAACTAGGTTAGCAAACAAGACACAAGGAGGGGAGGCTAACCCCTCTAAATTTGGACTTCAAAACATGATTTTTACCACTGAAAATACTCTGAAATTTAGTGTTCAAAAGCCCAAAAAAAAAAAAATGGTTTGAAAGTGGGAAACAAAGGTGAAAAAGCCGTACAAACAATGAAGAAAGAAATGTGAACCACCCCTACCTTTAAATGGCCTAAAACCACCAATTTCAGCCCATAAAAATAAAATTTTTAAAACCCAAAAAACAGCTCAAAATCAGTGGGAAAAGATAACGAAAACAAGTATGGAAAGTAAGTTAAAAGGCAAGTATTAAACCACTTGAAGAAAAGATCAATTTTAGCCAACAATTCAAGCCAAAACCAACTTCAAGAGCTCCAAGAAGGCCTCAAGGAACCTTAGTCCAAAGGTGATCAACTTTGATTAAGGAGGTGTAGGCAAAAGTGTAGTGTATGTAGGCTAATGTGCACAAATTTGCAAGAGAGAGAGAGAGAAATGTAGAGAGAGAGAGAGAGATTATTTTTGCTCCAGAAATTCTAACCCTCAAAAATAGGGAAAGAGACCCCCTATATGTAGAAAAACATGCATTTAGCTGAGATATATCCCTCCATACATGTGTAGGGAGATACAGCCAATTGTGCTAACAGCTGGCACAGCTGTCAACAAAATATTTGGAAAAAAGATACTAATGGCCGGTAGGCCACACCATTGGCCGGCAAGGCACAATGGTGGCTGGCAGCCCACCAGAGGAGGCCTGCAGGTCCCAGGGTCTTGAGGTTTGAAGCACTAGGGTTTTGGTCCAAAATAAGGCATAGAATGGATAGGGTTTAAAGGCTCAAAGCCAGGACATTCTGTCGAGGACTTCGAGCACTAAAACGAGCACATGCATTCATAATCATCAAATGGATAAGAGATGATGTCCAAGTCTTGAGGACGGTAAAAAATGGGGTGTGTACAACTTGTTTGGCCTTGGTTCTACCTCTCATTTCTTCCCTCTTTCTGATCCAGTCCTCTTTGGTGGGTACATAGCCCAGTCCAAAGGCATGTGGGTTGTGTGGCACATCTACCAGTGCTGCAACACCTTTCCGACCACTCCTTTCGAGCCCCATTCCTGGAACATGCTCCGGTTTGTTCATGAAATAGATAGACTGGGCATTGACGTACATGCCTTCGTCTGCGACTAGAATGGTTTGTACTACCCGAGCTCTAGCCAGAGTGAATCCCCAGAGAAATACATCTTCTTCGCCATGGTTGATCTCTAGTACTGGCGTAGTTATCTCTGGCAGCGAATGGATGGATGAATTCCCAAAAACAATCGCCACTCCTCTCCCATGAGGGTACTTCAACATCTGATGGAGAGTGGAAGAGACAGCCTTCACATGGTGCAACCAAAGCCTCCTTAACAGCAAATTGAAGGTAGCCGGCACATCCAAGACATGAAACTCGACCTCTTGCTCAGTTGGGCCCACCTGAACTCTGACTTGCACTGTGCCCATAACCTCTCTACTTGTGTTATCATATGCCCGTATTATTTGGGCTATGGGAACAAAGTCCGCTGGTTTGAGGCCAATTGCATAGGCGGTACGGGAAGAATAGACATTAATGGCCGAACTGGTATCTACCAACACCACCGATACCTATTTCTCTCTGTACTCCACAAATATATACAAAAGTTTGTTGTAAGTCGAGCCCTCCGGAGGCAACTCTTTGTCAGAGAAGGTAAGTGTTGGCCTGGTACCACTTAGAAAGACCAAACCCACCAACTGCTCGAGTGTGGTGTCAATGGACAATTTAGCCTTGTCCATTGTTGACAACACTGCCTGTCGGTGTACTCGTGAGGCCATGAGAAGACCCCAGATGGAGATGTCAGCTTGAATTTTCTTGAGTTGTTTCAACACTGCCTCTTCTTCTAGTTGTTTCTTCTTCTGTTTCTTGGCCTCTTTGTCCTTTCCAGATGCATCTACTTGATCCAGGTGCAGCTGCTTAAAATACCGCCCACTCCTTGTCAAATGGTCTATTTCTTCAGCATACCACATATTGTCCGGAATACAATTTCCCTAGTTTTCATTGGTGTGGGCCAGATGCAGATCATTGTCGCCCCACCATTCGCCCTCAATGGCCAACAAATAGTTGTCTAGCTCTGTTTGTATCTCCTTTACATCATAAGTATCCCCCACAGGGTGTTGTGAATTTATAGCTTCCTAACTGTCTTCAATCCTTTCTCATTCAAACTGCTTCAGTGCAGAATCCTGTTCGGTATCCACAGTGTTCACAGCACCCACTTCTTGGGTTTAGTTTTCCACGTCAATGTTCTCTGGCAGCTTTCATTTCTCATCAATCCTTCCGACTACTATAACTATCTCTACTTCCTTTCCTTCTAGTTTCATTCTAGTTTTTTCTTCCTTGCCTGGCTCGTCACTCAGCCATCCAGTGTTGTCAGATGATCCATCCAGGTCGAACTACCCGATCTGCACATCTCTTTGATCTTACTTATCAAAGAACTGCAGGTTGTCCAAATCCTGTTTGAGATCTACCAAATCATCCGACCCTTGGCTTGGGCCATCTTCCCTGACCACATTGATGTCTACCAAAGTTGGTAGCACCAATTCGGGCTTGATTTGACCAGTTAACACAATGTAGCAACTTGGATCATACACCCTATCAGATAAGTCCTCAAGACACTTTGGCAGCAGGCTAGTACCTTCCTCCAAGGTCGATTCCCCTTCCATAGCAAGTCTTATCACCATAGGCTTGGGTTGAGGGTTGGATATGTCCATCATACACAGATATGCGCCTTCAAGAATGAACAATGTCAGTTTTGGTACGTGGGAGAGAGTAATAAGAGGTGGCCAGTGTATGGATCAGGTTGAGATTTTGAGGTGGGGGGACTTGATTATGAGCTGGGAGTGGAGTTGTGGTTACGTTTGGTTTCTAAGGTGGAGCGATCACCTTGTTGTCAATGAGATCCTGAATCTCATGATGCAATCGAAAGCACTGGTCGGTATCATGACCATGTTGTTGGTGAAATACGCAATACTTTGCGGGGTTGTGTTTGGGTGGGAGAGGATCAGGAAGTAGGTGAGGTTCTAAGGGTTTGAGGTGCCCTTTCTTGACTCGCACTTTCATGGCTTGAGAAAGAGTCATGTACAATTGGTTAAAAGTCCTCTGGGATCGGGTAGGGTTAGACGACGTTCGTGAGCTTGTGTTGGCAAATGGGTCAGCAGTCCTGGTTGTGGTGACAACACTTAAATCTGATGGCCTCGCAGCTGCGCTATCACCGGTAGCATTGGACCTACGAACAAACAGCCTTTTCGCATGCTCCTTCTCATCTGTAATAAGCCCCTGTTTCATGGCGTCTTCGATCTACACTCCCACTTCATGGAGTTCTATATATGTGAACAGAGGTAGGACAATCATCTTTTGCAGTAGCTTGCCATGCAGATTCTGGAAGACCATCCTGATCTGGTCTTTCTCAGAATTCCTCGTTGTCATCATCGAGGCTTTAGCTCTCCATCTTGTGACAAATTCAGAGAAACCCTCCTTTGGCTCTTGGCATGTTGCCTTGAGATCACAAGTTGTGACCTTGATTTGAGTATTGTAAGAATACTGTGCAATGAAAGCCTCGGCCATCTCCTCCCAATTCTATTTGACAGAGTCTTTCAACTTAGCATACCAAATGGTCGTTATACCAGACATGGTGCGACCAAAGAGAGACAGCTTCTATAGTCAAGTTAAGCCCATTGGCTACAAGATATCTGAAAACAGATACAAGTGGACCATTGGATCACCAGAGCCGTCGAATCGATCAATGTGTGGTATTTTAAACCGATCAGGTAATGTAACTGCAGAATCAATATACTCGTCCTCTATATCCAGGATGAAGTTAACCCCTTGTGCTCTCTTGAATAGCTTTTCTAGTTTATTGACCTTGAGTGCAGTTGGGTCAACCTCAAACTTGAATGGAGCCTCGATCTGATAAATAAGGGTTTTGGAGGCTTGTGCTGGAATTGGCTCTGCTGGATTGCCCTGGTTTTCTTGGACATTGGCAGTATGAGCAGTGGCTCCAGGTGCTGGGATACCCGTGGTAGGTGCATGGGATGCAAAGGCTGCAGCCGATTGTGGTTGCTGTTGTTGTAGCCTGGTTATAACTTCGACTTGACGGGCTATGACCTCAGCCTGGCGGGCCACATCCTGCTCTAGGGTCTCAACTGTCTGTTGTAGATGGTGTATCAGTTCTTTCACACTGACTGCGGGATACTGTGCCATTGGAATAGGTGTTTGATCTCATACTGGGCTAGAAGTAGATGACTATTTCCGAACCGAACTAGACATAGGTGAGTTGAGGGATGACAGCTGTAAAAACTGAACTGGTGAATTCTGCCTAATTCTTCTCCGTCTTGTAACTGGTGGGAGTGAGGTAAACACGGGTTGTCCCCGAATAAGATCCCTGGCTTTACAAAGTCTTCTCACTTAGGTCTAGAGTACTTGGGGATATCCGAACTTTCTGAAGCTATGGTTTTAAACTACCTAGCAAAAGAAATAAAGTAAAAGAGCAGTAATCAGAAACCGTATAGCACCTCAGCTAAGATGTTATTAACACCGACATGATCAAAACTATAGGACTGTACTCTACACTAAATTTTGCCCCCAAAACAAATACCAAATTTGCAACTGCTATGCACATTCCTGTACAATTTCACTGTAAAGCACATACCAATTAAGAGAGAGCCAAAACACCCCTATGAGGGGGTAGGGTTACCCTGCCCTAATTTTTTCATGAACTAAGTTTCACTATTTCCAACAAGCGGTTTCACGCAATCCTGCATTTTGGGCAAGCATCCTGTCCTAGTTTGGATAAGTCACTATGGCTTTACTACATGCAGCTACGCTAATGGTCAAAAGGGTACCTCAACAAGATTACCTAATATACCTCTTACACCTAACACTGAGAAGTGAAAAGAGAATCAAACGGTACAGTGGTAGCCTAGATCCAAGAATTGTGTTCCCATCATGACAGAGCCCACGACCGGTCAGCCTTTTGACAAGCTTTTAGGCAAGCCCCCGGCAAACCGTCTAGGAATAGCAGAAGGTAAACACAGTGACTTAAGCTCACCAATGCAAATGCAATGCAAAGAACATATAAGTATAGATAAAATTTCACATCATGAAGTTCCAGTCAAGTTCTCTAAATTTCCCAGCAAAGTGGCTAGAAACTGTAGTAGATAGATAAACACAAAAGAGTCCAAATCTGGTAAATCTTTTGGAAAAACAATTTTGAATCAAAATGCCAAAACTGGACTGCTTTGCCAGATATAGAGTCGCTACCTAAATATTTTTGAAAAATTTAGGAAACCCATAACTCGTCGAATGCAGAGGTGATTAGAGATGAAAACGAGTATGCTAGATATAGTGTTTTGCTATTGGAATGCCTCTGTTGCACAGTTAGAAAATTGCACATGTTTTCCACCTCAGCCTTTGCTCTACTAAAAAAAGGACACTGGCCAGAAAAAGTGGCCGGCAACCCAGAAGTAGTGGTCGACCCCATAGTAAAAGTGGGTTGCCGTCCACTAAAAGTGGCATGCCGGCCACTAATGTTGTTTCTTCCTTGCAGCAATAGAGGACAAACAGAGCGTAAACTAGAGTATTCTCAGGGGATGTTTGTCCACCTTGCCTCTTCTTATCAACAAATAGGTCAAAGGAGGGGTAGGTTTGATTCGCAAATCATCAATCAATGCAATTTCATTGCATGATGACTTATGAATCAAGGGACATAATTTCAATAAATGCACAATAAAATACCAATCATGGGTTGATAAAGGGAAGTGGTTGACCTTGAAAACTTGAATCATTTCATCACTAACAAGTATGAAATGACCCCCAAGCCTCCATATGTTCAATTAACGTCCGATTGAACACAAAATTAGCTTATTATCTTGCATCACTTTTAGTCTCAATTTTATTACTTCATTTAATTACCATCCATTCATTAGTTCATTGAGTCCAATAATAAGTAAGTCCTCCAATGGAAAGGAGCAGCAAACATAGAGTTGTTTTAGGCATGAGAGAAATGTCATGCCATTGGTAATAAACCCCCAAAGGGATAAACCATTAAGCACAACAACCTCAATCTCAAGCTTAAACAAGCAATTAGTTTGAAACAACTTTCAAAACAAAGAAAAAGCCAAGAAATGAGGAAGGTTGCAGAGGTGATTAAAGATGAAAACAAGTATGAAAAATAAGAAATAAACACTATCAACTCAAATAGGTTGGTGGCTAAGGCCTAAACCACCAAGTCTATGAGGACCATTACACTACAAGCATGCTATACAAAACTCAAATGCAATGAACAATTAAAAACGGTCCTAAAACAATCCTAAAACAGTCCAAAAAAGTGCTGGAATGAAGATAAAAAAAAGCTAAAACAATAAGCTAAAATATTGAAGAATTAATACTAGCACACAAGCACAAGGAGGGGAGGCTAACCCCTTCACTTTTGGGACTTCAGAACATGATTTTTGCCTCTAAAAAACGTCTGAAAAAATTAGTGGTAAAAATCTAAAAAAAGGATGATGAGAAGGTAGGAAACACAAGGGCAAAGGCCTTAGAAACAAGGTTCAAAAAAGCCCTTTACCTTTAATGGCCTTAAACCACAAGTTTTAACCCAAAAATACAGGTAATAAACAACTTAAAATAGCAAGAAAATATGGAAAACAAGTGATGTAGAGATGGTATAAAAAGTACTAGAAGGTATACCTCTTGAAGAGGAATGAATCCTTGAGTCACAAACCACCAATTTCACACTCTCAAGTACCTGAAGAGCTAAAATTCAAGCCCAAGTCACCTCAGCAAGGAACTCTCTAGGTTTGGTTTAGAGTGTTTGAGCAAAGGCTATGTAAGTTGCAAGAGAGAGAGAATTTTGCTCAGCCAAAAATATTTTCTCACCCCTAAATTTTTCCAACCTTAAAAGCAAGAGGGGAGGTCCTCTATATATAGAAAACCTTGAAAATATCTATATACATACAATTGAAATAGTACATGCACATAGGGGAACAACTAGCAGAAAATATCTGTGTTTTTCGGCCGACAAGCCACACTCGTGGACGGCAGGTCACTGGAGGCATAGGCCTAAAAAACCACTGTTTTGGTCCAAAACAAGGCACAGGGGTTAAAGGTTCAAAATTGAGGTTTCCTGTTAAAGAAGTCAAGCATTCGGCGAGTGTACACATTCATCATCGAGTGATCAATTAGTGGCGCCCAAGTCTTAATGGCCGTCAAAAATGGGGTGTCTATGCATACGCACATACCATAGAACTTCTAGATGGTATAGATACAGATAGCAAATAATTCATAGGTTCTAGTGGTCTAGTCAATTTTCGGGAAAAAGCATGGCATACAAAAGAATGTGTAGAACCAGAATCTATTAGCACATATGCATTTTGAGAACAAATAGGGAGTATACTTGATACCACAGCTTCGGTGTTCTGCACATCACCAGGCACTAGTGTGAAAACTTGGCCTTCTCTTAGGTTTTCTCTCCTATTATTAGTTCTTGTATTTGTTCTAGCTGTAGAAGCGAAGCCGGCTGAACTTGCTGCAAGACAGTTGGCATTATTAGACCCAAGTGGGTAATCTTTCTCTACGTGGCCAGTCTTGGCGCATCGGAAACAAGCATCGAAGGCATGGTAACATACACCTTTATGTTTCCTACCACATTCAGAATAAACTGGTATAGACCCATTGCTCTGACTTAAGCTACTTGTAGACCTTGAGTTTTTCTTTTTGTTTACAAAAGAACAACCCTTTCTGAAACCGTACCCAGACCTTTTACCCCTCCATTCTGTTGTTGGCATTTTAGCTTGTTTCTTTGTTGCCAGATTGACTTCTAGAAACAATGCTCTGTCAAGTACATCCACGTATGTAGGTAGCTTTAAGACACCTACCCGATCAAATACATCTAAATCCAATCCACCCTCAAATTTTTAAACTTTCTTGTAGTCTATATCCACCATATAGGGAGCAAACCGAGCCAGTTCAGTGAATTTAGCCTCATACTCAGCTACAAACATGTTGCCTTGCTTGAGTTCTTGGAATTCAGAAACCTTTCGGTCTCGAAAGCACTGAGAGAAGTACTTATCATAGAAGATCTCATTGAATTGAGCCCATGAAATGGTTCCATTATTATTTCAGATCAGTAACCACGATCTTTGAGCTTCATCTTTTAGAGTATAGGTGGCCAAGAGATCCTTCTGAGTCTCAGAACAGGAAAACACTTCAAATAATTTTTCTATCTTAAGTAACCATATTTCTGCCTTTAGTGGTTTAATACCACCCAAGAAAGTCGGCGGTTTCATCTTCATGAACTTCTGGGTTAGATTTATGATGTCATTGTTATCCAATTTAGCTTGGACCGAAGGAGGCAGAGGTTGTTGTCTTTGTTACTGTCTCATAGATTCAGTTAGGGCTTTGAGCATTTGTTCTATTCGGCTAATGCGAGCCTTTGAGGATTCAACTGTACCGTCACTTCTTGTATTTTCCATTTTCTATAGGTAAACAGAACACTTATAAACACAAGCAAATAGTTCTTTTCATAGTGTTCAGAGTATTCAGTTCCAGTTCATTCATTTCAATTTCATATATTCATGTCCAGATTCAGTTTTCACATTTACAGAAATAAATACACACCCACACATGCAGATGAAATGTCCCTAATTCTCTTATAGGACATCTTATAGCTCATATGGACTTGTGCGAGCGGTATAACTTGATACCACTCTGTCACAACCTAAACCCGCCCCTATAGGTTTAGCATCGCAACCGGCCAGTAGTCCTTGGATTACCAAAGGCCTTTGAACAAATCATGACATAATAAGGGGCTGCGGAAGCAAATATATAAAAACATTCATAGTCCATTGTGCTGTGCTGACTTACATGAGACAGAATTTCAAAAAATTTATATACATACATGTGACGTCATAATACAGTAGTCTTACATCACTCGCTGATACAGATAAAACAAAAGAGGGACTTAATCCAAAGTACAGATAAAAAGAAACTTGTTTATATACCAAAAGAAACCAAGTCTTATACAACCACAAGACATGACCACACGACTCTATCTGAAACCTCCTCAGGAGGCACAAAGGGTGGCCGACAAAACAACAATCCAAGCGATCAACTCTAAACCTAGTCACACGTCTGGTCACTGTAGCTCGACTTTTTCGTGCCCCCTTTCGGAAGGTCGAATATAAGCCCTACAGTTCGGACTCCTGCAGTTCTGAATCTAATCTCACAAATGTAATGTGAAATTGACAAACACCAAATAGTCCAAATCCGATAAATCTATTAAAAAATCAATTTTGAATCAAATTGGCAAAAATGGACTGCTTTACTAGATATAGAGTTGCAACCTAAATATTTTTTGGAAAATCTAGGAAACCCATGACTCATGCCAAAGGCCACGTGTCTGTCATCACCAAAGTTGTCTCGGCTCGGGAACTTAGGTATGAGAGGGGAAGGTCATGAATACATTAGAGCACCCTCGTTCACTCGATCAAAGATCGACCTCTACTAATCATGATATCATTTTTATCAACATTATATGCTCTTATTCCGGTTTATTAGGCTAGCATTTACTATGTGATGCGTGCACACACAAGGTATAGACTAGATTTTCTGAATTGGAACAATTCAATTTTATGTTTGTTTTTCGAAAAGGGTTTGATGTTGCCCTTAACAAAGTGGGCTTAAAGTTTGTGAATTTGCCACTTGACAAAGTGGGCTTAAACGTACATTCATTGAATCATTCCAGTTCAAGCAACAAACCTTCATCTACAGGCACTCAAACAGTTTAACAAGTAAGCACTTAGCCTTATAGCAAGGATGCTAGTCATGACAGTCACTCACACTCATGCAAGTATGCTAAAGCACTAAAAACTCACCTCGTACTCCAAGTTAAGATAAAACAAAAGAGTTAGAAAAATATGCATGATTCCTAACTATACAAGATGGCTAATGCAACATACGCAATAATGCAACTAAAATAGGCTCGACTTCTTAACATGTTATTTGCAACGATTTCATAGCATGCGTTTAAATATGTATTCAATGAGGTACTGAAATGACAATACAGTTAGAATGACGAATCGAGCCTCGGTGCATGCAATACAAATGAATGGATGCAAACATGCGATATGCTAATTGAAACGTGATGCCCCTAATCTAACCACCATAAGCGGATAAATAAAAAGGAGAAAGACGTGGGGTTGGAAGATATACACATTATTACAACATTGATGCCCTCGCGCAGAAGGGTCCGAATGAACAAACTAGCTAAGCTAAACTATTTAACTAATTATTACAAAACTTGAATAAATAAACTAGCTATCTAAGCTAATTAACTATCACAACAATTAAATAATTTAACTAGGCTAAGCTAATTAAATATTAACAACACAAACCAATTTAATTAATCAATCTAAACTAATTAAATAAGTATGAAACAAACTAATTAGCTACAACTAATTAGGTACAACAAATACATGACTAATTGCTAATTAAACTAATTAACCAGTCCGGAAAGCAAATGAGGCCCATGCATGCTCGGTTTCCACCCGAAGAACGTCCACTGTTTGCTCCCGAAAGCCTCTGCTGCACAACCCTTGAACTGGTTTTCCTTTTCCAAATCAACTCTTCTCTGCTTCATAAGCATTCTGCTCAAAATTCACTGGTGGCCTGCCGGCTACCATTAGGGGGTTGCCGTCTAACACTGATGGCCTACCGTCCAGAAACAATGGCCGGCCGGCCACTGATGGTGTACTATTTCTTGCTACAACAAAGAGCAAACAGAGCAAAGAAAGGGTATTCTGACAAGTTGTTTGTACTATGTATCCCTCCTTATCTTCAAAACATCTCAAATGAGTGATACACTTGGTTCAAAAACCATCAATCAAACAATTTCATTGCATGATGGCTAAGAAACCAAGATGTACAAGTTCAATAAATACACAAACAAGACCAAAAACCATCACCCTATCATGCATGATCAAGGGCAATGGAGACCTAGGAAACTTGGCACATTTCATCACTTTGAGTATGAAATGTCCCAATTTTCCTTGTGTTCAATTAACGTCTGATTGAACACATCAAAATATAATCAAATTCTTATCTTTGCACAATTTAGTTTCCATTTTTGTTTACCCATTTTAACTTACCAACCATTCTTTAACCAATTAAGTCCATTGGTGATAAGTCCTCTAACGAGAAGGAAGTGTCAAACAAGGGGTAGTTTAAGGCAAAAGAGAGGCGTCATGCCATTGATAATGAACCCCCAAAAGAGGATTAAACCATTAAGCATAGACTTCAACCTCAAGCTTAAGCTATCCTAAGGTTGAAACAACCCTCAAAGCAAACAAAAAAGGTCAAGAAATGAGGGAGGTTGCAGATATTAATCAGTGCTGAAATTATGTGAGAAAAGCACTAAAACATGCAATCAATTCAAACAAGTGGTGTCTAAAGGCCTAAAACACCAAGCTTGTGAGGACACTTACACTACAAGCATATGATACAAGACTCAAATGTAACAATCAACCAAAAATAGAGTTAAAACAGTCCAAATCAGAGCCTAAAACATGCTGGAATTAAGCTACAAAAGGCTAGAAAATTAAGCTAACACATAGAGCTATCTAAGCTTGCAAACAAGACACAGGTTAATCCTTCTAAATTTAGACTTCAAAACATGATTTTCCTTACTAAAATCACTCTGAAATTCAGTGCTCAAGAGCCCAAAAAAAAGATGGTTTGAAAGTGGGAAACAAAAGTAGAAAGGCTTTACAAACAAGGAATAAAGAAGGGTGAGCCACCCCCTAACCTTACATAGCCTAAAACCACCAATTTCATCCCACAAAAACCGAGTTTTTTAAAACCCAAAACCCGCCCAAAATCAGTGGGAAAAAATAGAAAAACAACTATTCAAAGTAAGGTAAAAAGGCAAGTGTTATACCTTTTGAATCAAAGATCAATTCTAGGCAACAATTCAAGTCAAAACCAACTTCAAGAGCAACAAGAAAGCCTCAAGGAACCTCAATCCAAAGGTGATCAACTTTGATTAAGGAGTTGTAGGCAAAAGTGTAGTGTATGTAGGCTAATGTGCACAAACTTGCAAGAGAGAGAGAAATGTAGAAAGAGAGATAATTTTTGCTCCAAAAATTCCAACCCTCAAAAATGGGGGAGGAGACCCCCTATATATAGAAAAACATGCATTTGGCTGAGATAAATCCCTCCATACATGTGTAGGGAGATACAGCCAATTGTGCCAATAGCTGGCACAGTTGTCAACAAAATATCTGAAGAAAGACACTGATGACCGGTAGGCCACTAATGTGGGCGGCAGGGCACAAGGGTGGCCGATAACCCACCAAAGGAGGCCTGTAGGTCCCAAGGTCATAAGGTTGAAAACACTGAGGTTTTGGTCCAAAACAAGGCATAGAATGGATAGTGTTTAAAGGCTCAAAGACAGGGCATTTTGCCGAGGACTTCGGGCATTAGAACGAGCACATGCTGTCATAATCATCGAGTGCACGAGCGATGACGTCCAAGTCTTGAGGACAGTCAGAAATGGGGTGTCTACAGTTGCCCCTCTTTGACAGAACTTGGAAGTCATGAAATGACGTGAGTGAATGTCAAAGCCCGAAGACGACCCGTTTTGACAAGGCCGAAAAACTTGGACAAACAAACAAACAAGACAAAGAACAATTGGTTGCACCTGCAGGCTGCCTGCGTATCCCTTTGCAAGGAATCAAACCACCGTAGTTCTGGGGCGATGTAAATGATATGCATGCAACGCAGTCTGAAGGTTGGACTTACACACTTTGCAAAGCTGACCATGTTGAAAACTCATGATCATGATAGATGATACAATAAGCAAATAACAAGATGCGATAAACAAGAATGAATACAATAAGCAAGATAACAATATATGAATGAGCAGCTTCAAGCTTAAAACTAACACAGGTTCTTATACAAGAGATAAAACACACTCTAACCTTGTCAAAATAAGAGGTGAGGAAAGAAAACACCACTTAGGGTAGCGTTTCACGCATCTTGAGAAAATAAGAAAACTAATCGGGGTCAGGTTTTACACGTCTCGAGATAAACAACCGCGCTTCGCATGTCCTAAGAAACAACCATTCGAGCGCGTACTTCGTACATCCCGAGGTAAAACCCGCCCAAGGCCACGTTTCACGCATCCTGAGAAACAACCACTCTAGCGCGTACTTCATATGTCCTGAGGTAAAACCTGCCCAGGGCCGCGTTTCACGTGCCCTGAAAAGTAACCACTCGAATACGTACTTCATACGTCCCGAGGTAAAACCTGCCCAGGGCCGCATTTCACACATCCTGAGAAATAACCACTCGGACCCGTACTTCGTACATCCTGAGGTAAAACCCACCCAGGGCTGCGTTTCACGTGTCTTGAGAAACAACCACTCAGACGCGTACTTCGTACGTCCCGAGGTAAAATCTGCCCAGGGTCGCGTTTTATGCATCCTAAGAAACAACCACTCGGGCGCGTACTTCGTACGTCCTGAGGTAAAACCAACCCAGGGCCGTGTTTCACGCGTCTTGAGAAATAACCACTTGCATGTGTACTTCGTACGTCCCAAGGTAAAATAATAAATGGGTGTGCGATAGATGTACAAAAGTGAATGAGTGTGATAGATGCACAAAGTAAATGAGTGCGATAGATGCACAAAGTGAATAAACCGTACATACAATATCGTTTACTTGTGTAAGAAAGAAACTTAACAAGTGCAATACAGTAAGAATCCATGTTCTACACAAGACAAACAACCGAGATACAATGTTAATGGCATGTTCCATGCGAGAAACAAAAGAGGATTTTATGTATGAAACAAAAGCAGAAGCATATTCTATGCATGATTCATAACGGATGCTAGACGCGCGTGTGTAGACGCGCCCCGAGGGCCTCATGCTACTACAGTTCAGACTCAAATGTCACGGTTCTGAATCTAATCCCGCAAAGTGCAATGCGAGACTGATAAATCACCAAAGAGTCCAAATCTGGAAAATCGTTTTGGAAAACTGATTTTTAAGAAAGAAGTGTCAAACATGGACTGCTTCGCCAGATACAGAGTCGCCACCTACATATTTTGTTTTGGGGGAATTTAGGAATCCCTGACTCGTTGCCTAAGGCCACGTGTTCGTCATCACCAAAGTTGCCTCGGCTCAGGAACTTGGGTACGATTGGGGAAGGTCATCTATGAGCACCCCCGCTCGCCCGATCCGAAGATCGGCCTATACTAAGCAAGATATCTTGTTTTTGAAAACACATGTGTTCTTATTTCGGTTATTAGCTAGAATTATTATGTGATGCGCACAACACACAAGTATAGACTAGATCACCTAAGTTGGAACAAATCATCTCATGTTTGTTTTTTTGAAAATGGTTTGAAGGTGCTACTCGCAAGTAGGGTAAGACGTGGATTTGCCACCCTCAAGTGGGCTTATAAAACATGATTTTGCCACAATCAAGTGGGCTTAAAACTCTCATTTCAATGAATTGTTCCAATTCAAGTAATCTAACCTTCACCCACAGGCATTCAAGCAGTTATATCATATAAGCAGTTAGCCTCATGGCAAGCATGCTTTCATGGCGGCATTCACACTCATGCAAGATGCTAAAACATAAAAGCTTACCTAGTACTCCGAGCCAAAACAATAGCTAGTTAGTAATCAATGCATGATCCTAGCTATGTTAAGATGCCTAATGCAACACATGCAAAATGCAACTGGAATAGGCTCGGCTATCTAAGAATGGCATGTGAAGTGCGACAATTCGATACACGTATTCAAGTTGGAATTGAAATACTATGCAGTTAGTATGATGCGCCGAGCCCGGTGCATGCAATACAGATGAATGGATGTAAACATGCGAGCATAGGAATGCTAATTGAAACATGACCTAAAACTAACCACTGAAAGCAGGTAAGTAAAAGGGAGAAAGACGTGGGGTTGGAAAACATTCACACACTCATGCACACTTATTACAAAATTTTCCCTCTCGACGGAGGGTCCGGATAAATAATACAAACCGAATAAATAATCAACTACCCTAGCTAATTAAATATTACAAAACCCTTAACTAATTTAAACAAGTTAACTAAGCTATGAAACTAAAGAGGCCGCCACAACTCCACCTCGGAATGATTGAATGATGCATGCTTGATAGCCTCGCTCGGAAACCTATCATCATGCTTCTGTTGCCTCTGTTTGCACTACTCTGCACCTCTGAAGACTGCACAAGTCTCAAGGATGCTCCTGAACCACTCCCTGAGCACTGTGGGATGTCACCGGCCGAAAGGCAAGGCCACCAGCCAAGTGGAACTGGTCATCAACCATTTGTGGGGATCTCGGCCAACAATTCATAGCCGGTCGACACTAAAGATGGCCGACCGACCATCTCTTCCTGTAGAATCCTATTTTTGCTGCAATAGAGGACAGACAGAGCATGGCAATGCATTTTCAAGGCAATGTTTGCACTATCACCCTCCTTATCATGTTTAAGACTCAAAGGAGTATGGTTCTCGACCCTCAGGCCATCAATCACTCATTTCAACGCATGATGGCCAAAGGAGCCAAGTGTGCAAATTAATGTACAATGAATGCACAAAACATATGAATGCCTCACACTCTATCATGTTGGATCAAGAGCGTCGGCGACCAAGGATTGAGGCATGTTTCATCACTTCAAGTACGAAACGTCCCTTGATCCTTGTGTTTGGTATGACACCCCAAACCAAACACAATGCTATGCAAGTGTACCAAATACAATGCAAAACATGTAACCAATGTAATGCAACATGTGCAATGCAACCCAATGTAATCAACCTAAGCATGCAAGTTAAGTCAATGTAACATGAGCATGACCAATGCAATGCGATGTAACCTAAAATGCATCAGAACATGCAAGAATATGTGACAACATATCAAGCACATGACAAAATACAAGCTAACAAGCATGCAAGATGTGACTTAAGCATGTAAATATGCAAGGCATGTAACAACATGTGAAGCAAGCATATTTAGACCAATATAATACATGCATGACGAACTTAACAAAGTGACAAAAGCATGCAAGCATACAATGCAATAGGCATGCAACAACAATACCAATGATAAGCATGCAACAACATGCAATAGGCCAAGTATGCAACAACATGCAAGGCAAGCATGCAACAACATACGGGAGTGGTCTTAAGCCAAAATGGACTACTCTCAAATAAGCCCAAATCAGTGGCCAAGACGCAATGGAAATGAGGACAAATGCACATACAAACATGCATGCCAATTGGCCTAAAGACTAAGGCATGAAAGGCAACTTTCAAGAACACTTAAAAGAAGACAAACATGGACATTAGATCAACATGTTAAGCTCTGAAAACATGTAAGGGGTGATGCCAAAACAAATAAACCATGCAAGTAAGGCGTGCAATGAAGCCCAAAACTTGAGACTAGCCAAGGGGTTCAAACCATGGCCACATGAGGCAAGCCCCAAAGGGCCAAGGGGACCAAAATCAGAGCTTAAGCATGTCACAACATGGCTAAAAGCTTCATGAAGTTAAGCCAAAACATGCAAGCATGGTAGTCTAAATGCTAGATACATGTGAAGACAAATAATGGGATTACTAGACAAGTATATGATGCATGCAAGAGACCACTAAACCAACTCAAAACAGAGGTATAAAATGACAAAATAACACTAAATACCTACTGAAATGGTGCTAAAACAAACTAAGCATACATGCTATCATACTAAGCCATTAACACAAGCATATGAGACACAAGAAGAGGGGGAGTGTCCCTCTCTTTCTCGGGACCTTAAAACATCATCCCCACCACTGAAATCCAGAGGGATTTCAGTGGTGAGAAGGCCAAAACAAGGTGATCCCGAAGCTCACAAAAGAGGCACAAAAATAAGGAAGGCCAAACAAGGCCTAAGAGGGGGTAGACAACCCCAAACACAAAAGTGACCTTAAACAAAGATTAAAAGCATGCAAAAAATAGAACTTTTATCAGTTATAAGTTAAGCTCAAAACAGCATGCAAGATAGGCTAAAAGCTTATGCAAGAATGGGGAATAAAGAGGATAGTTTCTCACCCTTGAAGAACCTCTTCAAGAACACCACTCCAGCACCTCCTTCTGATCAAAACCAACTCAAAAACTCTAGAATCAACTCTTTAGCACCTCTGTAACTAAAGGATGGTGTATTACTAGGCGCTTTAGTGTAAAAATAAGAACAAATACACCCTTTAGAGCACTATAACACACACAAATATAGAGAGAGAGGGAAATATAGAGAGAGAGTGATATATATCTTCCATATCAGTTTCTTGAAACCATGAGAAGAGAGGAAGAGCTCCCTCTTTATAGAAATCCAAATGCAAAGCTTCTTGGAGAAGCTTGAACAAGGATGAAATCCCTCCATACACGTGTATGGAGGAGCCAGTCTGTGCTCTCCAGCTGGCACAGCTGGCAAGCACAAACTCCACAGACACAAAGAGAAAGGGTCGGCCGGGACAAATGGCCGATTTCCCAAAACAAAGTGCCGACCGGCCAAAAATAGTGTCGATCGGCCAAATATTTGGCCAATGGCAAGAAAACAAGGCCGGTGGCATCATGCCTTAGCCGATGGATTTCAGGGATGGCTAACAAGCCACTACCTACCATCAGAAGCAAAAAACCACAAGCTCTTGGTCCATAACCAAGGACAAAACTGTCAAGTTAAGAGATCCTATGGCAAGGCGTGCAGCCGAGTCCTTCGGGAACTCAAAACGAACATGATCATGGATGATCATCAAGTGCTCCAACGATGACATCCAAGTCTTGAGGATGGTCAAAAATGGGGTGTCTACAGTGTGCAACATATATGTGAAATGCATATCTTATGTAACAACATATGTGAAATACATATTCTACGAAACAAAGTGACATGCGTGTTTTATGCAACAAAGTGAAATGCATATTCTATGCAAGATACAAAAGCATAATTTGACAAAAACAAATTCAGTAGTAACTTCCGATTTACCTCTCGGAAGAGTTACAATATGTTTAAAGTATACACCTCGTTCATGTTGATAAATGACAAACATCGTGCACCGAAAACACAATTTTGAGCTTCCGCAGAGACAATATGAACGCAACAGTGAACCATCCCTACACTTCTTGGAAACCAAAGACACAAAACAACATCAAGACTTTGAAAGAGGCCACTAGCCATTGGCCGGCCATAAGAGGAGGCTGTCGGCCACCTGTTGGCCACGGAAAAGCATTGCCGGCCACCAAAGTGGCCTGCGAGCCACCAATGACAGATTCGGGGTATTTGGGTCTTTTCGGCTCGGGTCTTTAATTATAGGACAGAAGGGCACATTTCCTCAATTCCTCCCTCTCTCTCTATACACTTTTTCTCTCTAGATCTGGGCTTTCTACGAGTTTCCCAACGCCCTACGTGAAGTTTATTCGCTAAACCCTCATTGTTTCCTCCATTTTGAACCGATTAAAATTTGACTTCGGTGCTTTTTCTTGGAGTTTCACCACTTGGGGCTTGTTCCCCTTGAGTTTCTCTCAGGTTTTGTGCCCTTTACTGGGCTTTAACTTTTCCTTTAATTTTTTCTCTCTCATAGGGTTAACTTTCGCCAAGTTTTCCTTTTTTCCTCCGTTTTTCTTCATTTTTCGACCATTTTCTCATCTTCTTTCTAGATGGCGGACAATATTCCACATGACGAAGCTACCCTCGAGATTCCACCCTAGTTGTCACCTTCGGCAGAGATGGAGGCCGAGCCTGAGCCCGAGCCCAAGATATTACCGCTGTGAGTACGCCCCTTCGATCCGGCAACATACCATCCTCAGACACACATACTGCCACCCGGGGGTATTAAGCATTTCAGAGAGTTCACGCGATGAGCGTCGGAGGACCTCTTGTTACAAGAGCTGGACTCCCATTTGTCTTACGGCGCCACCGAGGTATACATTGTATTCTCATGCTTTCTTTACTTTACATTGCATTTCTTTCTTTCACTGTATTCCTTGCCTCAACTGTATGCTTACACTGCATTTCTTGCCTCTTACTGCATTTCTTGCCTTAATCACACTCTTGCACTGCATTTCTTACACTACCTTTCATCTGGCTATTCTCATATCACTATATATCACTGTTCTGATCACAGGAGGACTCTCGCTCCATCAGGGGCTACGGAGCCACGTCGGCGAGGGACTGGTATTTGGAGCTCCCTGCTGGCGTACGCTACATCATTGATAAGGCTAGCTTTGACTTGTTCTGCACTGGACTATCACGCCACATTGCAAGCTGACCACTTCTTGGCGCATTAGTGGAGCAGTGATGGGATACCACCAACTCCTTCCACTTCTCCACCGCCGGGGAGATGACGATGACTTCCTATGACTTCTCTATGCTCACGGGCGTAAGAGTAGGGGGCGATCTGATCCCTTATGACATGGACATGGGTGAGTGAGAGGCTGCCAAGCTATACTTATTGGGAGCACACCCATCTCTTTTCAGACCGGCCATGGTCCGATACAGCTGGTTCGCCAAGCACTTCCGCGGGAGAGAACGAGAAACCCCAGAGGAGACCGAGCATTATGCCTGGAGCTTTTTGATGTTCCTCTTCGGTACCACCTTGTTTGCAAACAGGTGGAACACTGTAGGTCTATATCTACTGAGCGCTCTAGTGACCCTACCTCAAGTCCGGCTCTATGACTGGGGAGAAGCTGGCCTCGCCACACTATATGACTATATGAGCTCGATATCTCGTAGGAGGGGAGACAGGGTTGGAGGCTACTAGAGAGCCTGGGAGGTACGCTTTATATTTCTGCTTTACATTTTCTATCTTCTATTTCTATGCTTTCTGCTTTGCATTTTCTGTACACTGTATACTGCATTCTTTACATCTATACACTGCGTTTTCTACATTGCACATTATGCATCCTCCATATCTATACACTATATTTATGCATTATACGCTCCACATTCTCGATATCTGTACTTTCTGTACACTCACTGTTGCCTTTGGCTTTCTGCATTTTACATTCTCGGTATCTGTACTTTCTGTACACTCACTGTTGCCTTTTCCTTGTGGCTCTGAGTATATACATATTTCTCGACCCTTGCTCCGGAGCCGAAGATAGAGATGCCCCTTGTTGTACCGTACTCTCATCGGTATGATGACAGATGCCTACATAAGACCCGGGAGACCTTCTCATTCTTCTGTCGGTACTTCGACACAGTGACTGGGGAGGAGGTAACCTAAAACTCATCGTTATTTTTGCTTTATCAACAACTGATGACGACTAACAATCTATATATTCCCGGTTTGCAGATCGCTTGGCATCCTTGGGAAACAATGCCGCCTGGAGTTAGGAACCAGTACACCGGAACCTGGGGGCCCTCCAGTTTTCAGCTTCTACTAGAGGGCCCAGTTTGTCGAGCCTGGTTTCTAGGTGAGCAGTTTGTGCGCTAGTCTTTGGGTTTGCCTGAGCCAGTAGTTCCCATGATGCCCCAGCATCTATGAGGCAACAGAGAGCCTCTCTTTCCAGGAGATGATTCAGTTCACCGAGGGCTTAGATGCTGACAACTTTCTCAAGGAGGGAGATTATTCGACATTCATCCAGACACATCTCAGGCCTTCCTTGACGGGTGCTCGTGCAGGCAGAGCAACAGGTGCCCCTACGATAGGTAGGACTCGAGCGACGAGGGCTAGAACTAGAGGGGCCCCTCCCGCTGGATAGGTTACTGGTTGGCCAGAGATCCTGACCATGCTAACATGCTAGAGGCTGACCAGGACGTCCTACCAGATTCCAATCGAGCTAGCGAAGGCTGGGCATAGATACGTCCGAGCTCGGGACACACCTCCGGTATGTACCACATTTTCTCCAACTTTCCATTTTCTCTCTGATAGTTTTTCTTTCCGGATATTGATTATTCCCAATACATTTACAGGCACCCCTGGAGTATACTAAGGGATTGCTTGAGCTACTAGCTTCGTTCGAGAGCATGATACTGAGGAGGGAGGCACTAATCAGTCTCCACGACATCCAGGTATTTTCCCCTATTTTCTGCCTGTATTTCAGCATTTTACACACTCTTGTGCACATCATTCTCACTGAAGCATTGATACTCATGTCATGGTATGCATTCTGCCCCTTGTCACATGTCACGACCCAAACTCGCCCTTATGGGTTTAGCACCGTAACTGGCCAGTAATCCGAGATTACCAAAGGCCTGCTTAATAGTAATACAGTAATACAGAGTACAGGGGCTGGCGGAAGCCAATACAGTAATTAAATAATGTCCAATGAGCTGTGACAGTCTGTATGCAAAAAAACTTTTCATTCAAATATGTACATATATACGATCATTCAGTTCAGGGACCTCATCCCAATCAAACAGTACAGTACCGCAAACAAAACAGTTACAGAGACAAAAGCGGGAACTAAAACACCCCTAAGCCATAAATCGACAGGCTCGGAACCTCGCAGTGAGGCACAGCGGTTGGCTTGACAAAACTGGAGTTTACCCCGACGCTTCTAGCTGCAGTCTGGTGCCTGTACACCTACATATATATATGAGCAGTGAGCTAAAGCCCAGTGAATAACACAATGCGTAAAGGCGTTAAGAATGAATGTCCTTACAATAATGAAAACAGTTCATTAAATCAGTATTTCAGTCGTTCAGTCGATACAGTCATATGTGGTACATCCATTAGCATAACAGTACAATAAACAGTAGGTCTTAAAAGACCGAACAGTAAATGATGGCCATCAATCAGTAACAGTAGTGGTTCCAACAAGGGAACCGACAGAGATCTCTGTAACAGTAACAGTAAACAGTAGTTGCTAAGGATGCCACAATACAGTTCAGAATATAGGACATACATTCATTCAATTAACAGTAACAGTTCAGAAAGTAGTACAGTTCAATTGTTCAGAAGATAATCATTTTGAACATATCTTTACACAGTTGTTACTCACAGAGTTCTGGGCTACAGTAAGGCTAGAGCGTCTCCTCAGAAAGCCAACCCTACACAGTTACAGATTGAGCACACACTAAGTTACACAGTTGGGAAAGATAATAACTTAATCCCTAATTTACCTCGGTGTGTTCTACATCTATATCCTCGTTAAGATGACTTAAACTAGGCCTAATAATGCCTAGGATGAGATGAGGATACAAAGATGCACTTTAAGAGCATTTTCAAAAAAACAGGGGTCACGCTCGAGCGTAGGTTACTCCGCTCGAGCGGACATGCAGACAAAGGTTTCCGCTCGAGCGTAGACTTACCCGCTCGAGCGTTCAATAAAACAGTCAAAAGTGCTGGATAGGTGAAAATCACGCTCGATTGGGCGCTCAACACTCGCTTGAGCATGAGACACAATGTCCCGCTCGAGCGGACTTCAAAACAGAACAAAATGCTGGGAGCACGATTTCCACGCTCGAGCGCCAATCACCCCGCTCGAGCGTGAGTCCAAATTCTGGAAATTCCAGATTTGAACCTCAAGCTCAAAACCAAGTTTTAAAACATAAATTTCAATCCTCTTGGGCCAATTTTCCAAAAAACACATTAAAACTCACACTTTAACATGATTCAAAGCTCAATTTGTAAAATCAAAGCCCAATGGTGTTTCAAATAAATCCAATTCAAACCAATTTCCATGAATATGGAGAACATGCAAACATGCATGATTTTAAATCATTTCAAAACTTCAATTTGATGCTCTAAGGAGCCAATTGTTCCAAAAACAAGATGAAAACATGGACTTAACATAACCATGAGCATGCATGAGACAATTCTCCATGGAATCAACTCAAATTCAACATTTCAAACATGCATGCATGGAATGAGCTCCAATTCAACACTAATGAACCAATTCATGCCTTAAATCACTAAAGACCCAAGAATTATGCAAGAATAAGTTCAAATACACAATAAGGAGGTCAATGATCTACCTTAGGTCTTGGATTATGGGTCAATGTTGCTATCAACCATCAATTCTACCAAGATTCAAGCCAATTCACAATGAAACAAGTTGAAATCAACTCTTCTAGTTTCTCTCTCTCTATGGTTGGCAAGAACAAGGAAAAAAAGGGTTGATGAAATGTGCTATGTGATCAAGTGTGTAAGGCTCAAATGGTTAGATGATAGGCCACTTAAGTGGCACTAATGGTAAATAAGTGTAACAATGCAATTTAACTCATTTTAATCTAATTTAATCATACCTAATCAGTTTTCAGGTAATTACACCATAAAATCACATAAATCACGATGATCATAAAACACTAATCGGTTTCCGGTTCGGCCGCCGATAAGGCCTTCAATTCGCAATTTAAACACAAAAATATGAACAGATAGTCAAACAGTCAAATAGATAGAAATGCATTTAAACAGATACAGTTAATCAATCAGTTTCAGATTTCAGTCAGTCAGTTTAGTAGTTTATTCAGTTCACTTATCAGTCATAATTAGTTTCAGTTTAACGGTAATCAGTGGTTATTTGGTAAATAGTGACGAGGGTTGTTACAGTCTCCCCTCCTTAAAAAGAGTTTAGTCCTCTAAACTCGAGTTACCTTCGTTCTGGAAGAAAACGGGATTCAGTGGGAACAGTTCAGGATATCTTTTAGCCATGTCATCTTCCCTCTCCCAAGTGGCATACACGCCACCGTGGTTTTGCCAGTCAACTTTCACTAACGGAATCTCTTTGTTTCTCAGCTTCTTGATCCGTCTATTTACAATCTGTATAGGCTCTTCCTCGTAAGTGTAATTGCCACTCAGCACTACACGAGTCGGTTCTATTACATGGAAAGGATCCCGGAGGTAATCCCTCAACATAGAAATATGGAAGACGTTGTGCATATGCTCCATTTCAGGAGGAAGCGCAACTTGATACGCCACCGGATTGATTTTCTCAATAATCTCATATGGTCCGACGTATCTCGGTGCTAACTTGCCTTTGACTCCAAAACGAGTCTGGCCTTTCATCGGTGTCACTTTCACAAACACGTGACCACCCACTTCATATTCCCTACCCCGTCTTCTGACATCAGCATAACTTTTCTGCCTACTCTGTGCGGTTTTCAGTCTCTATTGTATCAATTTCACTTTCTCAGTTGTTTCGTATACAATTTCGGGCCCAAGCAAAGGCCCATCTCCAACTTCTACCCAGCAAATCAAAGATCTACATTTTCTGCCATACAATGCCTCGAAAGGCGCCATACCAATACTTGAATGGTAGCTGTTGTTGTAAGCGAATTCAGCCAATGGCAAATGGCTTTCCCAGTTCCCCTGAAAATCAAGGACACACATTCTCAATAAATCCTCTAGAGTCTGGATGGTCCTTTCTGACTGGCCATCGGTCTGAGGATGATAAGCACTACTCAGTCTCAATTCGGTACCCAATGCAGTCTGTAAGCTTTGCCAAAATCTCGATGTAAACTTCGAATCCCTGTCAGAAACAATGGACACAGGCACTTCATGCAGTCTAACAATTTCATCAATATAGAGTATAGCCAATTTGTCCGCATTATAAATTGTCTTAACAGGTAAGAAGTGAGCAGATTTAGTCAGTCTATCAACAATAACCCAAATTGAGTCCATACCTTTACTGGAGCGAGGCAATCCCACAATAAAATCCATGGTGATATGTTCCCATTTCCACTGCGGTATGGGTAAGGGCTGCAATAAGCTTGCAGGTCGTTGATGTTCGGCTTTAACTTGTTGGCAATGAAGACATTTCGATACAAAATCAGCAATTTCTTTCTTCATTCCCGGCCACTAGAAATTCAGTTTCAGGTCTTGGTACATTTTCGTATTCCTTGGATGGATAGAAAATTTTGAATTGTGGCCCTCTTGCAGAACTCTTCTTTTCAATTCAGAATCATTTGGTACACACAGTCTTTCTTGAAATTTCAGTACATTACTTTCAAATTTAAAACCCGGTCTGGGTTTAGTTTCCCTTTCTTCGATGATCTTCTTCAAGAAGTCATCCAGTTGCTGTTTCTCTTTAATCTCTTCAATCAATGCTGGTTGAGCAGAAATAGCAGCTAAGGTTCCACCTTGTTCTCGTAAAACAATTTCAATTTCAGATTTTTCAAGGTCACAAAGCAATTCCTTCTGCCCGGTGAGCAAACAGGCTAAATTTCCAATCGATTTCCGGCTCAGTGCATCGGCAACGGTGTTGGCTTTTCCCGGATGGTACAAAATCTGTAGGTCATAGTCTTTAATCATTTCTAGCCATCTCCGTTGTCTCATGTTTAGTTCTTTCTGTGTGAAGAAATATTTCAAACTCTTGTGGTCGGTATATACTTCACATGTCGCCCCATACAGATAGTGATGCCAGATTTTCAGTGCAAATACTACTGCAGCAAGTTCCAGATCATGGGTCGGGTAGTTCTTTTCATGCCAATTGTCGGGAAGCATACACAATAACTCTCCCATTCTGCATTAAAACACATCCCAAACCCTTATGAGAAGCATCACTAAATACAGTATAACCATCTGTACCTGAAGGTAGGGTAAGAACCGGTGCAGTTACAAGTCGAGTTTTCAATTCTTGGAATGCTGATTCCCTTTGGTCAGTCCAGTCAAACGATATCCCCTTCTGAGTTAACTGAGTCAACGGTAAGGCAATTTTGGAGAAATCTTTGACAAATCTTCTGTAATACCCGGCTAGTCCCAAAAAGCTTCGGACTTCTGTCACATTTGTCGGTCTAGGCCAGTTTACTACAGCTTCAATTTTCTGTGGATCAACAGAAATTCCATCTTTGCTAACAACATGCCCCAAAAACATAACATGATCGAGCCAAAATTCACATTTAGACAGTTTAGCATAAAGTTTCTATTCTCTTAGGGTCTGTAGGGCAAGTCTCAGATGATGTTCATGTTCTTCTACACTTTTGGAGTAAATCAGTATGTCATCAATGAATACAACAATAAAGTCGTCAAGGTGTGGTTTAAAGATTCTGTTCATGAGGTCCATAAATGCAGCAGGTGCATTGGTAACTCCGAAAGGCATAACTAAAAATTCGTAATGTTCATGCCTCGTTCGAAAAGCAGTTTTGTCAATGTCCTCTGGTTTAACTTTCAACTGATGGTATCCTGATCTGAGGTCGATTTTAGAGAACACTTGAGCACCCTGTAACTGATCAAATAAGTTATCAATACGTGGCAATGGGTATTTATTTTTCACAGTTACCTTGTTCAGTTCACGGTAGTCAATACACAATCTCAGTGAGCCGTCTTTCTTCTTTACAAATAAAACAGGAGCGCCCATGGCGAAGTGCTAGGCCTGATGAACTTTTTGTCTAACAGCTCTTGCAGTTGCACTTTCAGTTCTTTCAGTTCAGTTGGAGCCATTCGGTAAGGAGCTTTCGATACTGGCTGCATTCCCGGAATCACATCAACAGTAAATTTGATCTCCCTGTCAATCAAATCCCCTGGCAGATTATCTGGAAATACATCTGGGAATTCTCTGACTATAGGAATACTGTTCACGTTAGTATTATCATCAGTAGATACAGTCAATACAGAACATAGATATCCTTTACACCCCTTTCTAATCAATTTAATAGCTTTCACAAATGAAATCAAATACGGATGGGGTACTACTCCAACCCCATTAAACACAAATTCGGGTAAACCCGGTGGACGGAAAACTACTTGTTTCGTTACACAGTCTATGGTGGCATGGTATTTCGTTAACCAGTTCATTCCCAATATTACGTCAAAATGATCAATGTTTAGAGGCAGTAAGTCAATAAACAAATGTGCATCTCCAACAATAATTTCACAAGCTGGGTACATATATGCACAGGTTATAGATCCCCCAATGGGTGATGATACAACTAACAGATAATTCATGGGTTCTAATGGTCTATTCAGTTTTCGCGAAAAAGCATGCGACACATATGAATGCGTAGACCCCGAATTACATAAGCATTTTGAGTACAAATAGAGAGAATACCTGACACAACAGCCTCGGTATTCTGCACGTCTTCCGGTACTAGGGCGAACACTCGGCCCTGCCTTATGGGCTCTTTCCTGGTAGTTTTGGGGTTCGGTTTTGGTGCAACAGTTGATGCTGCTACGCTTGGTGCAGCTTTACTATGGGCTTGTGGAGCGGAGGGACAGTCTTTAACCATGTGGCCCACCTTGCCACACCTGTAATAGGCTCCAGATATTTTGTAACAGACCCCTCTGTGCTTCTTGCCACACTCAGAACAGGGTGGTATGAAACCACTCCCTTGGCTGGGGCTAGTTATTGACCCCGTATTCTGTTTCTTGTTCAATGGGCTATGCTTGCCTTTCTTGAATTTAAAACCCTGCCTTTTACCACGCCATTCAGACGCTGGTGTTTCAGTTTTCAGTGCTTCGATATTCGATTCAGCCATTAAGGCTCGGTCAAGAACATTTACATAGTTCGGTAGCTTCAAAACATTAATTCTGTCCTGTATTGCAACATTAAGGCCACCTTCAAACTTTCTGGCCTTCTTGTAGTCAGTGTCAACCATATGTGGTGCATGATGGGCAAGTTTAGTAAATTTTGTTTCATATTCAGCAATAGACATTGTGCCCTGTCTCAGCTGTTCAAATTCAGTCACTTTTCTATTCCTAACACACTGAGGGAAATACTTCTTGAAGAAGGCTCCTTTGAATTGGACCCAAGTCATAACAGTATTTTCATTACGGATAAGCATCCACCACCTTCTGGCTTCTTCTTGCAGAGTAAAGGTGGCCAATAGCACTTTATGTGCTTCAGAGCACGGAAAAACCTCAAACAATTTTTCAGTCTCAAGAACCCATGCCTCAGCTTTTAACGGTTCAAGTCCTCCCTGAAAGGACGGCGGTTTCATTTTGTTGAACTTATGGGTGAGAGCAATTATGTCCCCATCATTAACATTGGTATTCTGTTCCGGCTGTACCGGAGGAGGAGGTGGGGGCTGTTGATTCTGTTGTTGATCTAATCTCTCAGTTATTAACTCCATCATTCTTTCCAGTCTTGCCATTCTTGCCTCAGAGGATGAGGATTCAGATTCATTCGCAGTTCTCGCATTATCCATTTCACTATAGGCAGTTATAACAATTATTAACATAGGCAGTCATTCATTTAAATAGATTAACACATTAGCATATATTCATTCATGTCATAACCACACACTTATCATGCTCATGTGATGCCCTAATCACTTTTATAGGACATCCTATAGCTCATTTGGACACGTGTGTGCGGTATAACTCGTGGTAAGTATTGCTCTGATACCACTCTGTCACGACCCAGACCCGCCCCTATGGGTTTAGCACCGCAACCGGCCAGTAATCCGAGATTACCGAAGGCCTGCTTAATAGTAATACAGAGTACAGGGGCTGGCGGAAGCCAATACAGTAATTAAACAATGTCCAATGAGCTGTGACAGTCTGTATGCAAAAAGACTTTTCATTCAAATATGTACATATATACAATCATTCAGTTCAGGGACCTAATCCCTATCAAACAGTACAGTACCGCAAACAAAATAGTTACAGAGACAGAAGGGGGAACTAAAACACCCCTAAGCCATAACTCGACAGACTCGGAACCTCGCAGTGAGGCACAGCGGTTGGCTTGACAAAACTGGAGTTTACCCCGACGCTTCTAGGTGCGGTCTGGTGCCTGTACACCTACATATATATATGAGCAGTGAGCTAAAGCCCAGTGAATAACACAATGCGTAAAGGGGTTAAGAATGAATGTCCTTACAGTAATGAAAACAGTTCATTAAATCAATATTTCAGTCGTTCAGTCGATACAGTCATATGTGGTACATCTATTAGCATAACAGTACAGTAAACAATAGGTCTTAAAAGACCGAACAGTAAAGGATGGCCATCAATCAGTAACAGTAGTGGTTCCAACAAGGGAACCGATAGAGATCTCTGTAACAGTAACAGTAAACAGTAGTTGCTCAGGATGCCACAATACAGTTTAGAATATAGGACATACATTCATTCAATTAATAGTAACAGTTCAGAAAGTAGTACAGTTCAATTGTTTAGAAGATAATCATTTTGAACATATCTTTACACAGTTGTTACTCACAGAGTTCTGGGCTACAGTAAGGCTAGAGCGTCTCCTCGGAAAGCCAACCCTACACAGTTACAGATTGAACACACACTAAGTTACACAGTTGGGAAAGATAATAACTTAATCCCTAATTTGTCTCGGTGTGTTCTACATCTATATCCTCGTTAAGATGCCTTAAACTAGGCCTAATAATGCCTAGGATAAGATGAGAATGCAAAGATGCACTTTAAGAGCATTTTCAGAAAACAGGAGTCACGCTCGAGCGTAGATTACTCCGCTCGAGGGGACATGCAGACAAAGGTTTCCGCTCGAGCGTTCAGCAAAACAGTCAAAAGTGCTGGATAGGTGAAAATCACTCTCGATTGGGCGCTCAACACCCGCTCGAGCGTCAATTATTCCTCTTGAGCGGACTTCAAAACAGAACAAAATGCTGGGAGCACGATTTCCACGCTCGAGCGCCAATCACCCCGCTCAAGCGTGAGTCCAAATTCTGGAATTCCAAATTTGAACCTCAAGCTCAAAACCAAGTTTTAAAACATAAATTTCAATCCTCTTGGGCCAATTTTCTAGAAAACACATTAAAACTCACACTTTAACATGATTCAAAGCTCAATTTTTAAAATCAAAGCCCAAGGGTGTTTCAAATAAATCCAATTCAAACCAATTTCCATGAATATGGAGAACATGCAAACATGCATGATTTTAAATCATTTCAAAGCTTCAATTTGATGCTTTAAGGAGCCAATTGTTCCAAAAACAAGATGAAAACATGGACTTAACATAACCATGAGCATACATGAGACAATTCTCCATGGAATCAACTCAAATTCAACAATTCAAACATTCATGGATGGAATGAGCCCCAATTCAACACTAATGAACCAATTCATGGCTTAAATCACTAAAGACCCAAGAATTATGTAAGAATAAGTTCAAATACACAATAAGGAGGTCAATGATCTACCTTAGGTCTTGGATTATGGGTCAATGTTGCTATCAACCTTCAATTCTACCAAGATTCAAGCCAATTCACAATGAAACAAGTTGAAATCAACTCTTCTAGTTTCTCTCTCTCTATTGTCGGCAAGAACAAGGAAAAAAAGGGTTGATGAAGTGTGCTATGTGATCAAGTGTGTAAGGCTCAAATGGTTAGATGATAGGCCACTTAAGTGGCACTAATGGTAAATAAGTGTAACAATGCAATTTAACTCATTTTAATCTAATTTAATCATACCTAATCAGTTTTCAGGTAATTACACCATAAAATCACATAAATCACGATGATCATAAAACACTAATCGGTTTCCGATTTGGCCGCCGATAAGGCCTTCAATTCGCAATTTAAACACAAAATTATGAACAGATAGTCAAACAGTCGAACAGATAGAAACACATTTAAACAGATACAGTTAATCAATCAGTTTTAGATTTCAGTCAGTCAGTTCAGTAGTTTATTCAGTTCACTTATCAGTCATAATCAGTTTCAGTTTAACGGTAATCAGTGGTTATTCGGTAAATAGTGACGAGGGTTGTTACATCACATCACACCGATATGCTGCATTGACACAATGTAATGTATTTGTACTGTATCTGGCTCATTGCATTTCACCACTTTTATCATACTATATCTGCAACTATACATTACATCTGATATGTCAATACTGTATCTTTTCAGGTCCCAGCCGTACCAAGAGCACCAATGGCGGTGACTGCGCCTGTACCATCACCACCTTCTCCAACAGCAAAAGGGAAAGAGAGACGGGTCCTAGCACGCAGCCGAGAGAAGCATCGTGGTTGAGGTCGAAGGAACGCCTTGGAGCCAGTGTTGAGTGACAATGATGCTGAGACCAGTGGCTCCAAGAAGGCAGTGAGTCCGCAGTCTGAGTCCTCCGAGAGTGGAAATGATACTGGCTCGAGATCTGGAGGTGATGGTGAGTCAGGCTCTGGAGTAGAGAACGGCGACGATTCCGATTCCGGCTCGACATCTGAGTTAGATAGCGGCGCTGATGGAGACAGCTCTAAGTCCCTGCCCAAAAAGAGGATGAAGAGGACCTCTCAAGCTTGAGATTACTGGCGCTGGTTTATTTGTATTTTTGCTTAGTTTCTTTTTGTTAGTAGTATTAACACATGTATAGCTTTAGGAAGTTCTGTTTTACTTTAATACTTGTATTCCTCTTTTGTAAAAAAAAGCCATGATCGGAATAAAAACTCACAGTTTTTTTTTTGAAAAGTATGTTGTCATTTTTGTATCATGAGCACCATATATACATGAAATGGACAGGGAATTGGAATGGCCAAGAGTGTTTGATTAAGACAAAATGCTTAATCCAATAATGAACCGACCAACAACCAAAATACAAAATGCAATATACAACTCGATAAACAACATAACAACAACTCGATAAACAAAACAACTCAAATACAATTCAACAAACTTGCTAAAAAACAAAAGGACTCAAAACACGACCTTAAAACACGTAAAGAGCAGAACAAGATACATGTCTTCAGCATTTTTCAGCACACAAGTGGACGGAAGGACAGAAAAAAAGGCTACCGGCCACATAAGGGGCTTGCTAACCATCTGCCGGCCATGGATGAACCTTATCAGCCACCGATAGTGGCCTGCCAGCCATAAAAGTGGCCTGCCAACCACCAATGTGCAGAACCTCTAGATTGTTGACAGCTGGCTTTCATTCATTGCCTTATCCTTTACAAAAGCTTCACCTTCGTCATTTCTTCTCCAGAACTCATACTAGTTGCTATTTTTGCCACAAATGGAGCCATTTCTTGACCAAAACCTCACTAATTGGATTACGACTTTGGATGGCTCGGAAAAGGTGAATTTTTGAGGTTTCGTTATAAATGCACTTTTTCCATTGAGTCGAACTCCACATTGTTTTCCCTTTCTTCATGCCACAGTTAGGTGTTGGAACTGGATTACACACATCTTTAACTTTGGGGGGGCAAGAAATGTGCCCAACAATTGAAGAATTTTAGGTGCTAATAGAATCCCAGCGAGATGAGAAAATCATGTCTCAATCTCGTTTTGGCCACGCCCAAGCTTTGGGACAGATATGTGGGCTCACTCTGTACGAGGCTTGATCTTTGGCCCACAATGGAGAACTGGATAATCCCAGTCTGATTCATCGATTTTCCGATACCGGTGATCATAGCGACTGTCTTTGGCGAGTGTAAACACCCCATTTTTGACCGTCCTCAAGACTTGGACGTCACCATTGGAACACTTGGTGATTACTCTTGTTTGTGTTCGTTTGGAGTTCCCGGAGGTCTCGGCTACGCGCCTTGCCTCAGGATCCCCGAACTCGGCTGTTTAGTGTCTGGTTTTACACCAAGCACTTGTGTTTTGCCTTGGAGGGGCAAGGAATGCTTTGTGAGGCATCCCCACACACCACCGGCCATGGCCAGAGGCCACCGGCTGGTTTTTGCTGCCACCGGCAATGTATATTGCCGGTCGGCACTCCCTTTTGCCAAAATGGCATCTTTGGCCGGCCGACTACTGTGCATCTGCTTTTGCAGATATTTTATCACAGCTGTCTTGCATTTGGCTCCCCTCTATACACGTGTATGGAGGGATCTCCCTCTTTAGAAGCTTGTCTTGTAAGCTTTACAAGACAAGAAGCTCTATAAGAGGAGCCCTTCTCTCCCTTGCTTAGGGTTAGACAGTTTAGAGAGTTTAGACAGCCATATTAGGGTTTTGAGTTCTAGGGTTAGGATCCATACACATTCTATCTCTATACCTCTCTCTTTTTACCTTTGTGTGTGTTTAATTGTGTTTGTGTCTTACTATTGCACACAAACACATAGTGTTTCACCTTCTCTTAGCTACTGAGGTTCTAAGAGGCTGGTTTTGGTGTTTTGGAGCTGGATTCAAGCCAAAGAGGGCTGTTGGAGCATCATTTGTGAAGGTGATCTACAAGGGTGAGAAACTTCCCTTTTATTCCCCATTTTTGCATTGCTTTTCTACCTATCTTAGAACTGTTTTTGTGCTTAGTGTGTAATACAAAAAAGTTCTATTTTTAGGCCCTCTAAATAGTTTGTTTAGAGTGTTTTGTGGTTTGGAGGTTTTTTACCCCTCTTAGGCCTTGAAAGGCCCCATTTTGTGCTATTTTGTGTAAGCTCCGGGACTTTGGTGTTTGGGCCTCCTCACCACTGAAATCTTGAGGGATTTTAGAGGTGAGGATGGTGCCTTGAGGTCCTAGGGAGGAGAGGGCCACCCCCTCTCCTTGTTGTCCTTGAAAAGGACCATTTTTGGCCTCTTGAGGGAGCACTTAGCTAAGCTTCATGTTGACCATGCCTTAGTTGTTTTTTGTGCTTAATATGTCATATTATACCTCTGTTTTTTGTTGGTTTCGGTACACCATGCATGCTTAGCATACCTACCTTGTAATGCCATGTTATTGCCTTAATATGCCTTAGGTTGTTAGCCCTTGTTCAAGCATGTTTTAGGCTTAGTCTTGTGAAGCTTTTGTGCATATTTTGCCATGTTTAAGGTCTGTCCTAGGTTGTTTGGGTCAGATTTGGCATGCTTAGTATAGCCCCTTTGCATTCCGGCTTGTTGGCCTTAAGTGTGTGAATGTATAGCATGACATTTTTGCATTGATTTAGTGATTTGGAACTATCCACCATGTCATTTTAGTCCCCTTTGCATGCTCATATGTTTGCCTTGGATGCCTCTTTGAAGCTTTGGAAGCTCGCTTTGCATGCCCCATGTTTTAGCATTTATGCATGCCTTTAAATTCAAACCATCTAGATGCTATTTAGTTGGTCTTTTGGGCTTAGTTTCATGTGTTAAAACTCTATTTTTGGTTGCCTAAGTCCTGCCATGTGTGGTTGTACTAAGTGTAGTCCATTGCCTCTTTGGTGAGCCTTGAATGCTTGGACCATTGTTGCATGTTTAGCTTGCCTTGTTGCTTGGTTTGACACCATGTTTTAACATGATTTTCAGAGCTTATGTTGCATGCTAATTGTCCATGATATCCCTTTTCAAGTGTCCCTTAGAGTTGCTTATTTAATGCCTAAGTGTTGGTCCAACTTACTTGCATGTGTGTATGTATGTTTGATCCCAATTCCTTGGTTTTTGGCCACTGTTTTAGGCCTATTTAGAGTTGCCTAAATCATGTCTAAGTCCACCTTTTCATCATTTTGCATTGCCTCATGTTTGCTTGTATGCTTGCATAAGTGTCTTGCCATGCCATGTTGCATCCTTAGCTTGCATGCCTAGGTTGCATTGCATCTTGCATGCATGCCTTGTTCCTTGACTTGGTGATAGGAATTGGGCCTTGGTTCGTTTGTTTGGTTTGCATTTCATTTGACATGAAAGTTGCACACTTGATTCTTTGGGCCATCATGCATGGAAATGCGCGATTGGTGGTCCGAGAATCGAGACACATGCCCTTTTGAGTCACAAACATGATAGGGGACATGATTGGTGCATACATTGCTTGAACTGTATTGCCATGCTAGTTCTGTCCTCTGCTGCTGTGAGTTGCAGGTTCTGCAGGCATTCTTTGCCGACCGGCAGTATACATTGCCGACCGGTAGTAAATCACCAGCCGATGGATTCATTTTGTGCCGGTGACCACAATTCACTGCCGGTGGTGATTCCCAATATCCAGAGAAGCATCCTTGAGACTTTGGCAGTCTTCAGAGAGACAGAGCAGGGAAAACAGAGGCAGACTATGCATGGTCGTGCATTTCCAAGCAGGACCCGAGCATGCGCTGCATCTGGCTCTCCTCCCGAGGCGGTTTACTGCTTTTCCTAGTTTAAATTAGTTTGTTAACTGATTAGGCAATTTGTAATATTTAATTAGCTTGCGTAGTTAATTAATTTGTATTACTTATTTGGTCCCTCCGGGCGAGGGCAAATCTGTAATAAGTGTGTGTGAGTGGTATGTATGTCTTCCAATCCCCACTTCTTTCTTCCCTTTTATTTACCTGCTTTGATGGTTAGTATTAGGGCATCTTTAAAATTAGCACACCTTATGTAATGCATGCGTGCATTCATACATTTGCCTTGCACGCACCAGGCTCGGCACATCATTCTAACTGCATTTGTACTTCAATTTCAAATTAAATACGTGATAGTTGTAGCATTTCACGTACCATGTTTAAGTTAGCCGAGCCTATCTAATTGCATCCTGTATGTGTTGCATTAGTCAATTTGACATGAACTAGGATCACGCATGTTTGCTAACTAGTTTGTTGTTTCGGCACGGAGTACGATGTAAGTATTTATGCTTTAGCATCATCGCATGCGTGTGAGTGCTATCATGACAGTATGCTTACCATGTGGCTAGATGCTTATGTGTTATAAACTGTTTGAATGCCTGTGGGTGAAGGTTGGATTGTTTGAGTTGGGAAAACTCGTTGAAATCCGTATTTTAGCCTACTTGCGAGTAGAAAATTCCAAAACATTTTTCCAGAACAAACGGATATGCAATTCTTATTTCCAAATTAGGCAATCTAGTCTATACTTGTTTGCTGTGCGCATAATATAGTAATTGTAGGCTAATAACTGGAATAAGAACACATAACGTTTTCAAAAACGGATATCACGGTTAGTAGAGGCCGATCTTCGGATCGGGCGAGAGGGGGTGCTCATAGCTGACCTTCCCCAATCGTACCCTAGCTCCCGAGCCGAGACAACTCCGGTGATGACGGACATGTGGCCTTCGGCACCGAGTCAGGGTTTCCTAAATTCCCCCGTAAAAAATATTTAGGTGGCGACTCTGTATCTGGCAAAGCAGTCCATGTTTGGCACTTCTTTTCAAAAATCTGTTTCTTAAAACGATTTGCCAGATTTGGACTCTTTGGTTCAAGATTAAGAACCGTGACGATTTGAGAGTCCGAGCTGTAGTACCCCCAAATGAACGGAACGGGACTCACCCTCCCGGGGCATTCGGGGACGTCTACAGTTTCTGGCGACTCTGCTGGGGATGTTAGAGAGCTTGACTCGAACTCGTGATATCCTGTTTTGATTTCAGTTATGTGTCTCTTTGCATTGCATGTGCATTGGTGCGCCTAGGACACCGTGTTTGCCATCTACCATTCCTGAACGGTTTGCCGGAGGCTTGTCTTGTCAAGGCATGACCATAAGGCTGACCGGTTATGGGCTCTGACAGCATGAGAACACAAACCCCGGTTATACCGGGGCACCCTTTTTGACCATTCGACCTAGTGCATATTCGGATCCATAGTGACCATTCCAAGCTAGGACAGGTTGCTTACCCGATGTTAGGTTGTTTGAAACTGCTGCATGCATAGTGGAACCCTAGCTCCTGACAAAATAGGACAGGGAAACCCTACCCCAACATAGGGGTGTTTTGGCTCTCTTTACTTGCTATGTGCTTTTAGAGTGTATCTCTACAGGAACGTACATACCAGTTTGCAAGTTTGAGTATCGGGCCCAAGGACACCAATATCAGTGTTGTTGAGAATCAGTTATCTGCGGGTATCAGGGTTCAGTTTTGGGGACAGTGATTCTGGGAAACAGTGATCAACAGTAGAGTGCAGTTGTTCGGCTACACCTGTGGTTGGTCTGTTTGGGCTGAAATGCTGTTTGTTTTTCCTTTCAGTTCAGAGGTTCGGAGAGTTGATACAGAGTAGATAGTATTCCCCCTTGCTGAGGCAAGACAGATATCTGATCCGTCACTCATCGTTCAGTACAGCGAACTTATGATGACGCAGAATTCAGAAGAGATCGTGGTTATGACAGCTGCATTAGATCAAGGGATCACCCTGCAAAGTGAGGCCAACATTGATATGTCACATCCACCCAGGTCGCCTGTTGCGCACCCGGTCTGGGCCCCCCAGCTATATCAGACTCGCGAGCCTACTACATTTGAACTAATGGGGATGATAGGTGATCTTCAGAGGTCTGTGGCGGATCTCGCCTACGGAATGTAAGCTTCACCTCCAGCCGCACCGTATGCCGAGAGTTTTGTACCCCAGGAGCCCCCGCTGTTGGGGCGAATTGTGATCGAACTTAGCCAACCGGAGATGGCCTCCAGCTATGGCAATGACATATCAACACCAACCCAGACCCTCGATCAGGCTGAGGCCAGAGGAAAAGACAAAATGAAGGCGGATGCCGATCCCATTGAACAACTGCTGCGGGCAGTCGAGGCTTTGAAAGCCGGGGGGATGAATAAGTAACAGATATCCGCGGTTGTGGCAAAAACTGTGGAGGATGCTTTCCCCACTCCACCTGAGGGGAGTTCAAGTCAGCCAGAAAATCGGGATAGGCCCCGTCATGCCAGAACAGTTCCTCCTATTCCCAGCCCTGCACCTGGGAAAGATCAGAAAGCCAAGGTGGCGCCTGCCGACCCTTTCGCTTATGCGTCCAGTAAGAACGCTCAGACTTCAAAATACCTACCACGAGGGCGCAGGGTCTTTCATGCTCTCTACATGCCGCTGTCTAAGGCACTTCAGATCCTTGCCGAGAGGGGACACCTTAAACCCTTGGAGCCTCGGCCTCTCCCGAAGAATCTCCCTGCTACGCATGATGCTGCCCAGTACTGTGCGTACCACCAGTAGGCAGGCCATGCAACCGACAATTGTTTCCGCCTCTGTCATGAGGTGCAAGATTTGATTGACAACGAGGTTATCCTCCCGCCCACCTCAGCCAAGTCCGTTACTACCCAGTTATTGGATTTTGAGGACACAGATACTGCAAGTATGTAATCAGAAAGTGAACCACCTGCGGGCGGCATTCGGTATATTTTGGATGTGGCGTCTGGCACGCATTTTTGAGCATCTGTGAACGCTAGTTTTGTAAATTCTGGCTTGGGTATCGAGTCAGTCTTTTGTTTTGAGTCTGTCTCTTTGTCTTGAGTCAGTCTTTTTGCTTGAGGGTCTGTCTTGTTGTAGCGAGTCAGTCCCCTTTGTATAGAATACCAGGTGATTTCGGGGTTGTTGCCTCGAACACCGTTTTGTCTTCTAATCACCCGTTTTTGTTTTTGAGTCTGTTTCTGCCGAGGGGCCTGTTATGCCAACAAATCTGAATGAAACAGCTGTGGCCATCTCATTTTCATGCTTGCTCTCAGTGTAAGTTAGTTATGCCAGAGGATTTGATTGGACTGACAGTACATCTCGCCTACTCTCCTGCGCGCCAAACTTATTGCATTAGCCTAAGTTTTTCAAAAACCCCTTTTAACACTGCGGTGATGAAAACAAAGGGGAAGGAATTCCTCTGGTTTTGCAAAATTTTGATCATTTTGAGAGAAAGAGAGGCATGCTAAGCCCTTAATGAATGAAATCATGCTTGTCAGCGTGAGTACTGGGAAGGACCCTGGCTTGATCCAGATTGGTTCCACACTATCTTCGGCACGAGCGATCCATCACTTTCTTAAAAACTTTCAAAAACAACTGTTTTACACGGCCCTGTGAAGAATTGTGTGGAACCGCTCTTGAGATTGTGCAGCCTAGGATCGCTCTCAGCCTCAAGGTTCGACCTGTTTGTTTTGAAACACGAACTCATCCGGAATATTCAACAGTCAACTGTCGGAGGAGGCCCGCGTGGCTAGTTCTGAAGCAGCCCTCGAGCTAGAGGCACCAAAGCCGAATCAAAGAGAGTAGATCTCGCCGGAAGAAGCTCGTGGAGCAACCGGGATGGATTCTTCTGCAAATCATTGCAACGGCCGTTCTCCTAGACACAGAAAGGCTTCAATTTCAGAAACCATTTGACATGGACTTGTTACACTTTTACCCTTTGAGAGGCTCGCTGGGCCGAAAACCTGGAAGGGCGACCCAGGTAAAAGTTAGAGCAAGAGAAAAATACAAAAAGAAAAGAAAAGAAAAGAAAAAAATACGAAAAAGAAAAGAAAAAGAAATGAACAAAAGAAAATGAAAAGAAGCTCGCAAGGTCGAAAACCCGCATCGGGCACCTTGGCAAAAGTTAGAGCCTGAAAAGTGAAGGTTAAAATACCCGAGTGTACCTTGACCGAAACTACGTAAGGCTTGATTCCCATGTTTGGGATACGTAGGCAACTTCATTCTGAAGTCCAGCCCCCGACGCTTTCATAGCGTCTCGGTCCATGCAATGGTCTCGACTTCATCCCAAAGTCTAGTCGACAACACCTTCTAAGGTGATTGTGTCCATATATCTATTATAACCGTCTTCGTCATCTCTGTGTCCAAGAGCTCGACCACCGCCAATGAAGACTGTCTGCGGACTGCTGCGGCACCATCCAAACAAGGGGCAACTTTCTGTTGCCACGAGTCGTCGTGAGCCGCCATTCAAACCAGGGACAACTTTCCGTTGCCATCCACCCCCTTTAAGCCAGGGGCAATTTTCCATTGCCTCCGATCCGAGGTGGCGCATCTCAAAGAGTAAGTTCCATGCTCGTTGAGCATTGACTGCTTGCAAAATAGTTTTTGAAAATTTTTACTGAGGTTGACTATTTTCTCGAAAACTATTTCGTTTTCCAAAACTGGACCATTTTCTTGGACCCAAAAAGGAAAATTTTCAGTGCTCACAGCCTGACTTGCATGGTTTTCAAATCAAAAATCGAACAAGTACGTTAATTCGACTCTCATCTTGATCAAAATTGTTTTAGTAGAAAACCAAAACGAAGAACGGTCAAAGTGATGAACTAAGGGCACAGTTGAGCCAGGAGTCCTGTCTCCCCCCCGTCGTCAACATACTTGCCAGAAGGGCACTCTACCCATCAGAAGAAATAGCTGTGAGCTAACGGCATTGGGCATGAACCCACACCTTCCTATTCATTCATTAATCACCCTGGGGAGGGACGAAAAATGAGAGAATAAAGAATAGAGAGGTGTAAGTTAAGAGAAAAGTTAGAGAAAGGGTTTTGAGAGGAAAAATCGAGCTTGAGTGCCAGAGTGATGTGAGAACCACAAATCAGAAAGGGTAGGAAACAATACCCAGAGAAACTGGCTCCTCGTGATCTGAGGTCCCCCGTTTTCGTTCAACGCGCCTGTGTGTCGTGTCGTTTGTTTTGTTTACCTCAACCTTTGTCCTAGGTTCCTCCCGAGCGTGTCTCGTTGTGTTTTAGGTCGTGTACCTTTGTTGAGTCCTTTTCCGCTGTGTTCAGTTGTAGGCTCGATGCCCCAGTTTGAAAAACCCTTATTTAATTACAAAAATCATTTATGCTCAGAATGTTGTGCCATTCTCTATATTCGATTGTGTTTCAACTCCAGCTGGTTTCACCTCCATAGTCCGTCTTGTCAGATTGGGCTGTTTGTTTGGGATTTGCTATGTGCAAAATGAACCAAATGCTGTGTTACGGGCTGTATGCAGATTAATCCCCAGTAGAGTAAGGGCCGTGTGTGTCCAGAATTAGGCAGTGGGTTGCTTGGGTTATTTTGCTGTTGGCTGTTTAGTTATCTGATTATTACCGTGCAAGTGTTCAATTTTCAGGCAATCAGTCAATTCCATTTACATTGAGGTGTAATATGATGAGATGCGACGCAATACATGAGATATGTAAATGTAACACCTTTTAAGCAAAAAGTTTGTTCATTTCATAATCTTTTTAAGTACAAAGTTTCGAGGAAAACAAAACCCTGCCTGCGGCAGTACAAAGTATCCTAACTACCAACAAAAGGGAAAAAGTACAAGAAAGAAGAAAAATAACAAAAATCTGTATCCATGTCAAGCACTCCGAGGGCTATCGGTCTGTCCTAGTCCTCTTCCTGGACGAAGGTCCAGGAGCATCATCAGCATTGTCATTAGAGCCCGAGCTAGAACTGCCTCCGGTCTCCTCCTCCGATGACTCCGCCTCCGACTCTGCCTCTGCCTCCACCTCGTCATCCTCATCGTCGTCATCATCAGGGACGGGAGCCCGCGAACTACTCCCGACATGAGTGTGCCCTGCCTTGGTGCGGGGGAATACTCTGCCCTCCTCATCTCTCCCTCGGGCGGGGACAGAAGGTCCAACTGGAGCACCTCCTACCACGGGAATCTGGAAGGGAGGCTGAAAAAGTACATAAAAGGCAAATGCATCAGTATACTGTGGACAGTTTATCAGTGCAGAATGCAGTGTATGAGTACAGTGTGTGAATGCCGTGGACAATCTATCAATGCAGAATGCAGTGTATGAGTACAATGTATGAATGCCGTGAGCAGTTTATCAGTGCAGAGTACAGTGCAGAATGCAGTGTATGCAGTGTATCAGGCGCTGTGAGATCAGTGTATCAGGTGTTGTGCAACAGATTACGAGAATCAGTGTATGAGTGATTTAAGGCCGTGATCAGAAGAACATACCGGAATGCTGTAGAGGGCCAGGAGATCAAAGGTCCGCTGTAGCATCCCCATCATGGAGGCATTCATCTCCAATGACTACCGGGTGTACTCAGAAGAAGCTTGCAAAAGTATCAGATGCATCAATATTATGTGGAATATCAAATAAACTGAAATGAAATGACTGTACAAAAATGCAGTAATACATACCGGAGGCAAGTCGGGGACACCGACAAACTCGTGATCAGCCGACGGAGGGCCGAAGGGGATCTGATAGGTCGCCCCACCCTGCCCTCGGAAAGTCAATGAAGTGGGCAGAACAGGCCAATCGGTCCCCCGTCCTCCCTGAACTCCGCCCCTGCCACGGACTCGAGCCCTCCTCGAAGCTCCTGCTCCAGCTCCCGCTCCTGCCCTAACTGCTGGCGCCACGGGCCTGGCTCCCTCAGCTCAACGGCCGCCGCTCAGAGACCGCATAATGTACGTCTGCACGTACTCTCTGTAGTCGCCGATGCCTCTAAAGCGGGTCGCCTCCCAGCCGATAGTGTAATCGACCATCTGCTCGGTAGTGAGCCTCTCGGTCTCCCTCATATCCTCAGGAAGGTGAACCGGGACTATCTGCTCCGGTAACCCTAGGGTCTGGCGTAGGAAACGCTCACCCAGGTACCAAGCCCGACAGACCGGGCCCTCCAGTAAGATCTGGAAATGCGAGGTCTCCACAGCACCGGCAAATCGGTCCCGAATAGTCGCCGACAACGGAGCCCAAGGCTGCCAAGTGATCTGAAAGTGACATACAGTCTGTTATCTACTGTTATTGAAGTATGCAGTGGAAAGGCGAAGCTTAAATGAACTGCAAGTAAAACATACCTCGGCAGGGGTGATGGTGTCGAAGAAGCGGCGAAAAAAGCCAAATGTCTCTCGTGGCCTCCGGGTGCACCTCCCGTTAAAGCGTCGCGAGAAAGGGACGACCAGAGGAGTCTCCGTCCCCGGTACGGGAGCGAGCCTAGGAAAGTAGGCATAAACCCACAACTGCAAGGTAAATACCAGTGCATTTATCAGATAAAGCAGAATATAGAGTAAAAGCAGAAATAGCAGAGCCATGTGTTGTGTAGTGTATTGTGCAGAGTGTACAGTGTGAGCAGTGTACAGTCAGTGTAAAGCAGAGTGTATATGTGTGCCGCGTGTGCAGTGTACAGTTAGTGAAAAGCAGACTACAGTATGTGCAATACAGAATACAGTACAGAGTACAGAAAATATAGGACATGAATGAAAGGCAGAAAAAGAAATGTACCTCCCAAACACGCCAATAGCCCCCGAGCAACTGTCCGCTGCCGCGGGAAGCTGAGCTCATATATCCGTAGAGAGTGGCCAGAGCGGCGCCACCCCAGTCGTAATGCAAGATGTCTCTGACGTCCACCAGTGCGCTAAGCAGGCAGAGAGGCACGGTGTTCGCCCGGTCGGCGAAAATGGTCGTCCCAAACAAGAACATGAGGAAGCCGCGCGCGTATCTCTCCGCGGCCTCCGGAGTCATCGGGGCAACATCAACAAGGGTGGGCTGGACCCTGAACTGCACCTCGAACCAGGAATATCGGACGTAGCCTGGACGAGCGAGAGGTGGCACCTCACCAAGCAGATAGATCTGAGCGGCAGTCCACTCGTCCATGTCAGTATCAAAGGGGATCGGATCACCCCCTACCCCGATGCCTGTGAGCATCAAGAAATCATAGGGAGTCATTGTCATGTCTCCCGTCGCAGACAAATGGAACGAGTCGGTGGTGTCCCACCACCTCTCCACTTGAGCAACGAGCAAGGGCCTGCAAGTCGTGAGTTTGGATAGTCCCCTGCAGAAAGCGCCGAAGCCCGCCTGGTCCACGATGCGACGGACCGCATCGGGAAGCTCGGCATACCAGTCCCGAGCGCCGGTGTTCCCATACCTACGAATGGTATGGGAATCCTCCTGTAAACAAAAAAAAAAAAAAAAAAAAAAACGATTGCAAGGCAACAGTCAAAATGCAGTTCTAAGAAACTTACAGTGAACTACAGCGTGTGATGCGTCAGCGTGTTCGGGTGGTTCAGAGCAGACGTAGCATGTGTGCAAGTTCGACAGATTCAAGCAAATACCGGGTGCCGGTGTGCTTACAGTGAACTACAACGTGTGATGCGTCAGCGTGTTCGGGTGGTTCAGAGCAGATGTAGCATGTGTGCAAGTTCGATAGATTCGAGCAAATATCGGGTGCCGGTGTGCTTACAGTGAACTACAGCGTGTGATGCGTCAGCGTGTTCGGGTGGTTCAGAGCAGATGTAGCATGTGTGCAAGTTCGACAGATTCGAGCAAATACCGGGTGCCGGTGTGCTTACAGTGAACTACAGCGTGTGATGCGTCAGCGTGTTCGGGTGGTTCAGAGCAGATGTAGCATGTGTGCAAGTTCGACAGATTCGAGCAAATACCGGGTGCCGGTGTGCTTATAGTGAACTACAGCGTGTGATGCGTCAGCGTGTTCGGGTGGTTCAGTACAGTATAGCATGTGTGCATATTTTCAAACTCAAGTAAATATTGGGTACCAGTGGGTGTGCAGTGAAATATAGTGTGTTTGAGCGATTCAGGGCTAGTGCAGTGTGTGTGCATGTGTCAGTCTCAAGCAGATATCAGTGGCACGTATGTTTACAACCAACTACAGTATACAGGGTATCTGAGCTAAAGCAGTTAAAGAGCACAAATAGCTACGACAGTTTTGTGTCCTACATTGCAGAAAGTAAAGCAGAGAGAAGAGAGTTACCTCGGAAGCGCCGAAGGACAGGTGGGAGGTAGGCTCACGCAGTAATAGCTCGGGTAGCACGTGCCTCTCGAAGCTTCGAAACTGGCGAAGTCCGTCAGGGGGCAGAACATAAATCGCCGGCCGGTAGGTCGCCGGGTCGAACGGGCGCTCGTTCAAAGGTAGGAGCTCGACCCCGGGATCCATCTCGTGATCCGGGGGAGTCCCACCACGTGGAATGTCGTCCGCCGTGTCAAGAATGAGGAGAAAATAGCCGGAGGAAGGAAAACCGGGCTCGAATATGGAAAGTCAACCGAAAAGTCAACTCCCGAGAAGGTCGAAAATGGCCGAAAAGGCCGGGATGTGAAAAGGGTACGGAAATCAAGAGGAAAGCGAGGGGAACAAACCCCAAAAAGGTGGGAACGGCAAAAGAGGCACCGAAACAAAGATTTGTTCGGTTGAAAATGTCCGAAACGCGAAGGAAATCGCGAATCCGACGACGAAACGGGCGTAGAACGCGAAGAAACGGAGAAAAGAAGAGAGGAAAACACTCTAGAGAGAGAGGGTGTGGAATTTTGGCGAAGGAGGAAGTGAGAAATAGGGTTTAGAAACCCTATTTTAAAACACCCATGGTGAAATGTCGAATCTGCCCCGACTCAGGAACTTTTTGCCGGTCGGCAACATTTTGTGCCGGCCGGCAAAATATTGTGCCGATGGAATTGAATGATGGCCGGTGGACGGCCGGTGACTCATTTTGATGGCCGGTGGACATCCGGTGGTCTTCTACAGTGATTTTGGAGCTTCCTACACCATTTTTTGAGTTATATGGGGGGTCCAGGGCCTTTAGTGCTCAAAATAGTGCAAAATAGTGCGCTTTCGACGCTCAGCCGGCCTCCGTTTTGACCTCGGGTCGTGTCTTCTGTGCGTGGCGCTCGAATTCGCGCAAGGTGTATCCTTTTCGTATCCTTTTGGCTTTTACGAAATTCAAAAGTTGCCCCATGCATATCGCATATCAATCGCACTGTTTTGTGCATTTCAAATTATCGCACTGTCTTGTGCATCACATATTATCGCACTGTTTTGTGCATTTCAAATCAATCGCACTGTTTTGTGCATTTCAAGTCGATCGCACTGTCTTGTGTATTTCAAACCATGGCACTGTTTTGTGCATTCGCGTTGTCTAAACGCATCGCGGTGTCTAAACGCATCGCGCTGTTTTGCGCATCTCATTGCATTTTGCATATCTATTAATTTCATTACTTGCGTAAACCGCATATTTGTTCAATTCATTACTTGCGTAGACCGCATGTTTTGCTTGCGTAGACCGCATATTTGTTCAATTCATTACTTGCGTAGACCGCATGTATTGCTTGCGTAGACCGCATGTTTGCTCAATTCATTACTTGCGTAGACCGCATGTATTGCTTGCGTAGACCGCATGTTTGCTCAAATTCATTACTTGCGTAGACCGCATGTTTTGCTTGCGTAGACCGCATATTTGTTCAATTCATTACTTGCGTAGACCGCATGTTTTGCTTGCGTAGACTGCATATTTGTTCAATTCATTACTTGCGTAGACCGCATGTATTGCTTGCGTAGACCGCATGTTTGCTCAAATTCATTACCTGCGTAGACCGCATGTTTTGTTTGCGTAGACCGCGTATTTGTTTAATTTCATTACTTGCGTAAACCGCATATTTGTTCGATTCATTACTTGCGTAGACCGCATGTTTTGTTTGCGTAGACCGCATATTTGTTCAATTCATTACTTGCGTAGACCGCATGTTTTGTTTGTGTAGACCGCATATTTGTTCAATTCATTACTTGCATAGACCGCATGTATTGCTTGCGTAGACCACATGTTTGCTCAAATTCATTTCTTGCGTAGACCGCATGTTTTGCTTGCGTAGACCGCATATTTGTTCAATTCATTACTTGTGTAGACCGCATGTTTTGCTTGCGTAGACCGCATATTTGTTCAATTCATTACCTGCGTAGACCGCATGTTTTGTTTGCGTAGACCGCATATTTGTTCAATTTCATTACTTGCGTAGACCGCATGTTTTGCTTGCATAAACCGCATGTTCGTTCAAATTCATTACTTGCGTAGACCGCATGTTTTGTTTGCGTAGACCGCATGTTTTGCTTGCATAGACCGCATGTTCGTTCAAATTCATTACTTGCGTAGACCGCATGTTCTGCTTCCGTAGACCGCATGCTTTTGCTCAAATTTCATTACTTGCGTAGACCGCATGTATTGCTTGCGTAGACCGCATATTTGTTCAATTTCATTACTTGCGTAGACCGCATGTTTTGCTTGCATAGACCACATGTTTGTAATCAATTTCATTACTTGCGTAGACCGCATGTTTTGCTTGCGTAGACCGCATGTTCTGCTTGTGTAGACCGCATGCTTATGTCCAATTTCATCGCTTGCGTAGACCGCATGCTTATGACCAGTTTCGTTGCCTGCGTAGACCGCGTGCTCCACTTACATGTCTGTGCTTTCACGGCATTGTTATGCTTCCCGCTTGCTTTGCGTTGTCACGCATTTTCAAATACATTAATATGCATATTGTTGATCACATTGTACCTGCTAAAGTTTGTTTTCTTTACAGGCACGATATTGCGTGTACGGTTCATTTAAGGCTGGTGCAACCAGACGAACCGCACAGGTATTGTACGGTCTAGGAGACCTTAAATCCTTGGAAGGTGCGAAACCTTTAGTGCATTGGTGTGCACAGTTCAGTTGCATTGTCATGCATCTTAAAGCCGCGTGTTGTCGCGCATTCCATGCAACATGCATTTTATACATCATTTGCATTTCAAAAAAAAAACATGCATTGTCATGCATCATCGTAAATAGTTGCATTGTCATGTATCATTAGAATATAGTGCATATTGCATTGTAGTTTGCATGCATTCATTGCATCACCTCCGCCTATGGCTTGCGCCTTTCCATGTTGAGCTTGGTCTGGTACGTGCCCATACTTTTCACGTCGAAACATAGTTCAGTAGACCGTTCTATGTTAGACACGGCTTGTATGTGTATATGCCCTTCCTAGGCAAGATTTGGTTTGGCCCGCAGGCCATATCCATTATATCCATCTCCATTCCATTGCATATTTGTAGATATTGCATTGTAGCTTGCATGCATTCACTGCATCACCTCCGCCTATGGCTCGCGCCTTTCCATGATTGAGCTTGGTCTGGTATGTGCCCATACTTCTCGTGTCAAAGCATAGTTCAGTGGACCATTCTATGTTAGCCGCGGCTTGTTTGTGTACATGCCCTTTCCTAGGCAAGATTTGGTTTGGCTTGCATGCCATTTCCGTTGCATTGTAGTTTGCATGCATTCATTGCATCACCTCCGTCTATGGCTTGTGCCTTTCCATGATTAAGCTTGGTCTGGTATGTGCCCATACTTCTCGTGTCGAAACATAGTTCAGTAGGCCGTTCTATGTTAAACATTGCTTGTATGCGTACATGCCTTGCCTAGGCAAGATTTGGTTTGGCCCACGTGCCATATCCATTGCCATTTCCCCAGCATTTTCATCATACATTACATTGTAGTGTAATTTTTGCATCCGGCATTAGGATCGTTGTCCTTTCCCCAGCGGGTCGTTTCCCCACTTATGTCAATCCCCTCCAATACTTGTTCGTGTGTCCGTCTACATTACTCATAGTTCAGTTGACCGTTCTATGGTAGACAGACTTGTTACCTCCATCAATCTATTTGACATAGGTGTGGTTTCGAACCACTCGTGATTGGATCATGATTCAATTGCTTTGCATATAGTTTGCATTGTTTCAATTACATTGCATCTTCATTTGCATTGTTTATACATTATTTTGTATACATTGCATATCATTTTGCATCCACTTTTGCATTGTCATGCATGTTGCTAACAACATCGTACCTGTTGAGTTGTTTTCTTTGCAGGCACGATATTGTACGTACGGTTCATTTGAGGTTGGTGCAACCAGATGAGCCGCACAGGTATTGTATCCTCCGAGTGAGACGTATCGAGAATTGCATAATTCTCTTACATCCTTTCTGCATTTTAGTGTAGTTTGATGTATGCTAGCTTAAAATTGTCGCATGTATGCTTCGTTACAGCTTTCTTTGCATGATCATAAGTTATGTTCGGCTCTGTGCATTGTCTCGCATTTTGCCCCCTGCCTCCGGGCGCATATCTTGTTTGTCTTGCATGTTTGTCAGAGTCTTCGGCCTTGTCAAAAATGGGTCGTCTCTGGGCTTTGATATTCACTCCCGTCATTATTATGACTTTCGAGTTCTGTCAAAGAGGGACAACTGTAGACACCCCATTTTTGACCGCCCTCAAGACTTGGACGTCACCATTGGAACACTTGGTGATTACCCTTGTTTGTGTTCGTTTGGAGTTCCCGAAGGTCTCGACTACGCTCCTTGCCTCAGGATCCCCGAACTCGACTGTTTAGTGTCTGGTTTTACACCAAGCACTTGTGTTTTGCCTTGGAGGGGCAGGGAATGCTTTGTGAGGCATCCCCACACACCACCGGCCATGGCCAGAGGCCACCGGCTGGTTTTTGCTGCCACCGGCAATGTATATTGCCGGTCGGCACTATTTATTGCCGGTCGGCACTCCCTTTTGCCAAAATGGCATCTTTGGCCGGCCGACTACTGTGCATCTGCTTTTGCAGATATTTTATCACAGCTGTCTTGCATTTGGCTCCCCTCCATACACGTGTATGGAGGGATCTCCCTCTTTAGAAGCTTATCTTGTAAGCTTTACAAGACAAGAAGCTCTATAAGAGGAGCCTTTCTCTCCCTTGCGTAGGGTTAGACAGTTTAGAGGGTTTAGATAGCCATATTAGGGTTTTGAGTTCTAGGGTTAGGATCCATACACATTCTATCTCTATACCTCTCTCTTTTTACCTTTGTGTGTGTTTAATTGTGTTTGTGTCTTACTATTGCACACAAACACATAGTGTTTCACCTTCTCTTAGCTACTGAGGTTCTAAGAGGCTGGTTTTGGTGTTTTGGAGCTGGATTCAAGCCAAAGAGGGCTGTTGGAGCATCATTTGTGAAGGTGATCTACAAGGGTGAGAAACTTCCCTTTTATTCCCCATTTTTGCATTGCTTTTCTACCTATCTTAGAACTGTTTTTGTGCTTAGTGTATAATTCAAAAAAGTTCTATTTTTAGGCCCTCTAAATAGTTTGTTTAGAGTGTTTTGTGGTTTGGAGGTGTTTGACCCCTCTTAGGCCTTGAAATGCCCCATTTTGTGCTATTTTGTGTAAGCTCCGGGACTTTGGTGTTTGGGCCTCCTCACCACTGAAATCTTGAGGGATTTTAGAGGTGAGGATGGTGCCTTGAGGTCCTAGGGAGGAGAGGGCCACCCCCTCTCCTTGTTGTCCTTGAAAATGACCATTTTTGGCCTCTTGAGGGAGCACTTAGCTAAGCTTCATGTTGACCATGCCTTAGTTGTTTTTTGTGCTTAATATGTCATATTATACCTCTGTTTTTTGTTGGTTTTGGTACACCATGCATGCTTAGCATACCTACCTTGTAATGCCATGTTATTGCCTTAATATGCCTTAGGTTGTTAGCCCTTGTTCAAGCATGTTTTAGGCTTAGTCTTGTGAAGCTTTTGTGCATATTTTGCCATGTTTAAGGTCTGTCCTAGGTTGTTTGGGTCAGATTTGGCATGCTTAGTATAGCCCCTTTGCATTCCGGCTTGTTGGCCTTAAGTGTGTGAATGTATAGCATGACATTTTTGCATTGATTTAGTGATTTGGAACTATCCACCATGTCATTTCAGTCCCCTTTGCATGCTCATATGTTTGCCTTGGATGCCTCTTTGAAGCTTTGGAAGCTCGCCTTGCATGCTCCATGTTTTAGCATTTATGCATGCCTTTAAATTCAAACCATCTAGATGCTATCTAGTTGGTCTTTTGGGCTTAGTTTCATGTGTTAAAACTCTGTTTTTGGTTGCCTAAGTCCTGCCATGTGTGGTTGTACTAAGTGTAGTCCATTGCCTCTTTGGTGAGCCTTGAATGCTTGGACCATTGTTGCATGTTTAGCTTGCCTTGTTGCTTGGTTTGACACCATGTTTTAACATGATTTTCAGAGCTTATGTTGCATGCTAATTGTCCATGATATCCCTTTTCAAGTGTCCCTTAGAGTTGCTTATTTAATGCCTAAGTGTTGGTCCAACTTACTTGCATGTGTGTATGTATGTTTGATCCCAATTCCTTGGTTTTTGGCCACTGTTTTAGGCCTATTTAGAGTTGCCTAAATCATGTCTAAGTCCACATTTTCATCATTTTGCATTGCCTCATGTTTGCTTGTATGCTTGCATAAGTGTCTTGCATGCCATGTTGCATCCTTAGCTTGCATGCCTAGGTTGCATTGCATCTTGCATGCATGCCTTGTTCCTTGACTTGGTGATAGGAATTGGGCCTTGGTTCGTTTGTTTAGTTTGCATTTCATTTGACATGAAAGTTGCACACTTGATTCTTTGGGCCATCATGCATGGAAATGCGTGATTGGTGGTCCGAGAATCGAGACACATGCCCTTTTGAGTCACAAACATGATAGGGGACACGATTGGTGCATACATTGCTTGATTTGTATTGACATGCTAGTTCTGTCCTCTACTGCTGTGAGTTGCAGGTTCTGCAGGCATTCTTTGCCGACCGGCAGTATACATTGCCGACCGGCAGTAAATCACCAGCCGATGGATTCATTTTGTGCCGGTGACCACAATTCACTGCCGGTGGTAATTCTACTCAGCCGGTGGTGATTCCCAATATCCAGAGAAGCATCCTTGAGACTTTGGCAGTCTTCAGAGAGACAGAGCAGGGAAAATAGAGGCAGACTATGCATGGTCGTGCATTTCCGAGCAGGACCCGAGCATGCGCTGCATCTGGCTCTCCTTCCGAGGCGGTTTACTGCTTTTTCTAGTTTAAATTAGTTTGTTAACTGATTAGGCAATTTGTAATATTTAATTAGCTTGCGTAGTTAATTAATTTGTATTACTTATTTGGTCCCTCCGGGCGAGGGCAAATCTGTAATAAGTGTGTGTGAGTGGTGTGTATGTCTTCCAATCCCCACTTCTTTCTTCCCTTTTATTTACCTGCTTTGATGGTTAGTATTAGGGCATCTTTAAAATTAGCATACCTTATGTAATGCATGCGTGCATTCATACATGTGCCTTGCACGCACCAGGCTCGGCACATTATTCTAACTGCATTTGTACTTCAATTTCAAATTAAATACGCGATAGTTGTAGCATTTCACGTACCATGTTTAAGTTAGCCGAGCCTATCTAATTGCATCCTATATGTGTTGCATTAGTCAATTTGACATGAACTAGGATCACGCATGTTTGCTAACTAGTTTGTTGTTTCGGCACAGAGTACGATGTAAGTATTTATGCTTTAGCATCATCGCATGTGTGTGAGTGCTATCATGACAGTATGCTTACCATGTGGCTAGATGCTTATGTGTCATAAACTGTTTGAATGCCTGTGGGTGAAGGTTGGATTGTTTGAGTTGGGAAAACTCGTTGAAATCTGTATTTTAGCCTACTTGCGAGTAGCAAATTCCAAAACATTTTTCCAAAACAAACGGATATGCAATGCTTATTTCCAAATTAGGCAATCTAGTCTATACTTGTTTGCTGTGCGCATAATATAATAATTCTAGGCTAATAACTGGAATAAGAACACATAAAGTTTTCAAAAACGGATATCACGGTTAGTAGAGGCAGATCTTCGGATCGGGCGAGAGGGGGTGCTCATAGCTGACCTTCCCCAATCGTACCCTAGCTCCCGAGCCGAGACAACTCCGGTGATGACGGACATGTGGCCTTCGGCACCGAGTCAGGGTTTCCTAAATTCCCCCGTAAAAAATATTTAGGTGGCGACTCTGTATCTGGCAAAGCAGTCCATGTTTGGCACTTCTTTTCAAAAATCTGTTTCTCAAAACGATTTGCCAGATTTGGACTCTTTGGTTCAAGATTAAGAATCGTGACGATTTGAGAGTCCGAGCTGTAGTACCCCCAAATGAACGGAATGGGACTCACCCTCCCGGGGCGTTCGGGGATGTCTACAGCGAGGTTTTCGGCAGCATGCCCTCTGCTTATATATATTAGCTCATAGCTCATTTCTTTTTTGCCCATAGTTTTAGCAGATCTAGCATTAGCTTAATTGAAGTGGTGTAAGGCCTGAAAGCAGACAAGAGTTGCATTAGCTTGGCACTGACCGAGACTTTGATGGGCTTAGACGCCTTCCATCGATGGGAGACTGCCAAATTCGCGGGAAGTCCACTACTTCTTTAGGTAATATTTCCCACCCTTTCTAATATGTGTTTCTCACATCTCTCGGCACTCATGCTCTATTTATCTCTAAAAACCTTTTTCTCACTTTTCTCTCAACATACATCTCTCTATTTTTTAATCTCTCTTTTCTTTCATCCCTTCCTAGGTATGGCTTATGGATAAACTGAAGGTAGTGGACACTTGCCCTGAGTACTTAGCTTGAGACTACTTCTTCTGTCATCGACTTATGGATTTTCCCAATGAGGGGTAGTTGTGTGAGTGGATGTGCAACAGGTCTGCTGCTGACATAGCCTGGCGTTGCCCTTGGCTTAATCTGACCGAGATAAGCTACAGCATGGCTCGGCAGCCCAGTATTCAGTTGATTGGCCTGACTCACTGTGTATTCTACTTCTCTTTCCAGTTCAGGCGTCAGTTTGGACATGATCAGACCCGCCCAAAGAAGGGGGTAGAGTACCTGGTTTCATTCCCCGTTTGAGGTTCACACTTAGCTAGGTATCTCACTGTTTGGAGAACGAGAGAGCTTCTGGCCCCTGCCCCTAGTTTTAGTTGCATCTTTCTGGCGAATGCTTAGCTTGGCTCAATGAGAAGGCACAAATTGGGCCCACTTTAGCTTCAGAAGCTTCCACAAGTACGAGCGGGGAATGTAGGAGCACCTGACTCATCTATGCCCCTAGTTTATTGCTTTGATCTTTCTTTTCAAGTTTTTTCAATGTAATAAAAGCAAATTTGATTTGTATCAGAGAGTTGGAGAACTTTGTATTGAAATCACTGAAATTAAAGTTATGAGCACTGAAAATTTTCCTTTTGGTCCAAAAATGGTCCGAGTTGTAAAAGGTAAATTTGAACAAAATCAACTTTTATTAAACATTTCCAAAACCATTTTCGAGAAAGACCATCACTTGACACGAACGGAATCAATCCACAAGATGTACAACCCCAAATCTGTAAGATCACAAATTTTCCCTTGTTTGAACACCACTGCTCAGCATTATAACCAGTTCTTTTCTTAGAGTAAAGATTACAACCGAACTCTTAAGTAAAGAAAAGACAAAGATGACCTGATCAAACACATGGACAAGACAGTTAGGTTAGAGGTGTTTACGGTCAAACTTTAGGATGAAGTTGCCTACGTATCCCGAAGATGGAAATCATGCCTTACGTAGTTCGGTTCAGGTTCACTCGAGTATTAACTCTCTCATTTTGCACTCTAACTTTAGCCAAGGCCGCCCTTTAGGGTTTTCAACCTTGCAAGCTCAGTTTTTCTTTATTTCTAATTTTTCAATACTCTAACTTTTGCTTAGGTCGCCTTTTCGGATTTTCGGCCTAGCAAGCCTCTCAGGGATAGTATTTCTTCAACTTGTCCATGTTGATCGGTTGGGAAAATTCTAGGCCATCCAGGTCCATGAGAATAACAGCTCCACCCGACCAAATAGTTTTGATGATGTAAGAACCAATCCAATTGGGTCTGAACTTGCCCCTAAGGTCATGGATGGGAGCTTGGTTGTCTTTCAGCACCATATCTCCCTCTTTGAGATTCTGGGACTTAACCTTCTTGTTGAAAGCCCAAGCAATCCTACATTAATAGCCCCGAACATGGTACAACGCTTTCAGCCTTCTCTCATCAAATAGCATCAGTTCTTCAAACCTACTATGTTGCCAGTCCGCCTCTGCTATTTAACACTCAGCCACAACTCGCAGTGACAGGACTTCTATTTCGATTAGCATAACAGCTTCCATCCCATAGACAAGAGAATAAGGAGTTGCCCCTATAGACATCCGGATTGAAGTTCTATAGCCCCAGAGTGCAAATGGCAATTTATTTGGCCAGTCCCTGTAGGTCTCAACCATCTTCTGCAGAATATGCTTGATGTTCTTGTTGGAAGCCTCAACAGCGCCATTGATTTGCGACCAGTATGTAGATGACTTATGGAAAGCCACATTGTATTTCTCCAACAAATCTATCATTTTTTTCTTGAAGTGGGAGCCATTACTGAAATGATCTCGTTTGGGACTCCATATCGGCAAATGATGTTGTTTCAGATGAACTTAGCCACATGCACTGCTTTCAACACTGCGTAAGACTGAGCTTCCACCCACTTTGTGAAGTAATCAATAGCCACTAGAATGTATTTGTGCCCATTCAACCCTTTCAGTCTGACTGTGCTGATGACGCTGATTCCCCAGACTAAAAAAGGCCATGGTGAAGTCATGTAGTACAGTTTTGACGGCAGGATATTCATGCGATTAGCGTGAATTTGGCATTTGTGGCATCGCCAAACAAAACCAATACAATCCTCCTCCATAGTAGACTAGTAATAGCCTTTCCTAAGAATCTTCTGGGCTAATATCACTCTGTTCATGTACACTCCGCACTCTCCCCTATGGATGGCCTCCATCAGGCGCTTTGATTCCTCTACTTCAACACACAACTTGTGCATTCCCAGATGACTTCTCTTGTACAGTTTACCTTCACAGATGATAAATTGAATAACCATCCACCGTATTGCCCTCTTGTCTTTGGCATTTGCCTCTGGAGGATACATCTCATTTTCTAAGAAGTTCCAAATATCATAGTACCAAGGGTTTTGATCTTGCGTTTCATCTATTGTTGTGATAGTTTCATAGGCCGGCGTATATCTCTACTTAATGATGATCGGACGCATCCGGACTTCAAGCGGGATGTCTATCATGCATGATAGAGTTAATAAAGTGTCAGCGAACCTGATGTTCTCTTTTAGTAGATGCATGAAAGTCAGTTTCTCAAACCTAGGAATCAAAACGTCCAGGGTCTGGTGATAGATCTTTATCTTTTCTTCTTTGACCTTCCAGTCTCCATTTGCTTAAGAAACAACTAGGTTCAAGTCCCCGATGACATCCAACCTTTTTGCCCCTAGTTCTAGGGCGGCTTCCAAACCAACCATACACGCCTTATACTCTACTTCATTGTTAGAGACCTTGAACCAGAGTTTAAAGGCTAGGGGTATATGGGAGTCGTCGGGTGCTATCAGCAACACACCTATCCCATAACCATATTGATTAGACGCTCCGTCAAAGTACATTGTCTAAGTCTCCTCTTCAACTTGTAGAATGGCTTCATCTGGGAGCAGGTATTCTACCGTTTCAACCTCTTCTACTGGGTAATCTACCAGGAACTCCGCCACAACTCTCCCCTTGATCGACTTGCGAGTGACATACTTTAGATCAAATTCGAAAAGGAGAAGCAACCAACGGGCTAGCCTACCCATAAGTGCTAGTTTCTCAAAGAGATATTTGATGGGATCTAATCTCGAAACCAGAATTACAAAGTGAGCTAACAAGTAGTGCCTCAACTTCCTGGTAGCCCATACCAAGGCTAAACAAGCTTTTTCCAGTAGAGAGTAACGAGTCTCGTATTCTAGCATTTTCTTGCTCAAATAATAGATGGCTTTCTCTACCCTATCCTCAGACTCCTGAGCAAGCATGCATCCCATCGTTGTGTCCGTTACTGACAGATACAAAATCAAAGGCTTCCTCGGCTCTGGTGATGACAACACGGGCAGATTTTGAAGGTACTACTTGATCTACTCAAAAGAAAATTAACATTGATCATCCCATCGAAATTTCTTTCCTTTCTTCAGGAGACCAAAAAATGGTTCACAAGTCAAGGTTAATTTTGAAATAAACCGTCTTATGAATTGCGCTTTAGCCAAAAAGCCTCACACCTCCTTTTCAGTCCTTGGCGGTGGCATTTCTAGGGTAGCCTTGATTTTGGAAGGATCTATCCCGATGCCCCTCTGTGTGATCAAAAAGCCTAGCATTTTCCTTGCTGTCACGCCTAAAGTGCAGTTCTGCGGGTTCAACCTCAGCTTATATTCTCTGATCCGTTGAAAGAACTTCTCCAAGGCAGTGTAGTGGCCTTCTCTTTCTTTAGACTTGAAAATCATGTCGTCCACATACACCTCGACCTCTTTGTGGATCATATCATGTAGAATAATGGTCACAGTCCTTTGATAGGTAGCCCCGGCATTTTTCAGCCCAAATAGCATCACCCTGTAGCAGTAGTTCCCTATGACATAGTAAATATAGTTTTCTCTCTATCCTCGAGCGTCATTAGAATCTGGTTATACCCGAAAAATCCATCCATGAAGGAGAAAAACGCATGACCCATGGTGAAATCCACCAATTCATCAATATGTGGCAGGGAAAAATCATCCTTCGAACTAGCCTTATTCAGATCCCTGAAGTCAACACAGACTCTGATTCTGCCATCCTTCTTCGGGACTAGAACAATGTTGGCCAACCACGTTGGATATTCGGACACGAGCAAGAACCCTGTCTGTTTGGTAACTTTTTCCTTAATCTTCAAAGCCCAATCCGGGCGTATTCTTCACAACTTCTGTTTGACAGGTCGGGCCTTGAGGTCAAGAGGGATCCAATGCTATACAATCTCAGAATCAATTCTAGGCATGTCTTCATAGGACCACGAGAAAACATCTTTAAAATCTTTTAATAAAATGACTAAGCGCTCGCGCTCCTTCGAAGACAACATGGACCCAATCTGGACCAGATGCAGATCCTCCTTAGTACCCACATTAAAAGCAATGATTTCATCAGCAAGGGTTTTCATAAATCTCTCCTCCTCTCGATTAATCAAAATTTTCAAAACTAGAGGAATTCCTTCATTGTCGTTTTCATTAAAATTTTAAAAGTCATGATCAATGCAATAAATAAGCGGCACAGAGAAATACTTAGAATCTACAGTGGTATTCTCATTTATAAGATCCAGCTTATCCAACTCTTCGGTTATAACCGACTCAAAAGAAAAAGAAAAAAATGACCTGGACAAGACTTTGGTATCCCGGTTATCACCCACAAGAATACCGGACTCAGACTCAAAAGAGTCAGAATCTGATTTTGACTCCATAGACTCTGAGGAATCAGATTCTGGTTCACTACCCGACTTAGAACTACTAGACAGGTAGCCCTCCTCCAGCTGCCAGATGAGAGATGGTACTTCAGATGCATCCAAAATGTTGCTAAAAGGGTTCACACCCAGTTGGTTCCCCGATCATGGAGATGGTCAAGTTATCCCTCAAGCTCTCTAAGTCGACTGGAGGATCTGAAAGGAGACATGCCAGTGCTGCCCCTACTCCGAGCTCGCTATTGTCCGAGTCATTTTCCATGCTCTTCTCAACTTTAGTAGTTGGCTTAACCTTTTCCTCTGTATCACTATCTTGCAGCTGTAAGTCAAAGAAAATTTGAAAGCTAGGAACACGCTGTTTCTCAAAATTCAACCAGGGCTCGAGAAAGCCGCAAAATGGAAAGTCTTCCCCTTCCCAAACAAAATGGCCTTTTAGTGTTCCCCTGATCAGTCTGTGAACAAGCTCATAGCGCTTCCCGGCCTGCATGGCTCTAGCTCTGCCTACCATCTATTTTCTTTTCCTAACCCAATCCTCTTTGGTGGGCGTATAGCCAAGACCAAAAGTATGTGGATTATGCGGCACATCGGCCAATGCTGTAACGCCTTTCTGGCCACTTCTTCCCAGTCCCATTCCTGGAACATGTTGTAGCTTGTTCATGAAATAGATTGATTAGGCGCTGACATACAAGCCCTCATCAGCTGTCAAGATGTTCTGTACTGCCTGAGCCTTAGCTAGAGTAAACCCTGAAAGGAATACATCTTCCTTGCCATGAACAATTTCGAGCACAAGTGTACTTACCTCTAGCAAAGGATGGATGGACGAATTCCCAAACATAATAGCCACTCCCTTCCCATGGGGATATTTCAGCATTTGGTGGAGGGTAGAGGAGACAGCTTTCACCTGGTGCAACCAAGGTCTCCCTAGCAGTAGATTGAAAGTGGCGGGCACATCCAAGATATGGAACTCAATATCCTGTTGAGTTGGGCCTTCTTGAACTCTGATCTGTACCATGCCCATAACTTCTCTGCTCATATTGTCATATGCCCAAATCACCTAGGCTGTAGGCATGCAATCTGTTGGTTTCAGGCCGATGGCATAAGCTGTGCGAGAAGGACAAACGTTGATAGCTGACCCAGTGTCGACCAACACCACTGGCACCCATTTTTCTCTGCACTCCACAGATATGTACAAAGGTTTATTGTGTGCTAAGCCTTCCGACGGCAATTCTTTCTCGGAAAATGTTAGGGTTGGACTGGCACCACCTGAGAAAACTAATCCCACAAGCTGTTCAGGGGTAGTGTCAATGGACAGTTTGGCCTTGTCCATTGCTGATAATATAGCCTATCGATGCACTCGAGAAGCCATGAGCAGAACCCAGATTGAAATATCAGCTTGAATTTTCTTTAGCTATTTCAGCACTGCCTCTTCTTCCAACTATTTTTCCTTTTGCTTCTCGACCTCTTTATCTTTCCCGGAGGCTTCAGCTTGGTCCAAGTGCGGCAGCTTAAAATACCGTCCACTTCTCGTCATGTGGTCAATCTCTTCAGTGTACCATGTATTGTCTGGAAGGTCTTCACCCCAATCTTCATCAGTGTGAGCCATAAGTAGATCATCATCCTCCTACCATGCACCTTCGGTAGCCGACAAACAGTTGTTCGGCTCCGTTCTGATCATTCTTTCATCACAAGTATTCCCCGCAGGGAGTTGAGCTATTCCAGCTTTCCGGTTGTTTTCACCCCTTCCTTGTTCAAACTGCTTCAGTGCAGCTTCTTGCTCTATATCCACGGTACTGACAATGCCCAGTTCCTGAGCTGATTCATTCACGCCGGTGTTCTCCGGCAGCTTTCCCTTTTCCTCCGCCATTCTGGTCACTGCAATAATTTTGGTTCTCTTTTCTTCAGGTTTTGTTTCAGTTCCTTTCTCCTGGTCAGGTTTATCGCTCAACCACCCTGAGTTATCTGTCGACCCATTCAGATCAAACCAGTCAATCTGCACGTCTCCTTGATCTTGTTCGTCGTTGAACTATAAATTGTCTAAGTCCTCCTCTAGCTCTGCCAGATCATCCAGACCTTGGCTCGGGCCATCTTCTCGAACCACATTGACCTCCACTACTATTAGAAATACTACTTCGGGCTTGGCTTGATCAATCGGTGCAATGTAGTGGCACAAATCATATTTTCTCACAATCAAATCCTCAGAGCACTCAGGCAGTGGACTCATAGTCTCCTCTAAGGCCAACCTCCCTTCTTCTGCCTTTATCACCACCACGGGTTTAGACGTGTCCATCATATACAAGTCCATGCTTTCAGGTGTGAACACGGCTTGTTTGGGTAGGTGCAAAGGGGTAATATATACGCTGGGGTCGTATGGGATGGCCAATGTATGGATGAGGTTTAGATTGTGATGTAGAAGAACTTGATTGTGGACCGGGAGAGGGTTGGTGGTTACATTTGGCTTTTGAGGTGGTGCGATCACCTTGTTATCGATGAGATTCTAAATCTCATGACGTAGCCTAAAGCATTGGTCAGTGTCGTGACTGCGCTGCTGGTGAAACACGCAATACTTGGCTGGGTTGTGTTTTGGTGGGAGAGGATCAGGTAGTGGGCATGGCTCTAACGGCTTAAGGTGCCCCTTTTTGATCAACATCCTTAAGGCATGGGATAAAGGCATATAGAGTGGGGTAAAGGTCCTCTAGGATCGGGCCTGGCTGTTTGAAGTTTGTGGGTTTGTACTGGTGAAAGGATTGGCGGTCTTGGTTGTGGTGGTGACAACACTCACATCAAATGACCGCACAGCTATGCTTCTACTCGTGGTTGCATTGGAACTACACATAAAAGGCCTCTTGGCCTGCTCTTTCTCATCAATTATCAATCCTTGTTTCATTGCATCTTTAATCTGAACCCCTATCTTATGGAGCTCAATGAATGTGAACAATGGTAAGACGATCATCTTTTGCAATAATTTCCCTTGCAGATTGCGGACCACTATCCTAATTTGATCCTTTTCGAATGGCCTGGTAGTCATCATCGAAGCCTTGGCCCTCCACCTCGTTACAAAGTCTGAGAAGCCCTCCTTTGGCTCCTGATGAGTTGCCTCAAGATCATGGCTGGTGACATCGATCTGCGTGTTATATGAATATTGTACAATGAAGGCCTCAGCCATTTCCTCTCAGCTCCGCTTTACTGAATCCTCCAGCTTTGCATACCAGATAGCCGCTATTCCTGACAAGGTCCGACCGAAAAGCGACAGCTTTTGAAGTCTAGTGAGGCCCATCGACCACAAGGTGTCGAAGAACAACCACAGATGAACTATGGGATCTCTAGAGCCATCAAACCAATCTATGTGTGGCATTTTAAACCGGTCTGGCAAGGTTACTGCAGAGTCAGTAATGTATCTTCGATGTTGAGGATTGAGTTCACACCTTGTACCCGCTTGAAAAGCTTCTCCAACTTGTTAACCTTTAGTACAGTAGGGTCAACTTCGAATTCAAACGAAGACTCAGTTTGGTACACTGGTGCCTTGGAGGCTTGTGGTGGAATGAGGTCTACTGGATTGTCCAGATTCTCTTGGACATTGGTAGCGATTTCAGGTGCTGGGATACTCATAAGAGGTGCATGGGAAGCAGAAGTCGCTGTCGGCTGTGGTTGTTGTTGCTATAGCCTATTTATTACTTTGGCTTGATGGGCTGTAACTTTAGCTTGGTAGACAGCATCTTGTTGCATGGTTTCCACTATTTATTGGAGATGATGAATCAGTCTTCCATAACTGAAGGGTATTGAGTCATCTGAACAAGTGAGTGATCTCTTGCTAGCCTAGATGTAGAAGATTGAACCTGACTAGTTGCAGGTGATTGCTAAAATGGTGAATTGTGCCTAACTCTCCTCCGTCTAGTAACTGATGGGAGCGAAGCAAACACAGGTTGTCCCCTAACAAGATCCCCGGATCTGTAAATCTCCTTACACAGGTCGAGAGTGCTTGGGGGGTATTCGAACTGTCTGAAGCAATTGTGATAAACTAACTTGCAAAAAGAAAGCAAAAATCAGAAACCGCACAGCACCTCAACTTAGATGTTAACAACACACAGTTGTTATCAAAAGTTGTAGAACTGCACTCAACACTCACTTCTGCCCTCAAATCTGATACCCAAACTTGCAACTGATATGTACATTCCTGTAGAGTTTCACTCTAAAAGCACATACCAGTTAAGTGAGAGCTAAAACACCCCTATGAGGGGGTAGGGTTACCCTATCCTAGTTTCGTCAAGAACTAGGGTTCACTATTCAAGCAAAGTGGTTTCACACAATCCTGTATTCGGGTAAGCAACCTGTCCTAATTTGGAACAGTCTCTATGGCTTTACTATATGTAGCCAGGCCAAATGGTCAAAAAGGGTGCCTTGGCAAGAATACCTAATATACCTCTCATACCTAACACCGAGAAATGAAAAACGAATCAAACAGTACAGCGATAATCCAGATCCAAGGGTTATGTTCCTATCATAGCAGAACCCGTGGCCGGTCAGCCTTTTGCCAAGCTTTTTCAAGCAAGCCTCCGACAAATTTTCCAAGAATAACAAATAGCAAACACAATGACTTAAACGCACCAATGCAAATACAATGCAAAGAAACATAAAAATATAGATTAAATTTCATATCATGAGTTTAAATAAAGTTCTCTAAGATCCCTAGCAGAGTCGCCAGAAACTATAGCTCGACTTTTTCGCGCCCCCTTTCAGAAGGTCGAATATAAGCCTTACAGTTCGGACTCCTACAGTTCTGAATCTAATCTCACAAGTGTAATGTGAAATTGATAAACACCAAAGAGTCCAAACCCTGCAAATCTTTTAGAAAATCGATTTTGAATCAAATTGCCAAAAATGGACTGCTTTGCTAGATATAGAATTGCCACCTAAATATTTTTTAGGAAATCTAGGAAACCCATGACTCATGCCAAAGACCACGTGTCCGTCATCACCAACGTTGCCTCAGCTCGGGAACTTAGGTACGAGAGAGGAAGGTCATGAATACATTTGAGTACCACCACTCGCCCGATCAAAGATCGGCCTCTACTAATCATGATATGATTTTTCTCAACATTATATACTCTTGTTTCGGTTTATTAGGCTAGCATTTACTATGTGATGTGCGCACACATAAGGTATAAACTAGATTGCCCAAATTGGAACAATTCAAATTTATGTTTGTTTTTCGAAAAGGGTTTGATTTTGCCACTTAACAAAGTGGGCTTAAAGTTTGTGAATTTGTCACATGACAAAGCGGGCTTAAATGTACATTCATTGAAACATTCCAATTCAAGCAACAAGCCTTCATCCACAGGCACTCAAACAGTTTAAAAAGTAAGCACTTAGCCTCATGGCAAGCATGCTAGTCATGGCAATCACTCAAACTCATGCAAGTATGCTAAAGCACTAAAAACTCACCAAGGACTCCAAGTTAAGATAAAACAAAAGAGTTAGAAAAATATGCATGATTTCTAACTATACAAGATGGCTAATGCAACGCATGCAATAATGCAACTAAAATAGGCTCGGCTTCTTAACATGTTATTTGCAACAATTTCATAGCATGCGTTTAAACATGTATTCAACGAGGTATTGAAATGACAATGCAGTTAGAATGATGAACCGAGCCTCGGTGCATGCAATACAAATGAATGGATGCAAACTTGCGATATGCTAATTGAAATGTGATGCTCCTAATCTAACCATCATAAGCGGATAAATAAAAAGGAGAAAGGCGTGGGGTTGAAAGGCATACACATTATTACAACATTGATGCCCTTGTGCAAGAGGGTCCAAATGAATAACTAGCTAAGCTAAACTACTTAACTAATTATTACAAAACTTGAATAAATAAACTAGCTATCTAAGCTAATTAACTATTACAACAATTAAATAATTTAACTAGGCTAAGCTAATTAAATATTTACAACACAAACTAATTTAATTAATCAATCTAAACTATTTAAATAAGTACGAAACAAACTAATTAGCTACAACAAATACATGACTAATTGCTAATTAAACTAATTAACTAGTCTGAAAAGCGATGGAGGCCCATGCATGCTCAGTTTCCACCCAAAGAACGTCCACTGTTTGCTCCCGAAAGCCTCTGTTGCACAACCCTTGAACTGGTTTTCCTTTTCCAGATCAACTCTGCTCTGTTTCACAAGCATTCTACTCAAAATTCCCTAGTGGCCGGCAGGCCAAAAGTGGTGGCCGGCTAGCTACCATTAGGGGGTTGCCGTCCAACGCTGATGGCCTACCGGCCAGAAACAGTGGCCAGCCGGCCACTAATGGTGCACCATTTCTTGCTACAACAGAGAGCAAACAGAGCAAAGAGAGGGTATTCTCACAAGTTGTTTGTATTGCGTATCCCTCTTTATCATCAAAACATCTCAAATGAGTGATACACTTGGTTCAAAAACCATCAATCAAGCAATTCATTGTATGATGGCTAAGGAACCAAGATATACAAGTTCAATAAATACACAAACAAGACCAAAAACCATCACCTTATCATGTATGATCAAGGGCAATGGAGACCTAGGAAACTTGGCACATTTCATCACTTTGAATATGAAATGCCCCAATTTTTCTTGTCTTCAATTAACGTCTGATTGAACACATCAAAATACAATCAAATTCTTATCTTTGCACAATTTTGTTTCCATTTTTGTTTAACTCTTTTAACTTACCAACCATTCTTTAACCAATTAAGTCCATTGGTGATAAGTCCCCTAAAGAGAAGGAAGTGTCAAACAAGGGTTAGTTTAAGGCAAGAGAGAGGCGTCATGCCGTTGATAATGAACCTCCAAAAGAGGATTAAACCATTAACAATAGACCTCAACCTCAAGCTTAAGCTATCCTAAGGTTGAAACAACCCTCAAAGAAAACAAAAAAGGTCAAGAAATGAGGGAGGTTGCAAAGATTAATCAGTGCTGAAATTAAGTGAGAAAAGCGCTAAAACATGCAATCAACTCGAACAAGTGGTGTCTAAAGGCCTAAAACACCAAGCCTGTGAGGACACTTACACTACAAGCATACAATACAAGACTCAAATGCAACAATCAATGAAAAATAGAGTTAAAATAGTTCAAATTAGAGCCTAAAACATGCTAGAATTAAGCTACAAAAGGCTAGAAAATTATGATAACACATAGAGCTATCTAGGCTTGCAAACAAGACACAAGGAGGGGAGGTTAACCCCTCTAAATTTAGACTTCAAAAAATGATTTTCCCTACTGAAATTACTCTAAAATTCAGTGCTCAAAAGCCCAAAAAAATATGGTTTGAAAATGGGAAACAAAGGTGGAAAAGCTTTACAAACAAGGAATAAAGAAGAGTGAGCCACCCCTTAACCTGAAATAGCCTAAAACCACCAATTTCAGCCCACAAAAATAGATTTTTCTATAACCCAAAAATGGCCCAAACTCAGTGGGTAAAGATAGAAGAAACAACTATTCAAAGCAAGGTAAAAAGGCAAGTGTTATACCTCTTGAATCAAAGATCAATTCTAGGTAACAATTCAAGCCAAAACCAACTTCAAGAGCTCCAAGAAAGCCTCAAGGAACCTCAGTCCAAAGGTGATCAACTTTGATTAAGGAGGTGCAGGCAAAAGTGTAGTGCATGTAGGCTAATGTGCACAAACTTGCAAGAGAGAGAGAGAAATATATATATATATATATATATAGAGAGAGAGAGAGAAAGAGAAAGAGAGATAATTTTTTCTCCAAAAATTTCAACCCTCAATAATGGGGGAGGAGACCGCCTATATATAGAAAAACATGCATTTGGCTGAGATAAATCCCTCCATACACGCGTAGGGAGATGCAGCCAATTGTGCCAACAACTAGCACAACTGTCAACAAAATATCTGGAAAAAAACACTGATGGCCGACAGGCCACTAATGTGGCCGGCAAGGCACAAGGGTGGCCAGCAGCCCACTAGAGGAGGCCTGCAGGTCTCAGGGTCTTGAGGTTTGAAGCACTGAGGTTTTGGTCCAAAACAAGGCCTAGAATAGATAGGGTTTAAAGGCTCAAAGACAAGGCATTCTGTCGAGGACTTCGGGCACTAGAACGAGCACATGCAATCATAATCATCAAGTACACGAGCGATGACGTCCAAGTCTTGAGGGCGATCAAAAATGGGGTGTCTACAGTCACCTACATACATAAATAAATAATGGAGTGAACGAGAGCCCAATCAATAATAACAGAGTAAAGGGTTTTAATTGAATGATGTCCCATATCAGATTTGGAAATTAGAGTTCATGTCAGAAACAGATTCATATTCTTACTCTTTTCAACTCATTTACAGAAATTAGAGTTAATGCTTAATCATACGTGGTACGCCCATTAGCGCTAACAGAACAAATACAGAGCAGATACATAACAGATGGTGGTTACTAGTAACCAGTTCCATAAAGGATCCTCCGGATCTGGGTAATAGAGAACATATATTCTGAGCCCCGTGATGAAGCCTCCGGTACGGGTAACAAATAATAGATGTAATAAGTTCCATAATGGAACCTTCGATACCTGGTAATAACCAACAGATATGCTAAGGATGCCACGAATACTTGTCAGAAATAGGACAATCATTCATTGTACAGAACATAACATTTCAGAAAACAGATATTATTTCATCATATAGAAAATAAATAAAGTTGAACATAGCTTTACTAAGTTATTACTCATAGATGGCTTTAGAGGCAGACAGATAGAGCAGACAAATCAAAGAGCTTATGGCGCGTGACCTACACAAATAGAATAAATACATACTTGAAACACACACCTGGATAAAACTTAGCTTGTTTCATTTCATTCTTAGTGTGTTTCTAGGTCTTTAACCTCATTATTATGTCTTAACCATGGCCTACGAATGCCTAGGATGCAATGAGGATGCCAAAACATGTTATCCAACACTTAGGCAAATTTACTGAAAATAGGGTCCTCACTCGAGCGGGTGTTCAAAAATGTGAGTGGTCGCTCGAGCGCATATTCCTTCGCTCGAGCGGTCTGCAAACTCAACAAAAGTACTGGTTGCTTGATTTTTTCGCTCGACGCACGCTCGACGATCGCTCGAGCGTGAAACTGAGTTTTTCGCTCGAGCGCAACTCTTGTCGCTCGAGCGGTCTGCAAAACATGGAAACTTTTGGGAGCATGCAATTTACGCTCGAGCCAACTTTTGGTCGCTCAAGTGGAGGTTCAAAAACAAAAGTGGTCTCTTGAGTGCAGGATCTGTCGCTTGAGCGGAGAGACAAAACTCTAGGATTTCCAAATTGCACTCTCAAACTCAAAACTCGAATTAAACACTACAAAACTCATCATTTTGGGCCAAAACTCAAGAAAACATTTAGAAATTTGTAGAATATCAAGGATTGAAGATCATTTCGCAAAAATCAAGGCCCAATAGCATGCCAATTGTGCAAATTCAAGCTTGAAAAATGGAAAACATCACATGCATGAAATTGTTTGTCCTCAAAGCTTTCACAACATGATCAATGAAGGTAAAATGGGATGAAACTTGATGACTTACCAAACCTAAGGTGAACTAAGAACATGCATGAGTAAAGTACTTGAAATTCAACTAAAAAATGTGATGAAAGTGCATGCATACATGGTAGAACTCCATTTCACCAATTCTAGCTCAATTCTTGCCTTACACAACTTAATTCTCTTGAATTCATGGCTTAGGCTACAAAGTTGTACAATCTAAGGGTTGAATTCTTACCTAGACTTTCCAAGGTGAGAGCTAAAGGCTTAATTCTTGAATCTCTAAGTCCAATTCTTCTTATCCCTAGGAAATCCCTTAGCTTGAGCTCAAGTCTCCTCATTTCTCTCCCTCTCTCACGTTTGTTGTGTGTGTGTGGGCTCAAAGGTGTGATTAAGGAAAAGAGATTAGCGGTACATATAAGAGCCTTATATAGGCTTGATTAGTGGTGATGAATTAAATCTAATCAATTGGACATTGATTATTCTAATTTAATCGTTCCGAATCGAATTCTAAAAATCCCAAATAACGTAGAAATCAAATCAATTTCGTGATCGGATGCCGATAAAGCCTTCAATTTGCAGAACAAAATAGAAACACAAACAAATATTTCCTACAACAAACAAAGATAAACACAAATAATGCAATGCACATGTAATTACCCTGGAATTTCTCCTTAATTATGTATTAAGCATACTTAATCATGGATTATCAGCTAATCACAGGTTAGGGTTGTTACACTTCTACCATTAAACCACCTATCAGTCCAAAACTGTATCCTCTCCCCATTTCCTATGATAAGTTTGAAATTTTGTTCAAACAACTCAGCCACAGCAGTATTTGATGAGACAGGGGATACAATCCCCTTCCACAATGAAGACACCATAGCAGATTCCACTGTTGTTGGAATCCACCTTCCCCCAACTCTACCATATTTGCTACACACCACCTGTTTCCATAATGACTTATGCTCTCTACCATACCCCCACCACCATTTTAATAATAAACATACATTAACATCACTCAAATTTCTCCCACCCAATCCACCTTGGCCTTTACCTTTGCAGACCTCCTTCCAAACTTACCAGATGAATTTTCCTTCTAGTTTCAGAATCTCCCCACAAGAAGCTAGACCTATTGTTGCTTGGATATTCATTTTTTTTGAAAACTTGAGCCTTACGAAATCCAGAAACATAGAATTATTGAACTCATATATAACTTTGGACTTTGGTGAATCCAACTTCACTTGGTAATAACTTTGTTCAGAAGAAAATAATTGCCTAATTATGTAAAGAGCTCACAATGGGAGAGTTTTATTTATTTTTAAGGAAAATTTAGTCAAAACTTCTCTATTGGATCCTTATTTGGTGAAAAAAGACAATCCAATTTATTTTGTTTCAAAAATCCTCCAAAAAAGAAGGCGCATAATTGAATAAGGACACAGTAAAATTTCTTTTTTTCTTGGACAATATTGCCTATATATATATATATATATCATAGGATTCTTTAGACGAGGAATATTTTTATTTTATTTTATACAAGTTTAAAAATGTTGTGTATGTATATTTTTGGTTGGTTCATTTATTATGTACTCTATTTTTTGTAAAAGTAAAATATTACTGTGAACCTGAGTAACATGCTATTGTCAAACAGAGTAACATGTTACTGTTTTCATCAATTTGGATGGTTTTTTTTTTCTTTTTTTAAATTTCATAGTCAATATAAAACTTATTTGATAGATTTGGATGAGAGGATTTTAAAATTATTAATTTTATTAAAAAATCGCTATTTAGATAAAAAGTTATATTATTTTAAAATTTAAAATATTAAATTCCTAACTAAGTCTATTTTGGTAATAATGATATTTGTTGAACTTTTTGAAAGAAAATTTTTTGTGCTTGTCCTTAATGCATTAAGATTTTATTATGACTAAATTTTAACAAAATCTCCTAATTTTTAAATATTCGATCATTCATGTTACTTGACCAAATTTAATTTTCTATTCAAAATTTTATTTTTTATTTATTTATTTATTTTGGGTAGGTAAGTCATAAAACAAAATAATGAAATATACATGTTTAGATGAGGCATACCCAGGTTCTTCCTACAAACAAAACAATAATCTACTACACCTCCCTAAAATGGAGGGAAATGCATTAAACCAAATACAATCCAAATGTATTGCTTATATATTTTGCCCGTAATTACTTATGTCATCAATAAAGAAAGTAAAGAAATTAGAAGCAATACATAAACAACACTAACAAAATAGATCTTACCAAAACAGTCCCAATAAACTAACCCATTTGTCTTTTATAATATATGGGAAAATATACATATAATGAAACCACATAAACTAAAAACACCTACACATACTAAAGCAACAATAAGCAAGCTTGTAGACACCCCATTTTTGACCGTCCTCAAGACTTGGACGTCACCGTTTGAACACCCGGTGATTATCCATGTTTGTATTCGTTTGGAGTTCCCGGAGGTCTCGGCTACGCGCCTTGCCTCAGGATCTCCGAACTCGACTGTTTAGTGTCTGGTTTTGCACCAAACACTTGTGTTTTGCCTTGGAGGGGCAGGGAATGCCTTGTGAGGCATCCCCACACATCACCGGCCATGGCCAGAGGCCACCGGCTGGTGTTTTGTCGCCATCGGCAATGTATATTGCCGGTCGGCATTGTCTGTTGCCGGTCGGCACTCCATTTTGTCAAAATGGCAATTTTGAGCAGCCGACTACTGTTCATCTGCTTTTGCAGATATTTTAAAATAGCTGTATGGCATTTTCTTCCCCTCCATACACGTGTATGGAGGGATGACTCCCTTGTTAGCTTACCTTGTAAGCTTTACAAGATTAGCTCCTCTATAAGAGGAGCCCTCCCCTCTTGGCATTAGGGTTAGACATTTTAGAGATAAAAAATACAGAGGAGAGCTATGGTTTTAGGGTTAGGGTTTGATACACACTCTCTCTCTCTCTTTTTCTCTCTTGTGTGTGTCTAGGTGCATTTGTGTCTTACTATTGCACACAAACACATAGTGTTTCACCTTCCCTTGGCTACTGAGGTTCCAAGAGGTTGTTCTTGAAGTTCGTGGGTGGTTTTAAGCTTGGAGAACCAGCTGGTCCACCATTGTTGAACAGGGTCTTCAAGGGTAAGAAACTTGCCTTTATATTTCCCATTTTTGCATTGTATTTTTACCCATCTTCGAACTGTTTTTATGCTTAGTGTATAACATAAAAAAGTTCTGTTTTTAGGCCCTCTAAATATTTTATTTAAAGTGTTTTGTGGTTTGGAGGTGTTTGACCCCTCTTAGGCCTTGAGAGGGCCCATTTTGTGCTATTTTGAGTGAGCTCCGGGACCTTGGTGTTTGGGCCTCCTCACCACTGAAATCTTGAGGGATTTCAGAGGTGAGGATGGTGCCTTGAGGTCCTAGGGAGGAGAGGGTCACCCCCTCTCCTTGTTGTCTTTGAAAAGGACCATTTTTGGCCTCTTGAGGGAGCACCTAGCTAAGCTTCATGTTGACCATGCCTTAGTTGTTTTTTGTGTTTGATATGTCATAATACGCCTCTGTTTTTACTTGGTTTTGGTACACCATACATGCTTCGCATACCTACCTTGTAATGCCATGTTTATGCCTTAACATGCCTTAGGTTGTGAACCGTCGTTCGAGCATGTTTTAGGTCTAGTTTTGTGAAGCTTGTGTGCTTATTTTGCCATGCTAGAGGTCTATCCATGGTTGTTTGGGTCGGCCATGGCATGCATTATATGCCCCATTTGCATTTTGGCTTGTTGGCCTCAAGTGTGTGAGTATGTAGCATGCACTACTTGCTTTATTCTAATGATTTGGCATCATTTATAGCATAATTTCAGTCCCTTTGACATGCTTGTATGCTTGCTTTGGACACCTCTTTCAAGCTTTGGGAGCTTGTCTTGCATGCTCCATGTTTTGGTCATTGCGCATGCTTTTGATTTTGAGCTATTTAGATGACATCTAGGCGTCCCTTGGGTGTTGTTTAGGTTTGTACTAGACCTATTTTAAGTCCTCTTAGCCTTGTAAGGCTTGGTTGATTTAGTCTTGGTTTAAGCCTCTTGGCTTGCCTTGGGTTTTTGGGCCTTTATTGCATGCTTAGCCTATCTTGTTTGCTTGGTTTGACACCATCTTAACATGATTCCAGAGCTTACATTGCATGCCATTAGTCCATGCTTAGCCTCTTTTAAATGTGCTTGAAAGTTGCCCTTGTTTGCTTAAGTATAGGCCCATTAACATGTGCATGTGTGTAAGTGTGTTTGGTCCATTTTCTTAAGTTTTTGGCCACTGTTTTGGGCCTAATTAGAGCTGCCCAAATCATGTTTAAGTCCATCTCTTTGTTTGTTGCATGCTCTCCTTGTATATTGTAGCATATTGATGAGTTGTTGCATGTTTGAAATCACATGATTGAATGAAGTCACATGTTGGCTTATATGCTTGAATGCCTACATTAGTCTTGCACACTTGTTAGTTGCATTGCTCTATGCCTTGCATTTCTTGCATGCTCATTTGCATTGCCGTATTGCATGCCTAGTTAACAAGCTTAGGTTGCATTGCATTGGCATGCATGCTTGGCCTCTTGACTATCCATGATAGAGGTTAAGTCCCCATTGGTTTGATTGTGTGCATTGCATTTCATTTGACATGGAAATGCATAACTTGGTCCCTTAGGCCATCACGCATGGAAATGCGCGATTGATGGTCCGAGAACCAAGGAGCATGTCCCTTTGAGTCACTAACATGATAAGGGACATGATTGGTACATATATGCCTTGAATTGCATTGCCATGCTCTGCCTTGCCCTCTGTTGCTGTCAATTGCAGATTCTGCAGGAGCTTTCTGCCGACCGGCAGTGCTAAGTGCCGACCGGCAATCCTCCCTCTGCCGATAGCTTCACAAACGGTCGGTGATCACATGCCACTGCCGGTGGGCATTCTACTCAGCCGATGGCATTCCCCAGTATCCAGAGAAGCAATCCTGAGGTTTTGGCAGCCTCTAGAGGAGTAAAGAAAGGAAAACAGAGGCAGCCTATGCATGGCGGTACACTTCTGAGCAAGACCCGAGCATGCATTGCATTAGGCTCTTTTCTCGAGGTGGTTTACTGTTTTTCCTAGCTTAGTTGGTTTGTTAACTAATTAGGCAATTTGTAATATTTATTCGGTCCCCCCGAGCGAGGGCAAATCTGTAATAAGTGTGGGTGCGTGTGTGTGCATGTCTTCCAATCCCCACTTCTTTCTTCCCTTTTATTTACCTGCTTATGATGGTAGACTAGGGCATATTTAAAATTAGCATACCTTATGCTATGCATGCGTGCATTCATGCATTTGTATTACATGCATCAGGCTCGGTACATCACGCTAACTGCATTTGTACTTCAGTTCCAATTTGAATACGTGCATCAATTGACTGCATTTCACATGGCATGCTTAGGTTAGCTGAGCCTATTCTAAGTGCATCCTGTGTGTGTTGCATTAGTCAATTTGACATGAACTAGGACCATGCGTGTTGGCTAACTAGTTTATCGTTTTGGCACGGAGTACTATGTAAGTATTTTCCTGCTTTAGCATATCGCATGCGTGTGAGTGCTACCATGACAGTGTGATTACTATGAGGCTAGATGCTTATGTGATAAACTGTTTGAATGCCTGTGGGTGAAGGTTGGATTGTCTGAGTTGGAAAAACTCGTTGAAATCCGTATTCTAGCCTACTTGCGAGTAGCGAATTCCAAAATGTTTTTCAAGACAAACGGATATGCAATGCTTATTTCCAAATTAGGCGATCTAGTCTATACTTGTGTGTTGTGTGCATAACATAGTAATTCTAGGCTAATAAATGGAATAAGAACACATAAGGTTTTCAAAACTAGATATCACGGTTAGTAGAGGCCGGTCTTCAGACCGAGCGAGAGGGGGTGCTCATAGCTGACCTTCCCCGATCGTACCCAAGCTCCCGAGCCAAGGTAACTTTGGTGATGACGGACATGTGGCCTTTGGCACCGAGTCAGGGTTTCCTAAATTCTCCCATTTTAAAAATATTTAGGTGGCGACTCTGTATCTGGCAAAGCAGTCCATGTTTGGCACTTCTTTCAAAAATCTGTTTTTCTCAAAACGATTTGCCGGATTTGGACTCTTTGGTTCAGATTAGGAACCGTGACACAAATCGAGTCCGAACTGTAGCACGAAAGCCCCACACGGGCACGTCTACAAAGCTAAAATCCCACCAAGGCCAATCAAAATATGAATAATCGACCCACATGCTCCCAGTCTCAAACAATAGATAAAATATAGTCCAATAAGCATCTCGTACCTCATAGCCATGATTGCCATAGCCACTCCACCAAAGCCATGACAGAGAAAAACATCTATCCAATGAAAGATCCGGATAGATACCATAATCAACAGTCTTAGGGAGTAAAGCGAAGACCATTAGCCTTTGCAACAATAGTAACCATTGAAGTCGATCCCACCATGAAAGTAATCACCACATCTCCCAATCTCTTCCTTGACAGATACAAAGCCTTAACCCTCACAGTAGTGTCCTTCTCACTCTATGTCGGGAATGACTTAAAACCAACTAAAATGGGTCACGTGAAGTAATAGAGAAACCAAAAAAATTCAGTACACCTACCATCTCCAAGTCTGTAACTCGGCTGGTCAATGAACCACCATTCCCATAGCAGTGATCCCTTAATCACCCTTGGTAGAAATGGCTAAAGAGCAACTTCATATGAAGTCACATAAGGATCACACAATCAGTCATCATGAATAAATCGATAGAAAACAGTATACCGCCGCGTAATAGCTCAACACATGGGCGCCAAGAAAAAAAAAAACATAATCACCTTGTTTGGTTCCACTTTTTAGAAAATTAAAGTTTTTTGGTTTCCATATTTTTTTGTTTTCACTAAATCTTTTTAATATTTTAAACAATTTTTTTTTTAATTTTTATATACACCTAACATAAATACACTTAAAAAATATAATATTTGTGAAAAAAAACTTTAAAAAAATTATTAAATACCAAAAAAAAAAAATTCCTCACATTTTCGTATTTTGGCTTATTTATTGATTTTTTAAAATATTTTATTTTTTAGATACATCTAAGTAATATACATCTAAACAAGTAAACAGATTGCTTAAAATTTTAAAAATATTCACTAAAATCAAAAATATGAAAAATAAAAAATTTAATTTCTAAAAAATTAAATCTATAAAATTAAAACTAAACACAGTGAATGATGGTCAACTAAAAACTTGATAACCACATCAATAAATAAACCCACAGTTAAGCAATTTATAGACCAAATGTTCCTCGGGAAAATTACCAAAAAGTCTTTTTTGAAAAACGTGTAGTCTATTTAGTCCCATAACCTTTTGTTGATACCCAAAAACCCTATAATGCTATTCTTCTTCTCTGTCTCTCTTCTTCTCTATCTCTTTTGCTTCTTCTTTTTTGCTTTCCGATATATAGCCACTGGCGGCCGACGACTACCATCGATTGGGATTCACCGGCAACCACCGACCGCCGACTCCTTACTTCACCCTCACCAACGGTAAAGAAGATATGTTTCCGACGAAGAAGGTGAGTAAATCTACTTAAATCTGATGTAGATCTACATCAGATTTGGCTAGATCTAAACAAAAAATAATTTCCGGAGTACAATCCTCTCTCTATATCCGCCTTTCTCCTTCGATCTCTTTTTTTTTTTTTTTACATTTTCTCTGCTATACACTTCTCTTTTTCTGTTTTAATGGAGAAAATTTTCAAGTTCTGAACAAGTTGTTTTCAAGTTTTAGTTACAGGCGGTGAAAACTGTAAAATTTTGCAGTTTCAAAATTTTTTGGTGGTGGAATGAATCATGGTTTAAAACTGTAAAATTTTACAGTTTCAAATTTTTTAGTGCTGGAATGAATCATGGTATAAAACTGTAAAATTTTGCAATTTCATAACATTCTTTAGAACTGTAAAATTTTACAGTTTCATAACATGTTTTTAGTTTGATTAATAAGGATAAATGCTTAATAGATTTTTGCTTTGAAACTGTAACATTTTACAGTTTCAAAACTTAGTTTTTAGTTTGATCAATATTGAAGATTATTTGCTTAAACCTTATAAAAATTGAAAAATAGCTTATGTTTTTCCCATTGTTGCTGTTTTTTGTCGTTTTATATTTTTTCCTTTTAGTTTATCA